>NC_063173.1:3316517-3929851 GCF_023159225.1 Perognathus longimembris pacificus | reverse complement strand
ATGCAGGTGGCACTTTGGAAGATGGTTTCTGGGTGGCTTTGCGTCAGCCACCAAAGCAGAGGAACTTAGGTGGCAAAGCCACCACTGGAAATTCATCTCTTTATGAGGAACAGAATGTGCCCAGTATACAAAATTTGACTACAAATTGTAGTCAAATTGTAGTCTACAAATTGTAGTCAAAGAACAAGATGTTTCCTTTTATTTGGGTAAGAAGGGTAGAAGTGCTACTTTATATGGTGACAAATCCATAGTGAAAAATAAATTAACCCCAGTCTGGAGAGTAGACATTGCATCTAACAGTAGAACCAGGATCTTCTGCTGCTTTGACACTTTGGCATTGAGCCAGGTAGAAGACGTGTAAGCCTTTACCGGAATCCACCCTGGGTCACTGTCAAGTAGAATCTCTTTCTAAACATGTTCTGTCTTCTCTGATTCATAGGCTGTCATTTCTTATACTTACATACAGCACTGAAGGAAAGATAAATTTCAATAGATACTACAGTGGAAGATAAGACACAGAAACAGAAAAGCTTAGTACTATCAAATTCTTCTTAGAACAAAAAATAAAATATGGGGCTGGGGATATAGCCTAGTGGCAAGAGTGCCTGCCTCGGATACACGAGGCCCTAGGTTCGATTCCCCAGCACCACATATACAGAAAATGGCCAGAAGCGGCGCTGTGGCTCAAGTGGCGGAGTGCTAGCCTTGAGCGGGAAGAAGCCAGGGACGGTGCTCAGGCCCGGAGTCCAAGGCCCAGGACTGGCCAAAAAAATAAAATAAAATAAAATAAAATAAGATATGCATTACATTTTTCCATGAAGAAGCCAATTCAAATATTAACACATACTTTTGTCCCTGCCAGAATAAGGTGGAAGAAGCAATCATTTGAACAATATATTCATGTTGTAGTTTTTAAATTTGATATTGTACAATTGTGTGTCATTCTTCAAACGAAAGCAAGACAAAAATAATGTTAGATTCATGCAATAGAATAGCATTTTGCATTTATTCTAAATGAGATATCAAAATGTATATCTTGGAATATAATCCCTTATGTAGCCAGAAACCAAGCTAATTTCAACTTTAACATCTGCATCTACCTAATTTTTCCCTATGTTCCTTCTAATCTGTATTACTTCCTTCTTGTTACAGGCTTTCGTAGTGTTTGTTGTAAGAGCCAAAAGGGGAAGCTGTAGGAAGGGAGTCATTTTGGAATAAAAGCCCTGTGGAGTAGCTAGAGAGTGGTAACGGATAAACCAGTGATAAACACTGGCATGAGTTCATACGTGAAGCCATGTGTTGAAGGAAACCTGCTCTGAATTGTTACACGAAACTGGACAGTGCAGTCGAGATCTCCCCGCCACTGCCAGGTTCCTCAGCCCTCACAAATGCGCGGGCACGTGAAAACCTTCTCGGAAGCCTGAGCTTGCGTCACTCTGGTGGCCTTGTCCCGAGGGAACTGTGGCTTCGCAAACTGCTTGAAGTCACACAGGTGCAGAAAGACGTGCACAAGTAAGTCAGGTCCATTTCATTCCCTTGTTACGATCTGGAACGCACGCCCAAACCACTCCAGCCAGCAAGGCCTCTCGTACCTGCCATGTCCCTCTCATTGATGTTAAAACTGACTTACGGTCATATGATCGCATGAACACTTTCATCGGTTCACCTGGAAGGTTATGAAGAATAAGGGAAAGACTGAGGTCCAAGGATAAAGAATGAGTAGGGAGATTTCTACTACAGCCACACTCCCCAAATACTCAATCTGATTAGTTCTAATGTGGATATAATTTGCTATGAAATCCCAAAGGGTAGAGATGTCGATTCTAATTTGAAAAAAAAAAAGATCCGGAAAGATAAAAATATTTAAACTATAGTGAACTATATATTGTTATAAACTGAATCATACGCTCCAAAAGATCATAGCTGGACCATGATTATTTGGAGAAAAAAATACTGGAGTTAAATAAGACTATATAAATTCCTAAGGGTGTAGCCCTAAGTTGGAGTGGGACTGGTTTCCTTATAAGAGACAGAGATTTCAGGGATGCGTGCACTCCAAGGTAAAGGTCATAGAAAGACATCATCAGAAATGGACATCTGAACACCGAAGACAGTGGCCTCAGGAATACAGCGAGTCTACCGGCACTGAGAGTGTGGGAAAAAAAAATAGACCTGTTTTCCTTTTGCCACTCAGATCTTTGCTACTTTGTTTTGCCAGCCTAAGTCAACTCAGACGGGTGCATAGTTCTGAATGTTGAGCACTATTTAATAAATAAGTTGTTCAATCCATCAATTCTTTCTTGAAGAAACTATGTTACATTGTAAAAGCTATGTTCCATGCTGGGACACATAATATGATAAAGTAGCTAGCTTGTCTTTGTCCTCCACCACCTTCTCCTTTTGCTGTTCCTTTCTCTCCTTGCGCCTCTTCTTCCTGTCCTTACGGACAGTGATAACAATGGTGGTGTTTTTGCCAACCCTGCATGATGGTCGTCATTAGTTCTGTTCAGGAGAACCATCCACGCAGAGAAAATGTAATTTAATTACCCCCAACCTGTAGTTCCCGGTCAATATCTCTCTGATAGCTGTTAGAAAAAAATGATCAAAGGGAACTGTTGAAATATCAACTCAGAAGAAGATAATACAATGCCAAAGTGGTGTCTTTGTGGTTGGTTTTCTTTTCAGAGAAAGCTATGTATGGAAAATGGTCATGCGATCTGTCATCACCAAACATTTCTATCATGGTCACTGCAAATGTTCTCAATCTAGTGTGTCCACCCAAAAAGATTAAGTAGCCAACAATGACATTGAAAAAGCAAAACAGAAACCCGGAGCTTCTTGATCTGCCGGATTGTTATCAGGGAGAATACATGCCTGCTGAAGCTATTTAAATAACCTAGCATCGACTGTCATCCATAAATTTTCCTACAGCAAACCAGGGAATCGGATCACCTAAGCAAGGAATTCTTTGATAATCAACTTGTTTTAGGAAAGTAGACCATTATGATATACCTACTAGGCTTACCTAGGCAGTACTGAATTCACCCTTTCCAACATTTGTATTTTTTACCTATAGAATGAATATTATGGACATAATTTTCATAAATCATAATGCATACCATATATTAGCCCATCAGAATTATTAGTGCGCTTCACTCCGCTTGCCTACAAATGATGGCCATGTCTAACACATCCTATGTTTGCATCTGCTGGAATTATGACAAAATTAGCTTAAGGGAACTTCTACACACACACACACACACACACACACACACACACACACACACATACACACACACTGCATCTGATTAGCAAAAGACAGGAGGGAGGAGAGGAACAGACATTGGCTCCAGCAGCCAAGTGATTCTGATTCCTTATAAAGGCACCAATCCCTTGAAGGCACCTGAAACCTCATTCTCTTCCCAAGAATGTGATATTCACATTGCTACATCAAAAGGTTGGGGCAGCTATTATGTATTAAAATGTGTCATTTTAAATTGCTTTCTTTTTGCTAGCAGTAGCAATATAGATATTGAAATTTCTTCAAAAAATGCTTATCTCATCAAGACTAAAATTATAGTATATGAAATACTAATTATGGTATTATGAAGAAGGCTGAACTTTTCTGTGACATTCTGTCTATTAGGAGAATACTAATTTCTCTGCTTCTTAAGGAAGATAGAGACACCCATTACAAGAAATACAACCCCTCATTCTGGCTCTACCCCACTTTGCCATTTTCCTGGAAGGCAGAAGGAGACCTTCAATTTCTTGTCTTGGTTATGATCTGCACTTTTACATTGCCTCCAAATGAAGTCCCAGAAATGGAAGCCAAAAATGCCACATCTTTTGACCTAATGCAGTGGGAAATGCAGAGGACAATAAGTTCTGTTAGCCGTGTGTGTGTGTGTGTGTGTGTGTGTGTGTGTGTGTACAGAGTTGTTTGCATGACTATAATTCTAAAATTGTACCTCACTGCACTAATATTTACAAAGGATTGTACCTTCTCCTGCACGAAGTAGATGATAAAAATATTAACTGCTATTATTTTTTTTAATGTATTATATAAATGACTTATCTGCATACAGGGCTAGACTTACAGAGATTAAGCTGACAGCAGGGCGCTGGAACTGGAATTGTTACCAAACTAGTCATTTATTTGACCAACATTGAGTTCATCCGATGCTCCGTAACAAAGATAAATAAATCCTGGTACTTCTTCTAACGGAGCATCTATTCAAGGGAGATGATGGACCAGCAATCACCAACTGTGCTGCTATCTCGTCCCAACCAGCCTGGAGCAGGACCAATGTCGCCACCACGTCCCTGTCTTCCTGCTTCCCACGATGGAGGTCGGCTAATCCTCTAGGTGACGTGATCTGTCTTGTCTGCAGCCATTTCAATATGCAAACAGCAGGATGTTGAAACACTTGCCATAGACTGCCCTCCTTGAATCAAAAGGTCCTACTTCTATGAAGAGCTCCGTGGCCATTACAACACACGTTCAAAGCATCTCTGAAAACCTCCAAGTAGCAGTATCTTGAAATCTGACGTTTTGGAGGCGGATATGCCGTTTCTTCTTAGCTCACAATGCAAATAGAAGATGACACTTGTTAACCCTTGAGAAGGAGAACCAGGCTCCTCCTAGCTAGAACCTTTGAGAAAGGAAAGACCTCAGTGCCTTTTCAGATCAGCCTTCCCCTGGAGGCACACAACCCTAGCCACCGCCTTCCAGTGAGAGGATGTGGGTTAAAGGGATCATGGGATGGAAAACATCTTGGGAGACAGTGTCAGCAGGTGAATGAGGGCATGGGAAGCCACGTGAACCACACTCCCATTTCCATCTTTTTGGTTGTTTCGTAGGAGATAAAGGCATCAAGGACATTTCTGTCCAAAGGGTCTTCAAACCGTGGTCCTCAGATCCCAGCCTTCTGAGTAGCTAGGATCGCACGTGTGAATCACCAGCGCCCGGTCTCTCTCTCTATTCATTGAAGTAGGCAACTCATCTTCTCTAGTTCTCAATAGTTTCATCTTTAAACAGAAGAGGACACCTCATCTTGAGGAGCTGTTTTAAGAACAGAATACATTGCACCAGGAGGCCATGCGCATACCAATTGCTCACCAAATAGTCAGCTCTTTCTCTTTTCTCCTTTGCCAGATACAAGCAGGGCTAAACATCTTCTCCCACTTCTGGACTCTCGCAATATGATATGATTTTTATTTGGGAGCATATAATTTTCTTAGATTTTTCTAAAAATCAAATCATCAAAATGTTACTTCCCAACATATATCCAGTATGAACAATAGTTATAAACTTAAAATTTTCAGTTCAATAACTTTTACCAACTTTCCCCTTGCAGAGGCTCCAGTTATGGAAGATTTATTTAAACCTGAAAATGCTCAATGGCCAATCCATTCCTTGCTTCTGTGCACATAATCCATGGCTCATGGAGTATGAATGGGCTGAAGGAAACCCTAGTTTCATGATCAAATTTTATAGCAACATATTTTTTTCTACTCAAATATGGAACATTTTTATTTTATTTTTCCCTAATTCATCTTTTTATTATCACAGAATTGCAGCATGAACATGATTTAAGATGTTAAAGATGTTAAATAATACCAAGATGATAAAAGGGAAAAATATTATACCCTTGTCTCTCTTTTTTTCCACCATTTTGGACTTGTAGGTATCTGAATCCTTAACAAGCTAGGTTGTTTTTAGAAGCATCCATCTCTATATGTCAAAATAAATTGCTCACATTATTATTGGTTGATTTATCCATCCATTTTATATGTTTTGAATTTCTTGTCTCTACTGATTAACACAATGAACAAGTAAGGACTTTTTTCATATCCTATAGGAAAACTACCCTAGATACTAGGAAGAGGGAAATTTGGAAGTGAGCTGTGTTTCCTGCTTGTAAAGAGGAGTGTGTATAACTGCAGTTATGAATTTTCAGTTGGGACTGTCTTCAAATCAGCAACACTCTTGGTCAGTTGAACCGAAAGTGTTCATCTCTTGACCTCCCAACATTTAGGAAAATAAGTTTCTGGTATCAACTAAGCACATAGTTAATGGATGTCAAGTCCACCCCAAGTCATCTCATTTTCTAATGCCCCAGGATAATTTCTCGAATTAGCTTTATAGTTCCATTTAAAGAAGCTTTATTTTTAAATCCATCTGTTTTTTTTTATAACCGAAGCAATCAACATATTCAATTTCTAAAACATTCTCCCCTCTAGTTATACCTTTTCATAATGATAACTGGTACTTACCTGAAGAAATCACTGTCACCTTTTCTCTCTCGGAGTGTGTTAATTATAATTCCACTTCCTATTTTCTCTACCTTCTACTCCCTTTGGGTTGCCTTTCCTCTTTGACACTTCTTCCTGTTGTCTTTTTAAACTGAAGGCATTTGTGTACTCTGTGCTGACTGGATGCTCAGAGGAGACTGAAGGATTTTCTGGGAAGGGTGGAGGAGAGTGGAGAAGACTTTATCTTCACTCCTGAGCTTCAGTTTAGGGAAATGAAGCGGTAAACAGGTTTTGTTGTTCTTTTATTCTGTTTCACTTTTGTAAGATTGTGTTCATTTTTTTCACTGTTAACATGCCAAGAGTACACTCCACCCCTTTCTCTCTCTCTCTCTCTTTCTCTCTCCCCCCCCCACATTGGAAATTTTCCATCTGTTATTTTCTGTGAGTTTTGTCTCTGAGCTTTTCCCTTCGTTCCCCCCCCCCCCACCCTGTGGAAGAGTTCTCCAGAAATAGAGAATGCATTGGGAATGCACGCTTTGTTCCTTGGGGATAGGGGAAGAAAAGGGAAAGTTAGCTCTTCAAAACACAAAATCCATATTGTTTTGATTCCACATCACATCTCCATCCTCTCCTCGGCCAAGTTCGCAGCTAGCAAGGCTGAGTCTCCTAGAGTATAAGTCTAGAGGTGGGAGATGAGAGAATAGGAGAGATTAGAAAATGGTCATAGGAGATAAAAGAGTGACTGCTTTGTGCACGAATTTTAACCAGCACCGTTAGTTCACCTTTCTGTTCTATCCCATTCCTGAGTGCTGTTGGATGTAAGTGTTTCCTAGATCCTAGAGAAGAGACTCTTGTTTCTTCTTGGTACATTTTTCTCCAGGTATAGAGGCTAGACGGACATCCTACTTGCTGTTCCAGTAATAACTGACTTCCAAATTTCACCTTCCAAATTTCAAAAGGTTTATAGAAATCCCTTGTCAGCTCTTGTCTCCTCCACATTCCCTTTGTAATGTTGCTTTTTGAACTACTAAAAAATGCCTTTAATTTTATTTTAATAGAGTTTTTGGGAGAGAGAGGAGATAAATGTGTATAGTCATTTTGGTCTTCTACAGTTGAACTCAAATATGACATTTGTTATCTACTTATTTTTGCTTTTTTCATTCTTTAAAACACATTGAATAGCCACTGAGTGACTAGTATAATAATAAAATTATAACAAGAATAGTAATAACTTCCATTCTTGAAGTAATATGGTATTTCAGAATTTTTAAAGCTCTTTAGCATTTAATCCTCCATGTGGAGTGACTGTTTTTATCCTCACATTATGCAAGATAATTGAGGTTAATAGAGTTTAATGTTACCTTTCTAGCCACATAGTTCATTGAAAAAGGCCTATAGTTGGAACCCAAAAGCCCTGACCTTATCCTGCAACTATTTTCAGGACATTACAGAAGTATTCTGCTAAACACTTGAAGAGATGTTTCTAGCAATAATACTTAATTTTTGCCCTCAGAGAACTCTTGATCTAAGGGAAAGAAAGTTATATGATATTTTAGCTTTAATATTTCAAAAAAAAACATTATTGGGCTGTGTTTCCATAGTTCTTTGAGAATGAAAGTGGAATACAAACCAGAAAATCATAATGAAGGCTAAGATAAAAGCAAAGACTTTTGTTTGTATGCAAAATTGATTTGCAAATGAGGAAATAGAAGTTTAATTGCAAGGTAACATTTTGCCGAGGGAAACTGAGCTTGTGCTTTTGTAATAAGTGAAAAATACAGACATGCACCTTAGCATTCTTGGGGAAACCTAAGTGGTCTGAAGCAAATCCAGCAGCTCACGAACAGAAGCTGTGGTGTTGCTCATTGTATAATGTCACTGCAATGTCCTGTTCAGAAAGCAAACTAGCCACACTGATAGTTTTCAAACCTTGCAAAGTAGCATTGGATTCCGGAAATGTCGTCACTCTGGCAGATTCAACTCTCAAGGTAAGATCTGTGTGGCAATATGACCCCGGTCGACAAAATTGCTAAGGCTTGAGCAGTGTTTTCTCCTCCTTTTACTCCGCCTCCTCCTCCTCCTCCTCCTCCTCCTCCTCCTCCTCCTCCTCCTCCTCCTCCTCCTCCTCCTCCTCCTCCTTCCCCTCCTCCTCCTTTCCCTCCTCCCCCCTCCTCCTCCTCCTCCTCCCTCCTCCTCCTCCCCCCTCCTCCTCTCTCCTCTCTCCTCTCTCCCCCTCCTCCTCCTCCCTCCTCCCTCCTCCCTCCTCCCTCCTCCCTCCTCCCTCTTCCCTCCTCCCTCCTCCCTCCTCCCTCCTCCCCCCTCACTCCCTCTCTTTCTCTCTCTTGCTTGCTTGCTTTCTCAGGTCTCACCTCTGGCTCTCACTCTCCCTCCCTCTATTTCGCAGCCATCTGACTATAATCGTCAAAATAAATTTATCAAAAGGCAGACTGAACCTAGTGAGAACGATCTGGGAAACGGAAAGAATCGGTAAATACGTCTCTGTAAGGACAGGAAATGGTGTGCGTGAAGAAAAGAGAGCGTAAGAAAGCTGAAGGGGGGAAGCCAGGATGCTACCAGAACCAGTGAGCCAGGGCTCCGATGCACGATAAGGGAGGGGACGGGTGTCAAATGGAACTTATAAAATGTGTCAGTGGGTGGTGTTATAAAAAGAAAGTAAAAGAAGTCACAAAACAGTTTATGTTTTTTCTATGAAATCTTTTCTTCCCAAATATATCCATGCTTTCCAGAGACGTACGCTTTCCCTCAATAAAAAACAAAAAAAAAAAATCTGGAAAACTTCCTTTGAAATCAGTTCCTTATTCTTAGAGTCCCAAGCAATAAGAATAGACTGAGAAATGGCCTGTCACCTTCCCTCATTTGCACAGACCCACAAACAGGGAAAGTGAGCCCCAGGAAGTTCGTACCTTGTCTTCCCTCTAACATTTATCATTGTGTATAATTCTTGCTTTTGCCCACAAGAGAACAAGACAGTAACAGCGTACTCTTATAATGTAATACAATCTTTACTTTCCAACCATTAGGATTATGATTCTGAAAAATGCCATAAAAGAATGCTTCCTATTTCAAGAACTTATGGTACGAGAAAAAAAATAAAACTTTCATGGGAAGAAGACCAGACTTAAAACCTTTGAAAGGCTTTATTTTTATGTTTAGTAAAATAAAACAGTAATGACAGAACACTCAATATACATAGCACTAATGATATTTTATGCATCCTTAATTGGAAATAATGGGCTCCATGCAATTAATTTTCATTTACTACTTCTTGAAAGTATTCAGGGATTTTGTTCCCTGCAGTTTCTAGGATAACATTGTGCAGGGCAGAAACTGATACAGGCCAAAAGCAAGCCTAAGTTTCTCTTGCTTTTCCTCCTCACCAAATGTCAATACCTTGCCCTTTTATGCCAAGAATGACTTCTTATGATTGCCCCAAAGCTCCCAGGGACTGTGATGAAAGTTCTGGGTTACTAAGTACCTACACACACTTCAGACAAACCAGAGCTTGGTTGTGAACTCAGCTAGGGACAAGTTCCTGTCTCCGCTCTGGATTCTTGCCTTTAGGCTCCCTTCCAGGGCTCGAAGGCCTCTGCCTCCTTCATCTCTTTCCACGTTAATCTATTTTTTAAAAATGAACAAACCAAAGCACTTTTACCTGTGCCCCACGTGGGCTTCCCTTTGTGTCTCCCACCTTATTTTCCTGTAATTACCCCGCCCCACCCCCCAAGAGTAGGTTGACTGAAATTCTGAGCAGCAAACTAAAATGCTTTGAGTTGTTGCAAAGCTTTATAAAAGGGAAGCTTCATGGAGGGGAAGTTGTTACTGGAAAGGATTCCAATATCTAATATCTATCCTTGCCACACAGACACTTCTCGGGTCCTACCAAAGGAGTCCTGGTAGTCCATTTGCTCCATTAGCCTCTGCTCCTTGTAGTAGGCTGAGACCAGGAGTAAAGACAAAGCTTTGGAAATCCTTTCATTATCCATGGGTAAGAAGCTCATCAGCACATAGTTGGAGCACAGCAGTCTCAGAGGAGGGGCCACACAACTTCTCCCAATAAGTTACCCCTAGTCTAGTTCTCTGAGGAAGGATTCTACATCACTGACCCCCAAAAAACAGTCAATCCACCCTCCCACCACCCAGGTGAAGAATAGCATATCCTTGACCACATGTAAATACCAGTGCCAAAGACAGCAGAACTCCTGCAAACTAGCTGGTTCTAAAGAAAGAAGCAGTTCCCTGTAGTGACCTTATCTGCCCAGGCACTGACTGAGAAATATGAACCCTAGGAATTTTGAAAGGAAGAAAGTGTATAGATAAGCCAGGAGTAAATCTCTTGTTATCTGTGTCTTTCCATAACACATCCCTTTGAATCATAAAAAAGAATGATCTGAACACAGATTATCAGAGTTTAGTGTTTTCAAATTTTTTTTGAACCTGCAGCCTCACTGAACCAAATCATGGGTCTTTTTTTAGTAATAAAGAATGTCCTGTCGTTACAGAAGCTAGAGCTCAAAGAAGAACTGGCACATGCAGAGCTGAAGATACAAAATGTTAACTTTCACACATGAGTTCTACACAGAAAACCCATGGTTCTGCCATCTCAAGAGTAAATTATGATCATGGAATAAAATACTGAGCTGCTGTTCAGATTAAGAAACCAATTGGTATTTGATTGTCTGGATCTACCTCCACAAAATGGGAAGCAAAGAGGTTAAACATGCGATAAGAAAGGACCCCGAGAGATGAGCAAGAGTTCCTTCCATTTATTAGTTTCCATTTTTAAAATTTTTACATATATACTATTCTTTTCTTTTTGGTCTGAGACCAGAACTCAAAACATGTACCTCGTGATTTTGCTCGTTGGCTGGCACTCTACCAACTAAGCCATGCCTCTTACCCCACTGGCTATTATTACTTTGCACTTTTTTTTGCGTTGTTACTTCTATTTTTATTGAGTTGTGAAATGAACTTAAGTTATATGCTAATCCAGGTACTGTTAATGCATGCATGCATATATGTAACTTTCAACCCAGTTGAGGTAGAAAAATTTCAATCACACTAGAAATTTCCTTTGCTCTTTGCCAGTCAACACTCCTTTCTTCACTGCCTTTCCTTTTAATGGCTCAGTAATTCTAAAAGGCCAAGAAAACGATTTCCAGGATTGTTTATAGCAGGCAGACAACAGTTGGAGATTTATCATCAGTCTCTGAAAGTAACCTTGTGAGCTACACCTCGGTCTTTCCTTCTTAGACAAATTTCCTGGAACACATTTACTTTAAAGGTACTTATCCATAATTATTTCTCTACTCAGCTAAGTGTAATTCCTGGATGGCAAATATATAGTTTCCTAGGGGAAACATAGCTTCACATTCTCATGAAATAAACATGATGTCTGTTTACATAAAGAGCTGTCTTTTCCAACCTTACATTCAATGCTACTTCCTAAATATAGGATACATTATATGCTGTGCTCTGCCACTGATAGCTTTTTAAAAAATTATTAAAATTGATTCTGGGTTACCTCTTTATTACCCTGAGCTTATTTTCGCGGTGATATTTCCCGGAACTTTAGCAGAAATAGTGGCTTAAAGCTCACAGAGGATGACCACCTGAGACCAGGCCCAGGCCCAGTGGCTGAAGAGGATCTGTTTCCTAAGCCCAAGAACTCTCCTTCTCTGTCCTCACACGGGAGATAAGTTGAGAGAACCCTTTGCCTTCCTTTCACACCTACCCTGATTCCATTTGTGAGAGCTCCACACTCACCATCTAGTTACCAGCCAGCATTTCAGCTCCCTTAGACTGTCACATCGGAAGTTATGTCAGTACATGATTTGGGGGAAGGAAGATTCAAGCTTTCGCCAGTGACTCTAGGTATCTATACATCATTTTATACCTGTCATATAGCCTAACACCTATTAAATAATGATACTCATAACCCATGTATTACATAATCCTACTATGTCTCATGAATAGAGTTATTCACTCTTAAATGCTAAAGGGTTGGTGGAATAAAAATGTAGTTTAGAGATCCGTTCAGAGTGCAGACCAGCCAGATGGTTCCGTGTGCCATGTGACATACAAGGTGGTGAACGTGGAGACCTGTTCCACCGCCTCCTAACTGTGTCCGTGTCAGTGCAGGACAGGCCCCTCAGCGCCACAGAGATTCACGACATCTCATTTTTGTAGAGAGGAATTAAAATGTCACCAATGTATAGGGGCCTCATGACACCTTTCGTGCTGAAGTTCCTTTATCACACTTGACACAGGATGGTTGGAGCGCTCTCCGTTTTTTTCCCCCTCCGTTTTGTCTTAAATAGCAATTTTCCTCAAAGTGTAGAACACTTAGAATTACTCTATAAAAAGAATAAGGCTGTAGTGTTCTCTCTCTCCCTTCCTGTGTTTCTGAGCCTTCACGTTCTACTTACTTATAAGGAAATGCTAGTGTGGGAACCTATGAACCATTCTGAGCTTTCGCCACGATGCGAAAGCGGCGATGTCTGCCTGTCTCTGTCAGCCAGGCCCGTCCTGGTTACCTTCTTGGATGACACACATGCGTGTGTTTGAGTATTCCTGCAGTCCACACACTCATCCTGGGCCATAAGCCCCAGGTGTGTCAGTATACAGTTTGGCAGAACCACAATTAAAGGTCCTACAGAAAAAGGCTCTAGCTCCGATTTTTAACAACTGTCTCCTATTCAGCAAAGTTTTCCTTGTGATGGCCCTATGGAAATATTCCTCAGACACTGGTCTTTCATCACAAACCCTCACATCAGGCTTAGCTTCCAACTTCAGAATGCCGTTGATTTATTCTGCCTTGAGTTTTTTTACAAACTTGAACGTTCGTACTAGTGGTTGAACTGAATCACAGTGCTGTTTAATAAATAGTTGTGAAATTAAGTAGGGACTTTAAAAAATTAATTACCAATCCAAGCTTAAAAACTAACCATTTGCATGTAATAATGATACAGAAGAACTAAGAGTGTACTGTGTAGTGTATAGTGTTGACATTGACAGAGTAGTTTCCTTTCTCATGATATTTTAGTATATTGAAAAATCAGGACGAACACTGTTATTGTTTTAAACTTCATTTATTAAGATTTTGCTAAATGGCTGTCACATTGCCGGACAGTTTTATCTCATTCTAGGTTCCTGAGTAAATCTAAATTAGGAATCTTCGTGTAAATTTTCTAATGTTTTATAAGTTTATAGATATCAGTGATCATAGGAGGCGATAGTATAGGATACTTAGTAACATAATCTTTAGTATGTTCATGGATTCTAATCCTGGCCATAATATTTACTGACTTGATTATTGACTCACATGACTTCCTTGAGCACAAAAATAGAGATATTACATTCCTTATAGGACACGTTAATGATTATGTTATGCATAACCTATTGCTTTTATTTGCTTTTTTTTCAAATTTTTATTATCAAACTGATGTACAGAAAGGTTACAGTTTCATACGTTAGGCACTGGATACATTTCTTGTACAGTTTGTTACCTTGTCCCTCATACCCCCTCCCTCCTCCCCCTTTCCCCTCCCCCCCCACGGAGGTGTTCAGTTCACTTACACCAGTTTTGCAAGTATTGCTTTTGTAGTTGTTTGTCTTTTTTTACCCTGTGTCTCTTAAATTTGGTATTCCCTTTCAATTTCCTACTTCCAATACCAGTATACACGGTTTCCAATATACTCAGATAAGATTACAGAGATAGTGTTGGTACAACCACAGGAAGGTGATACAAGAACATCATCAATAATAGGAGCTACAGATACAGATGGGACGTTGAAAGTAGTTACAACTGTTTCCATTTGTAAGAACATCTGTAGATTTGATTGACTTGGAATATCTCAGGAAGAACAAGGTGATACTTTGATTTTTGTATATAGAATGAATAATGGTCTGCTCAAACTAGTGTATATAGCACCTTTAAGTTGAAGTATTACATTTACTTTTATTCACAGGAAACACTCTAAAAGGTAAACAGTGATGGGGTGATTTTTTTTTATGAATTTTAAATATTATCTGCAAAAAAGAGGGTATTTCTTAAATCTTTGTTTCACACCTAGAAAAATGAGGCCTGGATGATTCAATTTCTGGCCTCTTATTACTTTCCCAGTGCATTGGGCACAATAGGAAGATAAAGACCTGATTCCAGGTTTCAGATTCTGGTTTCAGCTTCTTTCTACTGTCACAGACTCACTACAACCCAAAATAATGTCCCACTATTTTTCCTTTGGTTTGCTGGTCTTTGGGCATCAAAGCACTTGCTGGTTTCCTCTGGAAGTATCGCCTTGGTCAGGCTCATGAAAAGCAAGTAAGGAGGAAGGGAGGGATTGGAGTTCAAATGGAGCACTGTTAAGAAGAGATTGAATTGGAGAATTCATCCCCACTGAGCAAGCTTGAAGGCAAGCAATTTTCCTATTCTCTACAAGCCGTTTCCAGTTGCTGCGAACACACAGAGGGGGAAAGATGTTGGTTCCAGTACTTTATTAAGCGTCTTTTGAAAGGATATCAAAAGAGCTTCATTTATGAAATCTTGTAAAGGTATGAAAACATTGCCAACTACAAAGATGGATGGTTGAAATAAAACCGGAACTGATCTTTTTCTACAAGAATTTCTAGTCTGATAACCCTGCCTCTTTCCGCCCCTTCTGAGAATTTGGCATTAATCAAATCACATCTTAAATAGACTGTTACATTAAGGAAGTCTCATTTGTCCTCAGAGATAATGCTGAATCTTTTTTTTTGTTCTTTATCAAAGCACATTTTAATTGACTGGCAAATTAAGAAATGCATTCCCTGCATATAATATTAAGATATAAGTTCACAGAAATAAATATAATAAAAGAGGTTCATACCCAATGGATGCAATTTTATCTAGTTGCTGAGTTACATAGTTGCCTCTTGTTGAGATAGCACTGACACTGACTTTATTATAGCTTGGATTAATTTCAGCAATGACATAACAGTGTATAGAAGGCAGCAGGGATGTGTGTGTATGTTTTATATATCTATATCTATATGTATATATATATACACATATGTTATATGTCTATAACAAATAGTTATATGTTCATAACATGTATTTATACCGGGCATAAAATGTCATAATTTTCTTCCCATAACCAGAAGCATTGAGTTGTGTCTATATATTAAACTGTGACATAGAAGTAGCTCAGATCTGTCAACAGTCATAAATCTGTGAAGCCCCATTGATACCAGTGAGGTCATGGAGCCGATGAGGGTCATTCTTCAGACTAAGGCTTTGAATGAGCAGATTCTATCTATATTTGGTATTAGCTTGAGTATTACATATATCACATTGGTATAGTAAAAATTGCTTAGCCAGGAGCCAATGGCTCATACCTATAATCCCAGCTACTCAGGAGACTGAAATCTGAGGACCATGGTTCAAGGCCAGCCAAGGCAAGAGAGTCTGTGAAACTCTCATCTCCAATTAACTATCAGAAAGCTGGAAGTGGAGTTGTGGCTCAAATGGTAGAGCAGTAATCTTGTCAAAAAAAAAAAACTCAAAGAAAGTACACAGGCCCCGAGTTGAAGCCCCCAAACTGTCACACACACACACACACACACACACACACACACACACACACACACACACAGCATATATTCAAAGTAAAAAATTTGCACTTTGAGCACTTGAAGGTCAGAAATTCTCATTAGTTATGGTGAAATTTAACTTGTATTTTTTTACATATATCAAGAATTTATGTTTTACATTGCTTTACTATTTTCAAATTGTTTTTATGTTTACTATTCTAAGGATCCTGCACACCAACACTATTAAGTAAAATTGAAATTGAAGCTATTTTCCTAGGGTCACAACTGAAGAACTAAATGGTAGTGTTAGGTATGTATTACAAATAAAATTTGAAAAAAAAAAGGTTTTTCAAGAGGTTAGACCCTTTGTTCAAAATTATGCTAAAAAACTGGTTAAACTTGTGTTTGAATCCATTGCATGAACCATTCGACAAAAGGGTGTTGTTAAATTCTGCTGGCCATTGGCAGGTCACACTTAGGAGTCAGGAAAATTCAGTTCTCTCATAAAACATGATGACTCCAGTAGATCCTGACACTCTTCAAAACTAAATGCATTTCTACGTTAGTGTAGAATCTCATTCATTCACACACAGCACCGCACCCATAAAAAAATATAATGAGCATGCTCACAAAATTGTTTATGTATCTTCTTTAGACTTGAGTTTCCTGGAAGGCAAGCATATGATCATTGTGTTGTGTTTCCAACACAAAATCTTCACTGTATTGAGTTTACTGGGCTATATTTATTTATTTATTATTTATTTATAGATTTATTTATGTAGGTGCCGGTTCTAGGGCTTGAACGTAGGGTCTGGATCCTAGATCCTGTCCCTGAGCTTTTTACTCAAGGCTAGCACTCTACCGCTTGAGCCATAGCTCTCCTTCCAACCTGCTGGGGGGTAATCGGAAATAAGAGTCGTGAACTTTCCTGCCGAAGCTGGTTTTGAACCTCAGTCCTCAGTCTCAGATTCCTAAGTAGTTAGCAAAACAAATGTGATCCACCAGTGCCTGGCCAACACAGGATTTTTTTTTTTGCTTGTTTTGTTTTCTGCCAGTCCTGGGACTTGAACTCAGGGCCTGAGCACTGTCACTGGCTTCTTTTTGCTCAAAGCTAGCACTCTGCCGCTTGAGCCACAGCGCCACTTCCAGCTTTTTCTGCTTAGGTGCTGAGGAATCAAACCCAGGGCTTCATGTACATGAGGCGAGCACTCTACCACTAGGCCATTGTCCCAGACCCCCGACACAGGATTTTGGCACAGCATTTAAAATTCTTTCCGGTCTAAACACAGTCATCAGCCCAAAGCAGATCATTTCTCTACTTTCCGCAGGCAGTTTGTAATCTGAGCTTTTCCAATCATCAGTTCTTCATCTTGAGCATGAGCTCACAGTTCCGACTTAGATGCCTATTCCCAAGATGTTTCCACTTCCTAAGCCGTCCTACCTTTCAGCAGGAGTCTGCTGTCTTGTCAACTCCATTTCTAAATAACTGGCTCTACCCTCCATCACTCTATGAATGAATGTGACCTACGGAAATACACGCGTGGCTTCTACTGCTCGTGACACTGTAGCGGAGGGGGCTGGTAGTAAGCATCTTGACACAGGCCATTCCCATTCCGCAGGAGATTCATTGTTGCGCCCTTCCAGCAAGGTTTTTCGCCATCTCAATCGCTGCCCATTTCTGACATTTGGCACTTGGGCTATTTCTGACACATTTACCCGTGTTTCTCTCATCATTTGCTTTTCCTTCTGAACTCAGCCTGCGACTTAATCACGGAAGTTATGTTATCCTCGTGACTGTCATCTACAACTTGTGGCCACTGCAGTCTAGTTCTGCTTTTCATTTCTAATCTCTCACAATTTCATTGTCTACCTGCTGAACCCATTCATGGTGTTAAAATATTGTGCATTCTAAACACATTAAAGCTATTTTATAGAAACACTTAAGGGCCTAGCAAAATGAAGTGGAATGCACAGGGTTTTGGCCACTCCCACAATCTGTCTACATGGATGCCTAAGCCGTGGTGATGCGTTCACTGTGACCAATGAAGCTACACTATCGTGCCGTATCACCCCAAGTTCGCCGGTTCCTATCCCACTCTCAATGCTGTGTATTCCATGGATTTGGACAAATGCACACTCTGTCATCACAATGAATCCCATTGCCACCAAGTGTTCGGCCTCTCATACAAACTTCCTCCATCTTCACATCTGGAAGCCATAGATATTTTTTTGCTGTCTTCCCGATTGTCTTGTGTTTGGAACCGCACACTCTGTTCCTCTGCAGATAGCGTCCTTTCGCTTATTGTGGATGTAAGTATGTTCCATTTATCTTCATGTGTTAGTAGCTCATTTCCCTTTCCCACTCCACAGCACTGCATTATTTGGATGGCCCAAGTTTATGTCTCCATTCACATACTGAAGGATAACTTGTTGCTTTCAGAATTACTGATTATGGATTATGGATTTTTAAAACACTTGACAAAAGCCTGGAGCCCATCTCTGCACTCTTACATAAACTATCTTAACGATGCTCAGAACCACTCAATATAGTAATTGTCTGGAGACTTGAGTAGGGAAGAATCTGTTTCAAACTCACACAGTTATGATAAACAAGAATGATCTACAGTACATTAAAGCCTAATATAACTTACCCAGAGGCTGTGTTCTCCGAAGGGGAAAAGATTACAAAACAAGATGTAAACATCTGGAGGAGGAGAGTATGGAGGCAAATGGAATATAATCTTCAGTCCACCCCTAGGAACCGGTATAGCGTGATACAGAGAATTGGTGAGGATTTATAGTATACAGGACTCAGTGCTGGCTCTTGTAACGGATAACACTCAGGAGATGGGACACATTCCTGTTGTGTGGACTGATTTTCTTTTCAGTTATACATGTACTTGCGTTCATCCTCAGGGGCCCTACTGATTCTAGCACTTTGTAATAAGAACCTTCTCTGGAATCACAGGGAAGGTAAAAGGTTTGCCTGACATCAGTGACTGAATCCCGAATCCAATAATTTATATTTACTTCAATAATATGTTTACTCACAAGTTATATTTCCCATGACTTATTTAGCAAGATAATTCAAGTTGTTCTAACATAATCTTTATAAATAACCTCAAAGTAATCACAGTAAGAATAGACATTTTGGTAAGATTTGTCTTCTGCAGTGACTTAACATTAATTACTATTTAATGGGAAAACTTTGAGAGAACAAAGTGTTCCATGTTGCCTTTTTGTGCTGTCTCAAACTAGAACACTTGCCACCATGTTCAGAACACTTGGATAATTCAATGAGTAGCTGTTATTAATCTCTCTGGATCACCAAAGGTATTTCAGTGATTGTCTTAATACTTTTTGAAATAAGTAGCTTTCCAAGCATTTGATGTCCCAGAAATGCCTTGTTGCTATTTTTGCAATTGGTGATTTACTTAACCCCAATTCTCATTTTCCTAAGACTACTTTTTTTTTTCATTCTGATCATAATAATTATGGACAGGGTTGGGAAGGTGGCTTAGGGTAAAGTGTTGGCCTAGCATGCACGAAGCCCTGGGTTCAATTCATCAGTACCACATACAAAGAAAAGGTCATGAGTGGTAGAGGATTAGGCTTCAGCAAAAGTATCTCATGGACAGTGCTCAAGCCCCAGAACTGGCCAATAATAATTATTATTATGAACAAAGCAAAATGGCGTATTTTGAATAAATTTAATGTAGTCTTTGAGAAGGAAAAGATAGCCTCAATTTTTATCACATCAGAAAGTACCATAGGAGAAGATTTGAAAAATACCTGATATATAAATTTGACTCTGTGTTCTTCACTGTGCATCCTTGATTAAAACTCTTCCTTAGGCTTCAGTTTCTTCCTGCAAATTGGTCTAACAATTTTCAAAGTTATCTTCAACCTTGGACATCTGTGCCCTGAGTTAACCTTACTTCATAAGTCGTGGCCCATTGGTTCAGCTTAAT
Organism: Perognathus longimembris pacificus; assembly: GCF_023159225.1. Lineage (NCBI taxonomy): Eukaryota > Metazoa > Chordata > Mammalia > Rodentia > Heteromyidae > Perognathus > Perognathus longimembris. The sequence continues at coordinate 3,910,034 of NC_063173.1, read as the reverse complement.
TGTTATGCTACAATAAAGAAGAAGAAGAAGCACAGTAGAACACAGTGTAGAGTCTACATTTCTGACACATAGGAATGGTCCAGAGCTATCGCTATTCTTTTTTAATGAAAGTATAGTACATCCATTGGATGGAATACTAGGTAGTTCTTGTGTTGACATCTAAAGATGTTCATAATAAATCATTAAATGAGAAATGCTGAATGTGGTAAGAAGAGTACAATGCTCACATTCACATGTAAATGATTATCTCCTATGTATTAAACCTATGAAATGATCATTTCAACATCATTTTATATCCTCAGGAGTTATATACATTAATGCATTTCTTTTTGTAGAAATAGGAAATATAATAAAGGCTTTTCTACTTTGGAAAAGAAACACTTGGCGTCATACTGTGGGATGCATTAAGGGAGAGTTGGAGCGAAACTGAAAGCATCCTGTCATAATGATACCCAAATCATGGTGGCTCTGACAAGACCTACACTGATTGCCCTTTCCTTGGAAAGTCAAGTAATCCGGCTCCTCATCTCCCACACCACCAGGGACCCAACTAGTAGGGCAGGTGTGCTCTCCCCGCAAATGAGTATCTCTGGTATTCCAGCCCTTGCTATTTCCAGGAAGTGGGAGAGACAGGGAGCGAGTCCATGACAACAGTCTTTATGGAGATGAGATGAGAGCTGCACACATCACTTCTTATTATGTCTCATTAGTGAGGATTTAGTTATAAAATTAACTGAAGGCTGGAGGAAGGGTTGTCAGTCTGCCGCAAGAGCCAAGAACTCGACATGAAGAAATTGCTTTACAAACTAATATGATCGTCAAGCTAAGAGATGAGTTTTGGCCTTTGTGGTTATTGTTTGCTTTTCAATGAGCCTCAGGTGCATAGAACTGAATTAATTGCAATCCTTGATTCACTGTGTATACTCTCGTCAGTCCTTCATGCAAGGACCTCATTTGTGCTTGTCTGTTTACTATATGATAAATCACTACCCTGTGTGGAAACAAAGAGTGTGTGTGTGTGTGTGTGTGTGTTGGTACAGAACTTAAACTTAGGGTCTCCCACTTGCTCAGCTTGCCTTTTCATGACTGGCACTGTACCACTTGAGCCATGACTCCAGCCTATCTCATTTTCTTGTTATGTGGACTGCACGGACCCTGAGATTTTCACAGGCTTTTCTGCTTACGCTGACTTTGAACTGCAATGCTCAGTCATGAGTCATCAGCAAAAAGTAACTCAAAGTTGGTTAATTTTTGTCACATAATTAACCCAGATTGTATTGGCTTAAAAAAACATACTATTTAGCCATTGTGTTCTTCTCCTAGAAATGTCCCCCTTTATTCTTGCTGTGTGAATGTTTAGTGGCTCAATAGCTATGTGCATCTGACCATATAAAATGATGATTATTGAAATAAAGTTAAAGAAATAAGAACAAGAGGTTATCATTGTACTGTTTGCAGTTACATTTTTTCTTTCATTTTTTCACTTGGTTTATTCCCTTTTGTCACTGCTTTTGATTTCTATATCCTTTGTCTTGTATATCAGTTTATCTGATTTGGGGAGGGGAAGAGGAATCAGAAATCAGAAATGGAGAGAGAAAGGGCAAGGCAATTCAGCAGTGATAGTCACTAGACACTACGTTGGAAATGAACTATACATCTTGGGGTTGAGTGATGGCAGGAGGGAAAACCCTGGGAGAGAATGAGGGAGGAGATGATAAATACTGTTAAAAAGGAAATGTACTCATTACCTGACTTATGTAACAGTCACCCTTCTATACATCACCTTTACAAAAAATTAAAATGTAAATTTAAAAAACCATGCTATTTTATTAATTTGTACCTAAAGTTCTATGAGTCAGTAAATTGTGTGGCTTGATATAGGGGTAACTGCTGTGTTCTGGTGGGTTTGGCTGGATTGTATGAGAATCAAGGGCAGGTGAGTCCCGACTGTTGGTGTCAGTGTGAGCTGGGAAATGTCTCTCTAGAAGATGAATTCAAGTGTATTTACGTGGAGTGCCTACAGTATCCCCAGGAGAAGCCAGAGAGGATAAGCTCAGTGTAGAAGCGCATGGCAAGCCAGAATTTATCACACTTGCATGTATCCCAGTGATCAAAGCAAGTCTTTACCAAGCCAGTAGTGAGTGAAGGAGGCAGTTTCCTAAGGGGGTGGCTACAGAGAGGCCATCAACACAGCAATCTACCGTAGCTGAAAATCCCACATCTGCTTATGAGTTCCTCCCTTGCCTTACCCACTGCTTCCCCTGACCAAGACACCACGGTGCTCATCAAACCCATATCTTTTCATACATGCCCACCTGTGTGATCTATGCACATATGTGTGTGGATTGTTTTCCTGGGCTTTAATTTGATAGTAATGGTGACTGTGCAGGATATAATAACTTGTAGCTTACTATTTTGCCAAGCATGTTGCTGAAATATCACATTATTACATATAATCATAAATCATTCATTTGGCTGAACATTCACACCACATATATACATATACATATATATTGCATAAATAGACATTCAAACACGGCTTAACAATACTGATACATTCTGAGAAGTGTGTTCTTAGATAATTTCGTCCTAATAAATATATTTCTCACCACCTAAGATGGCTATATTTTTAGTAAGTAATATATCCTTACGGGACCACTGTTGGATATGTGCTTTTGTTGCTCACTGAACTAGTTATACTGCATATGACTGTGGTCACTTCATCTTGCCTTTCATCTGGATGGCTGGATCGTGTTCAGATTTCTGGTGGAAACAGTATTACCATGAACATTTATAAAAATGTCTTCTAGTACACACATCCGAGTGTTTATTTTGGACCTATGTAGGAATATTGAGTGTAGCAAAATAAGGCCATATTGTTTTCCATTTTCGTTTTTTGTCACAGAGCCACAAGGATCCTATTGATCCATCGCCTCCTTCCACCTAGTTGCACCAGCAGAAGTCATCCATTTCACAATTAGGTAAGTATTTGCATGTCAGTGTGGCCTTGGTGCCAGGGATCCCATGAACCGCCCTGACTGACCCTCGACGGTGCAGCTCCAGGGTTCATGGGTGAGCCTGAGAGATTTGCCGGATCCAGACCTTTGCCTGCTCACTTCCAGCCTTCTATATCCCCAGCAGACCCTGAGATGAAAGAGCCCTGACTGCTCCCAGTGCAGTTAAGACATAGAGCTCCTTCCACATAGGAAGTTCTGCCTTTTTACCCCCCCCCCCCCACCACACACACACACCTTTCCTTCTCTGAGAGCCTAGTGAAGGGAGAAGAACATGGGGTTTGGAACTGGAAAAACTTGTCACGACTTGTAACTGTCATGCTTAACTAGCTAGGTACTTTTGGCAAAGTTATTTGACAGCATTTTATCCAACAGCTGTCTCACTTGTAAAAGAAATGCAACCCCCTTTTTGCTGTAAGGCTGTAGGGTGAAATAGGAGGGAACTAGCCGGCTTGGCGTATGTTAGGTGCTTATCTCTGGAGCCCCTGCTGGTGAGAATCCACAAGCCCTCTAGACTCCAAGAAATCAAGCCCTTGGCATCAAGATTAGATGGGCGGGCCTTCCCCGAGGTGAAGTAGCTCTTTCCGTGTCCATTCATCTCAAATGAAATGATTGCGCGGTGGATCACGAAACCACCATCAGATCTGAAAAATCCAATCGGCTAATTTTTAGGTAAGATCTCAATGATTTTACGTAGGTCGTTAGTCACGATTTCACCTGAACGTGAACTATGAGGTAGCCTTGTCAGCATTAACAACCGTGAAAGACAACGAAGGTGTCTCCTTTGCTCACTGGAAGAGGAATGGGGAAGGGTGACTATGGGTGTGGACCAGGCAGGGAGCTTGAAGGTTTCATGAGTTAAATTGACTTGGGTCTGCGAAATAGCAGTGACAGGCTAAGCTCTCTTCACTCTCCCGAGTAAGGCCACACACTGACCCCACCGTAGCTGACCGGAATCCTTTCTGCCTGCCCCTGGCTGGCAAGCACCTCTTCAGAAGCTGACCAACTTTTCAAAGGCCTCAAAGATCATAAAATAGCCAAATGCTGAGGAAGGTTACAGGAGTGGCTGCTGTTATACTGAGCCCACGCATACATTGCAAGTGTGGTTCAAAAGCTGGCACCTCTGAATGCTCTGACTCTTAGGCAAGGACCATGGTGACTGGCATGGAAACCCTGTTGCCACATTCTCTCTCTGTGGGCCTGGCATCATGATGGGTGAGTGACTCTGATAGGGGATGATTTTGTTCTCGAATGTTAAATCAGACATTCCTGCTGCAGCAGCGTTGATCTGTATTTCAGACATTTGCGTGTAAAATATTGCCTGGAGGTCTTCCAGTTCAGCTTCCCAAGACCTGTATAAGTATTCAAGAAAGAATGAAGCAACTGTACCTCTTCAATGTAATGCACATAAATAGGGTCTAAAACTCTACCTCAGAGCTAGAGTCCTAGCCCTGACTTCTACACATCACCTGTGTGTTCTCTAGGTTCCGGTTTCCCAATTTAGTCAACAGTGACAACAATAACTGTTGTGCTTCCTTTTGTGACTGAACAGAGACATATCTATAGTGTAACTTTGGTGGTTATCCTCACTGTCTCCATCTCTTTCTGCCGTGGCCCCTGGCCCTCCGCTCTGGAGAGCTCTCACTAATCTTTAGCTGATGGGACACCGTCAGAACTATCCTGTGGATGTTTGTGTTTACACAGTTCTCACTCCGAGGCACTGAAGGCAACGGGCTTCTCTTCTGCACCCTCCCTGGGCTAGGGAGGTAGTCATTGTGTAACAGCTCACAGCACAGACATATTTTGCAAGGTAATCAGCTCAAATTCTCTTCCAGTTGGTTTCAGCCCATTTCCTTTTGCTATATTCCCTGGGACCAAACTTCTGTCTCTAGCAGTAGGGTAGTGAGCTGGGGCGGGGGGGGGGGGGGGCGTGCTAGATTACCCATTCACAGAAGTAAAGAATACCATCACTGTTGCACATAGTGCACATGTATTTAGATCCGAGAGGCCTGATATGTGGTTCAGAAAAACTGCATTGCACTAGTGAGATGCAGTGTTTTGTCCTATGTGTCATCTAATGGTCACTGTCACTTACAGTGGAATTACAGTCTGTGTTCTGACTGTGACATGAAGAGCGCTTTTGTTCCTTTGTGGCCACATTCTACTGCGATTAAGAACAAAGGATTTGCGTTTGCAATCTACCTCTATTGTTTTAGTTATGTCACCTTCTACCAATTGCTAAATTTCTTTCACTTCTTGATATATAAAGTAGGGTAATAATAAATGCCCTCCCAGGTTGGAGTAGGTATTAAGTGCTGTTACTTAATGTAACATAAGAAACACAGTGCCTTCAACATGGTAAGAGGTCAATGTCAGTAGATATTATTACTAGCATAATTATCCCCACTTGCATTCAAATTATAGTCAAACTAAATTTACTCTGTTAATTAATTGGAGAATCCCAGGCAGGACTTCTGACCATAAAATCTGACACTGTCTTTGAGCTTTTCACTGAGACTTGCTTGAATTGTCCAGGAACTGGGGTATATAAGAACCAAGTGATCTGGAATTGGGTCTGGAGCCTCTGGATTCTTGCTGCCCGAAGGCGTTGCTATGGAAGACTGATTCTGCACAATGGAGGTTGATAGGACCATGAGGATGAGCCATAGAAAGTTAAAGGGGGTGGACGAAGGAAGTCTTCTCATAATCATCTACCTGACACCTCAGAATCACCATCATCTACATAACAAGTTCTCCATGTTATATTACCCCTGTTTGGGCGTGGTTTCTGCTTTCCTGGTTGGTCCCTGACTGTTAAAATTTGCTAGATCCCTGTTACAACTGTCTTTGTTCCAAGATGTAACCTTTCATTTCTCATGCTGTTGCTCATTTACAGTTACATTAATAGGATACAGTCAGGATTACTGGGCCCTGAGAATCCCCTAGTCTTCTGATTGTTTAACAAAGATAAACTAGCAGCAAAGAATTCTTCTTACAGACCACTGGTACTAGTTTCAAAAAGAGAAAATGGAGCTCAAATATTAGCTCCTCCAGGCATTATTTAATCAAAGACAGTGTGTGATCACCCAGAACCCAGGCTACCACAGATTCTTGTCTTTGCTTCTGCTATGGTACCCAGAAGCATCTACATCTATGTGTCGATGCTTCTGTGTGTTAGCACTTCTCAGCAATCAGTGGAGCCAAAACACCTGGAAACATTGGATTATGTCTCTATACCAGGGGCCCAGAGCAGAACCTGCTGCAAAACAGACATGAATTATATAATCATTACATGACGGAAAGGATAGCAATGCACTTGTTGACTATTGACTAGACTAAAGATGCTATGGCTAAAATGCAAGAAAGGAAATGAAACCCTAAATGAAGAGAGTCCAGGATGTTTGACAATTCATAGCACAAAGCTTCCAAATCTTAGATCGTTGGTGCTCAGTTCTGAAAATCCCACTTTCAGGTTTACTGAAAAGAACAGATGGGGAATTTGGAAGTTAAAAAGACCCTAGCCAGTTGTCAGTGGCTCAACAGAGTAACTAGAGAAGCTGATGCCCATAGACGTTCAATGAAATACCCGGTAGGATCTCAGTTCAAGGCCATCCCAGGCAGAAAAGTCCACAAGACTCCAGCTCCAAAATAAACATAGAAAAGATAGGCTGGAGTTATGGCTCAAGTGTGGCAGAACACCAAGAGTAAGCAAGCCAACTGAGGTGGCACCGAGGCCTGAGGTTTAAGTTGTTAGAGTGTTTCAAAATTACTGAACTATAATGACAGCGATTCAAATTCCGCCTTCCCTCTACCCTGACTCTGCAGCTTCTGCCCCAGTTAAGGAAGGAAGTCAGGGGCGACACCCACAGATCAGTTCACACAGTGATGATAAGGGGCACTCACCTCCCCTACTTTGCAAACACATCTGCCATGCAGACCGTTTTGTCCCAGAACCTTCACCCAGTGTTTGATTTAATATAGATTTATAGCCAGATCCCTGCAAAACCAAGAAGGTCCACTCCTCCCTGCAGCCTTCATCATAATACAAGGAGTCAAGATTTCTCTTCACAGCTAAGGGACCGATGTGGAAAGTGACTAGATTTTCCAGGACAGGGGACTCTGCTTCAGAAACTGCTGTTTTACATGAAATTGAAAAACAGGAAAATGGATATACAAGAGATTTCAACCTGGTAGCCACTAAAAGCCTCGCTAGCAGAATTGCACAGGCACACACTGTCTTTTCAGAGTTTAATCCTCTTTCAGGTGTTTTCTAGGTCAATTGATTTGATTTTTCCCCCCTGAGAAGCTGCCTGAATACCATCTGTCACTCTCTGGGTTGTGTGGCAGGTCGACCACAGCTGTCTCAGGAAGGTGTCCCCATGTCTGTCACCTCCCAAGTTTGCCTGTGAATACAGAATGCCTGTCAAGGAATCAACGCTCAGTGTGCTATTAACTCTCTTCTTTTCTTCCTATTTGCTAAGCACATGGGCCTCTCAATTCACTCATTCACCCATTGATAGAGTGCAGACCCCATAGCAGACTGTGGACAGGGCAGAATCCTTCGTTCATTGCCCCTGTATCAATCACTCATTTACTGGATCAATACTTCTTGAACTGCAGAGAAATAGGCAAGCCTATGCAAACAATTATGATAACACATTGCATTGTTTTGTCTGTATTGGGATTTGAACTCGGGGACTTGAGCTTTCTAGACAGGTACTTTCCCACGTGAGTAATACTTCAGTCTATTATACCATTTTCTAAGACTCTGCAAAGGTAGCCAGAATGGCTGTAGGAGCATTGGTGAGGAAAAAGCTCATATGGCATGGTGGAGATTGCTCAGTCAGTGTGCAGGAAGGAATGAGGGCTGCCCTTTCGCAATGAGAGAGAGAACTGGTGTGCTTGGATGAAAGATATTGCGGTGGCCTTAGGGTGAGTGGAGATTGGAGTGGTCGGGAATTACCCTCCACTTTATGGTATTGATAACAGGTGAACCTGAATGGCAGCCGGGGGTTGGGGAGAAGTACTTGTGAAAGTCGCTTACAACTTCATGTCAGTACAAGAAGCCTAAGCTCCTCGAAGCATCCTGGGAACAGGTGCGTCCCTTCCTGTTTCATGTTGTCTTCGCTGGGATTCCTGCTCCTCCTCACAGCACGGAGGTGTGCTCTGCACACCTTGCAGAGCAGCCGGACAAGGCAAGAATCCCAGCCTCAAAAACGGCATCTGCAAATGTATCCAATGCCCAACGTATGAAACTGTAACCTCTCTGTACATCAGTTTGATAATAAAAATTTGAGAAAAAAAACGGCATCTGCATTCCATCCAGACACCCCAGCATCTGTCTTTCAGACGCGGTAAGGCACAGGTCCGGGTCCCTACCCCATCAACACCCACCCCACTTTTCTTTTTCTTTTCTTTGTGACAGTCTCAGGACTTGAACTCAGGGCCTGGGCTCTTCTCCTGAGCTCCTTTGCTCAGGGTAGCACTTACCACTTGATCCACAACTCCACTTCTGGGTTGTTTTTTTTTGGGGGGGGGCGGGGGGCAGTCTAGTGGCGTTAGGAGTCTCACCGACTTTCCTCAGTGGGCTGGCTTTGAATGTCATTCTTCAGATCTCGGTCTCTTGGGTAGCTAGGCTGACAGGCATTTGCCCCGTGTGCCAGGCTGTCACCTTGCTAGTATGACAACTTTTAACCTTCAGTCTCAACCCTCCCATTTGGCATTTTCTCACTTCTGTATATTTGGTCAAGTAACTTTTTTTTGCTAGAACGCCTCCTTTGTGTAAACTCTTAAGGCCCAGAAAGGAAAGGTTTCCAAGTCGCCCTGAAGATGTAACTGAGCCTGACTCTCACACACCATCCACAGGAAGTTACTTCTCCCTGGAGACAGAGTCAGTCGCCACGGAATAGCAAGTGCAGCCCGGAATGCAAACGCTGGGAACAAAGAGCTCACTTCTTGGATAAGGAACTCACTGGGATTGGAGTAGTGAGCACAGATGGAGGAATTGGTCAGGGTCAACTCAAAGCCTAACCGTCAACCCTTCCTCAGGCTCTCGCTGCCTGGCCCGCAGTTCACTGGCAGAGTAGCCTCCTCTAGGCAAAGGCACTTTATTCTACAAATGGTGTCTGCTAATGGTTTCCTCTTTTCTTCTCTTCTCCCCTTGAAACAATGAAACCTCGCGGGGAGTTTGTCCTGCTGTACTAGGTTTCTATAGGCTAAAAAAGAATCCCCAAATCTAAATAAACTAAATTACAGAACAGCAGACCTCTTTTATCCCCATGAGAAATGCTCACAGGGAACAAAAATACATAATCAAGGGGAGAGATAAATGTCATGCAAAATTGCCAATTCAAAATAAAAGGCGAGCCACACCACATTCTTCTCCATAATCACATCTTGGAAACGTGCTCTGCGCCAGGTCGGGCCTGGAGTATATTATGAACCCCTGCAGACACAGAGATTTTGTGAGCTGTAGGTTGCAGAAACCCACCGCGCAGGGAAGGCAGAGGTTTAATGGTATTTTAAATGTTTTGACTATACAGAGGCCAGAATCTGCAGTCTAATCGTTTCTCAGAATACTCGATGTGCGGGAAGCAGCAGTGGAGAGGAGGAACTTGCCAGGCGTGCGCTCTGAGAGGAGTTGGAAGGGGCGGGGATTGGCAAACAGGGAGCTTGTACTGGGTGCCTGAGGTTTTCGTCAGTTATTTCCCAGAATCCTCCCTGCAGCCTGGGGAGGTAAGGATTCTCAGTCACACCTCTGGGCCTTGAAGGCAGCAGCAAGACCTTATTCAGCAAAACAAGCCAGTTGTGGTAATGCACACATGTACACCCAGCAGCACAGAAGTGGGAAGAATTGACACAGGAGGACTGCTGTGGTCAAAACCGAGGTCTCCTAGCGAACTTGCTCCCCCTTGGCATTGGTAACTATACAGACATTCTGAGAGGTGTTGATGAATGTTGCTGTCAGATTCTGTCACCATCTTCAGGAGGAAAAGATCATTTCTTTGGATCTCTGCCTTTCATGGGGGTTCTCTGTCCAGCAGGAACTTTGCAAAGATTGGGAGACCTTGGCTAGACTCTGCGCCAGAACTGCTATCGTGCATTAGAAATAATGCTTACATTAAACATGGGAATGTAGATTGCACCACCTTTCATGCATACCCAGGAATGAGATTGTTGGATCTTATACTAATTCTATGTTTAGTATTTGGGGACCGCCATGCTCCTTTCCATATGGCTGCCATAATTTACATTCCATCAACAGTGTGCCAGTGTTCCTTTTGTGGTGGTTCTTATCAGCACTTTTTATCTCCATCCTTTTTGATGACAGGCCTTTCAACAGGCTTGAAACACTATCTTACTGTGTTTTCTTTTGTTTCCATTTTCCTGATAAATAATGCTATGGAACATTTTTTTCATTAATTTGTTGACCATTTCTGCCTTCTTTGGGGACATATCTGGCTTTGAATGGCACTCAGATTGCAGCCTCCTTGGTAGGAAGGGTTACAGGTGTGAACCACCAGTGCCCGGCTCACTTAGTTTGTTTTATATAGAGCACTATACCTGTAAGGAAACACATCTCATTTTATGCTTATTTTTGTGTTTTGCAACTATATTGGGTTTGCTTATTAGTTATAATAATTTTCTGGTGCCATTTTTAAAAGTTTTTTTCTCAGTTTGTCAGCAAACAGAAATAATTTCACTTTTTCCCTTCCTATGTGGATGACTTTTACATTTTTTCTTGTCTATTTTCTCTGGTTATGGCATGCAGTTCTGCATATATTGAGAATGGTGAAAGTAGACATCCTTGCTTTGCTCCTGATCTTAGAGTGCCCTATTTTTTTTTTACCATTGAGAATGATCATCTCAAAATGTTACATCACACTTACTATGTCAAGAATATTCCTTTTGTTCCTAATTTGTTGAAAGGACATTGAATTTGGTTCAATGGGTCTTCTGTACGCACTAAAATAGTCACATGATTTTGATCCTTCATTCTGTAATATACCAAAAGGTATCACTATTTGATACATAATAATTTCACATAGTTAATAGAGGCAGTATGGTAAAATGGTATATGTATATAAGGTAATGATCAAATTAGATAATTTACACTCACTCTTTAAGCATTCAGCATTTCTTTGCATTGGGAGACTTCCAACTCTTCCCTTAGAATTCTTTCTAAACCCCTAATAAATTGTTATGTACATTTGTTACTCTACTGGGCTCTGGGTCCCTGGTACGTAGTCCTCCTACCTAACTTATTTTGGATTTTCTTATCCCTTGACTCTTCCTAGCTCTAGTGACACTTTTTCTCTCAGTATCTTTGAAACTGACTCTTAGCTCCCCTGTAGGAGAGGGAAGCATGCCATGCCTTTCCATGCTTGGCTTCATGAAAACCTGTTAGTAGTTTGTACATGCTTTCTCATTGTTGATTTAGCTGCACCCTAAAGCTAGATGCTCAGGACCTCAAATACTGATGTACTTTGCTAGGCTTTGCTGCGCCAAAGCACTTGAGGTTAACTTCCTTACTGTGGGGCTCAACTCCCAAAGGTTCCATTACCAAAACTCCCACCGTCTTGGTGACAGAGCCTGCCACACGTAAGACACTCCAGTCCAACGTTGACACACTTGGAGGTAAGCACTAATGTGATCACAGCCCTGCTGATTGGGCTACCCAGCACAATCTGCCCTCTCCATCAAGCTAGAGTTTTCCCTGCTGGCACAAAACCACAGGCCCAGCGTTCTTGCCGGCCTCCTCCTATTCTGTGGTCCCACATGAGGACATTCTGCTGCAGAGTAGATTTCACATTCCCCCATGGCCCCATGTGCTTTTCTGTCTCTTCAGTGTCTCCAGTTGGACCAATCTCAGCCTTCACCCTTTCACCTTTATTCATCCTGAAATGCCCACCATGAGAAATAAGAGCCTCACTAAGCATTCCAAAAATCACATAGGAACAGAGGCAAAAACAGGGATACCAAAAGTCTTACTACTGTTTACATACTGCGATGGCTAAGCTTCACTGTGAACTTGATTACATTAAACAACAACAACAACAACAACAACATTCCTACAGCACAACTGTGTGTGTCTGTGAGGACTACGCTGAGAGGATTAACTGAGATGGAGACACGCACCTTGAACATGGGTAGCATTTTGTCATAGGCTAGGTACCCAGATGGAATAAAACTAGAAAAGAGAAATTCCCCTTCTGGCCAGCCCTCTTTCTTACCCTCCAACACCCATTCTTCCTCCTCTCTTCCTCTCCTCCTCCTCCTTCTCCTCCCCTAATTCCTCCTCCTCCTTTTTCTCTCTCTGGCTATGTATATCCTTCTCTCCCCCCTTTCTCTCTCCTCTTTCTCCTCCTCCTCCTTCTCCTCCCCTAATTCCTCCTCCTCCTTTTTCTCTCTCTGGCTATGTATATCCTTCTCTCCCCCCTTTCTCTCTCCTCTTTCTCCTCCTCCTCCTTATCCTCCTCTACCTTGTCCTTCCTCCCTCTCTTCCTCTCCCCTCTCCCCTTTTCTATTCTTGGTAGCCACGATGTGAGCTATTCTCTTCTGCTGTTTCACTCACCCTGCCTTGAGAGACTGGAACTTTTGAAGCCCTGGCACAAAGTGAATCTACTTTCCCTTGTTCTGCTCAGGGTTTGTTTGTTTGTTTTTCTCAGCAACAAAAATATAAGACTACTACATAATAAGATTCCCTCTAGAATCCACGGTCTTATATGACATAGTCATGTGATCAGTCTAAATTAAATGTGTTTATAGTTCTTAATGCCCATAACGTCGCATGGGGTGGCGGGCTCCTCTCTCGTTGCTGGGAAGGCAGATCGGGGCATGCAGTATAAACGCAGTGTGAGTCTGATTTCTGATTTTCAGTGATCCCTTCTACCAAATGACTCCTTCTAACTTAGTAAGCCTAAAGAGCATTTCCAATTTGTGATTGGTGGTCCTAGACCTTTCCAGTCTATGATCCCCCATAGCTTGCGGAGAGCTTGTCTTAATGGCAGTGACCGCTAGCCTTTCGTTGTCCTAGTAGGTAGGTCAAAGATGTCCTCTCAGCAGGGAAGGCTCTGTCGGCTACTCTCTAGGATATCTTTCATCTCCTCACCTCCATGTCCAAAACAAACCAGTTCCTATTACATGAATGTCATTTTCCTTCTGCCTAGACATGGAACCTGGATGCTCTAAGGTGATGTCTTCAAAGGAAAAAGCACAAGTTGTTGACTTAAGGAAAGTAAGAAAACTTACAGTAAGAGGTTGTGCCCATCTATTGTAAGATGAGTCTCCTATCCCCGAAACTGTGAACAACTTTGTTGTTATAGCTCATGCAGCAGCAAAAATTGTGCTGATTGCAAGTGCCCGGTCCTAAGTCAAGAGGAACACTGCATTGAGTTTGTGGACATACACACAGGCAATGCACAGAGGGCACAGGAGTGAGTGTAAGTGGTCACGGGCATTCCTTGCACACACGAAGGAGATGACTCTATCACCATTAGTAAACTGCCGTGCCAACTTGCTGCTTTTCGGATAGTTAAGGATACCGGCGTGTGGATAGGCTGAGTAACTTGCTCTCAGCTCCAGCCCTCGGGTTTGACGGCAGAGACTTGGAATCAGAGGCTCCCCAGACCTCTTAATTACTACACGGTACTGCCTCTCTAATCAGCAGCACAACAATTAAGCTGTTAAGACTTTAGACAGAGTGTACTGGAAAAGAGAGCTGTTTATCCTTTTTAATGCAATTCACCTGACACACTTAGAAAACACATTGGATGAGCCAATTTATCTTGACAAAAGGAGAAGCGTAATTAGTTAATGACAATTGATTTGGGCCTCTTCCATCATCCGCAGGAGGCCGACACCTCATTGATGCTGCTCCCCTCTCCGCCTGGTTACCCTCACCCATACCCCATCTCACCACAAGCGCCATTGTTAGCTGGAAAGAATGTCAGGTCTTCTTTCATGTTGAACTTGGCCTCAGCCACTGTAGGGGGGGGGAGCGGGGGGAACAAGGACAAAAAGGAAACAATTTAAAAAGGAGTGTTCACCAAGCTGTTGAACGTTGAAAGGGACAAAAATAATTATTTAAAAAAAAAAACACACAACTCTAAAAAGACACTTTTATTCCATTGTCTTCACTGCTTGCTGTCAAGCTCTGTGATTAGCCAGCTGTTCAGTCCACTGGAGTATGGATCAACCTGTCACGCATCTTTGTCTGTTGGGCACAAGGGAAGGGGCTGACCTTTCCCAGGAAGCATTGCGGACAGGGCTGTAATTTGATAATGGCTTGTTCAGGGAAGGTCTCCCTTTGTTCCTTGATAGCCCTCCCTGCCACTGGTGGTGGGCCTTTGAGGTATCAAATCCCTCCAGTGTCCACCCTTTCTAGAAGCTTTGGTGTGGGATAAAGCCAGATAACACAGGAGCCTCTTCCTTTTATCAAAGAGTAGGCGTTATTGTGTTTCTGTTTAGGAAAAAAAAAAAAAGAAGTGTTTATTATAATTTGTAGGTTTCCGTAAAAAAACAAAAAAAGGAAGAAAAAGGAAAAGCAAGCAAATAAACGTTGAATGCATAGACAAGTATGAGTTCCAAATCTGAGGAATAAGAATCTGGGTGAAGTAAAATGTATTTGTGTGGCAGCTATTGGGTTCCTAGCTTTGGAGCCCAGAGTAGCACGCTGTGTCCGGTTTTAAGCTCAAAGCCTGAGCAGAGAGAAAGGAAAACATGGTTTCTCCCCTGGCTTTGTGTTCTCAGCACAATAGACTAGAGATGAGTGAGCCTGGATTTGTTGAACAGTGGGAATTATATTCCACCCGTGTGGGGTTTAGTAAAACCCACACATATTTTTTTTTTCTCCTGTGTTTTCATTCTTGCTGCTAAGCCTCTTGACATTTTAATAAAACTTCTCATAGACTACTGATTGAATTAAATTTATCAAAGTATTGGCAGGGCAATTTAGAGGAAGGAAAATATCCAGCTTTGTCTCAGGCTGTGACTCCTAGCTGCTTAGCGAAATGTTTGCTTGGTTTTGTAATCAAAGGCCCAGCCAGCCTCAGTTTCCTCCTCTGACAAAAGTAAATGTTAATGGATTCATTACAAATATACTAGTGGGCAAGAAACCAGACAAAATGATCGCTTTCACTGAGAGGAAGATTCACTGGTCTCTAACAGTCCTCTGCCAGTCAGCATTGTGCATAATACCTTTTGGTCCCCGCTGGAGGAAAGGTGACTGCGTTTTCCCTGGCTAATAGCAGGTGTTTTGAGGGACATGTTTCCTTTCCACAGGAAGAAGGGGAAGCAGCCAAGACCTCCTTGTTTTCAGAGTCCTCATCTTTGGCTCAGGCCACACCTGGTATAATCAGGGTGTGACACATCTTCATTTTTGTTTGTTTGAGACTCATGGCCTCAGTTCCAGTGATCCCCCAGAAAGATGCAGAAAGTAGTGGAAACTGCAGAAGCCCACTAAAACTCTCACCGTGCCTGATCTAAGGCCCTCCTTTCTTTGTTCCATTCTCCTTTGCTGCAGCCCAAAGACGAAGAAGTCAGTCAGACACTTGGGAGCAACCCTTACTTCCTGCCACGAGCATCAGTTGATTGTCTCCCCTTGATATGATAGATGCTCATGTCTCTAGTCCCAGCACCAGAGGTAGAAATGTCACAAGGAACCTTCTCTAGGTGCCTTGGTTCCACCCTCGCCGTGCTGCCACCGGACTGAAACCTGTCCGTTGGTCCTCATTTCCCAACAGGTAAATTCAACCTCCTTAGAAAGTCCTGTCATCTTCCTTACCACTGACCTCTTCAACTAAACTTGAAGGTTTTCTTTACTTATGGAAGAGAACTGGAATATGCCTACAAGCACTGAGCCTAATTAAAAGTTCTAAATAGTATGCCTTATTTTTAATTTAAACTTTTTGAGCTAAAAGGTGTTCATTTGAAAGACCTCAACATAAACAAATACTTATGTGAACATTTATAGTCTAAATTTCCCCCTCCCGCCACTTTCAAATGAAACCTTTTAATTTAAATTTTATTGTAAAAGTGATGTACCGAGAGGTTACAATTACATAAGCCAGGTAATTAAGGCCTTTCTTTATTAACAGTGTGACCCTTCCATCATTTTCTCCTGCTTTTTCTCCTCCTGAGCCCCTTCCCCACCAAATTCATTTTCCAAATTCATTTCCAACATAGTGTCCGGCGAGTATCACAGAAATGAGGGGTCAAAGGGCGAACCAATTCAGCAATAGCAAGTACTAGGAGTGAGGGGTTCCACATATTCATTGAATTCTTCTCACTCTACCATGAAATATTTCTGAGGAGACTGGGCAGAGTAGAAACTATCTTGCCCAAGGTTGTCCCTCTAGCGAATGCTAGACTCAAGGTCTGGAATTCATTCACTATGCCTCGTTCTTCTTCTTACTATTGTTCCTGTTTGACTTGGTGCTACTTAATTTCTAAGCATTTCTTTCCTACGTATTTGGGAGTCTTACCAGATCAACCTTCTCAAGATTCAGTTCTCAGTCTTCTATATGCTCCTGTCACTTCCATCTATCGTAAAGAAGAGGAGCTGATTGAGTCAGAATGATCCCTTCACTTGTCTCTCTCCTTCTGCTACACCAACGCCCCCTTTGAAGGCAGGTATCTCGTTTTACAAATGTTATTCTCTTCCTGCATAGGTGCCACACACCGTGGCCTCCTACCACGCATGAAGTCATTCCTGTCGCACCAAGAAACATCGTGGTTCCAGCAGGGGCAGACGAGCCGTTCATTATAAAAGGAGTTAGTTTCATTTCAAACTCATCAGTATTCCAGAAAGTCTGATATTTAATATAGTACAGCTTTTGAGGGATGTAATACCCGCTCTACCAAGTGAAGAAACGTAATATGTAACCTTTAATAACAATACAGTGAAATTTTATGCTTACAATGCAAGTTAGTTTAGGGCTTATCTGTATAATTAACAATTGAACTTGGTAGCTTTTCGTATGCACCTCAAATATGAATGTTTTCAGCAAGAGGGAAAAAAATTAAAGGGCTTTAACTTGTCCAAACTCATGAGGCTCAGAACAATCATCTCTGAAGTCATACCTGAAATAATTTTGGAAAACATTGCTTCAACGTGACTCACAAATTTCACTGCCTAGATTTGAAGTGGATGGCAGGAAGACTCTCTTTCTTCCCTTCATTCAAAGGTTGAGTTCCTATTGCGGCCAGGACCTCAGTGGGGTAGTTCCACTCCTGGTGAGCCAGATTTATGGCAAAGATACAACACATGGACAAGTACCTCTAAAAGCAATTCCATGTGTAAATCAGTGTTACACTTTCATGATACCTGACCCTTGTTATCTCACCTCAGTCTCTAGGACCTAATTAAGAAACTCAGAGCAGGGAGGTGTTAGATGAGGTACCTGAATTCCAGCGTGTCACTTACCACACCTAGGTTCTCATGGGTAGAAAGTGCAATGCCATTACTTATGGTTACAACTGTCGTTGGTTCCCTTTCCTCTGTAATAGATATTCAGATGTTTCTTCTCCATTCTGTTCAAGTCAGATTTAGTTGATTAGAGAAGTCATTAGAACTAATAGAGTGAAAACTCTAAGTACTTTTGGTACTTTATGGCCACTCTGTTTAAGGCTAACTTTTAGTTTGTAGACATCTAAGGGCTAAGGAATATTTTCCATACATGAGGACACAGGATGAATAAAAGATGTATGGTTAGGAGAATATTCTTATAGAGGCTTCAAGGATGGCACCATAGAGGAACTCAGTGTTATAATGTCACGTTCAAACTGGAGGACCGGCGTCATAATCCCTGCCAGCTATGTGTCTCCGCATCCTCCTGCTCCATACACAGCTGAGTAAAAATGACCATGACTGGTAGAAAATGGAAGGGCACTCAGCAGTGAAAAGGTATTCCTATGTGTGACACATAGCAAATATGTTATGCTAAGCATGTAAAAAAGTCCATATTCAAAAAATACATGATTACATTCACACAAAACGTCATCATTTTAAAAATCAAACAAACGAACTAAACTAAAGGGATAAAGAGAAAAGAAAATGGTATCAGAGAAACGAGGATAAGATGCAGGAAGATTTGAGAGGTGATAAAATTGTTCTATGTAGTTACATAGGTGATGTTGCAAAACCAAGCCTAACGGAATGATGGGAAAGTACAATGCAGAATTGTAGGTTGGTGTGGGTTGAAGGAGTGCCATGATAGGAAAGGAAACTGACCCTCAAAGGCCCTCTACTGTTTCCTGATGGTGGTGACGGCCATTGTGAACTCACATGAGAGCCAAGGTCTCAGCAGAGATCACCAGAGCAGAGGTGATTTGAAGCTTACATGCCTCCACCCACCTTAAACTCTACATAGCAGTCTTTATCGTTTGTTGCGGGTTACAAAAATACTTGAGGGAGCCTGTTTACATGGCCATGATTTCGGAGTTTGGTGATAGGGGTCTGAAGTAAAACCCACAAATCTGTGTATTAAAAAAAAATAGTGGAACAGATTTTACTATACATAGAGAAGCATTACTTAAGGAACACAAAGGGGGAGGATAGAAACTATTCTGGTTTATGGACAGGGGTGCAAGGTTTTGAACAGTGTAGCCCCCATAGAATGTTCTCTTAACCATGTCTATCACAGTCACGTTCTTCTACCTTTTTGTCATAGAGTGTCAATCCTTGTCAGAATAAGGCCCAGCCTTCCGATTCCTGGCTCTGCTCTGGAAACTTGACTTTTCCTTTGGACAGCTAATATAAAGGTTATACTTTGGCCTTCTGCAAGATGTGTGACCTTAGTAAGGTTCTGTTAAGCTAACCATATTAAAGTACAATAAATCTGGTCAAATCTATCATGCTTAATTAAGTGACATGAGGAGCCAGCAGTAATTACATTCCGTGGAGGAAAAAGCATTTGAAACATAAATAAGACCGGGAAACCCTTGGTCTTGTCGTTGAACGAGTAGACTTCAGAAAAATAGCAACTTGGTTTTGAGTTCTGATCCTGCCTCTGTATGTCCGTGTCAATTTGGGAAATCTCATTAACTTGAATCTCTGAACTTCTAAATCATGGAGATTATAAAGTTCACCTTGTAGGAACGATACACAAGTTTTACAATTGCCACATGACTGGTTTTTCTTTCTTGAGTTGTTTAAGTGCAGCATCATTCACGGGTAGTAAAGAGTACAGATGTTCTGGGCAGAGCTTGATGGATTTCCACACACAGTGAGAAGCTATGGACCCACCATGCTGTTACAGACAGAGCCTATTCATCACTTCCCAAGTTTCCATCCTAGTCACTTTCTATCAGAAACTCCCACAGAGAACATTCATCTGATGTCTACCACTAGTGATTGGGGGTTTTTCAGCATGTTTGTGATGGATACCAAAGTTATTCTTATCATAGATGTGGAGGCAAGTATCACTAAGGTATAAGCAGATGCTTCTTAAACATTTCCCTCCTTTGAGAGCTTGGGAAAAACTACCTGCGATCCATGCATGACACATGAGAGGCTTTGCTTCTAAAGTCAATCTTAGTCCGTTTTATCCAAGAGAGAAGGGGTAGTCAAACTGTGAATCCAGGTGGAAATGAGCCCAGCGTTGGAGAAAGATTGGATTTGACATCTTAAGAGTGAAAACCTAGAGATGCACGTAGATCATTAAAGAAAGCAGACAGACAGATGCGAAGATTAAGGAGGAATATGAGAGGATGTATGTGATGTGGCAGATGAAATTGGGCAGCGGGTTAGCGGGCAGCCTCCATATGCCATCTCAATTCCATCCCCTAAGTGAGGACGCTCATCGCCATTCTCCTCTCCAGTGCTTCACTCACTATCCACCTTACATCACCCGCTCCTGCTCCAGGAGGATTCTTGTCAAACACTTCCGAAGATGTCATTGCTACAGGAGAGCCTTCAATGATCACATGTGGCTTGTGCCTTCAATCCTAGCTTAACTTCTAATGTATACGCGCCCTTTTTCCACCTGCACACTAAATCCAGACACTCTCTTCCGTGACTCTGGACCACCTTGACTGACTGTTTTCTGTGCTTCGGAACCCTGCTGACTCTTCCATAGGCGTTCCTCCTGTACTCTCACAAAACGGAACTTCTGCATCAACTCCGTGGCCACCGTCAACCCTAGCTTAATGTCTCTTGCCCCCTGCAGGCACTACAGGTTTATGGAGATAAACCTTGTAGCTCTTGTCACACCCCAACGTTTTAGCTGGCTGTGTATTTAACATTGTCTAACCTAGCTCAGTCATATGGCATGTGTCTATCAAAAGAAAGAAGAAATCAAGGAGTGATCCACATTAGGTTGAAGGGATTGAGCAGGCCAAATAAGTTGACTTTCTAGTGAGATACATCTGCCCATGTCTCTGGTTCGAAGGGCGGATGGCAAGGATCATAAACTAGACTTCATGGAGGCTTGCATCATTCTCTGAGGGTTTTAACTGGAGAACAATACCAGAGAGATCTCTAGGTCTAGATGTGAGGCAGCAGAATTCTAAGGTTCCCTGCACCTTGAGTGCTACTATAATAACTGGATTTTTACATGGCATAGCCAGGCATACAGAGACTATTTAATTGAGACCGAATTAATATGTAAATTCTTTGGAAGCAAAGACATTTGTTGGACACCACTGAAGGTTATTGAGAAAGATTGGAACAATGAAAGAAATCACATACAAGGAAGGCTGAGTTGATGAAGATAATATGCTAAGGACTTGAAAGTGGCATCTGAAGTCAGACACTGGCCGTTGGCAAATGGCTCACAAAACAGTGCAACTTTGCCAGGTGCAAGTGGTTCCTTCCTGTAATCCTAGCTATCCAGTAGACTGAGTCCTGAGGATCGCAGTTAGAAGCCAACCCCAGGCAAGAAAGTCTGTGAAATACTTACCTCCAATTAACTACCAGTGAAATACTGGATGTAGAGCTGTGGCCCAAGTGGTAGAACACTTGTCTTGAACAGAAAAGTTTAGGGACAGTGTCCAGGCCCCAAAACTAATGCTGGTGCACGAGCACACACACACACACACACACACACACACACACACACACACATGCACATGGAACTGTAGTGTGCATCTGTAAGAAAATTAAAACTAGTAAGAACCTGGGTAAGTTAGGAAGTGAATCTTTTCCTAATGGACTGACTCTCCAGTGGGAAAGCAGCTATTTGACATCTTGATTTTATCCCATGAGTAAAGAATCCAGGATAACTCTTAAAAACTTAATTTTTGAAAACTATGAGACAATAAATGTGCTCTTTTTATCTTTAAAATTGTAATAAATTGTTACATAGCAATGAAAAATAAATACAACATAGCACTTGTGATCTAGTATATTAGTAATTTTGTCAACTATTAGAGCTTTAGAATTTTTTTTTTTTGCCAGTCCTGGGGCTTGAACTTAGAGCCTGAGCACTGTCCCTGGCTTCTCTTTGCTCAAGGCTAGCACTCTGCCACTTGAGCCACAGAAGCCACTTCTGGCTTTTTCTATATATGTGGTGCTTAGGGATAGAACCCAGGGCTTCATATATACGAGGTGAAGACTTTACCACTAGGCCATATTCATAGCCCTGGGATTTTTTTTATAGATTGGTTTAATCCTGTGATAGCAATTGAGAGTCCAGTACATTAGGAGGTAGAGAGACTGGCCTGAGTCATGAGGAATAGGAGATTGGGCTAAGCCCCAGCTCCATTGTAGGACTCTACTAATGAAAACTGGATGGCAATTGCAGAAATAAGGTAAATGAATGGATGGGCATGATTTCACTTAGTATTAACACGTAGAGTTATTGAAGGGGGTGTTGTGGTACTTGGGATTGAACTTAGGGCCTTATTCTTGCTAGGCTGGCATGTTACTGTTGAGCCTTGCCTCTGGCCCTATTTTTCACTGATTATTTTAAGGTGAAGTATTGCCTCCTTCCTGCCCACCTGATCCATATAATTTAGGCTTTTTTCCCCAAAACTTTTATTAAGTGGTTGTACAAAGAAGATGCCATGTAACTAAGCAGTTTATAAATATAATACATCTTGATCAATGTCACTCCTTTCCACGTGCTCACAAGGCTTGTCTTTAGGGCTGTGCATATCCCTGCGTCCAGCTGTCATCTACGGAGATGGAATTTTGAGGACTTGTTCCACCTGGGCTGACCTGGAACCATGATCCTCCCAACCTCAATTTCCCACATAGTTTGGGATGACAGGCATGTACTGTTGCACCCAGCTGTGGTGGAAAAAGGAGATCTCGTAAGCTGTTCCGACTTGACTGACCTCACACCTCGGTCCTCCCAATTCTCAACTTCCCAAGTTGCTAGAATGACACACATAAGCCATGCAGGCCCAGCTCTTAGTCCTAGACACATAAAAGTCAGGTTAGTGTAGCCAAATTAATGGCAGAACTCCGCCGATGGAGACACAGAACTTGTCCCTTCCTACTTGACCAGGGCTAATCTTGGCTAAGTCAGAACTAAAGCTTGGAGAGGCGTCAGAAAGTCAAAGTATCTCCCCCAACAGTACAACTTGCAACTTCTTCTCTGAAGGACTTTCATTCACCTTTGTGTCCCTAGAACCAATAGCAAATTCTGGAATAAGTGGCTTCACATGATTTTTCAAGTGAGAATTGAGAAATCCCTTGTGTTATAGAAAGGAAAATATCCAAATGACCCATCTGACTACTTTCATAATGTACTGTGCTTAAAAAATGGAAAGACTACAAGGCTTGTAGCCAAGAAGGCATGAGCTCGTCTTGATATTAACCTCCCTGAGCTTTATTCTCCTGAGAGCCTGCATGCTGGGCTTTGAGGACAGTTGGCATTGGGCAGGAGACAGTTTGGGCTGCAGCTGCCCCAGTCCATCCCATCATCAGTTTCCAGTTGAGGAGCGACTGAACCAATGCATGAAATGTTGTTATTGAAACGACTGTGTGTGTTTCATCACTTTCTCCATCATCTCCATAGCACTTACATTCTTCATGTACTTAAGATGGGAAGGTGACTAGGGGGAGTTTGAGTCTTCAGGGTCACAGATATAAGCACAAGAATATCACAATTCTTGGGCTCTGGGTATGGCTAAAGTGATAGAGCCTGGTAAGGGCTAAGGCCCTGGGTTCAAACCCTGGTATTAGGACAGCGTGTGAGAGAGTTATCTGAGTTTTCTTGATTCCTGCTGGGCATTGAACCTGGGTAAATTAGTCTCTTTGAGTCAATTTCTTCACCCATAAATAGTATCTGTCTCATAAGATTATTAGGGAAGTAATATTAATGTTTGCTAGGCTTTTTAGAGCTATATAAATTTCAGAGAAATTTCAAAAAAAATCTCATTTTCACAACAATTCATAAAATTCAATATTACTATGACTGTTTTGTCAGGTAAAATCTTGGTGCAAAGGAAAAAGTAAAAGATTTATATTAAAAGAATCTAGCACAAAGGAAATGGCATATTTTTACATACAAAACAATCAAGCTTTCATTAATATAAACATTGCTTAAAATTTAAGTCCCTATAACATTTAACCATATCTCCCTTCTTTAATTATAATATTGAAATGGTGTAAGAACCTTCATTATCAAATTTATTTTTTAAATTTTAACTTGTTACCATAAAGGTGATGTACAGAGGGTTTATAGTTACGTAAGTCAAGTAAAGAGTACATTTCTTTTGGGACAATATTCTCCCTTTCCTCGCTCTCTTGCTTCCCTCCTATCCCCACCCACTAGCTGTATAATTCATTTTCAACCTAGTGTCCAGTGAGTATCACTGCTGTAATTCTTCACCCTTTGTCCCTCCATTCTGTGCCTCCCCTTACATTCCCAAAGACAGATAAACAAACAAATAGAACAGAAACAGCAAAAAACAAAAACAGCGAAAAAGCAAAAACCAACCTCTTATTTCCATTTCCTGGAGTTCATTTTGATTATTCTTTTGTATGATCAGGTGCGTATAGGCATTGTGCCTCTCTGTTCCTCTCCTAAAAGTATCCTCCTTTGAAAACTAATAATAACAAAGGCTGGAGGGGATGTGGCCAAAAGGGAACCCTACTACATTGTTGGTGGGAGTGTAAACCTGTTCAACCACTCTGGAATGTGGTATGGAGATTCCTCAGAAGGCTAAATATAGACCTCCCCTAGGATCCAGCAACCCCACTTTTGAGCATCTACCCAAAAGATTATGAGTAAGATCACACTAAAGCCACCAGAACAACTAAGTTCGTTGCAGCACAATTTGTCATAGCCAAAATATGGAACCAATCCAGATGCCCCTCAGTAGATGAGTGGATCTAGAAAATGTGGTACATATACACACTGGAATTCTATGCCTCTGTCAGAAAGAATGACATTGCCCCATTCATAAGGAAATGGAAGGACTTGGGAAAAAATCATACTAATTGAAGTGAGCCAGACCCAAAGAAACATGGACTCTATGGTTTCCCTCATTGGGAATAATTAGTACACATCTAGGATTGTCCTAGCAGAAGATCATAATAGCTCAATAGCTATGTCCATATGAACACATAAGATGATGGTAAGCAAAATGAACTACAAGTTATGAAAAAAGTGGTATATCATTGTTGTTATTTTCAACATGCCATGTGAAACCATGCCCTTTTTTGTTGTTGTTTCATATTTCTTTCCCATAGTTTTAGCCCTGACATCACAGTAACTGATTTTAGTATCCTGGATATTGTATATACGTATATTGGAACTAGGGAAGGGAAAGGGAATTCCAAAATTGAGAGAAAAAGGATAAAAAGGCAAACCCATGCAACAGCAATACTTACAAAACTATATGGTGTAAACCAACTGTACAACTTATGGGGGGAGAAGAGAATGGGGAGGGAGGAGGCGGGGAAAAATTGAGGAGGTATACTGTATATATGTGTATTAGAACTAAGGAAGGGAAAGGGAATATCAAAATCGAGAGATAAAGGATAAAAAGACAAACCATTCCAAAAGCAATACTTACAAAACTATTTGATGTAAACCACAGTACAAACTCATGCTGAGGAAAGGGAAAGGGGGTGTGGGGGGGGGGAATGAAGGAGGAGGTAACAAGTTGGATAAAAAATGTACTCACTGCTTTACATATGAAACTGTAAACCCTCTGTACATCACTTTGACAATAAAGAAAAAAAAAGTATCCTCCTTTGGCCTCACTGTGAGTTAATACATAGAGACTAGTATAATTGCATAATTTATTGTGTCCTGGTGTATTTAGATTTAGCTTCTTCATATAAGAGAAAACATGTACCATCTATCTCTCTGAGGTTGGCTCATCTCACTGAACATGATTTGTTCTAGATCCATCTATGTGCTCAAATTTATTTTTAAAACTTGTATTTCAAAAGAAATCAGTATTTGAGGGCACAGGAGCTCACATGGATAATCTCAGCTATTGAGTAAGTAAAGCTCAAAAGGACCACATACGAGGTCATCTTGAGCAAAAAGCTAAAAAGAACTCATCTCAACAAAAGTAGGTATGGGGGATCATATTGGTAATTGTAGATACTGCCAAGATGGAGGTAGGAAGATGAGGGTTACAGGTCAGTCTGAGCAAAATTAATATAATACCTTATGGGAAAAACAAAAGTAAAAAGCACTAGGGGCTTGACTAAAGGGTGGAGAACTTACCTAGCAAATACAATGCCTTTTATTAGGTAGCTACTTGTCCTGAACCAGACTAAAACTCGGAAGTACCAGTAACAAGACTGCACGACTTGCACTGTATGCAGCTTATAAGTATTTCATTTCTTGAAGTCATTAGCTAGGATTATTTGAGCTATGCAAATGTCAAAAACGGTAGGCATGCTTTTTTATGTTGCTTTCAAAACAGTAATTGACTAGCTTTTTCCTTACCTCAGTTCTCAAGCCCCACGGTAAGCTTCCTTCTCTTTTTGTATCAAGCAGCTCTTGCCAGCATTTTAAATAGCTGGTACTTGGGAGTGGAGTGTATCAGCAGCCCCTGTGACTTTCTCCACCTGTATCACTGATCACACATCATCTCGTGTGTGTGTGTGTGTGTGTGTGTGTGTGCTGAGGCTTGAGCTCAGTCAGAGCATTGTCCCTAGTTTAAGGCTACACTGCTTTATCTCTTGAGCTACAACTCCACTTCTGCCATTTTGCTGGTTAACTAGAGATAAAAATCTATAGACTTTCCTGACTGGACTGGTTTCAAACTACAGTCCTCAGATGTCAGCCTCCTCAGTAGCATTACAGGTATGAGCCGTCGGTGGAAGGCTGACATTAATCTCCTTGAGTCCAGTAAACAGCTTCAACCAACCATGCTGTTTTCGCAAGTCCACATGGCACTAAGGGCAGAGTAAGCTCTAAAGTATATGGCTGACAGAATCAATATACCCAGACCCTTAGCAACCAGGGCAATCATTTGTTCATTCACTTATTCTCCCACTCAGGTATGGTTGAAACTCACAGTATCAGTGGAAATGACAGCAAATATCTATATGTCGGCCACCACGGTGACCCTCCCTTCACGATGTCCTTTAATTCAAGCAGGGACTCCCTGAAGTGGGTGACTATATATTCTGTTAGACAGATGAAGAAACTAAAGCCCAGAAATAAATAGATTGCCCAAGATCATACCACTAGTAACTGGCAGATCCCAAAGTGAAATCAAGTTTGTCTTTCTTTAGTGGTTGCACGTTACCTAAGCACATAGACTTACTGATCCATGAATTTTCCCCATTCCTCCAACAATAGCAGGCTGTACTAAGAGCCATAAAGGGAGCTAGGACCTGGGAAGGTAGCAATAGTTAGATATTCTGCCTTCTGGTAATTTAAAGATTTGCATGGATTCAAAATAAGTCACCGGTGAAATTCCATTGAGCTGCGTTACAATGGATTGGGTTGGATGGATTTATATTTGCAGTGAATTGAACTGAACTCAAGTCTTGCATATTTCTGATAGAAAAACATGTTAGGGTAAGAATAATAAGGCACTTTGCATCCTTAAACGGACACCATAGGAAACAAGTGACCAATCATTATAGGGCTCTTAGGAAAATAAACAAAGAAGGTTAGGAAGAACAGCAGAAAAATGGGTAAATAAGGAAACATTTGACTTTGAGCCTTGGCCTACAAAATCTGGGAATTTGTTTTACTAGTAGCACCAAGCACGCTGCTAATGTTCGAGCTTCAAGAAAAGAAAATGACCCAGCCTCCAGGTCCAAGGAGCTCCCAATGAGAGACTATCATGTGAAGAGGGAGGTACAGAAGAAGGCTGACTTGCAGGATGTCTCTCCAAGTTGTGTTTCCCACTTACATTAGACACAAGGCTTGGATGGAGCAAGGAAAGCTACTACCTTAAGTGGTATGGCATCTTTAAGAAGACTATGAGTCAGGTGCTGGTGATTCATGCCGGTAATTCTAGCTGTTCAGCAGGCTGAGATCTGAGGACTGCTATTTAAGTTGAGCCTAGGCAGGAGAGTCCGTGAGACTCTTATTTCCAATCAACCACTCAAACTATTGGAAGTGGAGGTGTGTAGCTCAAGTGGAAGAACACCGGCCTTAAGCGGGGAAGCTAAGGGATAGAACCAGGCCCCCGAGTTCAAGCTCTGGTCCTGGCATACATACACAGACACACACAGACACACACAGACACACACAGGCACACACACACAGACACACACACACACACACACACACACACACACACACACACACACACACTGGAAGAAGAAATGGAGAGTTCCAACATGGCTCTGTAAACATCAAGATGCAAAATCTTGGAGGTCTTAGAAAGAGAAAGGGCTTTACAGAGAAAACTTCCTCCCATTTCTGGTCTTTCAAGTTGCTGGTTGTGTGACCTTGTGCTCAGAGCCCCAGTATCTTCATGGACAAGTTGGGGCCAGTGATATAATTTAAGCAGCTTTAGCAAGAATTAATGATTATGTGCCAATATACCAGCACATTACTTGACACAAAGGAATAGCTCACTAGGTACTAAACATCAACTCTATTTCTATTTTGTACAAAAAAAAGTAGTCACTCGGGATCCAAAAAGTATCTGCTTAGCATTTCATAAACTATATCCTATAAAACAAGTGTTCTTGGGACAAATATATTTGGAGAACACTGCATAAGCAGCTTCTACTCTGAAGATTCATAGTGGATATCAGCTTACAGTAGTTCTAGAAATCCACGTGTCATAGAAATCTCCTTAAATTTATTATAAAGTTTCTGTATTTTTGACCACTGTGATCTTTTATCACAGAATACATGTTAGTATCTCTTTGTCACATTATTTTTTTTCCTTTATTTGCCTCTTTCATTAATGAATGAAAAATAAATCAAGAGCATCCCACATGAACATTTAGGGAAAACAATTCCACCCCTGGACTTTCAGCTGAAAACAAAGTCAATATTCTAACATAGCTCTCGAAAAAAAAAAACAAATAATCATTTGGCCATATTTGCTTCTTTGGTTGTTTATTTTTGTTTTTCCCACTGGTAGTTCTAAGACCTGAACCCAGGACCTTTTGTCTGCAAGGTAGGCTCTCTACTACATGAGCCTTGACCCTAACTCCTTTGTGTCCTGGCCTCAGTTTACCTGCAGGCCAGCCTCGCTGGTGGTCCTCCTCCTAGTGGTTCCCCTTGTGGCTGGAGATAATAAACATGTGCCCTTTCCCCCAGCAGCTGTGCTTCCCCAATAGCTAGGATAACAGCTACATGCCACCATGACTTGCCAGCCATGGAGGGAGATGGTGACTCCTGTACTTGTGATGCTTGGAGCTCCTCCAACCACAATTCTTCCATCTCTGGCTATCAGACTACAGGCTCGAGCTGCCATGCCTGACGGGTTCCCTCAGCGAGTACTCAGATCTTAAAGCAGATGGCCTTAACTAGTCATGGCAATATCTTAGGAGCTCAGCTATCTTTCTTAGGTTAATAATAATCATAGTGTTTAGCCGTCCTTTGTCCTGAGCCAAACACAGACTCATCTGTTCATACCTATCTTCCCCTTTATAAAATTTGAAGTTCAGGGTCTGGGAATGTGGCTTAGAGATAGAGCGCTTGCCTAGCACGCCTGCATCCCTGGGTTCGATTCCCCAGCACCACATAAACAAGAAAAAGCCAGAAGTGGCGCTGTGGCTCAAGTGGTAGAGTGCTAGCCTTGAGCAAAAAGAAGCCAGGGACAGTGCCTCAGGCTCTGAGTTCAAGGCCCAAGACTGGCAAAAAAAAAAAAAAATAGAAGAAAAAAACCCAATGCCAAGTAGTGCAATGCTTCAATTCTCACCACACACCCAGTGGAAGCTTCTTTCAACTCCCTCCCATTAGAGCTCATGGAGCCCTGTGTCATGTTCATTCCATGTTGGAGACAATGCATTCTGAGTGTATCCCTGAAGGATTATGTCAAGCTACTTGACCACTTGGCTCTTCAGTTTCCCAATCTGTGAAATGAGGTCCTTCGACACTAAGCACCTTAGAACAGAGCCTGCCACCTAGCAAGGGTCCTGCTAGTGAATGTCATCCTTGCCCTGTGCTTTGCACATAGAAGTGCTATATAAATGCGGATCGAATTGAACTAAGATCAGCAGGCAGGGTGGGGTCAACTGTTTTTCTTCTCCCATTATGAATATACTTGTCAACAATAGACTGAAACTGCCAATCATTGACAGGCATTGGTTTGGAGACGCTGCTTGTTAGAGCCAGGAATTATCCACGAGCCTTAATATGTAGCTTTGAAGCTGGTTGATTTCAAACAAAGCCTTCTGTTGAGAGCCTGTATGTTCTCCGTTATTGGCATTTGAAGAAATCAATGCAAATCTTTCTGTCGTCATCATTTTCCCGGCCAGCTCTGTGCTTGACCCCTGACCCCCATGGACTCAAAGAATAATAAGAATGAACTGTCTCGGTCTGCTCTGAACCCGTACTCGTTGTTTGGTTAGAGACAAATGTCTACCCTGAGGCAGATGGATAGCAGGGGAGTGATTTCTTTCTCCAATACATTCACTAGTCAGCAAGAAATTTCCCAGGGAGACATTGGCTTGGATGGCTTTTAAACTGAGCTAAGAAGTTAAAGGAAGCATGTCTGTGGAGTCACAACCACTGTGATCCGTCCCTACTCATCCCCTACCATTTGCAATTCGCTCACCCCACCCGGCCCCGCCTCCATAAGGTTTTGCTTTGAACTGATTCTACTGTTCCTTTATTTCTAAGAACGTGTCTGTGCTTTCAAGATCATGCTAGCTGAAAGCAATTCTTTTGACATAGGAAAAGGGTTAATTTTTTTTTAGCTTGAAATACATAACAGCCAAGTTAGTTTTGAAGAACATAGTCATGTTACATAGCTATGAATAATTTTGTGATTCCACGCTGAAAAGCTCTGGCTACTCTGGATGTAGTAAACCAGTCTTCGTGGCATGAATGTATAAGGCACTTAGAGGAAAAGTAAATGACTGAGTGTTTCTGAAATACAGAGAATTAAGGAAAGAATATATATAGCCAGGCACTGGTGGCTCACGTCTATAGTCCTAGCTACTCAGGAGGCTGAGATCTGAGGATCGAGGTTCAAAGCCAGCCCAGGCAGGAAAGTCTGTGCGACTCTTATCTCCAATTAACCATCAGAAAACTGGAAGTGGGGCTGTGGCTCACGCGGTAAAGCACCAGCCTTGAGCTGCAGAGCCAGGGAGATCGCCCAAGCCCATAGCTGAAGCCCCACAACCACCACCACCACCAACAACAACAACAGTAGCAAAGGACATCTAGACATTTGGAGTTGTCATCGAGCGCTCACTGTCTTGTGAGGAATTCTAATCCACGTCTTAGTCATTGGCACACAGGGGCCATGATCGAATGTCAGGCAAATGAAGCTTTATGTGATCTACTGATCTAAGGGACAGAGAAACCAACAGAAGGAAACCAAAAATAATTTGAACTGCACAATAGAAAAGGCAGCCCCAGTAGGGAGAACCATGTCCAGCGGATGAGGCTGTAGCTGATGGGTTGCATGTTGCTTGCAGCCGATGGCCCGGTATATGGAAGGGCATACAGTGATGGGCATGTTCATTGAGGGGCATGCAGCTGACAGCCTTGAAGTTGGTGGGCTCCCCCTTGATCCGCAGGGATGCTGGCAGGCTTACTTACTGATTGCCTGCTTTGAAGTTGCTGGTAGGGTTTATAAAAATCACCTGTTGAATCTGTTTACTGCAAAGGAATTCACTTTCTGTCCCAGGGCATCTAGTTCCAGCGGGTGCTTGACTCCGGGCTTTTAAAAGCAACCACTCTGCCTCGAAGAAGGTTGTTTAACCCCAAGTTTTGAGTAAATAAAAGGAGCTAATCGGCATAACTTTGAGAAAAAGTATTTTTAGTGAGATAGGAAGGAAAACAAGAGAGGAAAGTGTTAGTTAGGATGGCCCAAAGTCAGAGAGAGAAAAAAAAAAAGAAAAGTAACATGGAGCAGATATTCAAGAAGAAATTTTGGCATACTACAAAATATCAATGAACTGGTGCTAGAGAAAAATCAGAAACAATGCCCCAAATTGTCTGCAAACAGATGAGTAAACAGATGCAATTTGCTCATGGTATTCAATTTTATTTACTTCCTAGTATTTCTGAACTTGAACTGTCATCTTATTGGGGAGCTATGTGTTACTAGTAGTTAAAATAGCAATATAATTCTTTTTAAAAAAATGTGGCAATGAAAACGTCTAGGTGCACACCATAGTTGAAAAAATTTTATTGTGAATACTGATATGAGTACTACCTGAAGACTTTCATTAATATTTCACTTATGTGATTTACTACTTATCTATATATCTACTTTCCTTCCATTTGCCTTTCAGTACATTTCAAAATTAATTGCAGACATGAACACAGCTCTTCCTAAATAATTCAGGATGCTTATCATTAACTAGGGTTCAGTATTTATTTCCATTTGTTAATGTACAATTTGCATGCAATAAAATATATAATTATGAAATTTGTATTCACTGAATATTGACAAATGCGTGCTTTTGAGTATTGCTAAGATGGATCCAAATGTGAAAAATATTTCTATCACCTCCCACAGCCTTGTCAGAGGCAGCAGTGACAAAGTTTCTGTTGTTTGGGAATTTCATAGAAATAGAAACAAATAGTATGTTCTCTGTTGGGTAAAGCTTCATTCACTAAGCAAAGTGGGTTGTTGGGTTTTTTTTTTGCACTTCATTCATAATATTGAAGGAATTAAGTCATTTTACTTGTGAGCAATATTCAGTGAAAGTTTGTTTACCCATTGTCCAACTGAAGGTTACTAGAACTAATGCCAATATTGAGCTACAGTGAATAAAACTGCTATCAACTTCCTTGTGCAAGCATATGCTTTGATTTGCTCTGGGACTATACATATATATACATATATATGTATATATATATATATATATATATCTTGGTAATTTCATTTTGTGAACTCTGTACAAATAGTTTTCCCCTGTTGGAGCCTGTTATTCATTTTCTTTAGAGTATCATTTTCTCTATTTTTATTACATAGTTGTACACAGAAATTAATATTTTTACTGTGATGTCTTCATATTATGCATACCGTATGTTCTGATCAAACCCACCTTCTTTCTCTTCCCTACCATCTCCCTTCCCTTCCCACCATCTCCACCCCCCTCCCCCAAGAACACATCCTTAAAACACAGCCTGTCATCTTCCTGTCCTCCCTTTTTTATGGCTAGATTCTGCATATGAGAGACAGTTTGCAATACATGACTTCTTCATGCTGACTTGTTTTGCTTAATACGAAGGTCCCCAGTTTATGAGCACCATCTTTTATGTTTTGGTGATTTGTTTTTTTCCCCTCATGATAGACACTGTCAGTGACATTTGTAAAAACAAAACAAAACAAAAAACAAAAAAATAACCGCCAGGCGCCAGTGGCTCGTGTCTGTAATCCTAGCTAATCAGAAGGCTGAGAAATGAGGAAAGCCAGGTCAGAAAGAATGGCCCTTGTGACCCTTATGGGCAGTTAACCACCCCAAAACCAGACGCGGAGCTGTGGCTCAAAGAGGCCCAGCACCAGCCTTGAGCAAAGCCCTGAGTTCAAGCCCCATGACCAGCCAGGAAAAAAACAAAAAACTGAACAAAAAAACCCGACAATTTCCAAATCATGATGATAAACTTTTTTCTACTAAAAGTTTTCCAATCTCATCTCCTATGTTTACTAGACTGAGAAGCTTCTTAAATATGGTTGCTGGACAAATTTAATTTCATTCTGTTTGCCGCATTTATAGCACTGATTCCAGCACCATTTATTAACAATTTCCCTTTCAGTGAGTCTTGAAGTCAGATAGTATAAGCCAACCAACATTATTCTTCTTTTTAAAGATTGGCATGGGCACACTGCTTGTTAGTATGTAATCCCCTCTGCAGAAAGCCTACTGGAATAGTGGCAGAAGTGAGAGTTTGTTAAATTTCTCTGCACAGTATTTATAGCTTTGAGTATTGAGTCTTTCAAATACTTCCGTTAAATTTCATTGTAGATATTTTGAGTTGTTGTGCCCTTTAAATTGGAGTGTTCTAAATTTTCTACTTTCTTGGTGCTAGAATGTAAAAATTAGAAATGATTTTATTTTTGTATAGTCTAATCCTATAGACTTGCTACTTTCCATCATGGGTTTTTGTAGTTAATGGACCAAGTTGCCTTTGTGTCTTTGGCCTTTTGCTTGTTTTTCTTGCCTCAATAGTAACAGAAGTCAGACTTTCTGATACGGATCATAAAGGAAATTGCTCAATATATAACAATTAAATATTACTTAAAGACAGGTGGTTTTTAAATGTTCAGAAATCCAACATGAGGAACTACTATTATTACACAGTTTTTAACAAAATTTCTATTGGATATCAACAAGTGCTTTGAAAGCATTTATAATGATCATATATCTGTTTTTAGCATGATAAATGTTTGCTGGTTGTAAACATTAAAATTCACATTGTTGGAATAAACTCCTGACCATTATGAATTTAACTCAGATTTTCTGGTAATTAGCTAAGTATTTTGTGCCTACTGTTTAAAATGTACTATTCTTCTGATGTATTTATTCATTTATGTCATTAGGGTTATGCTGACCTCATAAAATACTTTGGGATATTTATCTTCTTTATTTTTTGAAGAATTTGTAAACAGTTTGTGCCACTTCATTCTTAAATGTTTGATATTATTCATAGTTAAATTACGTGAGCCTTGAATTTATATTGTGGAAAGGTTGTTAGATACAAGTTCAATTTATCTAATAGATTCAGATACCCCAATTTTTATTTTCTTTTGAATTGGATTTGTTAAGTGTTATTTTTCAAGAATATTTCCTATTCACTTAAAGTGTGTAATTGCCTGGCTTACTTTTTCTCTCCAAATGACATATTATCTTTTTAAATGTCACTCCTAAAATTGGCAGTATATTTTCTCTGTCATGTTGATCAGTGTAACTAGAGGTTTAAACATGTTATAGATGCTTTTATAACTAAAAGTTCATCAATTTTATAGATGCCTCCAAAGAAATGTTATTTCTACGATTTTTCTATTTTTTGATTGTGCTCTTAAAAACTGGAAGCTTAAGTTGTTGAGTTTTTTATCTGTTTTTCTTTACTGAAAACATTTTAGCATAAAATTTTCCTTAAAACATTGTTGTAACCACAGCATATAATTTTGAAATGTTTTGTTTGATAATATTTGATTCAAATTTTTTTCTGATTTCACCTGAATTTGCTTTCATTCTTTGGCCTGTGAATCTTCTGTATTCCTGATGTACATAACAATATTATAGGTATCGTACTTAACTTCCAAATATAATCTTCTATTTATCTCATTAGTCCATTGTGGGCATTTATTTATTTATTTATTTATTTATTTATTTTGCCAGTCCTGGGCCTTGAACTCAGGGCCTGAGCACTGTCCCTGGCTTCCTTTTGCTCAAGGCTAGCACTCTGCCACTTCAGC
Organism: Perognathus longimembris pacificus; assembly: GCF_023159225.1. Taxonomy (NCBI): domain Eukaryota; kingdom Metazoa; phylum Chordata; class Mammalia; order Rodentia; family Heteromyidae; genus Perognathus; species Perognathus longimembris. The sequence goes on along the minus strand of NC_063173.1, from coordinate 3,875,082 downwards.
CACAGCGCCACTTCTGGCCGTTTTCTGTATATGTGGTGCTGGGGAATTGAACCCAGGGCCTCATGTATACGAGGCAAGCGCTCTTGCCACTAGGCCATATCCCCAGCCCCATTGTGGGCATTTAATATACTGTATATAGTCTCATACTGTGAATATAATTATATTTTAATATGGCCCCATCTTAATGACTACAACATGGTCACTGGAAGAGACTATATATTCTTCAGGTTTAGAATAAAATATTTAGCCATGTCAATTACTTTAGGGAGTTTATACTGTTATTCTTGTTTTCTTCTTTCATATATTTTTTGTTTTATGATGCCAGCTGTTAGGATACAAGTATTGAAATCTCCAGACATTGTCATGAAACTATTCATCTTTCCCTTTAAGTTTGTTCCTGTATTTTGAAATTCTTTAACTAATTGCATAGATATATGTTATTGTTACATCCTCCTGGTAAATCAAGTCTTTTATCATTATAAAGTGTTTGGGATTCATCTTGGCCTTAAGGTGGGGGAAGGGCGAGGAGAGCGCTCCCCAGACGCCGCCCTTCCCCCAGCCCTGGGGCAGTGTGGAAGTGAGCCACACCTATCTCCTTCTGGGTCCGGAACCAGAAGGGATAGCTTTGAGACCATCCTCCACCTTGCACCAGCGAGCACACGTGCTCTCCTTTCACGGGCTTTGCCCAGAGGGCGGTACTATGGGAAGTGACATTAGCCCATGAGGGAGGTCCTTGGGAGCTGCCTTTGATGGACAAGCTTGCCAGCCTATCGCCAGCTCATGCTCAATCCTCGTCATCACTACTATATTACTGTGAGCCCCTCCCGATTAAATTGGATTGCTCTCCGAAGCGTCTCTGAGATCCGTCTGCGCCTGGCTTCCTTGGTGGGTAAGGAGGGAGGAAAAGGGGATCTCGTTCAGCCACAGGCACTTTAGGCTAGCCCGTGTCCCTTCGCTCCACCTTGGCCGCCCGCAGGTCGGGTGCCCAGGGGAGAGGGTGAAAAGGGGAGCACTGATAAGGGAGTAAGCTTAGCATCCCCGCACCGGGGGAGGTAAATCTAGCCCGGCAATAATGTTACCAAGCTTATTTGCAGCAGCACTCTTTGTATTGAAGTCTACTTTATATGACACTGGATACAGTCTTTTGAGCCCTTAACTCTCATACAACATTGTATGAGGTTGGTTCATCCCATATTCTCAACAGCACTTAATGTTGTTTTCTTGATAATAGCCAGTATGACTGATATAAGCTGTAACCGTTTTTATTCCTGGTGGTTTATCTCTGTTTATGTTTTGGAAAAAAAATTGTTAGTAGTTATATAAAGGAGTTGTCATTCAACCAAGCAATTAATTAATGATTCATGTTAATTAATGATTTGTATTTTCATTTCTCTTCATGACTATGGCCACTGCCACCAATACCCCCTTGTTCCCAGAGCCAGCAAAACCAGGAGCACTACCCCAACACAAAAATTGCCATTATTCTTCGAGCCTCCACCCAGACAATCACCAATCCATCATCCGTGCTGCCCAGCTCAGCCACCCTTGAGTCATTGCCGCTGACCCACCACTACAGCACAGCTCTTATTGATCTGGTAGTAGATATTTGTCTGTATTATGTGTAAAACTGACAGTAACTCTCCATATAAGTCATAGAGATTCTAATTTGTGAACAAGGGAATGCAGACTCAGAGGAGGAAAAGGATTTGCCTATAGTCACTAAACCCATGTCCAGACTCTTCTTATAACAATAATTCATATCAAAGTTCTTGTTCCACGTGAGACACTCTTCTAAGGAGGTGGATTGAGTCACTTAATCCTGACAACTTTAAAAAGTAAACACTATGAGTCTTAGTGAGGGAGGCTAAAAAGGGGAAATGAGACACAGGATAATCTAGTTGATTGGGAAGCCTTGGTGTTAGTATATAGATGAATTACCAGGGTAGGCTGTGAAATTCCAGAATCCTGTTCCCAACCTGTCACAAACTCCTTCTCATGGACCCCACCAGAATTTTTTTACAATGATGGGATACAGTTTTAACTCAAGGGAGAATGAGGGGGGTCAAAATCAGGTACTTCAGAGTCAGGAAAGGCTCCGAGTGGACTCTTTTAGGCAAAGAGTAAAAGATATGAATCAAGGTACATAGGTGTTTCTCATACAAAAAAAAAAGCCATAGACATCAATTTGTTCAGATTTATGTTTTATCCCTTGCATCCTAAAGCAGAAAACACCCTAAAAAAGCAATTTCTTTGTCATGTGTTTAAAAAAAACCTAAAATTTGTTTTTCATTTTGCCATTACCACTGAAAGTAGCACACAGCTAGTAAGATACATTGTTTTTAGAATCGTACTTGGAATTTGGAATGTTGATAGTGAGGTAGAGTTTCTGGGAAAAAGCCAAAGAAGCTTGATGTAAAGTTCCAATACTTTGATTGATTGGTGAAGATAGTGAAGAAGGAATTGTTTTACAGAAGGTATTTCCTAGGAGTTTCCAACTGAAGATGCTGCTTCTGGCTTGATGCAGAGCAGGAAATCCCCCTCGGAGCAGGAAACACTGAATGTCTAGACATCACTTACCTGATCTTGTCTACACTGTATGATTTTTTTTTTGCCACTATTGGGGCTTGAACTCCAGGTTTTGTGCTCTGGCTTGCGATTTTCATTCACAATGGGTGCTCTACTACGCAAGCCAGGCCTCCAGTTCAAGACTTTTGCTGGTTAGTTGAAGATAAGCAACCTAACCTTTTTCCTTTCCTTTTCTGCCAGGCTGATCCGAAGATCTCAATCTTCCTGGGAGTAGCTAGGATGATAGGAGGGAGGCGCCAGAGTCTGCCTGAGAGGCCCACTTCTGAAATCCACCCAGTGAGCTAAGGGCAGGAAAGAACCATCCTCAGATTCTTTCACTTCCAGCACACGGCTTGTGCACAGGCAACTCCGTGTGCTCCCTGAGGGCTAGCAGGGCACACAAGACTGATCCCAAAGCATCGTGACAGAGTCCAGATGCTGCCAAGTTCAACGGGGTGAAGGCAGGGCGTGGGGGAAAGTATTCTTCTTAAGGCAACTCAAGCCTTCCCAGCGTCCATTATTCTCCCAAGGGCATTTTGCTATCTCAGGTCCCATGTCAGTTTCACACTATTAAAGGTGTTGCCAGAGCTATAGGTATTATAGTTATTAACATTTTACGAGGCGGTTATTCACCCCTTAAGCTCCTTAATATGAAGTGGTGCATTAAAAAGCACCACACATACTTAATTGATTCTGACATAAAAGGGTTGCTGGACTCCTTGGGTTTCTGTCTTTGCTTCTGAGTCTACAATGTATTAACGGAGCAATATAGATTTATGGACTTAGAAATGGTACAAGATAGTCCCAATTTTTCTTGCTGGAGATCACACAATTACATTAATTTCAATAGACCTTTCTGTCTACTGTCATGAGCAATGACCTTTGTGTAAGTTCTAGATTTTATTTTCTGGCAGATGTATCCTGTAATGTTAAACACTAACAGATGAAAATTTTCTACCTCATGCAATGGTAACTCAAATTGGAACTCCAGATTTTGAGTCACTAGCTTTCACTCATGAAAGGCTTGCCAATGACTTTCTTTATTCCTAGTGATAACGGTGTCTTTGGGAAGAAGATCTTGTCCCAGAAAGTAGGAATCTTATATTCTAGTTGTGTGTAGCAGCCTCAGGCTCTTTTGACCTGCATAGGGAACGATAGCATTTTCATAAGGTTTAAATATTTTCAGTAGCCTCATGCAGGTGAAAACACAACATTCATTCCAATGCCATTGAAATAATACTTGGAAATAGGTACAAAGACGTACATTAATAAATTTCTAATGGCAAAGGAAGACACAAGCAAACAAGTTTATTATTACTATTATCCCCTGGGAAACATACATAATTCCTTTTATATTAAAAAATGAAAACCAGGCATGGTGGGACATGCCTGTAATACCAGCTACATGGGAAACATATGTGGAAGGATCACATACTGAGGCCATCCAGGCAAAAATTGGAGATCCTACTTGTAAAATAACCTAAGGCAAAATGGACTTGGGTATAGCTTAAGTGATAGTCTGCTTGCCTAACAAATGTGAGTTCCTGAGTTCAAATCCTGGTGCTACTAAAATAAGTAATTGAAGACTGACCAAGGCTAAAGTTGTTTTAATTTTTAAATAAATGGTGATAGGCTTGGGACTTAAAATTAGAAGTTGCATTTAGGTCATTCTAGAGTATACAATAGGATAGCATGACCAATATTCTTCAAAAGATTGAGGCTATGTACGTTAATGCAATCCATACCTGGTTGAAATGCATCTCTTTTCCAAAAATCATTCCTATTCTTTTTTCAGTTCCTTACTCGGTTTAGAAATGAATCCTCCAAGCCCCAACGCAACAGATTTCAAAAGTAAGAATCTCTAATTCCTCACGGCAATAGTCTGATGAAAACATCTGACTAGTTGGTTTCTCAAATACTTGCATCATTTCAGAAGTAAATATGGTAATCACAGTGTTAAGAACTAATCTTTCCATTGCTATTCTCAAAAAGATTTGTCCCATATTTCTTGTAGAGTCCTATAATGGTCTCATGATCTGCTATCATGACTTTTGAAGCTTAACTGCAGACACAGACATATAATACTGACAGAGCAGTAAGAGATAAATTTGTGTTTTAAGAGGCAGGAACACAGACTAAAAGAGCAAATGTCATAGTCACATATGGTTGAAGGGGATGCAGGTGAATTGTCTTTAAGAACTAACCAGACATTGGAGAATTAGAGCAACATTCTTGATAAGAGTGCCCAGAGATTATATGCTGCTACAATCATGCTACATTTTGTGACTGAGAGGAAAAGTGTTTTATGTCCTGGAACAACAATAGAAAGGGCAGGTGAATTGCAAGTTCTAACCTTGTGGTTCAGCAGGAGTCCCGTCTTTGAAGGTCGTGTGAAGTTAACATTCCCATATGCAATATCATTTCAACATCTAAAGAGATATAGGCCTCTGGAAGTCATGGGTGAGAGTAAATAGAAGGACACTACTTTTCTGATCTATTCTTTCCTTCTAAGGTGACAGTAACACTGTTGTTCACATGAGGTAGCTTAGCATTCAAGAGTTTACAGAATGCTGAACAGGGAGCAAGGTACTGAAGGGCAGGCTTGTCCCGTTATTCTCCATCTCTTCATTTCTTTTCACCTCAGTGCCTGTTAGCATGTTAGCCTTATTTTATTATTTCTTCCCTGGATCATTCCTTTCTTTTTACCCTTCTGGACATTATCAGTCAAACAAACTCAGTAGTTTGTTTGGTAGATAAGAGGAGATTACTACCTCTACTTTTGTTTTTCAACCATGTCTCGATTTTTCTATTCCCAAGAAAATGTCTTGGTGGAAATGTTTGTAGCTTTTGCCTACTCATTTCTGTCTCATTCAAGTTTTCGCCTCCCCCATTTTCCCTTCCAGCCTAGCTTATCCATCATCTCCACTGGCCATTTTCTGTTATTCTGTGTCCTCCCTGATCAATAGTCACTACTGTGGCTGACATCGCTCTACATCATGATTTCCGTTCTTCTCTTGTCTCATGAACATCAGGCTGTTGCTTTTCCTCCTGTCTGGGTGCCGCTCTCCTCACCGTCTTTCGCTGTCTCAGACAGGTGAACTCGCCAGTGAACTCACCCTGGCCATGTCATCCACATCTATTCAGTTTTCCAGTCTTCCTGTGGCTGGTAAGGCCAGGGATTAACACATCCAAACCCCCATCTCAGATTCAGATCAACTACAAAACATGGTTTCGGAGAAAGGAAGTTCCATTCCACAGCCCTACCGATGCTCCTGAAGTCACCTGTACTCTCTCCATTGGGTATGACACTCAGATCACAATGCGTTCTTATTCCTTGATGTCTTAGGAACTTCATGGTGGTTATGCCCTCTGGTTAGGAAGATCTTCTTCCAACAATCACACAAATGGCTCTATGAGCACTTTCCCTCACACGACCCCATTTGAATATTTCACTATCTGTTATCACTAGGTGATTCCTTCTTTTCTTGTTTCCATCTTCAGTTGGCGACCTCTTTTGCTAGAATTTCAACCCCACAAGGGTCAAGAACTTGTTGGTTTTGTGAACTGCTTTATCCCAGGCCTTCGGACGCTACCCAGCAAGGGTAAATGATCCGCAAATATTTGAATGGAGGAATGAAAGGACAAATGAATGTTAGTTTTCCTCCCACTAGCCCTGTAAGTGACTAAATAAGAGCCATCCTCTTCCTCTTCCTGCGGGAGTCAGCTTGTGTGAAAGCCCAGCACTTGCATTCTGTTGGATCACTTCATTTGATCTTTCCAGGGCCACTGAATGATTTTTATCCCAACAGCACATCATCCCAGTTTCTCTGAAGTCTTTAACCTTATTTCTTTTAACCCATAAACCCAAAGGGAACAGTAGCAGTCATTAGCGGAGATCATTAACTGTAACTGCTCTAGATGAGTCGGATCCCTCTGCTAAACTTTGCATATTGAAGTGGGGATTAGCACGACTTTCTGAGAGGACCACCCTGGAGTGTCCACCCCTGGAGGGCAAGTTCACACGTCTGAAACAAGCGGAGACTGATGCTGGTGAGAAGTGGAGGAGGAAAGAAAGAACAGGAGGAAGTATTGTGGGATGGAAAGAGATAGAGGAACAGGTCTAGTTTCATATATCCACGCCTGGCTTTTCTTAGATGTGTGATTTTTAGCTACTTATAAATGTTGAGTTACAATTTCTTTATTTGTAGAGTACACATAATATTTACTCCATGGGAATGTTGTTTAGACTAAGTTGAAATCAATATTTCATTTTTGTACCTAGTGCATTTCCCAGCGTTCTGTAGGTGTTCACTGCTAATAATAATAACAGTGGTGCCACTGAGATCACCTCCCCCATCCAAGGGCTGATGCATTCACATAGTGATTTTGTTATTTAGCAAACCTCTACATAGAATTTTTGTTCTAAAAATGTTTCGATGTAAGGAGTATAGTGCAAATGATGATCAAGAATCTAGGTTTAAGCCATCTCGCTCCAGTTGATCTGAATAATTATGACTTGAGTTTCCCCGTTGATATAGTCAAGTAACAATGCAGTGGACCATAGTAGGAAGCGTGAACCCCCCCCTTCCAGGACACACAGAGGCAGGGATAAACAGGAAGGGATGTTGTCTGGATAGTCAACGACAAGAGCAAAACTTCCTTCTCACTCACTTCAGCTCAATGCAACTCTTCAATCCAGTTCACACTTTTTAACTAGTCTACTGACCACATTTACATATAATTTCAAAATACTCTGTCACAGACATGAATGAGCCTCAAGTTTGGCAAATGAGGGAAATGATGTTCAAAGTGATTCAGTGGCCAAAGAATAGACCCGGCATTAAAATGGAAACGGAAATCACATCAAGGTGGGATGCATATGTCTTTGCATCTTGTATTTGAGGCCCTCGTGGCCACTCTGTTCTTAGAACAGAAACAAAACAAAGTTCTACCTCTTCCTAAGGTTGCCAGTCTCTACTGACCATTGGTAACTTGTGGTTGGGTTGCTATGCCATCATTACCATAGTATTACATTCCTAAACACAATTACACTAGTTTCCATCTATAGTGTATGTGCGTATGCATGTGTAAAATGGTCTCTGTGTGTGTGTGTGCATCTGTGTATGAAATACAAAACAGGAGCTCCCCACTTAAGAATAGACATGTGTTGATCCAAATCATCAGTGCGTCCCAAGTTTTCTTTTTATTAGTTGACCTTCTCAAGAATTTCATTCATTAATTGACCTTCACTTCCCAGTAGTCCAGCTATATGATTTTATACCCTTTTACCTAAGGGCAGGTCACAGTCATGATTGCCTGGTTCTCTTGATAATTCATTGTGAAGGTCTTAAAGTAAACCCTGTACATATCTCACTTAGGACCAAAAGTTCAAATGAGGTGTTCTGATGGAACCACATCTCTCCTTTGTCTGAGAAGCAAAGGACTCATTGTGGTCGAGATTGAAGTCCACGGTTCTGTCTCTGGCACTGGCACTTGCAGGTTAGGTGGCCTTCGTCGTTGGTCGGCTTGGGGCCTAGTTTCCTCACGTGGATAGGGTAAAAATGAACCTGAAATGGTTTCTTACATGCAGCACACTCCACTCCTTTCTTCCCTGTTTATTATCCTTCAAGATTTCCTTTAACAAAGACAAAACAGGCTCATGATTCAAAGCGAAGATGGTGATAGTCACAGTGGTGAACTCTCTCATGGTAAGCTTCTGGCAAAGACTGGATTTGTTATAGAGATGAGGCCGTAACCATGTCTTCCTTAGCAGTTACTGTTGAGGAGGGAAGCACAAAGATTTCTCTGCTCATCCATCCAACCTTTCTTCTCTGTCCTATTGCTTCTACTGGTCCAGCTGTCTTCACCTATAACTGAAGTGAATTGCTCATGTCCTGACCCATTTTGTTCTGTCCCTCCTGGTTAGGTGCATGACTCAGCTGAATGAACCCTAACTCCTATGCTTGCAACCAGTATGACTTTCAACCCTATTAATGCTCCTGGGCCACTCACAAAATTGTTCAATACTCCAACTACACTTGCATACCACCATAAAGTGATCTGTTAACTAAGTCACCATTATTTACAGTGTTCCGTGATTCAGGACTCTGCATCGAATGTAGGTTTAAGGGAAAAGTCAAGGAAACCATTAGCTCAGTTCACTTGAACAAAGCCAGTACCTCCTAGTCAGAATAGGAGGTAGGAGTATTTATGCTTTCTCCCCAATCAAACGGAAGAGTATAACATGGCAATAGACAGGGATTTTCAAATTGTATTTCATTACCTTTAATTAGTTATCCAGGGGGGTTACTACTCAGCCAATCCATTTTATAAGTACAATGCATCTTGATCAATGTCAACCCTTTCATGATTCTCCCCTATCTCTCCCAACCCCTCCTCTCCCCTCAATTTTCTTATTTTTTAGGATATCCATTGAATAATGTGACTGCTTTCTCCCTCCTTCCTCTCTTCATTCCTCTACTCCCCTCCCCTCGACCTCCCCAGTTTTTGAACCTTATAAATTTATAATGGAAGAGGATATAGTAAATCTGCATTATTGATATGAAAACAACAATGAGAAGGGTTAAAAGCTATAACACACTAAATAGACAATTAACAACATACAGAAATTGAAGCCAAAACAGCTGGATAACTCAAAAAATAATCATCCTCTCCCCCCTCTTTGGACCATTAGCCTGTACTTAGTATTTAGTTTTAATAAGGTCAGCAATCTCTTGTAATTCAAATGTTTATGAAATAAAGTCAATGAACATTGGTGGGAGAGGGAGACACAAATATTTGAAATTGTTTGATCTTTATTTTACCCTATTTCTATGAAATTATTAGAGACTAATGTGTGGCAGAAAAAAAATAAAGGTAGGTTTTAGTCCATATGTTTGTTTTTTTTTCTTTTTTTACAACTGGGGTGTGAACTCAGGGCCTTGAATTACTTCTTGGTCTTGATCTCTCACTTGAGCTGCTGTGCCCTCGCTCCTTCTTTGCTTTAACTTTTTCTTTTTTTTTTTTTTTAATTTTTTGATAATGTTTTGTGTTCTTGATTTGGCCATCGTCTTCCTACCTATGTCTCTCACGTAGATGAGATTACAGGTGTAAGCCACCATGCTTGTCCTTGAGTGTCATTTTTAGATAGAAAGTATCCAAGGTTTATTGAATATAGAGAGCTTGTATAATGCGAATGAACACACCTTTCTGTCATTTCTTAACCTGTAGCAGTATGTGGGTGCAAGGATCCCTCGATGGCTTAATTTCCGCTTCAGTTGATGGGGGATAGGGGCTGGGCAAGGTCCTTTTCCCCCTTCACACAGAACTCAATAGCTCATTAGTACTTACAAATGTTAACTCCTTTTACCTACTTGAAGAGATAATATGAGGAGCTGGACACTGGCGGCTCTCAATTGTAGTCTTAGTCACTCGGGAGGCTGAGATTGGAGGATCACAGTTCACAGACAGCTCAAGCAGACAATGCGAGGGGACTCACAGCGACAGTGAAATGGCCAAAACCTGGAAGTGGAGGTGTGGCCCACGTGAGAGCTTGCCAGACTGGAGCAACAAGATGCTAAGGGCAAAAGGACGGTGCCCAAGCCCTGAGTTCAGTCTCCAGTCATGTCTAAACAAATAAATAAAATGATAGTAGAAGATGAGGAGTACGCACACCCCAGGATTAACTCCAAATACATGAGCAAAGATAGGATTCGGCCCATGAATCTTTGTATACAGTGCCCTTGAGACACTAGCTATAAAAGAGGGGGAGTGTTTACACATCTCTACAAAAATAATTGAATAGAAGGCATCCCTGATGCGTAAAAATCTTAATATTAGTCACAATGGACCTTTTGAAAATATTAGGTCACCAACCAAAAAAAAGTAATGCTTTGCAGGATTCATCCTTTTAGAAAAATGGCTTTTAAGAAAATTACTTCAATTGCTATTGTTTCCAGCCCAATCCTCCTCCCTCCAAATAACATTACTTGGCTTCACAAATTCACCCTTTTTCATTCATCACTGACGGCGCTGGTGTTACCACCATTCACCAGCTCACTGTGGCACTTACCTGACCCAAACCTGGCATTGGGAACATAGGTGTGCTTATTCCTTTGCCTTATTATCTCTGACTAATTTGTGCCACAGTGCTGTTGAGCCAAGATAGAGACTATACAGACGGCGTTCTAAAATCTCTGGTATTTCACAGAAAAAGGTTAGGATTGCAGTGGAGACCTAATTGATTGCGTTAGAATCCCATGGGAAATTTTGTTTTTCTGTTCTCTTGGGATTGGGTCTGGGTCCTGAATTTAAGCCTTTGTCCTCTTGCTTGCCTTTTTTTGCTCATAGCAGGTGCTCTACCACTTGAACCACGCCTCCATTTCCAGCTTTTTCATGGTGAATTGGAGATAAAAAGTCTCGTGGGTTTGTCTTCTCAGACTGGCTTGAAATTGCAGCCCTCAGATCTCCACCTTCTAAGTAGCTAGGATTGTAGATGTGAGTCCTAAGTACCCAGCCCACGGAGAGCTGTGTCATAATTTCAGGCGTACCATAGTGTCACATGCCTTTAATCTCAGCAGTCCTTCCAGACACTAAAGCAAGAGGATCACCTGTTCCGGGCCAGCCTGGGCTACACCGTGAGATTCTATTTCAAGAAATAAAATTCCTCGACACACAGATCTTAACTTCAATCAAGTAAACCCGTGTCTGGAGAAGGGCAGCCGTCCCTCAATTCCTCGGATCCTTCCAATATGTGGATAAGGTTGAGAATCACTAATTCAGGGAGGCCCATATGGTCCCAGAATCTGAAATTCTCTGTGAATCTTTGATCTATCCAGTGAGTCTTCAGAATCGCTACCTGTGAGGTTATTTACTAAACCCGTTCAATCTCTCAATTTATAACATAAGGCACAAGCTAGAGCCTCAGGCAATTATCTTCCTCTTAGCCAACGTCTCCCTTTCACTGTTTTTCCATTTTTCATTACCATGGAGAATAAAGCCCCTAATAAGTGCTGACAGGCTTTAAGGCTGCTCTCTATCATCTGCTGTCTGCCCTTTCTCTTACAGGAAGGCTTTCCAAGGCTTTGTCAGGATTCTCAATAGACAGTTCCTACAATAATGCTGCCTGCGCTGGGGAGGGGACACAGACGGGGACTGAAAAGTACCTCCAGGTGGCAGAAGGCAATGAATATTCAAAAAGACTGCTTCATATGTAAATCAGTAGTCTCCTATAATAATAGGATTCTACCTTATACAGATTTCCTTACATGCTATATTTCTATGTTTGGATTGTGGACAAGCTAAATCAGTATCTCCAAACTGAAATATGGTAAAATAACCATCCAGAATGACAGCTCTACCCGTAGTGACAGAGAAAATGCAACATGCGCGTGTGGGCACACACAAACAGATGCACATGCACACACACACACACACACACACACACACACACACACACACACACACACACACACATAGAAGAATCAGAGGATCTGCTTCCAGTTCTGCTGTTTCTCGTGCTGTTTGTGTGTCTGAAATCTAATAGACTCCAAGTTCTCATACCTTTTAAAATGGAATTATACAGGTTGGATCCATTTCTAAGAGCCTCATTTGATGGGGCTTGGACTTTAATTTGCTTCTACTCATCCATCCTGTGATCACTCACTGCAGAAATACCTTATCAACTCTACTCTTCCTTCTCACTTTTTCCCTTTCTCCTCCTTCCTCCTTTCTCTCCCTCTCACAAGTACTCTCACCACACACACACACACACACACACACACACACTTATGCACAGTTGAATAAGAAATCCATTTAGTCCTTCATTTGAGGCAGTGTTTTTTTTTTGTTTTGTTTTGTTTTTGGTTTTTTTTTTGTTTTTTTTTTTTTTTTTTGGCCAGTCCTGGGCCTTGGACTCAGGGCCTGAGCACTGTCCCTGGCTTCTTCCCGCTCAAGGCTAGCACTCTGCCACTTGAGCCACAGCGCCGCTTCTGGCCGTTTTCTGTATATGTGGTGCTGGGGAATCGAACCTAGGGCCTCGTGTATCCGAGGCAGGCACTCTTGCCACTAGGCTATATCCCCAGCCCTTGTTTTTGTTTTTTGATAAGTAGTTTGTGCTTCTTCAGTAAGCTAAGCATTATCAGAGGTTCTGGATATCCCAAGATTAAAAATTTTACGAACAGTCTAGCCCTCATGCAGTTTATGTTCCATGGTTATTGGATGTTTTCGGTGCTACCTATGCATACTTCAAAGCTGAAGAGATGACGTTATAGAGAGGTTTCAGAGCCCGTCCACATTCCTGAGCTGGAACTTGAACCTCCACGCTCCATGGGACTATCAATGCTCCTTCTTCAATCACCACGTCTCTAGAAGGGAACGCTGGAACCGATTAAGGAGTTCCATTACTTGTCCAGAGCAGCACATTTCCTGATATGTTAAGAGCTTGTTTTACTAGATTTCCTCTAATGGCTTGGCAGAAAACACAAAGACAGAGCAACGGGACAGTTCCAGGTAGGAATGGACTAACATGAAAATTGGAGGAAATCTAAAAGATGGAACAAGCTGGAGCTTAGTTATCTTCCCAATGCCATGTTTGGCCTCATGAAGTCACATGTATGGTCCTTATTACACTGTGGGGGCCTTGGTGAGTTTCTCCTCACATAAAACATGGCTTAGATAATGCTATATAGTTTCTGAGACTACACTCTTGTGGGAAATTTACTCTACAAGCCTTGACAGTGTTCTGTGAGGGGGCTTTTACTCTGCCTTCCTCGCCTGAAAAAGTTCCCATTTCTTCTTATGTAACACCTTGTGTATCTTCCAGACTGGGGTTTGTTCTCCTCTGGGAACCTCTACACTGATTTCCAGTTGCACTTAGTACGCCAGATATCCTGAAAGTTGTGACCCTGTCCTGGTGGCATCTGACTGGTCACAGTCAGGAACCACAAAGCACAGGACAAGCCTGCCACGGCAAAGCTCTAGATGCATCTCCACTCGGCCTAGGATGTGTTCAAGTGAAACAATGACATCAAACACTTAACTGAAAAGCCATGTGTACAGAGGTTCAGGATACAAAATAAGATGATAATATTTTGCCCAATGAAGACAACACTAACGGGGGATTAGACTACATCTTTCAAACACTGGATGACTGTCCTGGGAAGGAAAGGGATAGTCGTGCTAGTTGAATAGCAGATAATGCCCATGACTGATAACATCTGTGTATATACATATGTGTGTGTTGTATGTGTGTATGTGTGTATTAGTACAGTATATATTTATTTAATATATAGCATATATATGTTAGTATAGTATATATTTATATATACTAGTATAGTATATGTGTGTGTTTGGAACCCTCTAGCAAAAAGCTATATTTACCAGAATCTTAAATATGTGGCTTAAAAGATGAGCTATTTTCCATCTTCAGTGAAATGTAGGGAAGTCTTCTGGTTTAAAAAATGTAGTTGCATATGGCGAAGATGGAAGAAAGTTGTACTTCTTCTTTCATTTTAATTAAGGCTTCCTTTGAGAAGGAGTAATACTAGAATACTAGAGAGGCAGGAAATTGGCCCCATGCTGATAGGATGTGTTTGACTTATACAGTAGAAGAACAGAGACCAGGGAAGTACCCCCATGTCCTTGGGAAATTTCACAGCCTGAATTTGCCCGGGTGTAGACCATCAGCCCTTGCCGAGGTTCTGCTGCTAAGTGAGACTGCCCGGTGTGGTCATTATCCCTCCTTAGGCTCTGAGGGAAAGGACTGCTTTATTCTAAAGCAATGAGACTTGCTGTATACACAATCATCATACTGGTATTTTCTGAAACATTGCCATTGATACAACTCTCCTTACTAAAGATACTTTCTGGGCTTCCAAACTAATAGTGTACAGGGTATGTCCCTTGGGATAGGTACCATAGTTCACATATTTAATCCAGACAAGACAACTAACTTCATTGAGCATTTAGAGACTGCTATCTTTACTTCCCAGTAGAGCAAATAAAGAAGTTAAGTCTCTTGCCAAGGATGGCACAGCTAGTAGGGGCTGTAGGAGCTCTGTTAGGTTTCTTAGCCAGCATTCTTCCTGGCCCATGCTGGCTCCTGATTTCAGCCAGCATTTGCAGAGGAAGACAGTATACTATTTGTAGTTTGCCGTCTCTCTGATGAGTACAAACTCTCCGCTGGGGGAAAGGAGGAGAGAATAGGCAGGTATAAAAATAGAACTGTTCCTGATGGTAAGTTGTGGAATAATGAAGATCAAGAGGAATCCACAAGGCCTTATTCAAGAAAAAGAAATTTTACTCCCTTGTAGGAAAGATTTCCTAAAGGGAAAAAAAAAGTCTTGTAAGATTTGAGACATTTTGATTGTCATATATGTCATCACATAATAAATTTCAGGAATTCAGTATGCTAGTGCGTAAACTTAGATTTTTGCCTTCTCTAGAGTATATATTATTTTCATAATTTGCTCACCTTTTCTGGCATGTAGGGATCCAGGACTCAGAAAAGGACCATAAATGACTGGCTCCTAACTTCGATATTACAGACAGAGAGAGTCTGGCAGAGCTTTAGAAAAGTTGAGAGTGAAATATTTGTTGCAGGAAGAGCTATCTGTTTCATTCCTTTTGTTCCCCCTCTGCCCACGTCTGAGCAAAGTGCTATCATATATTCAATATTTATAATACCTATTCACATATTAGTAAATGGAGGCACTTTATACACTTATTTTATAGTAAATGGGAAATGGCAAACCTTAATGTCTTATAATTCTCTATTTTTGGTATTGACGAATGAAGCTGGTTTTACACATGGATCTGACATTCAGAAACATTATTCTTTTATTCTCATAATTTATTTCTAGGTACTCTAATGTATTGCCTGACAACTTGTGCATATTTATTTAATACATAGTTTCATACCATATTCTACTTTAGGTATTTTTTTAGATCAGTGTTTCTAAGTATCATTGATATAGATGAGTGTGATTCTAGTCCATTTTCATTTTATGGGTATTGTGTATAGGGAGGTTTTCATCCAATGATTGATTAATGGATTGGTTGTGACAGATGTGGTGTTGTCTCTAAGCTCCTCTTTCTGTGTGTCACTCAGGTTAACCATCTTTTCATAGTTTTCTGCCTATGTTTTCAGAGACCGGTTGCTCTTTTCCACCATATATCGATTATTGATTTTCAGATCATTTTTATTGTCTAAGTGGGTTTTTTTTCCCATGTGGTTTCCAGGATTCTCTTCAGTGAAGGTTATTTTAATGTAATCAAGTATTACAAACTCTTGGATTAAGAAATTTTTCAAAGATTGAGTTCAGAGGTAGGCACTCTTACACTTTCTCTGAGTGCTACACACTTTAAATTTTGCATGTGGATTTTTGATCCACCTACCATTGACTCTTTTTTTCAAATTTTTATTATCAAACTGATGTACAGAGAGGTTACAGTTTCATACGTTAGGCATTAGATACATTTCTTGTACTGTTTGTTACCTCGTCACTCATTCCTCCTTTCCCTTTCCCCTTTCCCTTCCCTCCCCCACTGAGCTGTTCAGTTCACTTACACCAAACAGTTTTGCAAGTATTGCTTTTGTAGTTGTTTGTCTTTTTTTACCCTGTGTCTCTCAATTTTGGTATTCCCTTTCAATTTCCTAGGTCCAATACCAGTATACACGGTTTCCAATATACTCAGATAAGATTACAGAGATAGTGTAGGTACAACCACAGGAAGGTGATACAAGAACATCATCAATAATAGAAGCTACAGATACACATGGGACGTTGAAAGTAGTCACAACTGTGATATAACAATCGTTTCCATAACATGGAGTTCATTTCACTTAGCATCATCTTAT
Source organism: Perognathus longimembris pacificus (assembly GCF_023159225.1). Classification (NCBI taxonomy): domain Eukaryota; kingdom Metazoa; phylum Chordata; class Mammalia; order Rodentia; family Heteromyidae; genus Perognathus; species Perognathus longimembris. Next base: position 3,858,659 of record NC_063173.1, on the reverse strand, counting down.
GTGTTCATAAGGGTATAGCTATTGGGCTCTTGTGATCCTCTGCTGTGACTTGCCTAAACCTGTACTAATTATTCCCAATAAGGGAGACCATACAGTCCATGTTTCTTTGGGTCTGGCTCACTTCACTTAGTATAATTTTTTCCAAGTCCTTTCATTTCCTTACGAATGGGGCAATGCCATTCTTTCTGATAGAGGCATAAAATTCCATTGTGTATATGTACCACGTTTTCCTGATCCATTCGTCTACTGAGGGGCATCTGGGTTGGTTCCAGATTCTCGCTATGACAAAACTGTGCTGCGATGAACATTGTTGTGCTGGTGGCGTTACTGTGATTTTGTTTGTGGTCTTTTGGATAGATACCCAAAAGTGGGGCTGCTGGGTCATAGGGGAGTTCTATGTTTAGCCTTCTGAGGAATCTCCATACTGTTTGCCAGAGTGGCTGAACCAGTTTACAGTTCCACCAACAATGAAGTAGGGTTCCCTTTTGGCCACATCCCCTCCAACAATTGTTATTGTTAGTTTTCTTGATATAGGACATTCTTACTGGGGTGAGATGGAATCTCAGTGTTGTTTTGATTTGCATTTCTTTTATGGCCAGTGATGTAGAGCACTTTTTCATATGTCTCTTGGCCATTCTCATTTCCTCATCAGAGAAGTCTCTTTGTAGTCTTTAGCCCCACTTGATGAGGGGGCTATTGGTTCTTTGAGGTTTTGTTTTGGAGGAAGGTAATTTTTTTAGTTCTGCATATATTTTAGATATAAGGCTTTTGTCCGTTGAATGGCCGGTAAAGATCTTCTCCCAGTCTGTAGGCTTTCTGTTTATCTTGTGAGCTATGTCCTTTGCCGTGCAGAAGCTCTGCAGTTTGATGCAGTCCCATTTGTCCAACCTTTCTTTGATTTGTAGCCTTTCTGGGTCTTTGTTAAGGAAGTTCCGTCTTGCGCCAAGGAGCCCAAGTGTTTCTCCTACTTCTTCCTTTAGGGTTTTCAGGGTGTCTGTTTTGATTTCGAGGTCTTTAATCCATTTGGAATTGATTTTGGTGCAGGGTGATACATAAGGATCTAGTTTTAGTTTGTTGCATGTGTTGAGTCAGTTTTGCCAGCACCATTTGTTAAAGAGGCTATCTTTCTTCCATACATTTGTTTTAGCTCCTTTATTAAAGATTAAGTAGGCATAGTTCTGTGGGTTCATTTCTGGGTCTTCAATTCTGTTCCATTGGTCTTCAGGCCTGTTTCGGTGCCAATACCAAGCTGTTTTTATTACTATAGCTTTATAATACAGCTTGAAGTTGGGTATTGTAATTCCTCCAGCACTGTTCTTTCTGCTTAGGATTGTTTTTGCTATTCTGGGTCTTTTATTGTTCCATATGAATTTCTGGAGTGCTTCCTCTATTTCATTAAAAAATGGTGTTGGGATATTAATGGGTATTGCATTGAATTTGTAGATAGCCTTTGGCAATATTGCCATTTTGATTATATTAATCCTCCCAATCCAGGAGCATGGGAGGTTTTTCCATTTCCTTAGTTCTGACTTAATTTCGTTTTTCAAGCTTTTAAAGTTCTCATCAAAGATGTCTTTCACTTCTTGGGTTAAGGTTATTCCTAGGTATTTTATGTTTTTGGGGGGGCTATTGCAAAAGGAGTTGCTTTCCTGATTTCAGCCTCGGTCTTCGGGTTGTTAGCATAGAGAAAGGCCGTTGATTTTTGAAGGTTTATTTTATATCCTGCAACTTTGCCAAAGTTTTGGATTACCATTGACTCTTGCATCTCATTTTTCTCATACACCCGGCCACGGAGCCACTAGCTCTCACTGACTTCTGCCCCTGGGGGGTCCTGTCTACCAGTGTGCAACCTCACACAGCCTATAAGTCTGTCTGACTCTGGTGAGGAATGTTTTCGTCATCGGTCTATGTATTGATTCAATGTCAGTTCCCTACTGTCTTTATTATGAGACCAAATAGTTTTGCTCTATTGTGGTAACTTTGCGTGTTTTGCTTTACATCTTTACCATTGTCATGGTCCTCTTGATTTTGAAACTTTCTTAGTAAAATTCCAAAGGAATTGTGTGTCAGTGTCTGTGTGTGTGTGTGTGTGTGTGTTAATGTTTGTAGGAACCTTACTGAGTTCATAGATAAAACTAGCAGAAAACTTAAAGCAACATTTTAAACACTTCTTTTGTTCACAAATAGGCTACATCATTTATGTCAGTGGTAGGGAATGCCCATTCTTATAGGTTACATAGAGTCCTTACATAATCATTTAGTACATGACAAGATAAACACATGTGTTTCTCCTAGACTCTTCATCTGTATTTGTAATTTTATATGGCCTAGGCATGATGTTATAAATGTGCAAATGGCGCTTGGTAGCAAAAATTATTGCTCATCCTTGCTCTAATTTTATGTTTTCTTTTAGTATTTTAAATTAAATTTTATAATATTTTCATAGAACTTACAGGATTATTAACACATAGGTTCTATATACTTATATATCTATATGTGTATATATGTACATATACTTATTGTAGTGAGTAATGAAAATAGGCTTGTGCATTGTATACATGAAATGCCACAACAAAATCCTCCGTTGGTACAAGTAATATAAGCTAATAATATACTCTTACAAAAAACTTCCGCCCCCCAAATTTGCTCCCATGCTCTAATAAATTATAGATCTTTATGTTTTTCCTAAAAACTGTATCATGTACAAGTGATGGGATCTTTAGTTTTTATTTTATAATTTTCAATCCTATTTTTTTCAACTTTTGTGTTGTTTTCCTATGTGAAATTTGATTGTTGTCATTACCTTCTAATTTTTAAGGAGATAATTTCAATAGTTTGATGATTAAATAGAGTGCTTGTAGGTTTCCAACTAGCATCTTTTCTATACTTGAAGGTTTTATTTTTTCCTAAATTAAATCATAAATGATCGACTGAGATTCTTTTGAGAATTTTAATATAATCAGTAGTATTTATATATCTCGTCAATATAAGATGTCTGACATTACTAGTGTAAATACACACATGATTTCTCATCTATTAAGTGTTGCTGTACTTCTTTGGTTATAGATTATTCATAAACTTTAATTTTTGTTTTGTTTTGTTTGAATCTGTTAGTGAACCATCATTTTCCCTTTGATACCAGAATATTTACAAAGATGCAAGACCAAAAATGTATACTGGGATCAATCCCTTTGACTATTATCTGACGTATTTTTAGCATTAGAATTATGCATAAATGATGAGTAAATCTGTAAACAAGTTGGCCTGGTGTTTTGATGTCTAGTACCTAATCAGGCTATTAATGAAGTGTATTTAACTGGGAGAGGACAAATTTGATTTTTAATATTATCTGAAACAAGTTTCCAGTTCCTTGTCCTTGGATTCTTTATAATCTCCATCTTCTTTAGTTTGCCTATATGTACTGTATTTAATTCCATGTACTTTCTAGATTTTCATTCTTCTGTTTTAATTTTCACTGAAGTTTACTTATTTTACTAACACAGCCACAACTAAAATTGGTTTGGCTTGGTTGATTCCTCGTTTTGTTTTGTGGTTCACTTCTATTTTCACTTTTTATTTTGAAAGTATGAACTATCATATTTAAACCATAGACCATTTGTCTTTCTGCTTTTATCCTGTAGAACTGATTTGAATATTGTATCATCACATAGTAATCTTCATCCTTAATAAAGAATTCTGACTTTTAGATTTTTTTATCTTATCTCTAGCTACTATGAATACTAAGATGGATAGATGATAGATAGATGATATATACAGAGAGATAGGTGATGGATTGATGATGGATAGATGATAGATAGAAGATGAATATATGATAAAAGATAGATGGATTCTAGATGGATAGATAGGGATATTGTTTAGTATTTACCTAATAAGTATTTTTCTACCATTCTCTTAGAAACATTCCTTTTTGTCTTAGTATAAATGTCTGTCATATAAACAGTCTCAGCTTCCTAGGTTTCATTTTTATGAATTCATACTGACAATTTAAGTAAACTAGTAAGTTTAAATATTTATTATGATTATTGATACTTTTATGAGTAGAATTATCACTTATTTCGTCATTTTTTTTCTGGTTCTTCATCTGTTATTCTCTCCTTTTGTGTTGTTCATAGGTTTTCCTTTTCTTTTTCTTATTTATGTATTTGTTTGTCTTGGTACTGAGGATTAAACCCAGGCTGTTGCCAGTGCTAAGCAATATTCTACTACTATGGCCGGTAGAGTGCTTTTTTGTCTCCATCCAGTAAATAAATGTTCATGAAATTACATAACTTACACCTCCTCGTGCAGTGATGACCTTTCTCCACCTGAATATAAAACTCATAACATTCAAGATCCCACCACTCATTTCCAATCTCTTTCAGGATAAGCAGTATGATTATAGACCACATTAAGTGCCACCATTTGTGTTTTTTGTTTTTTTTTTTTACAAGGAATGATAAATTGCATCTTATCCAGATTCTGGCACAGAGTTAACTAGACACCTAATTCCCTTCTCCTTTGCAGGGACCTATACCTTTTTAGGGCCCTCTGAGGTTAAGGGGCAACCAGACTTTGAAGGGCTTACACTGTGTGCGTTTCAGGTCTGACAGAACTTGCTGCACTGTGTATAGGGTTCCTAAGGTCAAAAATGTTTGATTTTTCCATCTAATTAGATATCCTTGACCTAAGCATTCAGCCGTAAATTAATAGTGCTATGGACTGAATTGTTTCTTCACAAAATTTATATGTTTAAACCTTAGTCCTCGATATCTCAAAAATGTGACTGTATTTGGAGACAGGTCTTAGAAGTGGTAGTCATATTAAAATGAGGTCCTTTAAGGTAAACCCTAATCCCATCTCACTAGTGTCCTTTTAAGAAAAAGTAATTAGTACATAAGATGAGACAGCTGGAATGTGAGTTCCCTGAGGAAATCCTGTGTAAGTGCAAGGCAGAGAGAGAGAGACAGACAGAGAGAGAGAGAGATAGAGAGACAGAGAGAGACAGAGAGACACAGAGACACAGAGACAGAGAGAGACACAGAGACAGAGAGAGACAGAGAGACAGGGAGAGAGACCTCAGAAGCAACCATATTGGGGAGAGCTTGGCCTAGGGAAAAAAAATTTCTAGAGTATTTGTTTTTTGCTACACAGATTCTATGGTATTTGTCTGGCAAACTAGCACGAATAGCGCTCAGCAGAGAAGTCCAAATGTAGTTTTCAGTAATCCAAGGAAATCCAATTTTGAAATCTATAGATCTATTATTCTTCTCTAGTCTTACCCAGGTACTTCCATATAAAAGCAAAAGGGGTTGGAAATTGTATATTGGATGGCAAAAAGTACAAAGTAAAGAACGATGTAGTCTATCCCAAAGAGGATAATAAGAACTGTCATTTCAAGGATGAGATTTTGAGATTTTTATGTCAGGTGGATCTTGATTTATGGATGAAATTTTCTGGAAGTGGGGGAGCAGGTCATCTTGAGTAAGGGAAACAAGATGAACCTTTATCTTCCAATACTGAGTGAATGGATAGGAGGTATAAAGTGCTGCACCGTTGAAATAGTGAAAGAGTGAATGCTTGGGAGAATGAGGATTGCTTCAATTTTTATTAAGAATCGACTACGTTTTGGGCGTTATGTTAGCAACTGGAAGCACAATGACAGAACAGAAAAAAAACACATGACTCATAAGAAGTGCACTGGAAGCAGGCAAATAAACAATTAACATTCCAATAACAGTATAATTACATGCCACAGTGGAGTGTTGGAGAAACGAATTAAAGGGAGCTGGCAAATCTGGGTTGAAGCATTGGATGATCACCTGCAAAGGGAGGAATTAATGGTCCACAAAAACTGACCAAAGACCAGCGCTCTGAATGACAGGATTCCCAGAGAAAAGGATCTTGCAGAGCAGGTAAAGTAGAAGTCGGATGACCGAGTTCTTACAGAAGACTTATCGTGTAGCTAGCGCCTTCTTTCCCTTATTTTTTTTAATATAACTTCTTTATGCTTGTTTACTTGACAATATCATTTCCCAAAGACTATTCAGTCAGAAAGTCCATTAAACTGTTAGCGCTGTACTACAAATTATTACTATCTCAGTGTTACTTTAAAGGAAGGATCAAAGTTTCTTTTATGTGTTTAAAAAAGAATTGTTCATTGGGAACTCAAGGCTCACGCCGGCAATCCTCACTATTGACGATCGATTGCAGTTCAAAGTCAGCCTGAGCAGGAAAGTCCATGAGATTCTCACCTCCAATTCTGCCAAAAAATCTGGAAGCGGAACCATGGCTCAAATGGTAGAGCTCCAGCCTTGAGCAAAAAAAAAAAAAAAGCCACATGGAAGTGCAAGGCCCTGAGTGCAAGCTGTAGTATTTGGTACACATGCACACGCGTGTGCACACACACACACCACACACATTTTGCTGGCAGTATATTTAAACACCTGAAATGGGGTTGGAGGTGTGGCTCAGATGGTGAACTGCTAGCAAATGTGCAAGAGCGGCCGCAGGTACCCAGTTACAGACCTGGTCACAGACCTGGGGGGGGGGGGGAGAAACACCTGTAGTAATAAACGTGTGTTATTTCTCACTTAGTCAGTCCCCAGGTTTGATCTTTCTTATCGTTTCATCAGTCTTGTCTTGCACTTAAAGGGCACATGGGAACTAATGAGACATTCTTTTAGCACACTTGGGACACCTCTGTTGTTTTATTTGCTTATGTATTTCAAATTTTTTTTTAAACCGTTCATTTAGTTGATGGCAAAAAAAAAAAGAAAAAAACATCTAAGCATATGTGTCCATCCTTGGGGAAATCCTTCTGGGCTTTTCACTCTGCTCGGGAAGCGTTTTGGAGCCAGGTGTGTTCAGTTTGTTTCTGGCTGGAAGCTCAGTGTCTGGGGAGGGAAGGTGTCTGTAGAGAGGAGGTCTTGACGGACCGCCTGGTGTGGTGGGGGCTATGGCTGCGGGCTGTTTGGGGGGAAGCTGGGAAAGAGGACTTAGTTCCAGCCTCTGCACCCACACGGATAATGAGCAAGGCTGGCTTCAGACCATGCGGCATCCAGGGCCCTCTTTGGTTTCCCCCTGCCACTTCCAACTCCAAGCTCCGAGGAAGAGAACACGCGGGCGAGCAAGAGCCCTGTGGACGCTTCCCGAAGGTAGCTGCGGCAGTGAGCGTGGACACTGAATACTCACCTTCCTATTGCATCCTAACTTTCAACATACTGTTTTGAAAACATTGAAGGCACGACCGTCTTTATCTGTCTCTTCCATATTTATTTGGTACTTACCTATGTTTCAGCACAGCTCTGGCTCCAGAATATACAAAGGGTTCCACGGTCTTATTCAGCCCAAGAGGAAAAGAACTCAATTTCTCTAATGTCACCTGCTCTTCTTTGGGGGTCGTTAGTACTGACTGTGTTCCTTCGAGTTCCCCGAGGAACCCCTTCTGTCCCTGGCCTGGAGTGGCTTTTGTCACACTCCCACAGTACTAGACCTCCCCTCTCACTTCTGTTTGCTCTGTCATGTCCTGTCTCCTGTGTCTCTCCGGTGTACTTTGCTCACCTTTTACTATTGACAATAAGCCCAGTGACTCACACATCAGCTCTCCATCAGTGTGGGTTGACTGATTGCTTGGTGTTTTCCTCAAATCAGGGGGAAAACCTAGCAAAACCCATTAAGAGAACTACCATTAACAAGTATCTACGCTGCACCATGACTTAGGCCTGAGCTATGCCATGGCTCCTAGCAGCAAGGTCTTCCAACTTGTACCTTTGTACTAACACCAAGCCTCTTCAATCAGCCATCTTACTGGCACTTTGGCGCTCTGTAAACTTTCCCTTGTCTTCCCTTGAGCTGGGAGTGAGGGTGAACATTTTTCACCCAAACTAGTGCCAATGGGACTCTGTAAATATCTAATCAAGCCCACTTAGCTAAAATCCACTTTGGGCCTACTGGTCATTTGCTATGGGGTCACCAGGCTTTCCATTTAATCTCCTGGATATACCATAAGAAAAAAAAATCTCTGGCCAATTCTAGAATGTTCTAGAAACTTCTTTCAGTTTCTCATGGACATCTGAGTTCTCATTTGTATTCTAGTCTTCCCTTACCACCCATTGGTCCATCCGCTGTAGATCACAGGCTAAACCTCTGGCTCTAAGCTCACTAGGTTTACAATTTCCCTTCCTTTCATTTTCTATGTGGGTCTCCTGCTGCTGACAAAAGTCTACTGGCAAACTCGAAGCCCTAGATTATGATTTATTATTTATTTCTGTCACTTTGAGCTCACTGCTTAAGAAACACTTGCCCCGGTTGCTTTAGTAATGAGTAGGAGCAGAAGTGAAAAAGAAAAACTACAGTTTATTAAAACTGTATTTACCACACAATTGTAAATATCTAACAATGACTATTTTTCCTTTAAATGGGACTGCTATTGTTAATGTCCCCCTTTAGAGTAATTAAATTTGAGAGAGGCAAACAACCAGTTCAGAGATTTTTTTTTCAAATTTTTATTATCAAACTGATGTACAGAGAGGTTACAGTTTCATACATTAGGCATTGGATACATTACTTGTACTGTTTGTTACCTCGTCCCTCATACCCCCCAGAGATTTTTTTTAAAGTGATGATCCATAAACCAAGATTAGCCTAAAGTTTTTTCCTGACACTGAATTTTGAAACCTTCCTACCCCTCCTTACTGTCAAACAGAACACCCTATGTTCATGGTTGCCAGGGCATCTGAACTCTAATTATAGCCCCCTCCCCCACTTAGACAATCAGACAGGCAAAGGTTTTAAAACAAATCCAGTTATGATACTGGTTCTATAATGCAAGTTAATTCTAGTCTAGCGCTCTTTTGCGCTATCGTCTTTCCCGAAATAAAATAGCAGTACAACCTGAATTAAATCTTAGTCTGCATTCAAACCCACACACCCAACACGTCCACTCCACAGTAAAAAAAAAAAAAAAACAACTAAGTTACATCTTCAAATCCTAAGTAGAAGAGATCCCACGTGTATCCCAAAGCTTGGTTCGTTACCGCGTGGTTCCATAATGAATAGTCCTCACCCAGTCTGAAAGACTTTGTATAACGGATCTTCTCTGGCCATAAGGCCATGGAGGATGATTGTAAGTGCACATAGCTTTAGACCTAGAAGGTTACCAGATTCATAGTTTCTAGAACTCTGCTAACATTGTTCAGGAGGGGGTTGGTCATACTTCTCTTCCTGGGATGTTTAAGGATTGTTTTATGTGATGCTGGGTACAAAAGGCTCCACAAGCTACATCACACATTACAAATATTAGTCCTGCAGTTTGTGGCTTTCTAAAACCTTCTGTTTGGGGCTTCTACAATTGACTAGCATCTCATGCTGGGTATCTTGTTTTGCCTTTTAAAAAGCGAAGTTGAAAAATCTAATAGGTCTATTAAAAGTTGCATAGTTCCTAGGTCAACAAATGTTTGGTAAAGATCACAAGTCTTTTACATGCCTACCGATTTTCAGTTTAATTCAACTAACCACTATTAAATAATTATCTGTAGACCTGGACTGGGTACCTATCTCTCCTCAGAAGTCATTTAAGTAGGCCTTCACCACATTACGTTTGTGTTTTATGGTAACATGTATCTGACATTGATGTGAGCAACAGCTGAAGCTACAGATACTTTGACTTTACTTTGTTGGAAACCGAACAGTAGGAAATATGGAGAGCCGCTGGGGGCATTCCACAGCATCATCACATGACCTTGAGAAAGTTCTGTACATTGGTTGGCTTCCAGATTCTTTACTTGGACAATGATCATAATGCTCTTACACTGTAGAACTAGTCTAGATCAAACAAGATACCCTATGCTATATAAAACACTTAATAGGGTTTATCATTTGTTTTCATATCTTAAAGGAGTTGACATCCCTTTTAAAGGAGGCATTTCTTAAGTCTTTATGATTACCTCTTCATTCTGCACCAAAACTATTGTCCGAACTGAATTTAGTCTGTGAGGCAATTCGTCGAAACACGGATTTTCTGTGGTGTATTAGAAAAAAGCAAATCCCAAACCCAATTAAGCACGCACGAAATTTTATTAGGGGTAAACCCATGTGAGGAAGGAAGGAAGTTACCAAGGAAACTGGGAGGTAACAGATTGAAAGGCCCATCTGAGACCTCATAGAGGAACAGAGAACCCAGGCTAGAAATGCTGTAGATTGTCTAAGAGACATTCTATGAAGCTACTAGGGAGTTCTCCAGACAAAGTCAACTCTGAAGAGTCCCGTTATCCCTGGATCTGATCCACTTTGTTTTCCTTGATCTTGTAAGAGACTATGGAGACAGGGTTAGGAAGCTAACCCACCACTGATTTGAAAGAGCAGCAAGTCCTTGGCCATTATAGCAACATCCGAAAGCACAATTGTCATGGCTTATCCATACATTTCCTCCCAAGATGGCCAGGAAAAATGGCCCAGGAAAATAAGCACTGCTTTGCTACTGCTTTAAAAATGTTTACGTTATCGATCTGTTTCAACACTTGCAGCTTACTATTTTTTCATTTCAACTGAGGTTTTCAATAACCAAAAAACTGACCAACAGGGAATTGGCCCCACAATGCAACAAATCAATTTGACCCTTGAACAATGGATTGGACCCCATATCCAGTGGTGCGTAATCCAAGGAGTTCTAACATCTGGTTATGGTATACCTATTGGCCTTGTGTTTTGCAGAATTCATCCTGGCTCATGACTGGCTGGCTGACTTTGGACAAGTCATTCAAATTCACTGAACTGCTCCCCTCCTTGATAAAATGGACATCATAATAGCTACCACAAAGAAATCTAAGAGTCAAAGACAGTGTGTATTAACCAGGAAGTTGCCTGTCACCATTCACATAACTAAGTTCATGAATTTAATGAGCCACATTTTATTATTGTTGTTATTATCACTAACTTAGGTGATTATCATCCACGTAATATGCACACCTTCAGCGACCCTCCATTGCAGTACTTAGAAAGTCAGTGTTTTGCTCTGATTGAGGATAGTGGTTAACACCTGCCAGGTTTCCTCTTTTTTCTCAGTTTCTCTGACAATTTCACTTCCCCCTAGAAGAATTATATTTCTATTTGTATACATGAGAAAATTCTGCCTTCCTGGTAGACATCTACCCACTTTGTTTCATGGGAGGAGTAGAGTCAATACTAAAGGGTACGCAGGGTTCATTGAACGTTTACATTTTTTAGTTACACAGATTTGGGTGGTGGAGTTGTATATGTCATGATACATTCAGGGCATTGATCCTTCTCCTATGCTTATCATTTCTTCAGGTTTGGAGCTTTCAAACTCATCTCTTCTAGAGTTTCTTAAAATGTATAGTAGATTCTTGCAAGTTATAGTCACCCTTCTGTGCTGTCAAACAAGACAACTCACTCCTCCTACTTGACTCTATTTTGGTACCCATTACCCAACCTCTCCTGAACTTCCTCTCCCCCCACGCCTTCTATGCTCCGGTACTCAGTTATTCTTTGAGATAAACACGTTTACCTTCCATGTGTGAGCGAGAACATGTGGTGTTTGTCTTTTTTGCATCTGGTTTATTTAACTGAACATAATGTTTTATGATACCATCTATTTTTTTCCCCAAACATCAGGGTTTCATTCTTCCTCTGAGTTGAATAATGTTGTACTATGTATATGTACCACAGAGAAATGGGAGCTTTTATCCACCGTTGATGGAAATTTAAATTATTATGATCACTATGGAAAACAGTATACAAGTTCCTCAACAAACTGAAAACTACTCTACTGAATGGTTCAGCTAGCCAGAAGAAGTGAAATAAATACGTCAAAGAGATACCATATCCTGTGCTTATTGTAAGTCAACTCATTCTAGCCAAAAAAAAAAAAAAACAACCAACCTTATTGGCCAATGAATGGACTAAGAAAATATAGTATGTATGCATAATAGAAAACTATTTATTCAACATTCTTTTATTCAGAATCTGCTGACCACCTAATTAGTGCCAACAGCTTAAAAGACTGGATATGTACATAATAGTTTTGCACTTATAATGCTAATTAACTGTGGAATGGAGAGGATGTAGAGAAACTGTGAATTGCCTGTACCTTTGGCAGTAGTGACTCAAAAATAGTGTCATCCGTTTAGGGGGAGTCATAAAGTATTAAAAAAAAACCCACAATTTCTTTTCTTCTTCCTCCTTTTCTCTTCCCTCGCCTTCCACTCCCCTTTCCTTCCTCCTTATCCTTCACTATAATCACCATCATTTTTCCAGGTAACATTAGCTAACCCAGATAACAGTCAGGCCTTGTGCTGATTGCTTTTCTTTTTTTTCTGATTTCTTTATTAGGCAACTTAGTCTTCATTATGAGAATATGGGGTGTATGTCTTTAGTTTATATAAATAGAGGAGATAGTTGTCCAAGTTCAAGGCTTAAAAATAGAACCAGGATTTGAATCCAGGTACTCTGACTCAACAACTACCAGGTAGCACCCCTGGAAAACTGAAGAAGAAAATACAGCTGGATCTTGGGCAAAGAAGGATTCAGGTGATGGACCCTATGACAGAGCACATTGTAACTGGAGGGAAGATCCAGGGTTCCACTGATGTAGTGTAATGCAGCCTAGGCTTCCTCATTGGGTGTGACCTGTGACCCTCTGGGGGAATGGTGAGCATGCAGCAGGCTTTGTCTGTGGCTGAGTGGAGAACGTAAGCTGGAATGTTCTCCAGCTAACCGTCTACCAGTCTACCCCAACCCCTCCTCCTGCCCCAGGTTTCTCTCAACTTCTTTATTACGTGCCACCTCAATCAAGAAGTTTGCTTAGATTCTACTTGTACCTAGTGACTTCTCCCCAAGGTCCCTGCAAGAAGACACATTTGTAATTAGGTGACATTGAACTGGAAGGTATCTTGTGTATTTTGGTTCCCATGGACTCCCCAAGGATAGAGTTCACAAGTAGCGGCATGATGGACTTGAACATCAGCTTGAAGCTTAGTGTGGCAGACCATACTTATAATACCAGCTACTCAGAGAGCAGAAACAGGAAGAGCGTGAGTTTGAGATCAGCTCAGGTCAAGTGACACCCTGTGTTGAACATAAAAGCTACAAATGGTCTGAGGACATGGCTCAAGTGGTAGGGAACTGAGTTCAATTTCCAATAAAATGCACACACACACACACACACACATGAAAGAAAGGATAACAGTTTGGTATTGAATTTGCATTTGAATTATCCTTTCTTCATACTACTGTTTAGGAGTAGAAAGCTAATTTTCTGCAAACTTTTTTTAACATTAAGTAAGAAGTCAAGCTGAGACTACCTAGCCTACCTCAAGCACACAGTCCCTCCATGAAGGCAGATTTACACAGTCTTGTTTTGGCCTCATCACATATTTGCAAATGAGACTCGTGACACACATTGTAGGGAAGTGTTAGAACACCTTGAGAAACACACGAGCATATTTATTGCATCAGAAAACGGCTGCTCATCTAGTTAAACAATTGCGGAATTGGTTCATTGGGCATCAGGTCCATTTTCTCAGAAATGAAGAAGCAAGCAAGTGTCTAATTGCCCCTCACTGAAAGTAAGATGGGGTGTCTCTGTGCAACTGTGCTTTAGTTCCACCAGTGGTCCTAGAAAATAGAAATGCTTCGCCTTATGTGTAAAATCCAAAATGTTATATATGCATTTGAACTACATGCTCCCTCACACATTAACTTATTCGTTTATTCGACAAATATTATTGAGTGCTTACTCTGTGCACAGTGCTCCAAACCAGCCAAGGGCAGAAAACTCAAGCTAAGGAATTCTGAATACCAAGAGAAATGGTTTGTCTCCACATCCAGATAGCCCGGTCTGGCTGCCCTATGCAGTTTTTAGAAACCCTCTGAGACTTACTTTCATCTGTACTATGCCGATGTTAATAGAGTTTGGCTAATATACATCATTACAAAGATTTAAAGACATGATCTAAATAAAGTGCTTGAAGCTAGTGCATACTTAGCATTTAATATCTGTGTGCGCATTTGTGTATGCATGTATTGATGGAGAGAGAGAAAGCGAGAGGGAGAGTCATGATTTTAAAGTCTATACCTATACAATGGAAAACAAACCACAACTCCAGGTCAAGCCAAAGAGGCCACTGATAGGGAAAGAGCAAAATACCTTTTGACCTCAGCCTTGAGGGAATTTTCAGTTCATGCCCAGCTATCATTGTCTCATGAAGTCAGATATGACTTTTAGAAGCCAGAGGGTTACTCAGAAAGTATAGGGAGCAGGCTGGCAGGGATCAGTGGGGAGAGCTTTGCAAAAGAGGTGAGACTTTACTTATAGAAAAAAAAAAAGGTTTATATAGTGGCAGATAAACAGGAAGAGGAAAGGAAGTGCAAAGTTGTAAGCTGTGAAGTGTCAAACACTTCCAAATGTCTCAAGGTAGCGGAAGTGTCATTTCTAGCGCTAAAGAAGAAGGAAGAGAAGTGGAACAAGCCCTTGAAGACCATTATGCTTCGATAGAGTTTCTAAGTGACGTAACTGCTCACCTCATGTTCCAGATGGGAAAACATGAGTTCAGAGGGAGCACCCTCGGAGTTTAGTTGTTTTCCACTGCTTTACTGAAACAACAAACGAGAAAACAAATATTTCAAATATAGTGATAAAAAAACAATATAGTTGGGGCTGGGAATGTGGCTTAATGGGAGAGTGCTTGCCTAGTGTGCATGAAGCCCTGGGCTTCATTCCTTAGCACCACAGAAACAGAAAAAGCCAGAAATGGCGCTGTGGCTCAAGAGGTAGAGTGCTAGCCTTGAGCATAGCCCCAAGCCACAGAGCTGGCAAATAAGAAAAATATGTATATAGTTATTACCAATGAGGGAAAGCAGAGAGTTTTTTTTCCTTTGGGTCTGGCTCAGTTCACTTAGTATAAATTTTTCCAATTTTTTTTCCATTTCCTTATGAATAGGACAATGTCATTCTTTCTGATAAAAGCATAGAATTCCATTGTGTATTTGTACCACAATTTTTTGATCCATTCATCTACTGAGGGCATCTGTATGACTAGGTCTATGTATATACGATCACATAAGATGATGCTAACCTAAATGAACTCCAAGATATGGAAACAAGTGGTACTATAGTTGCTATTCTTTTTTTTTTTTGGCCAGTCTTAGGGCTTGGACTCAGGGCCTGAGCACTGTCCCTGGCTTCTTTTTGCTCAAGGCTAGCACTCTGCCACTTGAGCCACAGCGCCACTTGTGGCTGTTTTCTGTATATATGTGGTGCTGAGGAATCGAACCCAGGGCCTTATGTATACGAGGCAAACACTCTTGCCACTAGGCCATATCCCCAGCCCCTATAGTTGCTATTTTTAACATACTATGTGAAATTATTTCCTTTTTCTTTTGTTTATCTTCCCTATAGTTTAGCCCTTGTTGCCAGTGTATTTGATTTTGGTACCCTGGGTATTGTATATATGTTTGTCTGAATTAGAGAAGGAAAGGGGAATAACAAAATGATGAGACAAAGGTTGAAAAGCGAACCAATGCAACAACAATACTCACGAGACAATATGTTGTAAACTGACTGTACAACTCAAGGCGGGGATTGGAGAGAAGGGAAGATGGGAGAAAAATGAGGGAGGAGGTAGCAAGTTTGACAAAAAAATGTACTCACTACCTTACATACGTAACTGAACCTCCCTGTATATCACCTTGACAATAAAAAATTAATATATATATATATATATATATAGTTTATTACTTTGGAGTGACAACCTGGGCTTGTTTCCATAAATGATGTACTACATGCCTGGTTGGACTTCCTTACATCATGGCAGCTCCTGATGGTCTGGGTGGACAACTAACCAACCAGAGATAATTGACTATCTTCCATTAGCACACAAGAGCAAAGCCTGCCAAGCGTATATGAAATTAAGTTTAACAACCAGGGGAATTTCCTCACCCCCATATTCTATTGGTTAAAGCAGCCCACGGTTAAATAAGTCTTCTGGTTCAAACACCCAGTCGGCCAGGTACCAGTGGCTAGCCCTCGTCATCCTAGCTACTCAGGAGACTGAGATCTGAAGATCATGGAAGCGAGCCCAGGCAAGGAAGCCTATGAGACTCTTATCTCTAATTAACTACTGAGAAGATGGAAGTGGAGCTGTGTGCTCTACTAGAGCACTAAATTTGAGCAAAAAAAAAAGCTCAGGGACAGTGACCCTGGCCCCTGACTTTTAATCCCACAAATAAAGAAGCAAAAACTATAATAAATAAATAAAAGCCACCCAAACTTTAAGGTACCTGCCTACATGGGAGCATGCATACTCAGTGGCATGTCATTCATCAGATAACTTCTCCAGCTTACCAATCAGCGAGTGGTCCCTCTGGGACTAGAATTCAAGGCTATCCCTTTCTGTCAACAGCATCGTAATACCTCCAGCCCAAGAACATGGCCTTACCCCATCGCCGCATGCATGGCTTGGGTCAGAGCAGCCGCCAGCCAGAAGCTCATCATCCTCTGGGTCTGAGGAATCTAGCAGTGCAGTGCGAGAAGTCTTTGCAGAGGATCTCCCTTGACCTTCACGGTTGAGTGAGAGAGTGAAAATCCCCTAGATAACTCAGGAAATTACCAGTGACACAGGATCCATTTTTGATGCCAACTGGCCAAAAAAAAAAATCATTAAAAACAGTTACCATCATCTGGACAGAGTTGAGAGCTATTCAATTCAGGACTAATGAACATCGCCCTATTGATCTTTTAAGACTGTGCGGGACTGATCAGTATCGGAGCCATAAATTGTATTTATGAAGACATTCAAATAGCACACAATGATTACTTTTCTCTTCGGAGCTAAGAGTAGCTGCAGGGCCATCAGCTGTGTACAAGGTGATAGAGCTACTTCTTTCACAGTTATCTGACCAGCACTAGAAGATGGATATGCATTGACAAAAAGCAAAATCTCATTATGTTGACTTGATGACCACCTTGAATGCTATGTCTCTTTAGAGAAGACAGTGTGTGAAATCGTTCTTCACTTAGCTTTCATCTTTTAGTAGGTGATTTAAATTTATGGTGATTTAGCAAACTCGAAAGGATCCTTGGAAAGATTTATTTGAGAACAGGAAGTGAAGCCTTAACTAAAAGGGTCACAAGTATTCAAAGAAGTAAATGCTAACAAAATATCTACCATACAATAAGAAGCAGTCCTAGTAAGTAAGTCTAATTCTCACTTTCTTAGAAGGGAACAGAGAGCCCACAGAACCCACTTAACTTGCCACGGGAAGGGACCATGCTTCCGTTCCATAGCCCATTGCTTCACTTTACTCATTTATTTTTTTCATCGTCAGGGTTTGAAAGTCAAGAAGGTTACCAATGGCATCAACGCTTGAATCACCTCCAAAATTTACACATCAATATCCTGACTCTTAGAGTGATGGTATTAAAGAGGTTGGGCCTTTGGGAGAAGTGATCAAGTCATAATGGTAGAACCCCTCATCAGTGGGATTAGCACCTTGTATAAGATTTCAGGGAGCCAAATAGCCCTTCCACGATAAAAGGAGACAGCTACGTCGTACTGTCCAATGAGGAACTGAGCACTAAATCTACCAGTTGCCTTGACCTTAGGAGTTCCCATCCCCACCCCGAAATTGTGAGAGATAAATTTTATTTCTAAATCATTTTGCTTAGTGTATTTTGTTTTCATAGCCTGAAAAGACCAAAGCAGGTTGTGTTTCAAGAAAAGCAAGAGTCGAGATGCCAGAAGCCAGGGTTTTCATGTAAAGTCTGGCGCTGCATCATGGTATAGTCTTTTACAATTCGTTAATTTCTCTAGGCCTCAGATTTCTCCTTCCCCATTTATAAAATAAGGTTCAAACTAAATGAGTGCTAAACACTGGTTTAGGTTAAGATTCTGAATGA
Source organism: Perognathus longimembris pacificus (assembly GCF_023159225.1). Classification (NCBI taxonomy): domain Eukaryota; kingdom Metazoa; phylum Chordata; class Mammalia; order Rodentia; family Heteromyidae; genus Perognathus; species Perognathus longimembris. Next base: position 3,840,745 of record NC_063173.1, on the reverse strand, counting down.
CTCTCCTTGCCAAGGAGGGCGAAGCTGTATTAGAACATTAGGCATTAGAGGGAATGAGAAGAGTGGGCTTCAGCTTCCTCTTCAGGGGGAATCTAACCCGGGGATGGTCCGGGTGAGGCTGTCAAGGTCAGCAGCAGCTAAGTTAGGTTGGCTGTGGCTCCTGGGCAATCAGGAAGCTCGATATGCTTTTGAAATGAAAAAAACTAAACTAAACTCTCCTAATAACCTCAAGAAAGGGATAACTCATTGTAACTGCACACTAAGGAACTTCAGTGACATTTATTCTGCATTTGTGTACAAGTAGATTGCATTATTTAACTAAATCAGTTTGGGCAGCTGGAAGCTACCCATGGACTCGTTTATCCATGCAGAATATGGAATAGCGATTAAAAGAAAATACCTCTTTAATTCGAAAATTGCTACTCCACATCTCCTCCCTGACATGCCAGGATTAGAACAGCTGTGAACCACAATGGCTGCGTAAGAGCGGCGCACACCTCTATTTATAGGGACTTAAGAGGTTGGGATCTGAGGATCATGGTTTGGAGCCAGTCTGGGCAGAAAAGCCCAAGAGGCTCTTATCTCCAGTTAACCAGCTACAAGCCGGAAGTGGAACCGTGGCTCATGGGGTCGGGTGCCAGCCTTGTGCAACAAAGCTAAGGGACAGTGTCTAGGTCCTGAGTTCAAGCCTCAATACCAGCAGAGGAAGGGAGAGGGTGAATGCTAGACCTTCTGTTTGATGGTTGGGCTCTTGATCTAGCACCCAAAGGTTCTCGGCTAGAGGGCCATCACCAAGAGTTCCACATGCCAGGCCCACCCACACCTCCATGGGCCAAATGAAAGAGTCGAAGGGCAGGGAACAGAGATTGATTACATGGGTGGGAATGGCCTTGGAAAAAGTAAACCAAGTCCAAGAGTGCAGACATGAGTTTGGGGTTTAAAGAAAGAAAGAATTGGGGTTAAGGAAATGAGGCACCCATAATTGTTAAACAGCCATTGTCCCAGATGTGGTCTGCTGTTCAGAAGTAGGGCCCTAGAGCTCCTTACCTTGGGATTTATCTGGCCGCGAGTCAGGCCATTTCTATAATAAGAAAAATCATTCTTGCCTGGCCAGGGGTAGCATTGTCTCCTCTCACAGAATGTTTATCCATCAGTACTATCCGTCCTGGGTTCCAAGGAGAAAATAGCTCCGAGCGACAGACAGAGATACAAAATGAAGACAGATGTCACGGTTTCATTCTGCTTTTAGTTATCCTTTGTTCATCCGTGGACCCTGCTGTAATTTGGCCATCTAGAATCCCAGGGAGCACTGGCTCCACAGTGTGAGCTTTCCAGTGGGACAAGGGCCACAACCGACCATTGGGATCCTCTGTGCTTCAAACCTTGGATGTCTTTCTCTTCTATCCCTAAGGAGAGAACTAAATGGGTACATTTGGAATGTTGTGATCTCTTATTTTTGACAGCAGTAAGTAAATGCCTGAGACATGATTGTGTTCTTAAAAGAGGATCTGGAAAACAGGTATGGAGAAACTCCAACTTGGTCCACACTAGTATGAGTTAAATATGGTATCGAGCGTGTTAGAGAAGCTCAATTGATTCTCTATGGGTGGCACCAGCTGTCAGTCTCAAGACTTAGAAGTACCCCATGCTTAGACTAATGTTCCCTTGTCACTTCTTCAGATTCTTATTAATTTTCCCCCAAAGGGTTCCTAACTTTTCACTTTGCACTAGGCCCTGCAAATTAGATAGCCAACCTCAACTGGCTGGAGAGGTATTATCACTTGTGTATGAACCTGTGTAGAACTGATTTAACAAACGCAGAAGCTCTGCTGAGTCACAAACCTGTGTCCAACTGGACACAAATCATGTGTTCTTCACTCTTCATTCTGCTGAGAAAAAGAAATTTTCAGGAGGCATGAAATTGTCTTAAAAGTCCCAGTCCTTGTTATCCTATACCCCCAAGCAAAGGAGCTGTGTAAAACAGGAAATAATAAGAGGAATAATACAGATAATTACAATTAACTGTGGGCTTCTTGGATATTTTTAAATAAAATTCATGCATTTGGACAGGTGTAAGTCATACAACTACATATAGGAAGGTTATTAATTTCGGCTGAAACTCCATAAACCAAAAGTCAAAGACGTATGTATTTCATATTACAAATGAATTTCTATCATGCATCTAGGTAAGCTAAAGTAACTTGTGTTACATCTTATAGTTCTCAGATAGGAAGACCTTGCAGGTGATAAGGAAGTCAGGTTTGAATATCCATGAGCAGGCCAATTTTAGATTGTGAGACTTTTCTCTCAGAAAATAGGGTGATACATTCATGTTGGACTCTTCAACTTAGTACTGAACACTATATCAACACTAGCATGTAAAAACTACATAAATAATTGGTATGCCTATGCTAACTAAACACATATTGAACATGTACTGGCAGGTGTTGTGCTCATGGTAAGGACCAAGATTAAGGGCAACTCGTTGTGCATTTGTTAAGTGGCAATGTGGGCTGGATACCATAAAGCCACCACAGATACACTGGGGACATTGGGAAGCCACCTCCTGATTTCACCCTGCACACTACATAGGAAGGGAATAGAACTTAAAAGCTTCTCTGTAAACGTTTTCAACTTATAAACTAGGTTTGTTTTTAAAAAGTAAAAAAGTGTGTGTGAAATACGATTTGGGTAAAAAATATAGTAGATTTTGTAAATCGCTTTTTTGGGAGAGTTTAATGTGAGCAGTAGAGATGTTACATCAGAGTAGTCACAGCCAGTGAAGACAATAGAATCAGAAATGTATAATAAAATCATAAATCCTAAGAGAATCATAAATGTACAAAATAATAAAGAGTAGGATATTTGTGGCCCATTCCTGTAATCCTAGCTACTCCTGAGGCTGAGATCTGAGGATCCCAGTTAAAAATAATCCCAGGTACAAAGTATATGGTACTCTTAACTCCAATGAGCCAGAATAAAAAACAGGAAGTGGAGGTGTAACTCAAGTGATGGAGCACCAACCTTCAGCAAAACCACCAAGCAAAACCATCAAGCCCGGAGTTCAAGCTCCAGTACCGGCACACACACAAAAGAGTGAAGAACATACTAATTTAGCAAAGTAACCCTTGTAAATCCAGAGACAAGATCGTCTGGTTCAAAGTATGAATTGTGGTGGAATTATGGAAACTGTCAGCAGTCCTCACAAGTCAGGGGGGACACTGACACTTCAGCGGGTGGAACATCAGTTCTCGTCTCAGAAACACGGGAGGCTTGAGGAAAAGTCTGTGTGAACTCTAAGTTTCTTCTCAACATTGAGAACTCGGAGCTTTAGCTACAAGAGATGCCTCATTCGTAAGGAAATGGAAGGACTTGGAAAGAAAAATTATACTAAGTGAAGTGAGCCAGACCCAAAGAAACATGGACTCTGTGGTCTCCCTTATTGGGAATAATTAGCACAGATTTAGGCAAGTCACAGCAGAGGATCACAAGAGCCCAATAGCTATACCCTTATGAACACATAAGATGATGCTAAGTGAAATGAACTCCATGTTATGGAAACGACTGTTATGTCACTACTGTAATTACTTTCAACATGCCATGTGAAACCATAGCTTTTTTTGTTCGTTGATGATCCTCTTGTATCCCCTTCCTGTGGTTGTTCCCACCCTATCACTGTATCTCATCTGAGTTCCCTGGATACTGTATATACTGGTATTAGAACTAGGAAAGGGAAAGAGAATATCAAAATCGAGAAAGGATAAAAAGGTAAATGACAACAAAAGCAATACTTACAAAACCATTTGGTGTAAACCAACTGAACAACTCATGGGAGGGGGAGGGGGAAAGGGGGAGGGAGGGGGGAATGAGGGAGGAGATAACAAATTGTACAAAAAAATGTACCCACTGCCTTACGTATGAAACTGTAACCCCTCTGTACATCACTTTGACAATAAATAAATGATTATTCAGAAAAAATAGAGATGATCTAGGTTTTAAGAATGGTAAGACTAAAAGAGAGTGGAAGGAATACGGGGCTAAGGAAGAGAGTCATAAAATGGTTGGGTCTAGAGAAATGCACGACACAAATAGCGAGTACCTATGAACACGTTAGATGATGTTAAATGAAATCAACTCCAATTAAAAAGGTTTATCATTGTTATTTTCAACATGCCAGGTGAATTTTGCCTTTGTCTTTTGTCTTTCTTCCCCAGCATTTTACCCCTGATGTCAATTTTAACTGATTTCGGTACTCTGGGTGTTGTATAGACGTTTATGGGAACCAGGGGAGGGAAGGGGAACAACGAAATGGAGAGACAAAGGGTAAAAGCTAAACCAACGCAACAGCCATACTTACAAGACAATATTCTGCAAACCAGCTATCCAACTCGGGGGGAAAGGGACAGATCTGGGGATGATAGAAGGTGGGAGGAAAATGAGGGAGAAGGTAACAAGTTGGATGAGAAATGTACTCACTGCCTTATGTATGAAACTGTAACCCCGCTGTACATCACTTTGACAATAAATTAATTGATTTTTTTTTAAAAAAGAGAAACGTCTGACACATTTCAACAGAAGACACCACCTTGACAATAGTTCTAATGGCATGTGTGAAAGGAGATAGCAGGCAACACATTCAATGTTCTGAAGAATTCTTTCTGGTTCTCGGTGTAAGGGCATCCTGCCTTCATTTGCTTATGTCGTCCTGGGTACGGAGGGGGCCACTCCTTGCCTTCGACTGTACGGCTTGTTCCTGGCTGCTCCCCTAGACCTAATTTTCATCCTCACTCACCAAAGCAAACATTACAGCTTCTGTTAGCTCTGCCTGCCGTTTAATTTTTCATATCGCCTCCACCCTAGCTTTATGAAGACGGACACAGATCACTCTGTGCATGGCATACAGGATCGTGGTCAAATGTTTAATGTGCCAGTACTGGATAGGACCCAAACTACCCAATGCATCACGGTGTATGATAAATGGAATTGAAGTTTTCAAATTGGCCCTAGCGGGTACCAGTGGCTCATGCCTGGAATCCTAACTACTCAAGGGGCTGAGGTCTAAGGAACGAAGCTCAAAGCCAGCCCCGGCAGGAAAGTCCACAGAGACTCAACTCTAGTTAATCACCAACAAGCTAAAAGTGGAGCTCAAGCAGTAGAGTGCTACACTTGAGCAAAAAAGATAAGGGACAACACTCAGACTCCGAGTGCAAGCCCCTGTCTTGGCACACATACACAAAAAAATGGAGCCTACATTCAAAGACTGAGCTGGCCACCAGTGCTCAAACTGTAATCCTAGCTACTCAAAAGGCTGAGATCTGAGGATCACAGTTCAAAGCCAACCTGGGCAGGAGGGCACATCAGACTATTTTTTTTTCCAATCAGAAAAGTGGAAGTGGCACTGTGGCTCAAAGTGGTAGAGCACTAGCCTTGAGCACAAGAACTCAAGGACAGTACCTGGGCCCTGAGTTCAAGGCCCGTGACAGAAAAAAATATAACAAATTCAAATATTGAATCTTAAGTATTTCACTGATCCATCTTGGTCCAGCTAGCTAACTGATCTGAGTCTCAACTTCTTCATCTTTATTAAAGGAGATTAAATGACAGAAGATGAAAGCAAATCTCAGCTCTAAGAATTTGCGCAGGGGGCAGGAGAAAGGCAAGGAGGTCACAAAGCTCACTGACGCAAGTCATTCAGGCTTTCCTGGCAAAGAGCACAGAAGCCTGGATTTTACAGGATCAAGGAGCCTGAATTCCCTCTGCCCTGGAGAAATTGTTTTTAAAGGCTGAGACTACCTTGGCACGTGAAGATAGTACACATCCATTGTTCCTCACAGAGGAGAAATATTGATCTATGGAATGTTTTCTCCATTCTGTACTGTAACCCGGCCCTCTAAACATCTCTTTCCTCATCTGAAAAAATACTGGCAGTGATTAACCCCTGCTGCTATTGTGATAATTCAGTAAGCAATTGACACATTTGCTTAGAAGGTTCCAGCCCAGCCCATAATATCTGGTCTAAAACCGACCTCAAGATAATGACAGTGTTCATATTCTGAAGCTGTAACTCATGCTAAGTTTGCTAATCAGACACGGGTAAAACTTGGTCACAATGTTCCCCTGCCTAGAACTCCTGGCTTTGGTAGTGGCAAATCCCTTCCTGAAACTAGACTCTTCCCTTTGTTTCTATTTGCAATTTCAAAAGCTTGCAATGTGTATGCTGCTAAGATCCAGGCAATCAGGGAGGGATGTTTCCTAATCAATAGGGATAGTGTCTGCCATTTATGGCAGCTGAGTGTTAACTGCTCAGGTGTGTGGTTCATGAGCTCTGGGACAACAGGATGGGGTACATGTGGGATCAATCCTGGGGAGTCAGACAGTATGGGTTCCCAGCTGTTCTCACATAGGGCCAAGTCATGTGCACAGCAAGCCTCTCTTCATTTGAGTGAGATTCTACGCATTGTAGTACCAATAGCCTTGAGTTAGTGCCCATATAACAACGGTTACCAACAGATTTGCTTGCTACTTGCTGTATAGCCCAGGGAGGTAGGTTGAACCTCTACTTTCTCATCTGAACGCTAAGAACACCCAGTGTGCAGTACGGAGGAGACCTGAGACAGCAATGCCTGTAATGTATGTGGCTTCTATGAAACCTGATGCATGCTACATTCTTCAGGGTAGCAGACAGGCATCACAGACGGTTCAGACTTTCCTCTAGCCTCATAAATCTATCTTTGGTATCTGTGATTCCATGTGGGGTCCGAGCTGAGTGGGCCTTGTGTTCTCGGTCATTTGGGACTCTTCTTCATTGTTCCAGTGCTGTGCACAGAGTTCTTTCAGTTGGACACACTGTTCCTTCATCGGGATGTGTCCTCCTCATGATGTGCTAATTCCTAAGTCCAGAGCATCTGCACAATGCAGTCATCGCTCAGAAACATTTCTCTCCTTAGCAGATCCGTTCCTCTCAGACATTTTAGTCGGGATGAGTTCTACTGGATTCAGTGTTGTCTTCTTCTGCCCCAGCAACATCCCAAATGAACATTTGTTCCGTAGGAAATAAGGACATGAAGTAAAAAGAAAAAGTGAACTGGATTTTGAAATTCTCCCAGGGCATTTGTCCTTTAAAAAATGAGACCATCCACCCCCATTCACCAAGACAATACTGCTGGCATGACGGTGTACTAACTAACATTTGGCCCTTTGTGCCCTTACAGGCACCGCATCGCACAGTTCAGTTCACGCCAACAGGCATTTATTCAGTTCTACGTTCCGAGAAAAAGAGATGATTCGAGGGATTTACGATCCGATGGAAATAACTATATCGATAATTAGTACAATGCTACTTGTATTGATTAGTTTTACATGAACTTGACTAAGCTACACATTTGCCAGGCTATTTGGCTGAAAATTATTCTGCATTTATCTGTGGGGGTGTTCTGGGTTGCCATGTGAATTTGTAAACTGTAAATTGCCCTTCTTAATGTGAATGATCTCTCTCTATTCACTTGAAGATATAAATGGACAAGACTGGGTAGGAGGCCTCCTCTTTCCTGATTTGTTTGAGCTGAAACATGTTTCCCTTCCTAATATCTGGACTCCAATTGGAACTTCAACACTCCTGTGTCTCTAACCATCAACCTGCTTGGTTTATCACAAAAAATTGATCTCATCTCATGTGAACAGCCCCCCCGCCACACACATACTACATTTGTCTAGAAAGCTCTAATACACCATCAATCAACTGTCTTAAACTTGGATTAGGTTTGATCTAGGTTATAGTCCTACAGGACAAGAGAGGTTAGAGTTGATCAATTAACCAAACTTGAGTCTTTCAGCTCCCATTCCTGTGCTTTGAAGGAAGAACACTAGAATTATAGTTCCTTTGTTACCTTTACTACCTCAGCAAGTACTAAGTGCTGTGCTATCTACAGGACTACCAATAGTAGGATATTTTTCAAGATTGAACATACTTTGTAAATCACAAAATCTTGCACACAATAGGGGTTTTGTTGCACTGATTGAGAGATGTCTACACTTCTTACTCTGAAATTTCAGGACATCAGGAATATAGAGAAGGAGCTCAAACCTGAAAAGAAGAATCTGCATTTAGCCAGCCCTGCAGAGGATTTTGCCAATCAGGACCAGAGTAGAGTGTTTTTTCTCCATTTTCCCTCATTTTCCCACCTTCACAACATGCTTGTTCTAGTGTAGCTGACCCTGGGTTACATCACAGAAACATTCTGTGGAGAATTGTTTTTGTTTGTCGTTCCAATAATAGCACATATATTATATGCCATTAATACGGTTTCACATACTCTACCGACATGTTGAATTCTCTAAAAAACAGCATCCCTCAGGGACCAAAGCCATGAGACAAAGGATAAGAGGAATGACCCAGTGCAATAGTGATACTCACAAGACAGTACATTGGAAATTAACTGTACAACCTCAGGAAGGTATTGGGTTAGGGGAGAAAAAGAAGAAGAAAAAATGAGGGAGGGGGTAACAAGTATGATGAAAAATGAACTCACTACCTTACGTATGTAACTGTAACCCCTCTGTAGCTCACCTTGGCATTACATTAAATTTTAAAAACGGCAGCATCCCCATTATCAACAGGAGAAAAAAACATGAAGTGTTAAAAACTAAAGCAACGGCAACAACAGCAAGAGAGGACAAAACAAATACTCAGTAGACCTCACACAGCTGTCGCGTGGCAGATACAGGGGACAATCAATCAACCCCAGAGAGGCTCCGTCCAAGGTGATATTCCATTTTGCTATTGCCATTGACCTTTGAACGCCCATTGTAAAGATGACCTTCTTTTCACTTGAGTACGGCCCCATGTTAAAATTCCCAGTTACTGGACTGCGTAGCTTATGGCTATCCTCAGGAAGTGGAAACCTGAGAATCAAGATTCAATAAACCAGCCAAAAGGGCTGTCGTGGAAGTGGCACCCATCATGAGCAAAGGAAACAAGTGCAGCAGGCCCTGCGTTCAGGTCCAATGCTGCCTGCCACCTGAGGGAAAACAAGGAGCTGAGAGCCTGAAAGGGCTGGGCACTCGGATCCCGACGTGGGTCATGTGGGAGTAGTCCTGTTCTTACACGTCCTTGAGCCCAATGGCATTTCCTTCCTCGGTTGTCATCCAGCCTCCTTCACACGTTTGTTCTCCCCAAGTAGAGGGGAATCTGGAGTTGTCTGCACTCTCTTAACAGCTCTTGAGTTATTGGAAATTGCTGAATATTGCCACAAGATTTTTTTTTTTTTTTTGTAGTGTTAGAAGAATTGGTTGTCACAAAGTGTTTTATTGGGCTGGGGATATAGCCTAGTGGCAAGAGTGCCTGCCCCGGATACACGAGGCCCTAGGTTCGATTCCCCAGCACCACATATACAGAAAACGGCCAGAAGCAGCGCTGTGGCTCAAGTGGCAGAGTGCTAGCCTTGAGCGGGAAGAAGCCAGGGACAGTGCTCGGGCCCTGCGTCCAAGGCCCAGGACTGGCCAAAAAAAACAAAAACAAAAACAAAAACAAAGTGTTTTATTAGTTTCTCATCTCATATGAACTTTGTAGAGTGATTGCACGCTAAATAGGGCAATAATATATTGCTATTTATTAAAGCATCTACATAGAAATATTATCCAGTATTAAAAATGATTTGCAACTTGTAGATGATACAAATGAGAAATATAGAACCTCCTCTAGATACCTTTCTTTTGTCTGTTTCCTATTAACCTGGTTTTCTTCTTTATATCCCTTGCACAAATAGCAATACTTTTGAAAGTATCTTTGTGATTTCTACCCATTTGGACCTCAGAATTTTTAGGGGCTCTTTATTCTGACTGAGAGCTTCTCCCCATTGTGATGAGATGTAGCTTACACTTTTAAAACAGACAAAGATGTCCTTTGCCTAATAGCCCAGAGTTCCATGAGAAAAGATCTTGCTAGCTGAGTCTTGTCAAGGATTGTGATTTCCTGTATATACCGGTTCAAAGACTTTAAAGCTAGAACGAATTATACTACTGATTTCTAAAACCATCATAGCACATATTTGAGACCACATTATACAATAAAAATGATTAAATAAACTATATAGTTTAAGATAGATACATGAAAACATTTCTTTACTGGTCCTCATAATACAGTTTACCATCCAATTTCCTTACAAATTCTACTCTTAAACACTCTGAACAAATTTCATTTGATGGTGAGAATTATTAATTTTAAAAAAGATGTCATGGTTGCTGGCGGAGCTCAAAGAGTAGAACAACTACCTAGCCAGCACCAATCCCTGAATTCAAACCCTAGTAACTATAAAAAAGCCCTACATTTCCTTAAGTGTTATCTATTTATCTAGCTTCATCTATACATGTATATATATGTGTGTGTGTGTGTGTGTGTGTAATATGTATTTAGAGAGAGATGATATATAAATTATAAGTACACAGCTCAATGAATTTAAGAAAGAAAGGCTCCAAATCAACCAGCAGAACCTTCCTGGTACTACCCCATTATGAGCACCTCCTAGCAGGAAGTGCTTAGCTAACTGCTATGATAATGAAGCATTGGTTCTAAGCACCAAAACAGAACTTGACAAGGTCTCAAAGATCTGGGGTCGGTTTATATAACTTTTAGTCTGTTCCAATCTTAGGGTTCTATAGTAAATGGCTTTCCTTGTAACTCAGCTCCATATAATTTTTGTAATTTGGGAAACTCGACCGATGTGTAAAATATAATTATATCTAAAAAAAAATCTTTTAGATTTTCTTTTCCAAATATTCTTGTTTCTTTTGAATCTGTTCCCTTTCTCTATCTTATTTGTCCATTCTTCCTCCCAAAAGCAGTACTCAAAAATATCAGTATTAGTAATAACTGTGTGTAAACATCAAAGCTTATGACACATTGGAAGCACTCTCTTGAAATTTTAGTCATAGGAGTAATACATCAATAACACAGGAAATTTGGACAGTAAAAATAGTTCCAGCAAGCCAAACACTTTAGTCGAAGAGCAGGTGGATTTTGCAAAATAGTTCACGTGCTTCAAGCATCCCAATTTAGACTAGACTTGGTTTTTTTGGAGGTACTGTGGATTTGAACGCACAGCCTCTTGTGCTGGCTTGGCTGGCTGTGATACCTCTGAACCATGCCTCCAGCCCTGTCATTCACTCGCTGTTAATAGCACAAGGCCTCACTTCCCGCTCAGGTACACTGAAGCCAGAATCCACCCGTGTTTACCTGGCATTGCTGGGGTCACAGGTGCGGCCACCATGTCCCGCCTCCCTGCTGTGACATTTTAAGGACCTTTCTGCCCACAGTGTCCTGGCACTGTGATCCTCCTAATTTTGTCTCCTCTTGTGTATCTTGGGATAACAGACGCACACCACGATGCCCAGCAAAAGATTGAGAGAGGCCTCATGAGCTTATCTGCCCAGGCTGGCCTTGAACCGCAATCGTTTCATTGTCAGCCTGCCAAGTAGTTGGGGTAACATTCATGAGACACTGGTGCCTGGCTGACATCCTGTGCTTTTAACTCATGTCGTGAGCATTTTTCAGCAGCCATTCAAGGCTACCTGATGTGTCAGTAAGTGTGTGACACCCAGGTGACGCAGACAGTCTTCCATGCTTCATTAGTATACATAAGGCTGAACTGGACATCTTCTGCGTATCCTGGAGTTCTCCAGTTACAGTATTTACTTATGGCAAATCCTCAGATGCGTGATGGGCACATTCATGTTCCGGGGGAGTCCCAAACCCAGCTAGGGGCCATGCTGGCTAGTTCAAGTAGAGGAGGGATAGGTCCCCTCAAACAGATTTTTGATTTTTGTTAAATTTCCTGGCCGGCAAAATGGAAAGCAAATAAGCCATTTCTGCCTGGACTACATCAATTGGTCAGACACTCAGACATTCGGTTTCCAAAATGGCTTGGGGCTAGACTTTCCCATCACTGGGCTGCCAGCCACCACTCTGTGTTCGCCTGGCCATCTCTCTGTTGCCCTTGGTTTGTAAAAAAGCCTTCCAAGGAAAGGCTCAGAGAAGCAGAGGATACCATGTGTTCTCTCACACAGGAACCTTAGATCTAAATTAATGGCATATGTGAACCCACATGTGACAGACATGCTACGGACATGCTATCGACATGCGACAGACGGAGGGATGGCTTCCCAACCCAGACTTGCATCCTTCCTTTGACTGAATGGCCAAAACTCTTGGGTCCCTAATTTGAATAAAGGGGAGCGTCTTGGGTCCCTCATTTGAATAAAGGGGAGCGTCTTGGATCCCTCATTTGAAGAAAGGGGAGTGTCATGACTGGTGCCAAAAGAAAATCAAACCTGCACAGAGACCTAGGCCTTCTGCACAAAGCCAGTGACTAGAGCATGGCGTCCACAGGGGAGGGGCACAGTGGGTAACTCCTTTGCACAACTGACTCACAGCTTAAGAAAATGGAGAGCAGGAAGCAGAAACGTGTTTTGTAGGAGGGAGTTGTGACTCCAGGAAGGGGCGGACGAAGGGAGAGCAAAAGGGACGGATGAAGACAGTCCTTGTAGCCCGTGACTAGGCGTCCACGTGCAATCTCTCGAAGGCAGCTAGTGAATGAGGAGGGCTGAGACAGACGGAGACGGGGTGGAAGGGATCACGTTGGTCAAGACACATTATACGGATTAATCGACATTTTGAATTGAAACCGCTTTGTACAACTGCTTACATAAAAAATAAACAAGAAAACGCAATGCTACGCAAATACTGGTTATACCGTATTGCATATGGAATAACAACTTGGAAAATCAAACCTCTACATGATAAAAAAAAACAAGTAATAACTAAAAAAAAAAGCCTTCCAAATGATTTTCTGTGATTGCCACTTGAATTTGATAGTTATGTGGAATATGATGCCTGAAAGGAACTGACCCTTTTAATCCGCCAAATGTAAGTGTGTGGATGAGGAAGAAATAGAAGAATTAAAAATGCAGAGTGGCAGTTAGAAAGAAAAGAGAGAAGATATTTATTTTGGAATAAGGAAACTATGGAACTAAATGCAGCAGGCAAAATTTTAGTCTCAACTGAGGTCCAAAGCTCTTTTTGTTCTAAATTTTCTCAGACTCTTAAGTTAGAGGAAAACTAAATTTTATTAACTGACTAATTTAGTATTACAAAATTAGGAATTTTATCCTTAGCACTAAACTTTTATCTAATTAGCTTAATAGGAGTGATCTTTTTAGAGAAAAGAAATGGTATAATTACAATTTAGAAGGACTGCAATGCTTACTGAAAATTTGAGAAATTATCTCTATGTGTGAACTACTCTACTGGTGAAATGTGTAACTGGGGAGCTTATTTTTATCCCTTACTATCCATTCCCAGAGGCAAATATGACTGGAGAGAGAGAGAGAGAGAGATGGAGCCTCGGTCCTTCCCATCAGGAAGAATACATAGAATGAAGCGTTAACATATGAACAATAGCAAACACCAGTTAAAATTAATTGAGTAATTGTAATTGCGTAGATGCCCTATTTAGACCTGAGACAGGCAGACATAAAACAGGAGTCTCCATGAACATAGGCGGTCCTCAAAGTTACAACATACGACTGTGTGTGTAGAGAAGGAATGGAAAAGAAAAGAAAGATGGTTTCTACGTGTGGAACACTCCTGGAGTGGCAGTCAGGGGGCAGCCTTCGTGGAGGAGACCCCGTGAGCTGACCCCATGGCAAGTAGCCGTCAGCAGGGCGAAGCGGGGACTAGGTGACAGCTGGGTGTAGTGCAAACAGAAGGGGACCTGAGAAGCTGCACATCTGGAGAGGCTGAAGTATCCATTTGAGGCAGCAAGTGGGTTAAATGCAACCAAAGACCTAAGGGGCGCTGTACAATATAAAGTGCCTGAAAATCTGACCTGGTGGAAACAGGGACTGGAAAGTATTGAAAGGATATAGTTAAAAATTTAGAAAAATCTGAGTGACAGTGGCTCGTACTCCCGTAATCCCATTAACTGGGTGCGGAGAAGCTGGAGTCAAGGCCAAAGCAGGCAGAAACGTCTGTAAGAAGCCCTTCGCATAGATGGGGGCAGTGATAAAGGCCAGTCGTACTCACGACACGGGGGGTGCTGAGATTCGAAGCACCTGGGGGGAGGCCAGGCCTTGCGGAAAAGTCTTCCATCTCCCCAGAGAGGAGCAGAATGCATCCGTGTGTGCTGCTGACCCCGCAGCGACAGCAAGCATGGAAAGTGATGCCCCCCCCCCCCAGTGAAGGGGGAGTCCAAATACCTGTGCGAATGTGACCATGCGAAACGATGCTTAACAGAATGAACCCCAAGAATGGAAACAAGAGGTTCTTTAGTTTACTTTTTGTGGGGCTTGATCTTCGTTATTCTATTTTCCCCCTTCTGTCATTGATTTTATTTCTCTACATTTGTTTCTAGCATGTAACTCTGTATGATTTGGAGAGGTTTTGTAAGAGGAAGCCCAGGGGTGGAGGGACAAAGGGTGAACAAATGCAGAAGCGGTACTCACTAGACACCATGTTGAAAATGAACTAGACAACTGTGGAGGAGGAGGGTCTTGAGGGAAAATATGGAGAAAATGAGAGAACAGGTGACAATGTTCAAAAAGAAATATACTTATTACCTGGCTTATGTAACTGCAACCCCTCTGTCTATCACTTTTACAATAAAAAATTAAAATTAAAAAAATAAACATAAAGTAAGCAAACTAAAGTTCAGGAATGCACTCAGGTGAGAAGTAAGTCCTTATTATAAAAAGTAACCAATGAAGAGCAGGGCTGGAAGCACAGCTCGGAAATACTGCACCATGCTAACAAGCGTATAGCCCCGAGTTCAAGCCCCAGGGTTCTGTGCTTGCTGGGAAAGCACATAAAAGAAATGCAATGCTTGCTAACAATGAGAGAAAATATCCCTCTATGTAGACTTCTCTGTTGCTAGGATTGAACTCCGAGACATGCATCTAGGCGGACACTCTACCACCATGCCATAGGCCCAGCCCTTGCCGAAATGTGTGTACACGGCACTGGCAGTATCAGAGCTGAATGTTGGGTAAATGATTGAGAGTATAAGGTGAAGAATGTGCTGGAAAGTTATAGCACTGTAGGCGGGTAGAACAATCTGGAAGCTGCTGCACTGGTTTTGAGAAAGGATTGTCAAGTTTTATCCGTCAAGGATCAGGGAGTAAATATTGTAGACCGAGCAAGGCACATGGTCTCCATCACCACTAGTCAACCCTGCCGCTGTAGCGTGAAATCAGCCATATTCAAACGCAAATGAATGAACATGGCTAGGTTCCAGTTACAATTTTATTTATACACAACGAAATTTGAAATTCATGTAATTCTCACTTGTCATCAAATATTACTTTTCTGTTGAATTTTTTTCCAACTACTTCGAAATGTGAAAAACATGTTGTTCAACTGATAAAAACGATTGGAGAGAGGGAGGGAGGAGATAGGTAAATGGATTTGAAAAGCATGTGCTACAGGATACAGTGCTTGGCTAGTTGGTTTCTGTTGATTTGTTTGGCTTTTCATGTGCCGGGCAAAGCTCTCTACCACTGTGTTTCATCCCTGGCCCAGTTGGCTAGTTTCTGCTGGCTCAGGATGACGCTGATCTGGGCTAATTCTGAGGACTGTGGCTGGAGATACTGAGTAGAAGGTGGTACTTCCAACCATGTGGTAGGAGAAAGGGATCTGGATGTTGGAGGACTCAGGCTGACCAACATCTTTCTCAGTGATGCAGTCTTGTGGGATTCTGACCTATGGGATCCTCCCATAAAGATTATTAGGAAACTTATGTGCCTGGAGTAACTAATTTTTTTTTTTTTTTTGCTCTTGGCAAGTACTTGCTTACCATTTTGATGCCCCAAATATTTTCACCATTGAGAGCGGCTAAGAGAATTAATGTTCATTGCTAAGATCCATCTTTTAGAAATATGTTACCTCCTTTGACATTTTCAGAAAACTGGCTCAAATAAACGCCAAATGCAAATGTGACCCACATCAGAGACCGTATATCTGCCTGAGTTCTGGCTGCATTAAAAAGCTCTCTCAAGCTAGGATTTTTTTTTAATCATTCCTACATGGAATAACTCATGAAATAATTAGGAGGTACACAGGCTAATGATAAATGTTGGCTTTTTGAAATGGGTTTTGATGAAATTATCATAATCTGATTATGCAGATTCAAAGAATCTTTCCCAAGCTCAGTTTTTCCTCATCTCATCCAATCTGTGTCGGTCTGTGGCCAGAACAGGCTCTGTGTGTGGATTTATCATGAGGAATTAGAGCGACCTGCAATCTCTTCTCCCTGACCCATAAATATTCATGAGGAAGAACAGGTACCGCACATGGTTCCCTGCCCCTTGGGTAGCCAACATTCTGATTGACGCCCCATCATACTAAATAAAGGAGCAGAAAGACGACGTTCACGTGGAGAAATAAGGTGTAATTTCTGTATTCGGCAGGACAGTTGTGGTGCAGGTTAAGATCATGAGCTTTAGAGTCAATGGGACTAGGTTCTACGTTTTACCTTTATTTTACCCAGCTCAATGCCAGACAAAAAGAATAACACAGAAGTCACTGGGAAGAGGCCTCATCATAGAAGATACAGTAATATAATCCTGCTGTTACCATGATTATTTTTACTACTGCAAATTACAGTACTAAAGTCTCAGGGTATAAACTACAGATGGTCATTATTGGCACTGTTTTTTCCATCGTCTTTATTAGCAGCAATTAGTTGTACAAGGGGTTTATTTCAACATGCCCATGTTTCATTTTGACAATGAACCTAGATCACGCTCCACCCCTCCCTCCCTTTCCCTCCTCCCCATAACCCTACTTCCCAGACCAATCTCAACAGGCTTTATTGATACTAAATCTTTGAAGAAACACTAAGAGGCAACAATGAATCAATCATTTTTGTGACTATATTTATCTTTGGCTATGTTATATTCTATTTTATAACAATGCTACAAAGAATGAATAATGACTTTTTTCTTTTTCTTGTCCTGGGGCTTGAACTCGGGCCTGGGCACTGTCCCTGAGCTATTTTGCTCAAGGCAAGCACTCTACCACTTGGGCCACAGCTCCACTTATGACTTTCTTTATATATATATATATAGGGAAGGGGCCATTAATTGGAGATAAAAGTCTCATGAACTTTCCTGCCAAGCCTGGCTTCAATCTGCAATAGCCCTATCTCTTCTTCCCAAGTAGCTAGGATTATCATTGAGAGCCATTAGCACCCAAGTAAATTATCTACATTTTTTGTTTTTTTTTTTCTTTATTGTCAAAGTGAAGTACAGAGGGGTTACAGTTTCATACTGAGGCAGTGCATACATTTCTTATCCAACTTACCCTCCCTCATTCCCCTCCTCCGGCCTTCCCTCTCCCCATTATCTACATTTTATAAAGATAAGAAAGCTCTCTAAGGGATTAACTGTGGTAGTCAGGGTCAGCTTGGCTCTGCTTTGAAGGTAATACAAGTGAGAGATAATGGCTTTGTAGTGATCACATAACATAGAAGTACAATAAAGTCTTTTTTAAATTTAATTTTATTGTTAAGGTGATGTACAATCGTGCATTCGTATTCGACACCTTTTGGAATGCTATAACAAAATGGCTAATGCTAGATCATTTAGAAATAGCAGAAATTCATTGTTCACAATTGTAGAGGGTAGAAAGCCTGAGGTTAGGTCTCCCATGTAGCCAGCGCTCTGGGAAACTGGTTTTCTGCCTTTACAGAAAATGCCTTCTGTGTCCTCAGTAGTAGGTCTCTTTGATGAGGCTCTTGGTGCCATTCGTAAGGGCCACTCTCACGATCTAACCATCTACTACGTGATCTCCAAGGTAAGGTAAGAAATAGCCTTGGAGAGCAGGAGGATAATAAGAGGAAACAAACCTCCCCCACAGTAATTCATAGATTACTCCTGGTAGAACTTGGGGAACAGCATGTGCTCTGTGATAAGCCAGGCTAAGAGAACTATCCTCATTGACTGGTTGAGTTAAACTGAAGCAAAAAAAAAAATTCTCTTTCTTAGTATCAAAGCCAGGACTAACTATCAGGATTTCTGATTCCTGAGCCTATGAAATAAATACTATATGCCATGTTACCTGGAGTATGCCAATCATGTTTGGACATATATATTTAGGAGCTCAATACTGTAATAAATGAGTATACAAATAATCAAACTAGGTTCCTCATTGCAGAATCTTTCCAAGGTCTAAAGAATTGGCTTTGTTGCTGGGTCTTTTAATAAAGCAATACACTTTCCCAAATTTTATAGACATAAAGCACTCTTCTCTTAGAATGTTCCAGGCCATGGCACACTTTAAGGAGATGTCACCCTTTGGCACACTGCCAACATTTTATACAATTATTAGCTATTCAACCCCTTGATTTACTTTCAAAAGAAGATCTATACAAAGAGCTGTGGCTTCCCACCAGTGGAGGGCTTTGAGTGTGGGGCTGTGCTTCAATATTCTTTAGCAAAGAAAAAGAATGCTCCGAGTGGGATCTTCCTGCTCACTTACCCTTCCTCCTCACTCAGACACACATGCACACACACACACACACACACGCACGCACACAAACCCTGTGCCTTTTCCAATCTGCATTCCACTCGAGGAAGACATTTACCCTGCTCTTCCCCCGTTTGTGAAGTGCGGGCCTCTTTGTACCACGTTAAAGGAGGTTTCTATTCTCACTACAGATTGCCTATCTTTTGAAATACGTTTTGTGGTCCATTCAGTCCATTTGCAGAGAATGAAAAGAACAGCGCATGGTAATTAAGAGCAAACCCGGCTACACTTGCAGCACTGCAGTCATAATGGTGAGGATTATGAGCCCAATTTTCCCCACGTGTTTTACTAGCAGATGCATTCGCTTTGATCACATACCATACTGTGATGCCTGTGTTTGAGGCTGTCATCATTTTCCAGCGCGTGTTTTACATTTCCAGGGACTTCCTCCTCCTTTGCTAGCACCAAAGAAGATCTAAGAAGTGAGGGTATGACAAGTTGGACAGTCTCCATGTCTGGTCACCCACCCTGCACACACACACAGCTCCTCTCCACCCAAGCGCAGCACTGTCAGCTGGAATACAAGGCTGCTTCCGGAGATGCAGTCCCTTGCATCTCAGACCCTGGAAATCTACATGGTTTAATCTGCATCTGGCAGATAATTCTTTCAAAGCAACAGATACTAATCTTAATTTAACAAGTGATGCTAAGAGAAATCATTTGTCCACATTCATATAACTGGTAAGAATAGGACATTGTTTAAGGTGAACTTTTCTGACTTTACAGCCAATGGACTTGGTAACCCAAAAGAGAGACAGTAGAGACCATGGGTAAGATTTCAGGTGTTGGTGGAAGGTTTGAATTCCTGTTATTGCTATTGATTGGGTCACCTTGAAACTACAAACTTCACATCTCAACTTCCACACCCATAAAAATGAGGAAACACTGGAACCTGGGAACGTGACTTAGTGGTAGAGTGCTTATTTAGCATGCAGAAAGCCCTGGGTTCGATTCCCCAGCACCACATACACAGAAAAAGCCAGAAGTGGCGCTGTGGCTCAGGTGGCAGAGTGCTAGCCTTGAGCAAAAAGAAGATAGAGACAGTGCTCAGGCCCTGATTCCCAAGACCCAGGACCGGCAAAAAAAAAAAATGAGGAAACATAAACTTTATGTTTTCCCTCATTGGTAATAATTAGTATAGGTGTAGGATAGTCCTAGCAAAGGACCACAATAGTTCAATGACTATGTATATATGATGATATAAGATGATACTAAACAACATGAACTCCAAGTTATGTATATGGACACAAGTGGTTTTTCATTGTGGTTATTTTAATGTACTATGTGAAATTGTTTATTTCTTCTTGCATTGTCCTTCCCTATAGTTTAGCCCCTGTTGGCATCGTATTTGATTTTGGTACCTTAGGTATTGTATATATCTTTGTCTGAATTAGGGAAGGGAGGGGGGGCATCAGAACGATGAGACAAAGGAAAAAAGCCGAACCAATGCACAGTGATACTTATATAAGACAGTATGTTGTAAACTAACTGTACAACGGGGTAGGGTGGCACAGTGAATTGGGGAGGAGGAAAGGTACGAGAAAATGAGGGTGGAGGCGACAAGTTAGATAAGAAATGTACTCGCTAGCTTACAAATGTAATTGTAACCCCTCTGTATGTCACCTTGACAATAAAATTAAATTTAAAAAATTATTAAATAGTAAAAAATAAAATGAGGGTGTTACCTGCCTTCATACCGACTCAAGTGATTAACACTTGAATGGGGTATCATTCAGTGGCTAATCACCATAAAAAGTACAGAAGTACTGAAAGCAATGCCTTTTAGAAGATTTCGTTGTTGCTGCTTTGTTTCTTGAGGCAAGGTCTCTAGACTGGCCTTGAATTCACAGATCCTCTAGCTTTAGCCTTTCCAGTGCTGGAATTATAGGTGTGCACCATCCTGACTAGTTTTTAGTACTTTAATAACTAGTAAAGACAGGAAATATAGTTCCTTTTCCTATGTTATCATCATTAAAATCTGATCTAATTTTGAAGGGTATGAAGCTGTGAAGTAATTTTTTTTCTGCTTCTTGTATTTCCATATCACACAAAATTTTAATATTGATCGTATGCAATTTAATATTCAAAAGCTGTGTTTATGCACATATATCCAACATATATATATATATATATATATATATATATATATATATATTCATGTCTACCCATTCATTCAAAATGCAGATGTACTAATTGAAATAGTCCCGATTAATAACATGAAGTTAGGGAAGTGTTATTTAATTTAAAGGATGAAGATCCTCTCTTCCCTCATTTCCATTCAGAGCAAAGATCCCATCCCTTCGCCTAATTTTCCCCGAGGTGGGCTGAGGGTCTCTGAAGAGCTTGAGCGCCTCCCTCCAATCCACCCGCAAGTGAGGGCGCCAGGGTCCCTCTCTCACACTTGTATGGAGCTGTTAAGAGTTTTCCCTTCTTCCTGTGGTTTCTACTCTGATGAGTCAGAGTGTGGCTAGTGAGAGGAAGACGAGATGGGAGGGAACAGTAACGTCTTGGTGGTGCAACGCTCAGGAGGAGAACTCGAGACAGAGCTGAGTTCCAGTGGCAGCTCCAAGAAGGTGGTTGCGTCTTCCCTGTAACTGGCCCGCTTGCCATTGGGTCACCTGTAAGAAGGAGGTATTAGTAGCAACATCGTGGATTGTTGGCAGTTGTTACACAGAAGAGCACTGTACCAGTAGAAGTCATTGTGCCACAATCATTCTTTCACTGATGCGAAGACAAGAGGGCCCAGTTCATGTCTCTTTTTTAATATCCTCCTCAGGGTTTAGAATGACCATAGTCTTCACCCAGTTTTCTCTTCTGGTGTGGTTGGAAATCAAATTTGCCATTTTGTACTGTAGGACAGAAATCATATCCTGTCACATTATTGTGAGGCCTCACAAAAGGCTCCTGGAACTGCTGTGCCTCTCTCTCTCTCTCTCTCTCTCTTTCTCTCTCTCTCTGTACGAGCGATCCCAGGCCCATATGTGATATGAGTGCTCATTTTCAGGCCTGATACCAAATAGCAACCACAGAAACCTGAGGATTGGCCTGGTTTCAGAAGAACTAGAAGAAGAGTGGGCAAATGCAGTCATCCTATTCCATGTGACTATGTGAAAGTAGGGCTAGGTAACTGGAGGGGATGGGAGGGGTTGAGAGAGAGGGGGAGAATGTTGGGATGGGTGGCATTGATCAAGATGCACTGGACTCACAAACTGACATTTTAAAACCCTTTCGTACACCTAAAATAAAGAAAATTATATATATGTATATATACATACATACATATATATACATATATATATATATATATATATATAAATGAAGGAAAGGCGACTCCCTGTTGGGTACCCTGCTCAAGGTCAGGAGCAGCGGGGAGCAGGATGAAGTCTCAGATCTCCTTCCCAAACCCTGTTTTCTCTCCTTTGTCATTTTCCCTCCTTAGGGAAGGAAATCCAGAGGAACTGCCATGAGCCACCTGTCATTTCTGTAAATTTAGAGCTGAAAATTGATTCCGAGTCAGAGAAAGAAAGAAAGAAAGCTCTCAGCTGTAGTTCTCTTCCACAAATGTTTCTGCGTCTTGAAGGAAACTGGCCAACATGTGACAGAAATATAACCATCAGAGATTCAAAACTCCAAGTGAAGCCATTTAGTATTTAACAATAGGACAGACGCATTAGTATCTCTTTCATATATTCCTGTTTACTAGATCTGTAACCAGTATAACAGTATGAGCAGAAGTCAAATATATATTCTCCATGCAGAACAACCTGCTATAAGTATTAATGTAAACTATGTCTTTACAACCAGGGACCCCAGTCCAAGGGCTCTGTCTCTCTGGGTAAATCCTTTTCTCTCTTAGTACTCAGTTTATTCACAGGTAACGTGACATGGGTTACTTTGAGCCTTGATAGTTCATGGGCTAACACTTATATCTGTAATGTAATATCTTGTCTATTTCTCCCAGTATTGAATAAAAACAACAAATGTGTATTGTGTGTATTTAAAGGAGGAACCAGAAAGTACACAGAGAAAGGGAGGAGTAATTGTACTACAAACAAAGATGAGATGATTACTATAATTGAGCCATAAATAGCATTGTAATTCACTTGGATCTTTAGCCAATTAGTCACTGGTTTGTATTTGTTGGTTGTGTGCTCCAGTTCTAATCTTGAATCTCCAGGATAAGGAGGGTATAGCAAAATGAGCCGTGGACCCAAGCACAGGCAAGCAGGAGGAAGAAAGATGCTTCTTGCTGCCAGTACACTGCCAATCATGTTCCACATATTAATTGGGCTCACATATCTGAAACCCAAAGCCAAAGAGTATTTCATAGCTCTGGGACCAGCTCTTAGTGACAGCACAAAACTATGGCTTGATCTAGAGCTGGTGACACTATAGTTTTCCATAACCTGCATGCCTGTGACAGTGGCTCTTCATAGCTCTGGGTTTCTTCCATGGAGGTCTGAAAGGGGAGGTTCCTGCACCCGTCCATGCTGGTACCTGGATCATCTTAGCAGATTCCTTCAAAAACCAATCCTGTTTGAATGGGTATAGAATACAAGACAGCCAACTGAAGTTTGAAGGAGTGCAGAATACAAGACAGCCAGCTGAAGTGCATATGTGATTCATTTATCCAGGCATCCTTTTACAAACATTTAGAGGTCTTTGTGTGCCTAGTTACAGGCTGCTCGCCTCACCGCCGTCCTGAGGTCAGGAAGCCATCCTTGAGATCAGGAAGCCATCCCTGAGAACTGGAGGCCATCCCCGAGGTCCAGAAGCCCTTCCTGAGGTCAGGAAGCCATCCCTGAGAACTGGAAGCCATTCCTGAGAACTGGAAGCCATCCCTGAGGTCAGGAAGCCCTCCCTGAGGTCAACCTCAAGGTGCTCTGGTAGAGTCGCTTTCTCTGTATCCAGACTATTAATATTTGAAGACAAGTACGGTGACTCTTAGTTGTGGCCACTGACTTGGGCTTAGTACCATGTTTAGCAACACCCTTGGTCTCAAGTCCAGTACCACTGACTCTCCCAGGCCCCAAATCCCAGCATAGCTCTAGCTTCCGGGAGGCACAGATCACCCCTCGGCTAACAGCCACTGTCCCAGGGATGCAGGTTATGGAAGACTATAATGTCACCAGCTCTAGATCAGACCATAGTTTTGGGCTGGGACTAAGAGCGCAATGGGTAGCATGTGCATCTTTGCTTTCCAGTTTCTAACTGTGTGATATAGAAACAGATTTGGCTGCTCCGTGCCTCTGTTTCCTTTCATGTACGATATGGATAATAACAGCACATGCCTTTTGGGAGTCGTGTTACAGTGGTGCAGTGCCAATGGCTTCGTGGTCCTCACGAAGCCTGTGAACTTCTGGAGAGGAAGACCCTACCCTCTCATCTCTTTTTCTAGACTTGGATGTGCTTTGCCTTCCAGCTCTCTTCAGTGCTATTAAGGAACTATAAAGCCTTTGATTCTTCTGAGTTCAAACCTTGTTTTCCTCATCCAAGCACTGAATCCAGGTCTTTGACTTCTGGCACGACTATTACTGCAGAGATCCTAGCTATGAAGAACCATGGGGAGAAGCCAGGAAATTAACATACATGAAATTCTCTCACCAAGTTTGACACAAAACATATTCCCAAATAAGTGTCTAAATGTGAGAACAAAGGCTGGCGTGTAAGCAGAATCTACTTTCGCGTTCAATGTTGGGCAAGTGGAGAGAAAATTCTGTGGTTCATCACCTTGACCCAAGGAGAGAGCTCTCAGACCCAAGCACAACATCTGTTGTCGAATGCATTGTTTACAAACTACCCGCTCTGTGCTGAGATGTAAACTATGTGCCATCGGTCAGACAGCAAGTGGTGAAGGCCATCTTCAGGGGCTGCCCACCACGCCACCTGCACAAGCTAAGTATTCTTCACAGGCACGGAGGAGGGGATGGATTTCTGCCAGGCGCCTGATCCATTACAACTCAGAGCTCTCTGCCTTCTCGTGGGCTGAATCTTCATTCTGCACACAAGAGTTGATCTTGCTAGGACTTCCCTAGCATTCCCCAAAGTGGCATACTTCAGGCTCTCAGTGGTACCCTACTACTCTACCTTAAGTTTCTCATGATGCTGCACCATCCCCTCTTTCCCTCAAATCCCTTGCACAACACTTTCCATGCATTGGAAGGTTTCCATAGCAAGGTTTCTCCATTCTCTTATTTGAGTAATTTTGCCTAAGCTAGTCTTTCTCTCCAGAATACCCATTCCTTTTTGACGCAGTGGACCTGTTACTTCTTCTTAGATGTTGAGCAGGCAGAGGTAAATGGCCTGTCCGGGGCATTC
Source organism: Perognathus longimembris pacificus (assembly GCF_023159225.1). Lineage (NCBI taxonomy): Eukaryota > Metazoa > Chordata > Mammalia > Rodentia > Heteromyidae > Perognathus > Perognathus longimembris. Next base: position 3,815,853 of record NC_063173.1, on the reverse strand, counting down.
GAGGTTCACCTGTGTTCTGCATTCCATCACAATTGTGGAGATGTCTTCTGTGTGAGTAGCTGAGATCCGGGCTGGGCTTTATTTTTCTTCGAAAGCAGAATTCCTCGTCCCGAACTTCTCCACCCTCAGTGCTGTCACCACGTTGCTTAGCCAACCTCTTCCCCAGTTTCTACAAAGGAGACATAGCCACCCATTGGGACATCTGTTTCTATCTGCTGGGCCGGGAAAGAAGCTGCAGCCTGGGCCGCAGCGCACAGATCTCACCTTCCCCTGGGTTCCCATCCTCTGCTGCTTGCCGCCTTTCCTGTCCCCACAAGACAAATCTTGTTCTCCTGCCATGAAGAACAGCTTCATCAACTTCTTAGAAACCTTGGGGAAGAAATACCTAATCTTTCCAGGACCTTCGTGTCATAAGCAGAATAATCAAACTATTACCCAATTCAGTGGCTCTCTAGCAAAATTGTCTGCTCGCTGCTAAGAAAATAAAGTTCATGTCTGTTTCAGGATGGTGTCTTTTCAGTGGGGACAGCCAAGTCCATGTTTACTGAATGTCTGCATCAATTATCTATGAAATGTTGTCTATGAGAACGATCGTTAACGCAGAAGAAGCTATGGCAAGTGTTGCCGTCTTAACTCTTTTCCTGCCAACAGTTCAGACAATTGTTGCTGCCCGGCTGCCTTGATAGAAGAAGAGGTAATGAGGTCAGTCAAAAATTCTTAGGCTCCTCAGGTTTCCTCACCTGCTGAAGGAGGCACTCGGTCATGAACTCTGACAATGGCAAAAAAATAATAATAATAATCTATGGCAGGAAAAAAAGTAGACCTATTAAGGCCATCCTAGAGTGATAGTCTTAGTGGAAATGCATCCTTTGGTTTCAGGAACAAAAAGGCTTAGGTTTGTTTTCTGCGGAGATCCTTGAGAGGGCTAAGATTAGGAAGCATAAGGCTCCCTCAGGAGAGGAGAAGCCAGGGCCACAGAGGAGCGAGATAATTGACAGCAAATCCGTTCTAATTTCAGTGAACTGACAAATGAACTAGCCAATGTGGGCTTTAGTTTTATCCTTAGCAAAATGATAAGGTGGCATCTCAATGTGTCTGACACACAGGAGGTACACGCCACATTCTGCGTCATCCATGGGGATCTAAGTAGACAGCACAGAAGTCAGACAGATAAAGTCCATTAGTTTACACATGTGCTTCCAGCTCTGTGTGGCCCTGGTTACAGCTCTGGAGAGCTGGGTTAGATTAGACACCAGACAGAAGGGTGACTTTGAGCTCTCAAGTCCAAGGCTTAAGATAAAAATTGGAGGAAGCAGCAAAGAACAGAGAGGAGACCTCTAAAGGCATGGGACGTCAGGAAATCTTCATTTATCATGAAGATCAAAGAGGGAGACCTCCCTCAGGGGCATCGGAGCTTGTCCATTTGTTTAGCCAATCAAAGGCAGCTATGGCTACCTTCTGTCTCTGAACTAATTGATGTTACCACTATAAGACAATAAAATCTCCCCTTCTCCAATCCTACTTCCTCTCTCTCTCTCTCTCTCTCTCTCTCTCTCTCTCTCTCTCTCTCTCTCTCTCTCTCTCTCTCTCTGTTGTCAGGGCCCGCCCTGAGAGGAACAGGCCATCAGCTCATGGGGTGTCTGATCTCCACTGTAGGCTTTCAGCCCATGATTGTGACTGAGCCAGTCTGTCTATGTGGATCAGACTGTTGTCCATGATTGAGATGCAAAGGGGAACATAACAAAGCATGACTCCTTGAATTGAAGTATCTCAATACAGCACATATTCAGGGGTTCCCACAAATACAAATGACTACCAAGGAAGTGATAAAACCACTCCATTGTTTGATGCGGCAAACTGATAGAATTTACAAGATGGTATCCCTTCTACCATTTGTCAATAAAAATGTTGGAAAATATATGCAAATATCTAATTGTGAGCTACCTGCGCCTCCAGAGTTGTGAAATGGAGTGTCTCTGATGTCATAGGAAATTAACACCTAGTGACAATTCAGTAGCAGTCGGCCTGGCCTTTCCTAGCATGTCCCAACTCAGCTGAGAAGTTCCAGGTCTCCCGTCATGAAGAGGAGTGGTCAGAACCATTGAGACTTGGTTCCAAATCCTCACTCACTCACATACTGTATTTGCTATCGACTTGGAACTTCTGTTTTCACCTCTGAAAAGAAGCAATTATAATAGTACCTCATTGTTCCACTGTGAGTAAGAGTGAAATAATATCTGCAATGGATCTTCCACAGCAACTGGCACACAGCAAATGCTCTTTAAATGGCGCTGTGTGCAATGCTCAAATTCCAATAGGAGCAGCAGTAAGCGTACCCTAAAGCCTGGAACCATTCATCTGTCACGGAGCTAACCCGCTTGACGTTGCTTGAAGACTATAGCCTCATACACTTTATGAAGAGTAAAAGTTGGCAGCTCTTGCTGCCCAGGGCTCCGGCAGGCCCCACTGTCTGTCAGAATCCCATCTCAGTCCGGTAGTTTCCATTCTCTTGGCCACCTCACAAATTAAGGCACGTGCTTTCTCGTTATCCCAACTCTTCTGTTCTTCTGTGTCCTGTGCAAAAAAAGTCCTCACTGGAAAGCTGATTTTGTTGGAATAGAGTGCCCTTAATAGCACACTTCCTGTGAGACTGGACCTAAATAGATAATCCCATTTTATCCTAAAACAAACTTTCACTGGTTGAACCAACATGCAGAATCATATACATAATTATAATTATAGGGGAGTTGAAGAATAACTTTCTGAGTCATGTTGCTAGCATACAGTCAAGCAATATGGAGGGGAGGGGCATTCCCCAAACTCTCCATTGCCCATTCTGCATTCACTTTTGACAAATAACTTTGAAAATAATTGCTACAGCTTGAATCCTAAGTGTCTCTCAAAGGCTCACGTATTAAAGGGTTGATTCTCAAACTCTGCTGCTATTGGGAGGTGATAAAACTTTTGGAGATAGAGCCTAGTGGAAGGAGGTTAGGTCACTGGGTTCGTGTCCTTGAAGAGCATATGGGACCTAGCTGGGCTTTTTCTTCTTTGTGTGTGTCTTTGTCTGTCTTTCTCTCCGTCTCTCTCTGTGTAGGTGTCTTTATCACTGCCTCTCTCTTTCTCTTTGTCTCTCTTTCTATCTCTGTCCACATTCAGCGCTCATTTTGATTGCTGGAAGCTGATATCCATAGCTTTGTCAGCCCTGGAATCGGAAACCCTTAGGAAAGTAGTCCAGTCATGGCACAATCAGCAGCTCTATGAACTTCCAACAAATGGCTACTCGGAGCCTCCTCCCGACTCTTCCAGCCCTGTGACTTACTCCTTTCACTCTTACTTTTATTGAATGAGGCATTAATGGTCCTTTTGTCTTACCGGGATAAAAACCTGGCTTCTGGCACTTTGCTACTTTGCTATTCTCAGATATGAAATTTTGCTTGACTGCCTTTCTTCTCGTTAAATTCATCATTGCCCTGAAAACTTTGGGCTTTCAATTCTCTGAGTGAATGTGGTCAGGGATCATTTTAGAACCTCAGTGTAAATATTTTGCACAGGCTTAGCCAACTGCTATTCCTACTGCCACCATCATTCCTGCCAAGGGTACCGTGTTTTGAAAGTACACTGTATTTCTCTCCTTTTAATACAAAACTTCCATAGGCTTCCAAAACTTCTACCAAAGATATGCCTAATGCAAAAGCATATATGCATGCTTCTATCCAAGATTTAAACAAAAATATCTCAACTTCCATGCTTACTGACAGCCAAAGGGATTCAATTTAAATTGTTATTATATTTCACAAAGACAATTTCTCAGAGTGCCACACTATTTTCTTGGAAATGCAGACATAAGTAAAACATGATCCTGATGCTCAAGAGGACACATTCTAGAAAGCCATGAAGCCGTAGTGATTATTTTGTGCAATATTTCTCTAGAGATTTGTCTGTGTGTCTGTATCTATGCGTGTGTGGGCATGCACACATATGTGTGCATGTGTGTCAATCATGGGGATTGAACTCAGGGCCTGAGTGCTGTCCTTGACCTTTTCTTGTTCAAGGCTGGCACTCTACCACTTGAGCCACACCTCCACTCTCTCTGACTTGTGGTGATTAATTGGGGATAAGAGTCTCACAGACTTTCCTGTCTGGGGAAAACTGAGCCATAATCCCCAGATTTCAGCCTCCAAAGTAGCTAGGATTATAGACATAAGCCACGGGTGCCCAGAGCTGAATCACTTTAGCTCTGTATAATTTATGTGGTTAAGATATGTGCTGTCAACAGATCCATGGGTATGTGACCTTTCATGATGCATTTCCTCAGGACACCAACGAGATGGGCACTCTTCATCACTACCCACAAGCCCCTGGACTTTCCCATAATGAAATTCACCACCTGCTTTAAGAAATGCTTGTCCCTTCCCAGTACTTCGCATTTAACTTGACATGAAGTCCTTGGACACACTTTGCTGAATGATTGAAGGAGATCATGAAAAGATAAATAACATTAGACCACTGCTGAGACTTTTGTCTTTCCCGCTAGCCCTACTAATCCTGCCAACATTGGCATGGCAAAGTCATTTGAACATACCTACTACATGAAGCCTCTTCACTTCCCATAAGTATTTGCTGAATCAAAAGTTCTGTGGCCACCACAAGAGGTTTACTCTGAACTCATCCTCTTTGTTAATGCCTTGCGGGTGCTGCAAATGAAATCAAGCCTTGAAAGTTGGGAATTTCTACTTTACTGTTGTTTCTCTATTTTTTTTCAACATGAAGATTTATAAAACAAAATAGGGAGAGGGCAGATTTGAGAGCAGCTCTTCTATTTCCAGTAATGCCACCAACTCTCTGGGTGACTACAGGGGCTTATAGAGGCACTCTTGTCCCTCAGTTCCCCAAGTTGACAGGTTGGTGTGGGCCAGAAGACTTCTCTGTCTTCTATCCATCCTGTGTCTCCATCTTTGCCTTCTTCAATGCCCTCTTCAAGCTGGAATCACTGAGACACGGAAGCCGTCCAAAAATCAACCTGCATGCGAATAACGCCACCATTGTTTCCAGTGCAGCCCCTGTACAGTCTCGGGGGGGGGGGGGGGAAGCGCCCTTTGATCCCTTTGATCTGAAAAAAACAAGCAACTTGCTTTATTAAAAAATAAAAATAGCTACCATTTATGGAGACCTTCTTTGTTGTCAGGCACTGTGCTAAGTGCCTTTTCTGCATTATTTCATTGAAAGTTCACAACCGCCCCATGAGGCGAAGTCTGTTTCATTGCCATATGGGAGAAATTTTCAAGCGGAGAAATTAAGACTTCAAGTTAAGTCAGGAATGCAACAGAGCAAGCCTTTCCCTAGACCTAAAGACAGAATCTGCCTCGGTATAAGATCCCCAGGCAATGCCTCTGCTCTAAAGGGCTTTCTAGGTCTAATTCTTCCCCAAATGACCTAGAGAATGTCAGGTTCGTTCTTTACATCCCTGTTTACAGCCCTGGGTTCTTTACATCCTTCCTTGGTTCAAGATTCAAAGCCATGAGCTTTTGGCAAGGTTGGATCTTGTTCCTGACTTTGTGACTCACTGATCATATATAGGCTTGAAACAATATACTTGATTTACTTAAGTCTTCATTTTACAGCAATCTATCCTTTCCATAGAGAGCACTGAATCCCACATGTATCCTTGCTTGCCCGTATATAGATGCACAAACTCAAGGCTTTTACTAGGTATTTACACACCATGGCTGTAACTTCTACAGTCTGAGCTATGACTACCAATCTAGTTCCAATTTGTTTTGCCTTCTTTATAATTTCACAGATAGACAATCTGATCTTGCACAAATCTCAGCAATGCCAGCATGAGGATTTTCTCTTGCCTTCGCAAGCCGAGAGCTTTTGCCCTCTCACTTGAATGAAGCACTTTACAGCTTCTCTTTGGCACATCTGAATTTCTCACATCACAACTCCTGCCTTTTGGGACCATTATTATGGACAAGAAGAGCTCCTTGAGCACAATTTCGGTCATCTCAGCAAGTTGATAATTGACCCAAGGACAGGAAACCTACCCAGCAGACAGCGTGGGTATGCTGTGTGTGCACCACGCTGAGAGTTCACCCAGAAGAGCAAGCAGGAGGGCACAGGGCATCACGCTGCTGAGAGAAGCTTGCAAACCGAAGCTCGCAAATGATCGGTTTCTACCATTTTTGACTTAACATTTTCAGACTGTAGTCAAATAAGGGTAATTGAAACCCTGAAAGATTAAAATATAGACAGGTAAAGACTAGTTATAGCTATTCATCATTAGAGTAAAGGTTATAATCCTTCACTCCCATGTGTTCTCTCTCTCTCTCTCTCTCTCACACACACACACACACACACACACGCAAGTTTATCATAGAGCCTGGACACTAATATCAGGTTCACAAGTGGTTAGTCACAGAATCACTGTCCTTTGCTCCCTATTCCTACAAGAAACTTTAGATCATTTATCAAATAGCTCATCCTTCCTCCATTTCCAGCCATGTATCTTGAACCACTGACTTGCATGATGAGTGCCAGACAATTTGGTTGACATAATATCACATGGCTTTTGTGAGTGATTGTCCCAATTAGAAAATCATCTTGGCAGATGAAGACGAATTTCTGTCGTGCTTGAATCTGTTTGGAATGCCAGTTCCGTGGGAGCAATTTCTAAAACGGACAGAGCCTTCGGGTGAGCAAAGAAAAGAGTCTGAAGCACTGCTGGTGTGTGGGCTGTCTGGGATACGGTGTCTGGCACAGTGGGTATTACATCACGGACAGTCTGAGACGAAGTCTCATCACTCTCCTGAGTGTTTTACTCTCCTGACCCCAGCAGAAAGAAAGAATAATGAAGAGGGTCTCTGGCAAACCACAGCTGCAAAGGCCTCAGCTTCCATCCTGGCTCCCCTAGCTATGAAGATGTTGGGCTCCTTCTTTAGGAATCTGTGTCTCAATTTCTTCATTAGAAAACTACAGTTTAGCCAGGAGCCAGGGGCTCATGCCTGTAATCTTAGCTACTTAGGAAGCTAAGATCTGAGGATCAAGGTTTGAAGCCAGATGGACAGGAAAGTTTGTGCTATCCTATATCCAATTAACCACAGAAAGCTTAAGTTGTGCTGTGGCTGAAAATGGTAGAGTATTAGCCTTGAGCAAAAAAGTTCAAGAATAAAGCCCAGGCCCTGAGTTCAAGCACCATTACAAAAAAGAAGGAGAAGGAAAAGGAGGAGAGGGAGAAGGAGGAGAAGGAGAAGGAGAAGGAGAAGAAGAGGAAGAGGAAAGAGGAGGAGGAGGAGGAGGAGGAGGAGGAGGAGGAGGAGGAGGAGGAGGAGGAGGAGGAGGAGGAGGAGGAGGAGAAGCGCAGCTTATCATTTTGACTTCATGGGTATGTGAGAGAAAGAACAGCACCTCAGTATAAATATACCCATCATGATGCCTGAATTGCCACCGAATGCCTTCTTCTACTCTTCAAATTCTATTGAGCTACATAGACTTCACCTAAAATCTCTTTCTTCTGTTTCCCACTTGGTAATCTTGAAGTCATGATGCCAAACTTGTGAGACTGTGCTCCTTGGCTCTAAAATGGAGACGGCAATATCATGGTTGCCAGGTCTTTATGGTGATTACCGTAACACCTAATCTCTGGGGATACCAGGCAGGTGTCCATTCAGGCCTTGTTATCTCTCAAGGAAGGTCTTATCATTTCAGGAACTTGTGCTCCAGCCCTGCCTCCTCTGCCTAGCCTACTGTAATCCCTCTCTTTTGCTTTGTCCACTCTACCTTCCAAAAGCTTAATGATTTGCACTGTTCAGGCCCAGAAAAAGTTCTTTCTCTATTCTCCCTCCTTAAATGGTCCTATTACATCTACTTGATGAGTCATACGTTTAAATCTCAAGCTCTGATCTCTCCCCTAAATCTGCACTAGTAAACCCAAATGCATGCCTAGTATCCTCACTTAAAAATCCTACGAACACCTTGGATTTAAAATATGCCATAATGCATTCTTTATTCTTGTGTTGGGATTGGGACTTGAACTCAGAGCCTTGTACTCTCACCTGGTTCTTTTTTTTTTTTCTGCCAGTCCTGCGGCTTGAACTCAGGGTCTGAGCACTGTCCCTGGCTTCCTTTTGCTCAAGGCTAGCACTCCACCACTTGAGCCACAGCGCCACTTCTGGCCATTTTCTGTATATGTGGTGCTGGGGAATCGAACCCGGGGCTTCATGTATCCGAGGCAAGCACTCTACCACTAGGCCACATTCCCAGCCCCCTCACCTGACTTTCTTGCTAAATGTTGGTGCTCTACCATTTCGTCACTTCCATTTCCAACTTTTTTGCTGGTTAATTGGAGATGGAGTCACAGACCACTCTGCCCAGACGAGCTTTGAATCGTGACCCTTAGATCTCAGCTTCCAAAATAGCTTCCCACACCCAGCTCCAAATGACACTTCTAAATTCCACCTGCCTCGCCACCAAAGCGTTCGTGTTCCTAGTTTCCTCCCTACTCAGGTTCTCGGGCTAATTAATATCCCAGCTGTAGATTTCTCTCAGCTTTTCTTTCCCACTCCATGGCAATCATCCGCAAATTCTTTTGGCCTGACCTACAAAGTATATGCAGAATCCAACTCTAATTCAAACCAGAACCATCCATTTCTGATCTTGGTTCTCTATAACTTATTTAGAAAGCCGGTCAGTATGATCCTTTAAAATACAATGATCCTTTAAAAATTACAATTCACATCTGGATACCTGCTACCCAAAGCTCCCGATGTCTAGATAACTCAAAAAAAGAAAAGATTTAGCATGACCCATAAGGACACACACGAGCCTGTTCCTCAGTTGTGCGCTATCTTTCTAAGATTATCTTCTGCAGCTACTGTCTAGTCATTCTGATCTTTTATCTACACTTATACACACAAGCTCCCTCTCGCGAAGGACTTGTGACAGACTCTTGGTCTCCTCGAGGGTCCTTTCCCGATTCATCTGCATGGCTTGCTCTCGGTGTTGGCTTAAAGGTCACCAAGTAAGAGACATCCCGTGACTTCTATCTACCAAATATCACTACCATTTCACCCTGCCTCCCCCATCATTTCTCTCCTCCCGGCACTTATCTGCTTTGTATTATTAGCTTGTTTTAGTATTATCTTGTCAACAAAAGAAACAGGCAACCTACTTCTGAATACACAGTAAACACTCAATGAAAAGATCTTGAATGAATGAACAAACTTCTTTAATGATGTTTTCTTTTTTAACAATTTTTAATTTTCTTTATTGTCAAAGTAATGTACAGAGGGGTTGCAGTTACATACATGAGACAGTGAGTATATTTCTTATCAAACTTTTGACCTCCTCCCTTGGTTTTTTCCTACCTTCCCCCCTGCCCAGTTACCTCCCCGCCCTCCCTCAAGTTGTACAGTTGGTTTAGAGCATATTGTAAGTGTTGCTGTTGCATTGGTTCGCCTTTTACCCTTTGTCTCTCCATTTTGGTGTTCCCCTTCCCTAGTTCCAATAAACGCACATACAATACCCAGTGTACCAAAGTCAGTGACAGTGACATCAGGGGTAAAACATGGGAAAGAAAGAATTTGGGGGTGTATATTGGTCATAATTCTACTTTGTGTACCACTCTACCTAGTATAACATGCATAACTTGCATAATATAGAAGACACAGGTTACAGAACTATTTGTAGGTATCATTTTGATTCAGTAAGGGTAAATAAAAGTTCCACCTCTTTTTATACAAGGTAATCCAGGTTCACAGGTGTTAAGTAACTTAGGGAAATCACTCACAAAATAATTGAAGAAGCAGGACCTCAGCCAGGATGTAATTTCTCTTGAGCTAAGATATTTTTTCCAGAAAATGTAGGTATCCTATTTTTACAGATTTCAATTACTATCTGCTGGATTCATCTCTATTAGCACTTATATTTCCTTGAAAAAGGGGTCAGTTCTATATGTTTCTTTAATATTTCCAATTTGCCTAACAGATAGCAATAATATAAAATAGAAACTCATTCAATTATGGTTGACAGATGATTAAGAATTGTTAATATGCCATCGTAGGAAGAGATTAGGGGAAGGAATGTTTGTACTTGTTGATGACAAATGCCCTCCCCCCCCAAACAAAACACACTCACTACGTGGCAGGAACTAAGTACTTCAACTGCCCTAAAAGATAACTATTATGAATACTATTTCTCTATGATAAGTATAATAGCCCTACTAAATGTCGCAAAAATGTTGATACAGGCCGGGAACGTGGCTTAGCGGTAGATTGCCTAGCATTCATGCGTCCGTGGGTTCAATTCCTCAGTACTGCATTCACAGAAAAAGCTGGAAGTGGCGCTGTAGCTCACGTGGTAGAGTGCTAGCCTTGAGCACAACAAGGCTCAGGGATAATGCCCAGGCCCTGAGTTCAAGCCCCAGGACTGGCAAAAAAAAAAAATGTTGATACAGACTATATTTATAGACAAAACAAGGAAATACAAGACTGTATCTGAGACCTTCTATGTGGTTGGCTGTCTTACTGACCTTACATGCCCTCCGCTTCTCTTGGTCTCATTGGAGAAAAGCCAAACTGCCCTCAGAGCTCCCTGTGGAGAATCTGGCAAGGGAATGGTACGGTTCATGGGCAAGCAGTGTCCCCCGCGAGCCGTGGGCAGCCAGTCCCCAGGCTGACTTGGTACGCCCCCCCCACAGCAGGGTGGCTTGTGGAGACTCTGGGTGTGAGGGCTGATGTGCACTCCTGACGGAACGACGACTTCCCCAGGCAGAACCAAACCAGAACTATACATAGAATACTGAGGACGGTGCGGAGTCCACACCTCACCGCGCTCCCGGGCTAAGCTGTCATCCTGCCACCGCGGCTGGGACGCTGGCAGAAGACATGAGTCTCCTGGGTGAGGGACAAAGGATTCCATGACTCCCTGCACAGCGGGAACACAGAAGCAGCCTACTTACAGGAACTCCTCTGCCCCAAAGATGCCTAAAGGTGACACACAGAGCCCAGAAGGAGGCCTCTGTGTGTAGCAGGCTGTGTTACAGGAGAGGAGCCTTGAATTTGGGCAACCCACATCTTGTAAAATAGACAGAGAGAGTCACACTCTGTCTCCACTAAGTCTGTTTGCTATGTGCCTATCCCTTCAAAAGAGAGCCCACGATAAATAAATTGTAGTTAGTGCTTTGCTTCTAAGTTCTTCAGACAGACAGGAACTGTGGAAAATCACTTCCTAACATGTAATAACTAATAGTTCTCATTATCATCATCAAAAATCTGATAGGGGTAGAAATATAAATAACCTAAAATGAAAATATTGTATATACCAGGCACTGCAATCATCATATTCTTTCATAATAATCTTGTGTTTGATGTCTGTAACCTTCAAGGTAGATATTACCAATAAAATCATACTCGAAGACACTGAGTAACTTTCAGAACTCACAGAGCTAGAAATAGGGTTGTATCTGTTTTCTAGGGCTGACATAAACAGATAACATAAACTAGGTGTCTTCAACAGCAGAAATCTGTTTTCCCCAAGTCTTGCAGTTAGAAATCCCTTACCAATATGCTGGCAGATTAGGTTTCTTCTGAACTTGTCTCTTTGACTTGCCAGAGACCTGCTTCTTTGTGTATGGGAAAAGTGTTGTGTCTGATGCCTGTCTATGTACCATTTCCTTCTCTTATAAGGAAAGAGGTCATATTGGATTAGGGACCACCATAAAGACTTGGTTTTTCTTTAATCATCTCTTAAATATTCTATCACCAGAAACAGTTACAGTCTGGGATGCTGAGAATTAAAATTTCAACACATGAAATTTTAGACTGTAACTTGGTTCTAATATACTTAAGATTCAGATACAAGATGTTTTATTACAAACTCACAACTCGGGTTCTGTGTATATGCCTGTATTTGTGTCTATCTCTCTGTTTTTCTTACTCTTCCTCTCTATTTGTGCTCGCTCACTCTCTTTCTGTCTGTTTCTCTCTCTTATACACACACACACTACCACCAAGACATCCCCCAACATAATGATGTTTATTTGTATGGATATTTATTGAATGGTTTAGTAATTCTCTCCCCATTTTTAAGTTCCACAATAGTAAGATAATGGCTGATTCCTTTATTCAGCATCCTGCGCCATCAGCTACTGACTTCCGTTGTTGAATTTCATTCTTCTACACAAAAGAACTTCCATCTTCAAAAAAGCAATGTCTTTCACAAATTCTTGGGGAGATATTCCAGAAATAAGAATAAAAGAGAAAGGCAGTAGGTGGGAGATTCTAACGTCCTGGATGGGACAGTCCGACCAGCTCTGCAGCTTGTGACAAGCCAGTCAAAATACAAGCTCCCTAGCAGAGTGAAGGTTCTATTAGGTGTACTGAGGATAGTTCAACTCCATCTTTTGTGTCATTGGAGACATGGTTTACTTGACAGGAAACTGAGGCAGAAGTGTTATGTACAGAACAAGGATGGCTGAGAATAGAAAAGCTGAGACTCAACAGACTCCCAGAAAATAGAGAAGAGTCAGTTACCAACAGATGAATCTTTTTTTTCTGGTTCTGGGGCTTGAACTCTGGGCCTGGTGCTTTCTCTAAGCCTGTTTTTGCTCAAGTCTAGCACTCTACCACTTGAACCACAGTGCTACTTCTGGATTTTTCTGAGTAGTTTATTGAAGATAAGAGTCTCATGGACTTTTCTGCTCAGGCCAGCTTTGAACCATTCCTCAGAACTCAGCCTCCTCAGTAGCTAGGATTTTAGGAATGAGCCACTGGTGCCCAGCTCAGAAGAAATCTTAATGTGTTCTCCTCCCTAGTATCCAAGGTACTATAGCCTATGGGATGACTGGAGTTCAGAATGCAGATATTCCTGATACAGAGGTGGAAATGTAGATGCTAGATGTAACCATGGTTATATGTTATGGCCCAGTTTTATCCAGCCTGTTTGAATCATTTGTGAAAGAACACACACACACGCACAGACGCACACACACATCTTTTGACAAAACTGTGATTTTAAAAGTCCCATGCCTCTAATCCTAGCTATTTGGGAGGCTAAGATTCCCCATTACAACTAATATCTGGGCATGGTGGTACATTACCTATCATCCTAACTCCATGGGAAGCTGGGATCGGGAGAATCACAGTACCAGGACCACTTACGCAAAAATAGTCAGTATGACTTTACTTCAGTGCAAGTAGCTAAGCATATCATTCTGGCTACAACACAAACCCCCAATTAGGAGGGTTGTGCCAAAGTACTGGACAGGAAATGACCAGTGCAAAAAGGGCCAGAAATGTGGCTCAGTAGTAGAATCCCTGCCACGCAATTGTCAGGCTCTGAGTTCCAACACCAGTACTATTAAAAAAAAAAAAAAGTGAGAATATGCGCCATTTTCCATGTGTCTATTTAGTGATTGACAGGTAACTGTAACTTATACTTATTTAACCTTGAATTTGTTGAGCATATTCTCCAGGCTGTTTTTCTCACGTTTATTAACTTATATTCACACAAAGTATATGATCCAAATTACTATTATCTCCTCCGGTAACAGGAGAAACAAGCTACATAAGTGTCTTCAGGTCACATGCTAAGCCGTGATTGGTGGGTACCAGACAGCCTTGAGCCAAGATGACACTTTTGCTACACTGCCACTCTCGTGGACTCCAGTGTGAATGCACACACGTGTGCATGCACACACACGCACACACAGACATACGCGTATGATATAGAATGATTTTTTCCCCCTGTATGTCTCAATGATTCTACCTAGCAGATTTGTATAGGCTCAGACTCGACCCTCATTTAAGGAGTATGGACGTCGCCCTTAGAAACTGACCACAGGGAGGTGGACCTATATTCTTTATTTCAGGATACTCTAATAGAAAAGGCACTGGACAGATAGGTTTAAACACACACACACACACACACACACACACACACACACACACACACACACAAAAGCACGATTCACTCACCTGGCATGCTGTCCCCTCCTGAGCGGCCTCCGGGCCCCGGTGCTCCGGGCTGTGTCCTCATTCTCTCACCTAGCATCTTGCCTGTCACAGCCCATCTGTTTCCTTAGAGGCGTGACAGTGACAGCCATGGGAGGGGCTCATGAGCCTGGACAGGGCCGGGAGCAGCCAGGCCCAGCCATCACTCCCCAGCAAACAGCTGCCCTGAGGGTGTCTTTGGCTTGTGCTTCAGCCCAGCAGGACGGAGGTCTGTACCTTGTAGCTGGAATGCAGGTCCCTCTGCCGGGTCGGGCGGGGGGGGGGGGGGGGTTGCCTAGCAGTGGAGGAGCAGAGCGTGGGTGCGTTGTTCCCGTCTGCAAAGCTCATTTGCCTACTGAAGTGAAACAGGCGTGTGCAGCAGGCAGCCAGGCCCCAGGTGGGCCGGGCAGCTGGAAACCTCTGCAGTGGACAGGACCCGGGCAGACTCGAGACGGATGAACTGCTTCTGAGCATGCTGGGTCCTTCTCCCCCGGGCTCACTAAGGCTTCCCGTGCGAAGGGAAAGCTGAGATTTGCTAAAGGCAAATCCAGTGTTTTTCACTTGACTTGGCGCTCTATTACAAGTGTGTTGAAGGGTCTGCTGCTGAACGTTCTGGGCCTTTATGGCCATGCACGATACCGGCGGTACAATGCAGCAAAAATTGGGAGACGCTGAGCTCAGGGCAGGCTTTAAGTCCCAGCCCCTCCCCTTACAATAGGTCTTGAGGCAAATAGTGTAACCTTCTGTTTGCTCATATGTAAAAAGGGGGGAAAAACGACACACTAAAGGAGACTTTATTATCTGGATAAAACCAGATGAATCAAAGCGTCTGAGACATAGCAGGTACTCAATGGCTTGGAGCAGGTTTACAATTAGAAATGTTTTTATGAAACCAGCAGTAAGGCTTAGCCTTCCCACTGAGAAAGAGGATTTTTAAGGAGAAGAGAATGAAACCACATGGACTACAAGTCTTGGTTCTAGTACTTTCTGGTCAGGTAACCTTGGGCCAGCTATTTACTTTTTGTAGCTCTGGACAATAAGAATGCCTTAAAGCACAAAGCATATTATCTTTGATACTAAGGCCCGAATAAATGTGAGCTGTTAGACCTTCCCCAGATAACCAGAGTCTCAAACTGAGAATTTTGAGATATATTTGAAGCAGGTTGTCCCAGGTACATGTAATATACAGTTATATCTTTGTTAGAAAACGGTAGTGGTAGAGGAATCTTTGGTTGAGTTGTTCAGCCAAGAGAGTGGAAGCTGAGTATCTGGGCTCCTTATTAGAAGTGGGCGTGGATACATGCTGAGATGGATACGAAGGAGAAGAAGGAATGAGAATAAAATCAATGTCCCAAGTAGCGTGAGAAGGATAAGCAAATGCATTCATCTCAGTGAATCTCTTCATATGGCTTATGAAAAGAATATTAGAAAGAAAACTTGGGAAGAGAAAAGTATGTTCAAAATGCAAAGCCCGTCTAATGGTTACTAGCTATTTTCTGTTTCCCTCTTGCTCTCTTTCTGGGCAATGCACGTGATCACGCTTAAGTCTCAGTTCTCTTATCTGTAAAATAAGACTAACATATCTCTCATCTGTGTAATATTTGATGATGAATGAGAGCCCCATAGAAGAGGATCTAAGCAGTGTCTGGCATTTAGTCTCAATAAATTGCTACGTCCTTCAGATTCTATCACTTATGTATAATTTCACAAGGTGTTTTTAAATTAACATATATGTCTGAGCATAGAAGATGGTATTTCAGAGATGTTACAAAGCCCAGAAATAGATTTGCACCACAAAGAAACATTATACTCATGCTGAGTCAGCTCAGACTAAGATTTGAGTCATTCTTCCTTCTTATTAGTCATTGAAGAACCATCCCGAGAAAAGTTGGAGAGAAATCTTGGCTGCCCTTCTTTTTAATTAAAAGGTACCCTTCATATGTTATATTTACTGTTATATTTACTGTTAATTTCCTGTTTCCCTAGAAATTGTTTGTAGAAATTTGCTTGCTTAGACAACCCCCCCTCCCCCACCCCGAGTTTAACAATTGCCTGCGTTAGTCACTGTGTCTCGGGTTAGGAGTTAAGCGGAGCAGGTAGCTTTGAGGAACCCTCTGGCAAAGAAGTAGATACCATCTCCGGGCTTCTGTGAAATCCACTGCCCTTGCTAAAGACATAACTGTGGGATGATATTTCCAAACTAGAGCCCATTGATAAAAGGGTGCATTTTCTCTGTGACAGTAATCAGGGAAAAAATTAAACATTCATGGTATGGTAATTAAGAGCTGAATAATTTACTCTAAACCAATAAAGTAGATGTTGGTAGTATGATAGCTCCAAAATGAAACATAGTGAAGGAAAAATAACAATTTGTTCGGTGGCGTTAAGAAAAATGGCACATATATCCTCTATTAGGATTGGAATTTAGAAAGGGAATGTGCTCCCACACTTGGCCATTCAGCAGGCATGGTATTGATGTTCAGATAGGAGGATCCCATAAGCAGCACCGGGTTTCTGTGATGATCTGTGTGACCAGGTGGAAGTCCTGCAGCCAATGGGTAGCTTTACTTCCAAAGCTGACAGTGAGCATGGAATAATTCCTGTCCAGTCAGTAATATGACCTCACACATAAAGCCTAACAATCTGTCATTGTCCTTCAATTACACAGCAGCCATGCCGGAAACCTAGTTGGTGTGGGATTCGACCAAACCCTCTTGGGACGCTCGACTGCTCTGCAGTGGTTTGCTTTCTTCTTATGCTTAGGTCTGTGGGATAAGGGGCTCAGACTACCCAGTGAACCAGAGGCTACTGGAAGTCTCTGGAAGATCCAAAAATCCCCTTGGCAACAGCTGGCAATCATAGATATCCTGAGAGATCCCTCACCATGAAAGACGTCCCAGAGCTCCGGAGAATCACAGCTAGACAAGGGATCCGAGGCAGCAGTGACGTTTACTTTACTTTTCCCCCAAGCAGGCTCCCACAGTCTCTTTGGTAGGTACGCGCCATGTCCTCACATATCATTTTATTTTTAATTATGTGTGTGTGTACATGCACTTTGAATCCAGAGCCTCTCTAGCTCTTTATAGTATCCACACTCTCCTGAACCATAACTACCTTCCCATGATGCTTCATAAAAAAATGAAGCTCATCCAAGAGGACAACTCCAGCTCTGGGAATTTGCTCTTCATCTCCCTTCAGGAAAGAGGGACTAGGTTGGAGTCTAGCACTCAGGAGCATCCTAAGAGCTATGTGCACCAAGCTGCTGCTCTCTGCTATAAAGCAGAGATGCCTGTGGCAGATTCTTCGTGGCTTGCTGTAAGGATTAAATTTGGCAAACTTTATGTAGCATTTGGGATCACTCCAATGCCTGACACAGAGTCAGAGTCATGATTAGCACTTGATGTTTATGGAGTTTATCAAGATTGAAGACTTGCTCCGTGGATGAGTAAGGCTTGGACCTATCTCTGTAACTTAATCTAGTGGAAGGGACAGACTTGTGTGTGACTAATATGCAGAGACATCTATGACAAACAGCTTCACAGACACAGAAGCAATGCACTGTACTTGAAGATGGGAGAGTGGGAAGTGGAGGAACGAGTGGCTCAACACGAAGGAACAGCATGATCAAGGATGTACATGTGGTTGGCCACAAGTCGCTCATGACTAGCATATGAAAAAGCTATAGCACTTGTTATATATAACAATAATAATTATTTTTTCCAGTCCTGGCGCTAGAACTTTTGGGGCCTGAGCACTGTCTCTGGCTTCTTTTTGCTCGAAGCACCACTTCTATATATGTAGTGCTCAGGAATCGAACCCAAAGCTTCATGTATGCGAGGCAAGCACTCTACCACTAAGCCGTATTCCCAACCCAAGCCATAGCATTTGTGAAAGGTAGACAGGTGGACCCAATTTCTGAATAACCCTAGTGCCATTCTAAGTGTAATTGGGCTCAGTCACTTAATGGAGAGTTGTTGGATATCTCAGAGGAGAGCGAGCAAGAGCATGTTAGGGGGGATGAATCTGGGGAGAGGTCTCCCCTGAGATTCTTGGGTGTCATCTTAGAGTCTCCTCCTGCTCTCCTCTGGAAATGTGCCATTCTTCTTGCTGGGTTCTTCATGTGCCCAATCACACATGGTATGTGCACAGTAAATATTTGTTGAACAAATAGTTAAGTCATCATCTTGATCTTTTCCCTCCTCATTACATCAAGAAGGAAAGGCATCCTTGCGAGATAAGTGGTTGGCTTGGGACTGAGAGAGGAGAGTCCCAGTTTACAGCTGTGTGGTCTATGGTTGCTGGAAGGTCACCTACCCTCCCTGGGCCTCATTAGCTCTCAAAAACTGGAGGAAATAAAGACAACTTGCTTCCCAAAGTTTTTAATTAAAACCGGTTTTCTTATTTCCAAAGGGAAAGGAAAACACTAAAAGGCAGTTTCAGCATCCAAGGTCAATTACATTTACTAGTTAGGTTGAGATGGTTTGAACCTCTCACTAGCTCTTTTGTGACTTTTCCCTTACTAAGAATGCCACAGGAAAGATGCCCTTTGAATGCGTGTGTGTCCACAGAAAATGTGCATCAAATACCTTTAATTTACTTAACAGTAACTAATTGGTCTCATTATTTTACTAATCAAAGATATACATAGATACATAGATACCTATATAAGCCAAAAGCCCTATCCAGTAAACAGATTGTATATGCACATATCTATCCACTAATAAGTTTATAATACCCAAGCAGTAGGTTACCACACACCAATTTGTTGTATTCCATCCAAGTGCAAAGCAATTTGTCACTTTAATTAGCCCTCATATGATTAAGTGCGTTACTTGTTAGCCTTTTGGGGATGTAGAAAATAACCTCCAATTTTCACTACTATCTTTAAAAATCCTTAAGTGTCTGAGAATTCTAGCTTGCATGCCAAAGGTAAAAAGACTTGGTCTTCTTCTTTTAAGTAATAAAAGAGAAATAGGCAAACCAGTACTGTTCTACATAGCTGAATATGAAAACATTTGTTTATTATTTCACTCAAGATATGTTGAGCATTTACTATGACCTGAATAAACATAATGAAAGGTATAGTCCCTTCCTTGAAAGAGTTAATGGTTTGCTCATTTATTAAACAAATATTTATTATATGCCTAGGCACTAAAGATAAGCGACACATGGCTTGGTTCAGTGATTCCCAACGTCACTCAATATAAGTGCACCAAAGGCACAATCCAATGTCCATCAGCACTACAGAGTTCTAACGAGGATTCCTGTTGCAGGATTAGATGTGCAGAGGTGCTCCTGTCGGGAAAATTTCAAAAGTAGGTGGAGAGAAGAATGCTTCATTTTGGATAAGCCTTTTTCTCTCTCTCTCTCTCTCTCTCTCTCTCTCTCTCTCTCTCTCTCTCTCTCTCTCTCTCTCTCTGTGTGTGTGTGTGTGTCTCTCTCTACCTCTCTCTACGTCTTTCTGTCTCTCTCTGCCTCTGTCTCTCTGTCTCTCTGTCTCTCTGTCTCTCTCTCACACACACACACACACACACACACACACACACACACACACACACACACACACACACACACACACACACCCTGCTCCCTCCAGCCCTACCCCATCTGTTACTCCCAGGTGATTTGGAATCTCCCAGGCCAGGCCCAGCACAGCAATACAGGTCAAGTAAAAAGGAGATGGATGTAAGGGCTTTTCTAAACTGGAGACCTTTGGAATGGGTGGAAAATCACTTCCGTCCAGAAGAAGGTCCTGTGACTCTACATTATACGAGTGGGAACACCTTCTGAGTCTGTGATTATTCCCAGACCCAACCTTGAGAAAGACTACCTTATTTCTCTATAATCTCTGTCAAGGTTCATTCCCAGGAATTACTTGATGATTATTGCTCATGACCAAGCTATTCAATATTACCTACAGCCATTGCTATTTTCCCTTCAGTGTATTTACATACTTGCTAAAGATAAATGTACTTTCTGTAGCTCTGGCCACTGGGAATGCATCTGAGACTTTAGGAGCATTCCATTAAATTACCTGCTGTGTTCAGTATGCCCTTATACACCTCCAAATGAGATTTTATTTACATAGTTGTCAGATTAAAGAACTTCAAAATAAGTCAGGAGGGTTGCTGAGGAACTGGAAAGAAGTATGTTATGGGAGTGGTTTGTAGGTGACTGAATGAAGGACGTTTTAGAGATGATTAATTCAGAAGGTGTGATAAAGGAAAAGCAAGCTAATCTCCTCTTGGATTTCTACAGTCTTTTCAACCTTTTCTCGGGCTCCATCTCAACTCAAAACTTTCCAACAGTAATTTTATCATCTCTCTTACAGCTTACTGTAATTGCATCCTATAGGTTTTAGCTTGGATGGTTTCAGGAGTTGATTGTAATTTATAGGCAAAAGATTGGAAATTTGCAACTGAGTTTGGAATGTAGCTCTTTGACTCATTCTGCGGCTGCTCTGGTGAAGCTCACAAGCTTGTAAGGGCATTGGTATGTGGTATGTTCTCATGTGAGAAACAAGAAAAGCAACCAAGCCCACACCTTGAGGTTAGCATGCATAGTGCTACAAGTTGTTCATATTTATCTTGGATTTTGTTCACAATGTTGTTTACTAGCTATATTTCTCCACCAAATTGGACAGTTATAACTATTTTATTGATAATTGCAAGAACTTTCTTCTTTTCTATTTATTTGTAATATTATATCTCATTCTTTCTACTTCCTGAATGACTCTACTGTGTATTTTCTAACCTCTAGGTAAACTGGTTAGCCTGTTCATCTTAAACTTTATTTTTAAATGTAAACACTTATGACTAAAATTTTTCCTGTGATGCCACTTATCAGCAACCTGCAACATTTTATGTGAAGGATTTTAGTTGTTTGTCATTTCCTAGTATGTATATTTTTAATTTTCATTACATCTTCTTATCCCATGGAGTCACTTAGCAATATCTTGTTTTTAACTTGAACTATATAGGAATTTTGTTTATATGTTGCCTATTGACTTTATGAGCTCAGGCAGCATAGTATATAATGTAAACTTTCTAATGCAAAGAGATTTGCTTCATATCGATTAGTGTGCACATCACTAAGCTTGCTTTTAATTGTTTGTGTCTCTATAAAGAGATCAGGTCTTACTATCTTGTTCAGGCTGGCTTGGGTCTCCTGGGACCACACCATCTTCTTGCCTCTGCTGGAAATATAAGTATGTACCACCATGGCTTACTCCATTAATTAAGATTTTTCAGTCTTCTAAATTGTATTATTTAGTGCAACAATTCCAATTAACTTATCAATAATAGAAACCTATGATGGACGATCTCAGTGTGATAAATAGAACAGTTTCTCAAGGCACGTCTATTAGATGCTACTTGTACATTTTAAATGACTGAGACATATGGATAGAATTATATATCTTATCATGTACATGCATATTTAAAAATAGTGTGTGGACCTAGTGAAGCATTTTAAGCATAATGTAACCTTCTCTGCTCTGAACACACCTTAATTTATACACACACACCCACGCTGATGCTTTGTGGTGATCTCACAGTTGGGTTGCTGATGTTGCTGTTGTCTGTTTTTGTAACATTCCTGGGGCTTGAACTCAGAACCTGGGCACTGTCCTGAACTTTTGTGTTCAGGGCCAGCACTCCACCCCTTGAGCCACATCTCCACTTTTGGCTTTTTGGTGGTTAATTGAGTATAAGAGTCACAGACTTTCTTTCCTGGGCTGGCTCCAAACTGTGCTCCTCAGATCTCAGCATCCTGAGTAGCTATGATTGCAGGTGTGAGCCACCAGTATGCGGTGATGATTTTTCATCAATGAAAAAAAAAATCTAGGGTTCTGTACTGCGTTACTTTTTTCCAGCAAGGATTTGTACTTGCCTCCACTTGAGACGAAAAGGCCCTTAAAGTTGTCTGTGCTGCCATTGCTGCTAAATAGTGTTTTGTTTCAAGAGTGAGTTCAAGGATTATATCATCCCATATTTTTTTTCTATTCTTATTTCCAAACATATACAGGTAGAGAACACGGGCACACATGGCCCTCTGTAATTACTGGATTCCGAAACAAATCCCAAGGAGCGTGTAATTTAATTCCTGATTGCTTCAGAGTACACCACACATAATAAAAAGGACATTTTATTACGTGCCACCAAGATGTAATAGCATCTAATAAACAGTCATGCATTCACCCTTATCTACTCCTCTCGTTTCTTTCTTTAAAATCAGAACATAAATAAGGGCCTTCACTTATTTTTTTTCTTGCTGTGTATCATCATTTCTCAGTCATGTGATATCTATCTACGGCCCCTGTTCCCGCGTCATTCCTTTGGCTGAAGAGTCCATGTCTGTTGCTGCCAAAAGCATCCTGGCTGCTGGATTGGGCTTCCCCCGATAGAGTTCAGTGAGTTCTTAGGTCCCTTGCGGGGAGAGGAGGGCACGTACTGGCTCGGAACTTAGTGCCCGGAGAATGCTCCTTAGTTCTTTTCCCCTTCAAGGCTGATGCTTTACCACTGGAACCAGAGCACCACTCCTGCTTTCATTCTGTTTTTGTATTTGTTTGATTTTTTTGTTTGTTTCCTGGCATATTGGAAATCGGAATTTCAGAGACATTATGCTCTGGCTGGCTTTGAACTTCCATCCTCAGATCCCAGCTCCCCTGAGTAGCTAGATCACAGTCATGAGCCACCGGCAACGGGCTTCTTGAACCCTCTCTAATGAGGCTTTCTTACCCTAGTACTCCATACAAACTGCTGTTTCGCAGGTTATCGGGACCGCATGTCATTTATGTTATCAGCACATGCCACCGTGTTACTTCGCATATCAGTGGTATTTTGTGCCACCGGGCACTCTCGTGGCTCAGTTCCAAGAAGCTGCCCCCCTAAAGTTTCCCCTTCCGTGGCTCGTTACTCCTTCCCGAGCTCCTGGATGTGTTGTCCCTCGTCCTGTCTGCCTACACACTGGAGAAACCAAGGTGCAGTCTTTGGATCCCTATGTAATCTCAAATCCATGGTTATCACCCACGACCCCCCAGCTGAAAATGCGACCACCGATGGAGCTACAATGTAAACACACAGATTTCTGATTAGAGAAATGGAGAGGCTGGACATACTGCCCCCAAAGAGACCCCCCACTCCTGTTCTCGCACAAATCCCCTGTTGTTCCACCAAAAATATCTTGGGCTTCGTTTCTCTGACAACCATCTTCTATTTTGTTTTCTGTGACTTGGAGAAAGGGGTTTGGTGATTCTTAGAATGTTTTCTTTGATTACTGTGAGCTCAACAGTACTCTCCTTTGGGAAAGTGAGGGAGTACTGGTGTCTACACTCAGGGTGAAACAGGTGTTCTACCCCGCTTGAAGCATTCCTGCAGTCATTCTTTTTTCCCCCTTAGTTATTTTTCTCAGTCGGATCCTCCATTTTGTGCAGGCCAGCCTCTGACCACATTCTTCCTCCCTCACAGCTAGGATTGCAAGTATGAACCATCTTGTCAGGAATGTTTGTTGAGGTTGGCACCTCGTTGATTTTTGTGCTCAGGCTGGCCTGGAACTGAAAAGTCTTCCAATCCCCACCTCCCAACTAGCTGGCTCTGCAGTACTTTCTCAGGGAACATCTGTCTGTGGCACCTGGTAGCTTCAATGGAGGACCTGTCGAGATACCTCGTCTACGTCCGAAACAGAAATGTGAACGTCGAGCTCTTGACAGAATCCAGGCAACTCAGTATTTGTGTTCTCTAGGAAAATCCTAACTTCTTAATTCCATTCTGATCTGTTTATTTTCAGCTCTTATACTCCCTTCTTTCTTCTGAGTCAAGTTAGCCTGGAAATATTAATGGCAACAATTGGACAATGGAAGTGAACATGGAAAAGAAGCCGAAAGCCCCTCAAAGCTGACCACAACCCATTTACTTTTCTCCTCTGTGGCATATTCCACTGGTCAAGCACCTCTACCTTCATTCATGAGCAAGAGCTCCCTTGGGAAGCACCGGCTTCCTCACTAGCGGGGCTGTTCTGTAGGAAAAGCATACCGGAGCCCTCCAGGCATGATTTAGTGCTGCTTTCCAGAGGTGGACTTGCTTCTGGAGGGAAACTTTTACTCCGCTCTCAATGCCTTTGGGCTGATGAGTCCAGTTCATCCAGAGTATCTAGGAAAACGTGTGACTGCTTACACCGGTCATGATGGCAGCATGCCTTCACAATAATACTTACGTTACTTTTAGACTGTGTAGCTGTGGACTTGGCCCTGATCAAGTTGACATCAACAATCGGCTCCCACACTTGCGGAGTAGATAAGAACTGTGTCAGGCATGTTTTCATCTTGTGACATAGCTTTTCATTACTCTCGAATCGAGTAGCACTGCTCTTAATTTAATGATGAAAATTGCAGATCAGTGAACTGAAGCACTTTATTTTATTAATATGTGTATGGAAACTGAGATATGAAATGACAATACCACCTGTGTGTACTGCGCATGTAAAATTATTGTTATTGATACGTGCATGGAAACTGAGATATGAAATGACAATATGACAGGTATTCAGTATGCATGTAAAATTCCTAGCAAAATGCCCATCCAAGTATGAAATGCAGGGAAACACTACTTCTCTAACCAAATATTCCTGTACCCACCCTCAGTTTGAATTTGGCCACTCATCATTGTGCCTTTCACCCGTGGAGTGAAATGGTGCTCAGCATGCTGATGTGTATGTGTGGTTGTAAGAGACAGAGACAGAGACAGAAAGACAGAAACAGAGAGACAGAGACAGAGAGACAAAGGAGAGAATCTTCCAGAGTCATGTTGTTGCAGGACACAGATTGAAGACTATATTCCGGTGCTTATTACGGTGTTCTTCCTGTCTTCACAAGTGTCTTGGACTGGCAGAAATTTTAGTTGCATTTACTGCACTTATTTCCTAACAAGAAGTTGTAAGCTATGTTATGCGTGTTCTCGTGAGCCCTTTTGGTATACAGGTCAGGTGTCAGCGTGAGGCTTGGGTTGGTGTGGAGTCTAAAGGATGAGGTGAGCAGAGTCCTCCAGATTCCGTCTCCCAAACAGCCAGCGCAACGACAGGCTGGTGCAAGGCAATGGTAGCTCATGCCTGTAATCCTAGCTACTCAAAAGGCTTGAGGAACTCAATTCTTATCCAGCCCAGGCAGGAAAGCTGATAAGACTCTTCGCTCCAATTCACCACCAAAGAGCTGTTAAGTGGAACAGTGGCTCAAGTGGCAAAGTAGTAGCTTTGGTCAAAAAAAATCCTCAGTGACAGCACCCAGGTCCCAAGTTTAAACTTTAGGATTGGCAGAAAGAGAGAGATGAGCTGGAGGCATGGTTCAAGCGGGAGAACACCAGCCATGAGTGAGCAAGCCAAACAAGTAGGACCCCCTGAGTTTAAGCCCCAGTAAAAGGAATGTTTCATTAACGCTACGTCGTACATAGTAGGTACCACCTTAAAAATAACAGCTTTTTCTTATTTTCTCTCTCTTTTTTTTCTTTAAAGAAGTCAATAGTCAGTAGAAACCAATATCTTTCTGTCTAGGAAATTCCAGCTCTCTAGTATGTGGCTAACCACCACAAAATACAAAGGATTCACTTTTTAATTTCCCTTCCTCGTTCTTCCTCTCTGAACCTTTATTTCTTCAAGCTAAATAGTATTTTCTTTAGGGTTAGACTAAACCTAAATTCAGGTCCTATTAAAAATAAGAATAAACAGACATTTGTTCTGAGGCTAGTACTTTATTAAAGACAATATTTTTAAAGTTCTCTTCAGAGACTAGCATGTGTTAAATACATAAAGTTATTAAATCCAATCTGTAAATTAATGTATAGCAGGTTTAAAATAAGCCACAGCTCAAGGTTTAAATTGAATGATCAAAACTTTTATCATCTTATTCGTGAGATTTCTCAGGCTGAAAGAAATAACCTCCCCAGAAGAGGGATAAACACCAAGGCCACTGCGTTTTATACATTTTTCTCAAGTAGGAAATATTCAACCTGGGACCAGGAAAGTAGCAAATTCATGTACATAATTACATTGTGCAACTCATCTGTTGAGAAGCCCATTATAGAAAGCCCAGAGGACCTTGAAAAACAGCCCCCACCAGCTGGGCCTGCAGAAGAGAAGCAGCTGGGTTCTTCCTGCTCTGGAGAAATGCAGAGGAAGGGATCACGTGCTCCGGTTGTGCTCTGGTTTCCTTGGAGATGCTGCTCTACATCCTGAAACATTCTGTCCTCCACCCACCCCAGCCAGAGCCTCCACCGTGCCCTCTGCCCTGGACAGACCGTGTGGCCTCTTCTGGCCTTGAGCTCTTCCATTCCACACCCATGCAGGAAGGAAGACGGAAATGAGACCGAACAGCCTCTAACCAAAGAATGGCCGTGTACCTTGCCTTCAATCTCTGTGAAAACACTCAACAATTTTGCAAATTAGAGTTTCATTTTGCAGGATCTGAGTCAAGGATAAGTTCATTGAAAACCCCCCGATAGTATAAGATGCAAGGCAGTAGTGGAGCTTGAATTTAGGGCCTGGACACTGTTCCATAGATTTCCCACTCATGGGTTATGCTCTACCATTTGAGCCGAACTTCCCCTTCTCGCTTTTTGGTTATTAGTGGGAGGTGAGGGTCTCATGACTTTTCTGTGGGGTGCAATCTGTCTTCACTGAAATCTTTAGGTCTCAGCCACCTGAATATCTAGGATTACAGTATGAGCTACCAGTGCCTCATGCAAGGCAAGTTTTAAAAATGCATCGCTTTGAGGGACAAAAGCCTTGCTATGAACCTAGAATGTTGAACAGATCTCTTCAACCTGACAAGGCCCATTTTGTAGACGATAACTCCGAGGCCACGGGAGGATTCAGAACGTGCCTGAGGTCCTACAGCCAACAAGGCCAGGGCCACAGACTTCAGGGAACAGCTGGAAAGCAAAGTAAAACATAGGCTTCATTTGCTCTTCTCGGGGTCCTCTAGAGGTAACCGTTGCAGCAGGATGGCAACATTATCTCTTGTGAATTGTTACGGCTTCTGTAAATAGTATAAGTATAAACTTTTTATTAGCATTTGTTAGGATTCTGGCAGATAGGTGGGCTGGAGCACGTAGCTCCTCCGTGGAGAAGGCTTACATAGCCCCCCTGAGCTGAGATCTCTTATTCCACTCAACCCTTCTCGCATGGCCTGTCCACAGTCTCTCTGGCAACTTGAGGAAGAAGGTTTGCTGCTGTCATGAAGTAATCAGGCCCGCAGGTCCAGCTTGCATCAACAGGGCTTGTTCTTTAGCAAGCACATTGGGTAACAGCCATCTTGTCTTCTCTAAACCGCCCTTCATTTCTGCTGCAGGCGGGAAGTTGTGACCCAGAAAAGCAGGTCAGGCTCCTGTCCTGTCAAATGGGAGGTAAGGAAATTGCTTTCCCTGCCACTTCTGCCCTTGGTTATGGAGATCCAAGGCTGCCCTGGGACCACAGGCAGCTCTACGATACGATACGAGAGCTGAATGGTACCTCCTTGCTTATACCAGTGCCCCATACCAAACAGATCTAGTCCGTAGGTAGATGTTACACAAGTGTTGGTTCAGGAGAACTGAGGGAGTCAAGCACTGAGTGATCTCCAGTGAGTGCCTGTGGCTCAAACGTATCTGTGGGCCAGCAGCCACGGCATCACTTTGAGCATTGTAAAAGTGCAAACAAGCTCCTACTCCACCTCAAATGATTCCATTTCAGAGGTTCCTATTAACAAGATGTGCAGGTAATCTACCTGTACAACCAAGGTTAAACATTGGGCTTACTAGCAGTTGGTATTTGGAGCTACCCGTGGATACAACCCAAAAGATATAAGAATTATTGGGCCAGCCAGGTACAATGGACCCTACCTGCAATCCAAGCCTGGTGGGAGGCAGAGGTAGAAAGTGAAAAGTCTGAGGTCAGCCTGGGCCAAAAGCGCAAGACATGACCTAAACAATAAAAAGGAAAACACACCAGGGTATATAGCTCAGGACTACGAGGCCCTGAGGAAACTTTCCTAAAAACTAGTCCCGACATGCTTGTTTGTTACTTGCTTGTTTTGTGATACTGGGGCCTGATGGCTTCTGGTGCTTGGACCACTCCCCCAACTCTTTTCACCCTCGTTATATTTTACAGAGTCTTGTTTCTTCGTGGAGGTCATGATCTACCACCTATCCTCCTGTGTCCCTGGGATTACGGGCATGGGCCATGATGCTTGCTTGTTTATTCAGATGAAGTCTCTTTTTATCCAGGGCTGGCCTGCAACTCTGACTCTCCTAATCTCTGCCTGTCAAATTGCTTAGATTGTAGGCATTAACCCCTAGGGTTGTCAAGGGTCTCCGGTGACCTTGGTAGGGATAGACAAAATTTACAAACGATTTTAAATTCCCGTAAAGCCCAAACAGTGCTAATGATGATTTTAGAAGTGAGAATGAGGTGATCTATAGGAAGATTAGTGGGAATAACTGTGAGCTATCATCTCTGACTAACTGGATACCTCGTCCTTTCTTTGGGCAGAGGTCTGTTAGACTCTCAGTATCCTATGATAAAAATATCTAAGACAATAGCAATTTAAGGGGAAAACACTTATTTTGGCTCAGGGTTTAAGAAGCTCCTCAGTCCATGTATAGTAAGGCAATCCATTGTCACAGAGAGCAAAGGATGGAACAAGGTCTTACCTTTTGGACAGGAGCTGGAAGGAGAGGGATAAGATAATATAGGTCCAGTGTCAGTTCTATCCTTAATTGATCTTCCTGGACTGACTGGTTCCACCTAACCAGGCGGTACCTCCCCAAAGCCCAATCTGTATGAATTTACCAATGGAGTAACCCTTAAGTGAAATTAGGACCCTCACAGTTCAATCACCTCTCAATAGCGCCACCATCTGGACACTAATTCTGCAACATGTGAATCTTTGAGACGATTGTACCAAAACCACTTGGAACAGAAAAACTAAGATTAGTCACAGAAGAAGATATTAATAGTCCAGTATCTCCAATCAAAGATTTTTTTTAAAGTAAAGAATGACAGATGGAGGGGAAAACAAACTCAGTCTTACCTGACTCCTATGACCAAAAGCTAGCCAGATGTTTCATTAAGAGGTTCCACACTGCAAATATATACTGGATTGTAAAACGTTATTCATGGAGAATTATCTATCATTAACATTTGCTATGATCGCACTAATTTTGTTTCCCGCTAAAAGCAATGGAGGACTGGAAGTGTGGCCTCATACTAGAGCTCCTGCCCAGCAAATTCTAGGTCCTGAGTTCAAACCACAGGATCACCACAAACGAAAGTGGCTCGTCATGCTGGTCATTTGAAAAACACAAGTTTTCTACGGTTCAGCTCAAGGTTAAAGTTAGAGAAGGCGCAAATGAAGCTACTAACGAAGTGAGATGAAACAGAAATGCCTGCCTAGTTTGGGGGCCCTGAGAGGTCTTATCATGGGGAAAGCGACACAATCGAGAATTTGTGACTAAGTAATTCCCCCCGCACCAAAGCCCACTGGGCAGAACCACTCCTGGAACAGCGTCTCGAGTCATACCTTTCCCCTAGAGGAGCACTGACACATCAACCTGATTTCAGAATTGACCCATTGGGGAAGCCACCTAGCCAGTCGATGCTCAGTGGGAGAGAAACGCTGCTTGCCATTCGCTTGACTGTATACAGCACCTGCATGGGAAATCCCTTCTCAATCAAGGGGATGCTTCTTAGGGATCCCGAGCTTTGCAATCAGGATGTAGTGGACAGTCAGGGCCAGAGAAGTTTGGATTCCAAGATGGCACAAGGCAAGAAAGTGTTGTTTTCTCATGGGGCAGACAAATGGACAGCCTCTAGCAAGCTCTGTGGAGACCAGGGGCTGGGACGCTGTTCAAATGGCTGCATTCAAAGGGAAGTTCCTCTCTCGGGTGTCTCTTCCCTCCTCAGATTTATGTAGAACGGGGGGCATTCCTCCAGGTCAGTAAGGCTTTGATTTAATTTATTGTACCATTCTTGCACTTTTGGAATTACTTGTTCGAAGAAGTTGAATACGTTAATAAATTAAAAAAATAAAGCTCCTTTCCCAACACTATCTTATAAGAAAAAAAGTAGGTTGGTCAGCAGGCCCCCAAGGTTTATGCCTTGTGATCCTAGAACAGCCCAAATACAAGCATGGGCAAGATTGGCATCTCCATAAATAACCAGCAAATAGCCAGGCTGGAGATGGAGGTCAGATAGTTAGTAGAGGGCCAAATGAGTAAGAACAACTAAACAAGTGCGAAGCCCTGAGTTCAAACTCCAGTGCTGACAAGAAGGAGGGGGGCCGTGTCCCTTCCCACTTAGTACCTTGAGTAGCCTGCGGTGGAAGGTGCTTTCTCGTGCTGTGGGTGACTGTGCCCTTGTGTCCTTCCCACACAGAGGCCATTGCTGATTCTTTTTCATCTCTAGGTTTCGGGACAGTGCTTAGCACGGAATATGCACGGGGCACAGGAATGCAGAGAGGGCCTTGAGTTGGTGCCACTACCAGAATGAACGGCGCCCGTTCTGCCAGTGTAACGGAAGGGAAACGCCTTCATATTTGAAACTGTTCATTCAGTTCACGTCACGATGGGTCGTCTGTACAGTACAAGATCCTCTCTCAAATCAGTCTTAGGAAGTTGTAATTTCTTTAGGGAATATGCCTACTTTGTCTAATTTTTCAAGAATGTATCTTTAAAGTATCCTCCCATGTCTTAAGTTAGCTACACTGTACCTAGTTCTCCTCCCCACACACACACACATATCCTCATTTTGCTTTGTCTCATCTAATTCTTGATCAATCTTACAAGAAGTTTCTTGATTTTGTTGGCCACACTAAGTAACTAAGTGAGCATTTTATTCCTTTGTACTTCCTTTCTTATTTTAAATATTATTGGAGCTGTGTTTTATTATCTTTTCTCTTGCTCTGTTTATTCTCTTGATGTTGTTTTTGGTCTCATTCCTAAAGTTGAAAACTCATCTAATTTAGGCCTTTCTTTTTCTCGTGTAAATATGTAAAGATCATTAATTCCCTGAGAATTGCATTAGCTATATGCCATAGTTTTAAAATGTGTTATTTGTATTACTGGGCCTTTGTAAATGTATACTAATTTCCTCGCTATTTTTTATTTGATTCATAGGTTAACCAGAAGTATGGTTTATAATTGTCATGCCATGTGAATTTAGGATTATCTTTTGCTATTGACTTTAGTCCTCCTATATTTTTGTATCACGATTAGAAAGTGCTTCCAATGATACTAATTTATGAGTATGTATTGAGACTTGTGGCTGTTAATATTTGATGAACTTTTTAAAATATCGCATGTGTGACTGACAAGAACATATGCTCTCCAATATGTTCATTAGAACATGCTGACTTATGTGCACTGTAATAAATTTCATAACCTTTATCTCTTTTACATGTGAATAACCAAGATAATTGAACTGAAATATATCCCTTAACCATGGAGCTTTATCTTGGGTGCCCTCTGTGGCTGTTTCTACTTCCTTGAAAGTGACAATCTCTGTTCTCCCAGGACCTTCTATCTGCTATTGGTTTGTTTAGAATGGCTTCCACTCAGTATTTATGTCTTTTGAGGCTTAAGCTAAAAGTCACTTGTTCAGAAAAGCCTTCCTCTGGGAAGCGCCTCTCCTGGTCCCCACCGTAAGCCATGTACTCTGTCATCCACTGATCCTTCCCTTCGCACCAGCCAGGTGTGAAGTGTGATTGGCTTCCCTCTCCTCTCCTCCACTTCGCAAGTTCCCCTAGCCTAGGCGCTGTGCCTTGTCTTACACACTCTCTCCTCTGTGCTTCCCAAGATTTCGGATGCTCAGTAAACAACGTGACAAGCAAAAGAATGTCTGAGAGCGATCCACTTAGCACACATGTCGATTGCAACAATGGATGAACGAAAGAGCATCTGGTTATGGTGCTCTGTCACAAACGCTGGGGCTCTAATATGCTTCCGGTATTTTCTTTTTCCTGCCCAACGTGATATTTGCTGCTGAAGGGGCTGTATTACAAACTGTCCGCATACACGGAGAGGACGATTTTCATTTTGTGAAAATTGCATGCAACGTTGATCTCATTCCCTGGAAGTTTCTACGAAGAAAAACTTAAGTCGTGTGTGGCGAGGGAAATCTCAGCAGCGAGCAGTGCCCAGCCTGTCTGGTCTTGTACTCTGCACTCATGAATATAGGTGGAAGCACTTCCAAGCTCACCGAAGCCATATTTCAAATAACCTATATGAAAATATGAAATACTCACTCAGTCGATAATTAGACATGGCAGCGGCCTGGAGGGAGAAGGACAAGAGCAAATTAGATCTGTAGAGTTGAGAACATTGAGGCCCTGAAAAAGACTGGGTGAAAAATGGAAGTTACAGATACATATGGTGTGGTGACTGACAGAACCGCGGAGAAGGTCAGTGATGACAGGAACCTCCATGATGATCCTACAGGAAATAAAGGGAAGACAGCAGCGTAAGGTGTATGGGCAGGCTTAAGAATCAGACAGAACCTGTTTATTTCCAGTGTAGTTTTCCCCTTTATAGCTGAAGGATTTTGCCAAATATGTTAACCTTTTATATTTGCAATCAATGTCAAAGAAAGATGGAGTCGGTATCTTCCTTCAAGATTATATAATGCACGTAGCACGACGCAAAGAGGACTCAAACTCAACGAAAGTTATTACTATTACTTTTGATTCCATCTAAAAAGTGTCATGGGTGGAAAATAGAGGACTCGGGGAGGAAACAGAATTTTCAAGGTAGAGATAAGAACACAATTGTGAAGTATGACACATAATTCCTAGCTGGGAATCCCGGGTCTCTTATCTTCTCCTTTTTTTGTTTTTCTTTTCTCAAAAAAATAGGAGGAGAGAAAGAGAAGAAAGAGAGACACAGATGAGAGAGGGAGAGAGACACAGAAAGAGGCAGAGAGACAGAGAATGGCATAGAAATGACGTTTTTAACACAGTGGGAGTTTATGGAGGTGGTAGGCCCTTACTGAACTCTCATTGTCTTTGAGCAATGTCGTGTCGCCCGTCTAACTAGAAATTCCCCTTGCCATATGGAGGTGTCCCGTAACTATTTTAAGGAGCCAACTTGAATGAAAGACACCAGAAACAAGGGTGTTCCTCCTGGTGCTTAAGATACTCCCTCTTGCCTCCACCTGGAAATTTTACTTCTCTACTGCCTTCTCATGAAGAAGACAGAGACACAGACTCATATTCTCAAAATAATCATTTCCCTAGGTTGCATTATTGAACAGTACGGTCTCCAGGAATGTGTTTGATCTAAAAGCAAAGACTGCCTGCCTATTTGGGGGTGAATTTGCCTCTGGAAATATTTAATTAGTTTACCTGTAAGCTAGCGAGGCTTATTATTTTCATTATCAGCCAGACTTTAGATGCTATTTTTAAAATAAGATACTTACACATATCAATGTACGGAGACTGTCTTTTCCATCATCAACTGCCTTCAAATTAGACTTTTTTTTTAAAGGAATCTGTGCTCAAAAGATTTCACATTATCACTCCTGTGTGAGTGGTCAATTACAATCTTGCCAAAATCACATCAGAAACTTGAGAATGGTTAAGATGTTTGTGTATTCCCAGCTGACCAGGGCACTGGCTCCCAGAAGCCCCAGGCAGCCGCCTCGTGAAATTAACATGTTCCGTCACGTTGTAGCAGACCTTGGCTGGCCTTCTTTACTCCCTCGGGTTTCTTTTACTTAATCAAAGCAATCCTCCTTTCGTAGTCCCAGCTGCCCATTACTTAAGAGAAACCTATTGATTTTGCCCCTGAAATGACACAGTCTTGTTGTCAAGACCTGGGGATGTCTCTGCGGATGATGAGCAAGGAGGATTTGGGACCACGTGACGTGAAATACGTATTGAGTTATCTTATGCAATAAAAAAGGAAGAAAACAAGGGCATACACTAAAGACACAGCAGCAGTGCGTTAGGGGAGAGAAACAGGAAATTGAAGATGAAACTCTTTTGCTCTCCCTCATTTCCGCTTAGTCTAGTAATGATGAAGACATAGGAATTCAAAATGGCAATAACAGGACCGGCGTGGACTAACGGCCAGAGTGACGGAAATGGCATGTGCTCTCAAGCCAAGGCAATGCCTAGGCTGGATAAGGAAGAGAAAAGCAGTAGGAGTAAACCAGGTGACAGCCTTCCCAGGGGTGGGTTTTGAAGGGCGAGGCTACCTTAGACCTAGATGTGTCAAGATGTGTCAGGCAGCAGCATGGATGAGGGGAATGGCTATAGCTAGATTGTAAGGAACATGAACAACGAAATTGTGGTATGGACCAGGGAGAAAGACTCTAAAAACTGCTTTGGAGTTCCAACCGTATTCAGGGGCATGGAGAAGCTATGAAAGGAAACTGGTAGGTGAGTGCCTGGGCTGGAACACTGTCCTGGAGTCCCTCTGCAAAGGATGATGGTCCTGGCCCAGGCCTCGAGGGGACCTGATTCCTCCCTCACCAAGCTCAGAGCCCAGCACCCATCATCTCCATCAGACCACTGGGGTCAGACAGGAGCCTTGCCCACAACGCTTGGGTAGCAGTCAGAAGGTCAAACCGGGAAAAGGGCTACCCATCTTTAAAACTCTTTTTTATTGGAGTATTTCTAAGCTATTCCTCCTAAGAATTGTTATCTCTGATCAATATTTTATCAGAGTAATATAGAAATGGCTGAGAAAGTTTTCAGTTCTGAAGATGTGTTTCCCTTTGAGTTACACTCTATATTTCACAAGTCTACCCACTGGGCTAAACCTATCAATTCTATCACACTGGCGATTGTAAAATATTCTCCTTATAAATTCCCTCTTTTCACTAGAGCTTTTATAATGCTTTCCAATGATATCAAAGGGGAACTTTACATAATATTTATCTCTCCCTATTATTCCTGAATGATATTCTCACACTGAGGATTCAGCTCTGATTAATATTCCTTTCGGTTAACGCCTGTTCATTTTCCATACGATGAGTTTCGACTGTTCCCTCATTGATCCATTGGAATAACTGACCATATTTGCTTAGCAAGAGAGTAAATGTTTCTTTTCATGTAGAAAGTAGAAGGTGGTCCTTCCCTTTCA
This sequence comes from Perognathus longimembris pacificus, assembly GCF_023159225.1. Lineage (NCBI taxonomy): Eukaryota > Metazoa > Chordata > Mammalia > Rodentia > Heteromyidae > Perognathus > Perognathus longimembris. Next base: position 3,780,758 of record NC_063173.1, on the reverse strand, counting down.
CAAACTGTTTGGTCTCTGTCATCCCAATGAGTATCTGTTGGAAAACACAAGACAGTTTCCTGAAGATAGAAATCTGACGTCTTAATTGTTGACCCTCAGCTCCATTCCCAGGCAGATTTCTAGAAATATGGTCTAATTTAATTAAGGCTGGGGGCAAGGAAAGTGGGACATTTACTCCTTTTTGTTAAAAGCATGACACGTTTCTTTTCTCTTTCTCCTCTCCCTCCCGCCCCCCTCTCTCTTTCTCTCTTACAATACCAGGGTTTGAACTCAGGACCTTGCACTTCCCAGTCTAACACTCTACCACTTGAGCAATGTCTCTAGCTGTATTTGCCTCTGTGTGTGTGTGTGTGCGCGTGCGTGTGATGCTATCTCTGGAGCTTGAACTCAGAGCCTATGCGCTGTCCCTAAAGGTTTTTTGTTTGGTTGGTTTTTGGTTTGGGGTTTTTCTCAAGAGTGCCAACCCTGCCACTTGAGCCACAGCTCTACTTCTGGATTTTCGGTGGTCAATTGGAGGTAGATCTAAGACTATCTCACCTAGGCTGGCTTTGAACTGGGATCCTCATATCTCAGCCTCCTGAGTAGCTAGGATTAAAGGCATGGACCAACAACTGGCACCCAGCTCGCTGGTTATTTTTGAGATAGGGTCTCACAAACTTTTCGGCCAGGTCTGGCCTTAAACCATGACCCCACTAACCATAGCCATCAGCATAGCTAGGATTACAATATGAGCCACCAGTAATGGCCAGCGTGGTTGCATAGTTTTAGTATAGAAAAATATTCTCAAAAATGAATTAAGCCAACATTCAATAGGGACGTTGCTTGGCTTTGGAGAGAATAGGGAAGTGACATTTCTTTTTGTTCTTCTGAAAATAGACTTCAAAACACGCAGACCTTTCAAGCATCATCTGTTTTTACACTGTTTATCCTGGTAGATGTGACAATGACAAGCATGTATGACAGACTTATTAGGTTTGGAAATAATAATACTAGATAAAGGTATATTGTCCTCATACATACACATAATTACACAATTATATTACTTTACATTAATAATATATAATCTCACGGGGTGGCTGTACTTTCCTTAGCAAATTGTTAGTTGCTAATTAGTACTGTATACCGTATGAATTTGGGGAATTTTCTTATCTTTTTATTCACAGTAGTGGTAAGACCCAGAATAGCCACGCACCCAAAATTACTGTCTCCACAGCAAGAGCTTTGCCCCTGTCTTCTAATGCCGTTCATGGTGTGTGCGTTTGTTCCCTGAGCTTCCTAGCACTTTCATTCTGCGTCCAGCTGTATATCGTTCCCATCCACCAGTGACAAAACTGTGACCAAACAGAGACCGGATGTGGTGATGCATTTTTCATTCTCCAACTGGTTGTCTACTCGTCATCACAAATATGGATTGACTGCTCTGTGCCAGTACTGGAATTTGAACTCAGGAGCTCACATTCTTGCTTGGCTTTTTGACTCAAGGCTGGTGCTCTACGACTTGAGCCACCGCTCTACCTCTGGCATTTTACGGGTTACTTAGAGAGATCAGAATTTCGTAGACTTTTCTTCCTAGGCTGGCTTTGAACCTTGATCCTCAGATCTTAGCTTCCGAAGTAGTTAGGATTACAGGCATGGCCTACCCGTACCCCACAAAGTTAATTCTCAATAGCCGTCCAGTGCATATAGCCTGTGCACCTTCAGTCTCTGTGTCTCAGTAAATGGTTCCTCTAACAACCACCTAGGTGCTCAATCCACCAGCCCTCTCTCAGGTTCATCTTAACTCTTCACTCATCCTCCAAGCCATCCTGGGCAAGTTTTGCTGTTCCACCTTCCAAAATGTCTGGCACAATCCTGTTTCTGTGCTCATTGCGTAGTCCAGCCTTTTTTTTTAACTACCTACTTTATCGCACTTGAACTAAAATCCAAGGTGCTGGGCCTATCTCATTCACCCCTTTCTCTGATCATCTTCTACATATGTCCAATTTCTCCCATGTCAAAACCTTCAGTCATTTCTTTTCCTTCTCTCAAAATGTGTGCACCCCAAATGTGGCTCTTACCAATCAAGTCAGAGCTTAGAAGCCCCAGTAAGTACCATGTTGCCAGCTCTCCCTCTGTTCACTGTACTTAATTATGCTTTTTTAAAGTTTCAGATTCCTTCCTTTTATTGACTCATGATTGTTGGTCCATCCTGATCACTACTCCTACCATAAGATAAAGATGGCACACCCCTTGCTCACCGGCGTATACCTTATACCTGTACGTTGTGCCTAATAAATGGCAGAACTCAAGATCAATATAGTTCAATAAACAAAATCTGCTAAGAGGTGAAGATAGCTCATAGTCTCAAACACGGCTGCCGTCTTACTGTGGGACACAAATTGGAACACAGACGATCAGCTGCCGGGAGACCTGAGCTCTGGAAGTGGCCAGGGCAGGCACGGGGATGAGTGGTCTGGAGGTACGGAGTTATAGATCCCCAGAGCCAACAGAACCATTCCAGGCTCTGGATCCTACGAGGCTGGGACATGCCCTCATTCCGCCTCTTTACCAAGTGCAATACTTCCCTCTTAGCTCGCATATTCCCAAATGCTACCTGAGGGCTGCAATGGTGTCTGCCTCGTATCGCGAATATGCATGGGTGAGGCGCTGATTATTGTATCTGGGATGTAAATGGATTTACTTCTTGCCTAAGATCACCTTATTCCCTACTTGAAAGAGGTAAGTAGATACATAAGTGAGTAGAGACGTGTAGACGATGGACAGGTGCTGTTAAGGAGAGCATGACACTTAGCTAAGATTTTCATGAAGGAGAATGTCTTCTCTTTGTGGGCCATGGGCCTTCCAGGAAAGGAGAGTCAGACGTGGGGGTAAATAAAGAACAAAGACACATGGGGAGACATGACGTAGGATGTTTAGAATGCCGTAGGAAGTGTGCTGGGGTGACAATCGGTCTTACAAATGCATTTTGTAGCAAAACCCTGTTTATAAAATATATAGGCTTGAGACAAACTTTCAATGAAACTGTACTTGACGTCATTATATTTAATATACTCTCTACCATTTCCATATGTTGCTGGGATACATTATATGTATTACTAATCAGAGAGTTATAAGTACCCATGGCAGGACCCCCAGTATAAGAGAACAGGACCAGGAGAAGTGACAGGAGAGGACGCAGGCCAGGGTTATGATGGTCCTTGCATGTCCTGCTGGGCCTGTGGGCCCATTCCCAAAGGAGCTGGGACAGCCATGCTACCATTTCACACAGCAGCGTCTATGTGTGTATTTGAGAGCTCACTCCAGAGCCTAGAGCAAGAGTGTGAGGCTAGATGCAGAATCCTGTGAGGTCACGAGAACCATCACGTTGGGAATCAGCTGGCCTGTGTTAGACAGTTTCCTACTAAGAAGAGGCAGCAGGTTGCTGCAGAAGAGGCAGTCCAGGACTACACTCGATGCGCTTGCCTTCAGGTTGTCTCCCAGGATAAAATATCAACCCACTATCTGCACCCTTCCCCACCCGTGCAATGTAATGAATTAGATGCACGCATGCACGCATGTGCACAAAGGTGCACGCACGCGCGCACGCGCACACACACATCCTCAGCACAGGGGACATGGCTTCAGTGAATGGGGAGGGGGGCTGCTTCCGAAGTCAGCCCAGTTTCACATCCCCCCAGTTGTTCAACAACTTGGTAACTTGAGGCAAATCTCTTCATCCTGTGATCTCCGGCATCCCATCTGTTACCTGGGAAAGAAACTCATACATTACAGGATTATTTTAAGAACTGAATGTGGGTAGATTCACATAAATTGCTTCGCAGGCTGCCCTGAATGCGAAAACAACAATTTTCAAAACAATATCCTTATCCTATAACTTGGAACTCTGGGAGAACGAGAGGCAAAGCCATGATTTTAGTCTGAGGAGGGGAAGCACCCGCGTGAGCGTTGGTCTGCAGCTCAGTTCAGTGGTAGAAGGATTGCCTAAGCATGTTCAAGGCCCCGCTTCAATTCCCAGCACCGCCAAAGTAATACCTCAGCAAACAAAGATACAGAAGCCTTCCCTGGGCCTCTGACTTTGCATTGAAGTCCTCTCTCTATAAATAAACAGGCAAACACATTGTATTACCTGGGATCACGTGGTTCACATACGTGGCTTGCACATTTGTTTTGATTTACCATTACTTCTTCAAATGACCCGAAGTGCACTGTCTGGTACCTTTAGGCATTGTTCCAGGTCATGCTTTTGAAAGATTACAGAATGTTCCACCATGCTTACGTAGCCTACCAGCAACCTTCCGGGGTTGTTTTCCTTAAATCCTATGGATCTAGTATTTTGGGGTTATTTAAAAACCATTCTTATCATTTCCTTAAATTTCCCTCAGTCTTCTTCCCTGTTCTAGTTAACTAATTTCACAGAGAGAAAGGCAGGAGGTGGGCAAGGCAGGGGCGGGTGATGCACACCCACCCAAAGCCTTGAAATGCCTGCCTCTTCCCCAGCTCTGAGCAGAGCCGTAATGAATTGCTTTGAGGTTAAATTATCTCACTGTCTTGTTATGACAGATCAAACCTGAAGGTGTGTGTTTGCTTCCAATTAACACCAACTGCTGGGATTTGAAATCTTGGTATTTCATTCATTAACCTTCAGAATAGCATTCTGAGGGGAGAATGTTTGAATTTCCAGCCTACAAATTACAGACTTATCAAAAGCAATAACATTATCGCAATGCTCATGTTAAGGACCATTAGTAGCCTTCGTCTACCATACATCATGAAGAGATCGTGTCTGCCCTGAGGACATCTTCTCTAATAATAAGAGCTTTTCATCCTCAGTGGAAAGAGATTTCCACATGGTCTTGCTCTTCTTGCTTTTGGCATCCTCACCATAACCCCAGAAGGATACAGGCCAGAGGTTATAATTCTCATTTGATGGATGAGTAAAAACTGAGGCTCAAAAGATCAAGGGACTCCACCAAGATAACATTCTCGCAAAAGGTTGGAAGCTCAATTGTTACCTCCAAGTGCTCTGTTTTTCCCACCCCTCCATGTTGCCTTCCTTCCTCTTGACATGCACAGAATAAACAAGATGGGTTGTGAGCCCAGGGGGTGAGCCCGGCCATTGCATTTGGCTGCCCCTCTGCTCCCGAGGCTTCTCCTCCCTTCCAGAAGAGCACGCAGAGCACGCAGGCATGTCTCCTGGCCCTCCAACTCCCATGCTCGCCCGGCTGAGGGAGCGAGCGGGCAGGCGCATGGGAACCTGGCAACACAGGAGCCTATTCTACGAGGTCAGCGTCTTCTAGAAGTTCACACCCTACCTTTGCACCTTTCTGTACGTGTAACTCCACACTGTTTAACTTCATCATCCTTTTGGTTTTGTCCAAGGCAAAAAGAGGTCCCAACAGCCATTTATGGAGATGTATTATCTAGGCAGATATCGAGACAAAATATGGGACTGAGAAGTGGCTTTGAGACAAATAATTACACCTGGACATGGTTGATTAAACAGCAGTCTGAATAGTCACCCCATGAGAACAAAGGAGGGTGTTCTTAGGAGAGGATCTCAACGGCTCAATAGCTATGTGCATATGAGCGTATTAAATGAGGCCTATCGAAATGAACTCCCAAGAAATGGGAGCAAGAGGTTTTCTATTGTACTGTTCATAGGTTTTTTTTTTAAAAATATGTTTTTCTTTTCTCCTTTGTTTCCTCGGAATCCTTCTGTCACTTTTTTTTTTTAAATTTCTGTACTCTTAGGCTTGTATATACATTAATCTGATTTGGGGGAGGGAAGAGAAAGCTCAGAAACAATGTAACAAAAGATGAAGTAATTCTGCAGTGAACCCCACTAGACACTGTTGGAAATGAGGTATACACCTTGCAGGGAGAGAAAGTCGGGTGAGGGGGGGGGAACCTGGGAGAGAATGAGGGAGGGAATGACACTGTTCAAAAGGAGATGTGCTCAGTACCTCACTTATGTAACTGTAGCCCCCTCTGTACATCACCTTGACAATGAAGTTTTTTAATTCATTTTTACTGTCAAAGTAATGTACAGAGGGTTACAGTAAAAAAAAAATGTTAAATGTCTCTGACGACAAGTTCCCATAATTATCTCATTTAATGAGAAGTTTGAAAGTATGATTCTTTGAGTTGATTAAAAGCAGCTCAAGGATATCGGGGCCCTGGGTCAGTGTCTATGTTCCGACTGGCTTTACTTTGGTATCATTTCATGGTGAAATAGTAATCACGGCTTCAAACTTCCCAGACTCTCACCTTGGAGGTAAGCATTGGCTAAGTCTCAGTCAGATGCTACAAAGGGATCTGGGTTTCTTGAGGATTAGAGAAGCCAAAGGCAAAGAACCTACATAGCAATTGAGCTATGAAAGGTCTCAGGAACTGGCTCACATCATTATCGCTTTGAAGTTTAGATTTTAGACTAGAATCCACTAATTTTGTGACTTTGAAGATGCTACTTAAGTACATAATGCTACGTAAGCACATCCTCAAATCGAGACTCAGAATTACTACTCCATGGGGTCATTGGGAAGGCAAACAATGAAGTAGTAACTAGGGACATTTTGCAAGTTACTGACTTCTATGCAAATGAGAAAGTATCATATTTGTCATTTCATCAAGCCTGTAACAAGGCACTAGTCCCTCATGCCTATAATCCTAACCACTCAGGATGCCCAGATCTACAGGTTGAGGTTCAAAGCCAACCTGGCCAGAAAAGTCTGTGAGATTCTTATCTCCAATTAACCAAAACAGCTGGCAGTGGAGATGTGGCTCAAGTGGTAGAGAGACAACCTTACGCAAAAGCCAAGCGACAGCTCAAGTCCCGGTACCTCCCCAAACAAAAAATCTACAAAGACGCTTATAGCAGGATCGAGCTGTAGCATTACAAGGGACATGGGAGAAAAGCAGATAATTGATAGTTAATTTTTCATGTATTTGTCTCCATGCTGTACCTCAATATAATATGATGCAAAATGAAAAAAAAACTATACATTACAACTGACACATACAATGACTAACTTCTCCGCTGTTTCCTTGTTCAAATCCCCCTCACAACCTAGCACATGGCCTTGCTAGCAGTATCAGTCAACTCTGTTCCTCAGGTCCTTGTGTTCAAAAAGGAAAATTTTCTTCCATGTCATTTCAAGAGCGCCTACTCTCTCTTAGGTGCTTTAATGCCTACCTTTCCTTTCATGCTGTCGGTATTCCTTAAAATGACTTATTTATATTCACATTTATCTGATGGAAACAAACCAAAGCTTACTGTGATTAGGTAAACTATTGAAGTATAATAGCCTGCAAGTGAGGGAACCCATATTTTTGTCAATTCTAAAGCTTATTCCACTTCTGCTCTCCTTCTGCTCTTCCACCTTCTCCGTAGTCTTTTCTAGTTTGCTCTAGAATTTTATCTCTGTCTCCAATGGTGTCGCCCTCTGAAGTTCTCCCTGCAAGGCAGCAGAAGTAGAACATCTATGAGGTTTGGCACACAGGAACATTATTGAAACATGATCCCTAAGGCAAATAAACAGATGACTATCACATTATGAGATCCTAAAATTCATATATTCTGCCACTAGTGCTCCAAAGAAGCAATATTGTCTACAGTTCTTACAGGCTGAGTCATCTTCTTTAATACTCAAAATGCTCTGGTGTAGTACGTCTTATTGTAAACACTGTCTACCTTTGAAAAGTTCAGAACTAACACTGATATAATATCCTTAAAGTGACCATATAATATCCCCAATATTGCCCATTGTAAAGAATGTCCTAATCATCATTTGCCCTGTACTGCTGCCTAACAAACAATCCTTAAATCTCAGTCACCTGTGGCAGTGTCCATCCTGTATTGGTACCACGTGAGATCAACGAGGTGACTCAATTGTCTCGGAATTGACTGGCCATGAAATCAGACAGACAAAAGATGTGCTTACAAGTAGGTGTAAAACAGTCAGGACCCTCCCTGTAATCCACCTCTAGAGAATGGGAAAATATTAGTGTTTTATGAGTGCTTGTGTAAGTATTATATACAAAGCAAGGTCAACTCTGTAGCAGTACTCCAAATTATAATGCAGTTATACAGTAACTAGTAATGTGACTGCCACAGGGACAGATGTCCATCTATACGAGAGGGGGCCACGGCTCCATTGTTGTGGGGCGCTCCTAGTCCTCAGAGGGGTCACAGTGAGAGGCGTGTTGTCCATCTCCCACCTCCTGTGCTTGAGGTTGCTGAACGGGCCTTCTGCCTGGATCCTCCTGCTCACGTCACTCGAGACTCTGCTAAGAGTGCCGGTTTCTAAAGATGCTCTGCCCAGTCGCACCAGACAAGGCTCCAGGGTCTGCCTCCGCAGCCCTGCGCTGTGGTTTGACGCCAAGACACCGTAAATGTCCCTAGGGTCTTTCCGGGATCTTACACGTTCGTTACATCCTCTACTCCCCATCTCCTGGGAGAATGTCACAACGCAAATGCAGGAAAAAAAGAAAGATAAGAAGCTTCCAATTACGCCTCAGAAGAAACCACTTCTGATCCCAAATGCAATGGCTGCCTTTGGGCGCATGGTAATGGCAGGAAGGCCTGAGATGGAAATGCTGGCCAGCCGTGTGCTGTTCGGAGCAATTGATTTAACTTACACTCGTGGAATATCTGCGTCACGGAGTTCCAGCGTTAAGTCTGGCCCATTCGGACCATTTATCCTAAAGCAAAGAGGAACATAAAAATAAACCATTTTTTTCTAAAAAGAATAGATATAATTCTCTCTTTATACAGATTGACCATTTCAAATATTACTTGATTCTCAGTTCCACCTACCACTTTCTGTACACCGACTGCACTTAGACTGAACTTTCCAAAATCTTGAATAAGATTCATATTTATGAGTGATAAAGAATCAGGATATTGTTTTAGAGAAGTATTTTCAGTGGGTCTCTGTGATATCATTTTGCTTGGGTGTCTATAATGACTGAATTGATTATATTCAGTGCTTCCACAAGGTAATTACTGGCAATTAGTTTGCCACATCTCTAATTTTCTGTGGCCTATAGCTTTGAGCTTGATTTTTCTCAAGAAAAGCTGAAGGTAATGCCACCAATAGAGGCTTGTTGGTCCAGTAATGTAGCCTATGCCTTTTGGTATGTCAAGAAAACTGCTCTAGGGCTGGGGATATAGCCTAGTGGCAAGAGTGCCTGCCTCAGATACACGAGGCCCTAGGTTCGATTCCCCAGCACCACATATACAGAAAACGGCCAGAAGCAGCGCTGTGGCTCAAGTGGCGGAGTGCTAGCCTTGAGCGGGAAGAAGCCAGGGACAGTGCTCAGGCCCTGAGTCCAAGGCCCAGGACTGGCCAAAAAAAAAAAAAAAGAAAACTGCTCTAGCATTTAGTACCCCATCGATATTAAATCCAAGAAGAGTATGAGGAAGAGAGCTGGAAGTCCCATTCTCTTCTCTTTATGAGGAAAATCGAAACCTTTCCTAAAATACACTCGCAAACCTCAACTTAGATGTTGGTGACCAGAACTAAATTCCTGACTACCTATGGCTGAAAGGTATTGGTAGGATCCCTTTACCCCTAAAGCAAAGACAGTCAAGAAGGGGTGGAACCGAATGCTCTTATAACCCCACCCATGCCTTCCCCAAGGATGATGCTGCCAAGACCGAAGCTCAGCGTAGCTCAGCTCTGAGATAAGGTCAAAATGAAATCATAATCTTGGCATTCAGACATGTTTGGGAAGGAAAGAAAACATAGGAGTTGTTCTCTCAATTATCAAAGTGCTCTTTTATATACCGAGATGGTAATATTGGTGAGAGTTCAATAAATGATCGAGAGATGGCTGGGTAAAAAGTTCCCTCGAGAATATCAGAAAGTCCCAACGAGAGAAGAGATGTCTGGAGATCCCTGCAGAATGTCAAAACGTCCCATTGTCAAAGGAGATGTTCAGAATTAGCCTAGCTCAGATTTGGGCAGTAAAGACCATGTTCTCTCTCAGACAGGTACAAGTTTCTGAAACATTTTAACATTCACTGAAATAGATATTTCTCCAGTCCTGACAGTGAGCACATTTCTTACTGTCTGACTTCCATCTTCCCTAATGCTGTTGTTAAGCTGAGGACCCAAATTAAGAGTAATATCAGCAATTCTCAGGCAACAACTTACTGCATTCATTCTTAGGCAAGAAATAGATCCATTATCCTTGAAATACAAGTAAATAGCTGACCAGCATAATTGTATCTGTCTACATAAGTGACAAAATTAAAACTAATGTATGCACTATAGCAGGACAATTAGCTTAGTGTGAGTAATCTGAGTTCCTTTTAAATGTCTATTGTCAGGGCCAATCATCCTTTGTTTCTACAAATGTCTTTTGCCATTTTCAAAGCCAACAGAGCCATCAGTAACTAATAATATTTCTAGACTTCCAAGTAGGCTTGGTTTTTGTGATCTCAGCCATGTTCCTACACTGGCACCAACAACTGAAACAAAAGTTAAAAAGTACACTCTTCCCCATAAATATGAAAACTAAGCAATGTCCACTGGTTTCTCTGTAGACATTACAGGTCTCCATATGACTGTCACCTTTTTATCTAGAGCTTAGCTTTAGGCCATGCACACAGGTGAGGGAAACCCAGAAGAGAAGGAGAAAGGAGAGGGCCTAGCAGTGTGATTTGTATTGCCTATAGGCATAAAGAACACACTACCTAGAATCTTCCACAAGTTATGAAAGACAACAGTAGAAGAGGCCATAAAAATGAATGTGATCTTCCAAAACTGTCACCTGACATGATACAGCAACAGCAGTAATTACAACACACAACCAACATAGAGGAGCATTTTTTAACTTTTTTGTCCTTGATGGATGCAATCTGAATTAAGCTCACTAAACACCTGGCTTTTCTAAATATCACAAAAGCTGAGATCACAGTGCATCTCAGTTCTTCCTTTTGCAAATCTTAAGCAGGTATGCCACTCAGGTGCACAGAACAGCCAACAGCTACGAAGCTCAGAAAAATAACACCACAGGAGAGCTTGAGGAGAAACTTAGGATATGGTAGGAGAAATGAAAATGATGTTTTAGAGGAAGTCATCAGAAGCAGTAGATCTAGAGGACTGTACTTTTTAATCCAGGGACTTGGTTTGAGAGCAAATGAAGAACTCCTTATCTCTTTATGAGGTGTTGTGGATCCTTTTCTAGAATGTTAAAGCTATAGTGACTTCCACCAACTCCTAATTCTTCCTTGTTCCTATCTGACCTTTTTCTTTACTCTCCTCTTTCTTTACATTTTTCCTTTCTTCCTTTTGCTTGGCTCCTTCCTATCTTCCCTTCTTCTCTTCATCTTCAAATCCCAGTTCTTTTGAAAGTATCAGATAATCACTTATGTGAGGAGTAAATATGTATCAAAATGTAAGTCTAAAGATGTATTAATACAGCTGTGGACTCCAAGAAGAGACATCCAAAGGAACCGCTAGACAATTGCAATGCTGCTGACATACTGGGTACTTCTGGTGCTTGGCTGCATGCTGAGATTGGAGATCATGAAGAGCTAGTCAGTGCCCAAGCTATACGTAAATGCGGTGGGGGAAAAGGACTGTGTCTCTACTTGTAGCTTAAATGATCTACTATGAATAATCCTGAAGACCATGCCTGAGCCTTTTAGGAATGAGTGGTCTTTGGAAACAATCACCTTGGCAATGGATGGATGGATAGATAGATGAAGGGTTGAATGGTAGACAAATAGCACAGTGTCTTCAGAAAGAGATAATACTGAAGATTATCCGGAGAGTGAGGTCAGAGTGGCTAAATTAAGCAGTGGAGGTAAGCATATGGATAACGGGAATTTCTAGGATTTTGGAGACCGATGGAATGCGGGCCAATAGAGAAAAATGGTTCCATAGTTTGGGAGGAAATTTGGCAGCCACAGAAAGTCTAAGTGGATGAAAGGAAAAGAAGTTGAATTTGGTTCTGGCCATGCTGAGTACTAGCTGCTAACGGCAAGGTCAAGTGGAAAATTCCAAAAAGCAGTTGTGATTGATCAACATCCGAAAGGAAGCCTAATCAGGAGACAGAAATAGGGGAGTCAGGGGCAAATACATCCCCTTGAAACCCTAAACACGAGTGTGTTGGAAACCACTGCTTTTTCTCAGGTGAAACAAACCAGTTCCTACTTCTTCTTTTATGATAATCACTAGCATGTGTGGAGTCCATAAAGTCCTTATTTTATTTGAACCTTGTCCCTTGTACAACTCTCACTGGTACCTATTATCACTCCATTTGCATACCAGGGAAATGAGGTAAGGAGATAAAGACATTTTTGCTCTAGGTGACACAGTTAATATGTCGAGAATCTATGGCACATGCAGGAGCTACTTTTCTGATTCTAAATTCTTAACAAGTCTCCTGGCAAGTTCCACTTGGTATTCCTTTCACTCTTTAGGCAGAAAGAAGTAATCTTGGGGACCATTGTCTTATGCTGGGCACATTCTCCAATATTTATCAAACAATCATAGTCATCACAAATTAATCTACATTTTGTCCTTTATAAACTACATTCTGTAGCTACTTCTAAGCTGGGTTTGAATCACTTTCAGCTCAAAAGGATAGGATTGTGAACCAACACATTTTGTCTTCTCTATGTATAGATGACATGGTTCAGTCTTTGTTGTGTTTTCTTTTTCATGAAAATTTTATTTTTATTTTTTGGCAGTACTGGAATTTGAACTCAGTCTTGCGTTTCCTAACCAAGTATTCTACCCCTGAGCCAAGCAGATAACTATTGGTTATTTCCTTAAGCTATATTTTTACTTAAGTAATTGTTCAAAGGAGTTTCGATTTAACACGTCAAATTCAGTCTTCTAAGAGAAAACTTGACATACTGAATTCTCTGTGTGTGTGTGTGTGTGTGTGTGTGTGTGTGTGTGTGTGTCCATACTAGAGTCCATACTAGATTGTGAGTTCCTATAGGGCAAGGCCAACACAAATTTTAAAAATTCAATAAATTTTTCACTTGCTTAAATAAATGATAACTACTGGCCAAGCCTTTCCCTGACCGGTCCTTTGCCAATGTCACCTTTTGTCGCTTCTAAAAACTTGTATTAACCTTCATTACGGCAATTAGATGATTAGAGCATAATCATCTGTTTGTATCTTCCCTAGAAGACTTCAAGCACCTCAAGCCAGAGGCCCCGTCATTTCCCATCTATGCCCCCAGTGCTGAGATGTAAACAAACAATTACACCGCAGCAAGTTAATTAATGTGATAGAGACCTATGCATGGGATTAAATCAATACTTATTCACTGAATAAATGAATGGGAATATGCAAGACAAACTTCGTTCTAAAATGTCAGACTGAGAACCTTGGAAGGCATTCACTTCCAGAACCTGCTTTGCAGATGAAGGAAATGGGACTTGCTGGTCTAACTGGTGACTCTACCACCCTTGTTCCTGTAGTCTTCAAAAAATAAACTAAGCCTTAGAGAAAACAGGAGGAGGAGGAGATACTATTAAAATGGACCACGTCTGAAGTACATAGTAGAACATACAGAAATATAAGTACACGGATAAAATAAAAAAAGAGTGTGTGGCTGTTATTTCTAATTAAGCCAAAGTGAATGCTTGAAGGAATTCATCATATTAAGTTGAGGTGGCCTTTGGCTGAAGGAGAGGCTTCTCAGAGATATGTGTCATTTTTAGTAAGGTAACTGGGGCTGGGAATCTTGCCTAGTGGCAAGAGTGCTCACCTCGTATACATGAAGCCCTGGGTTCGATTCCCCAGCACCACATATACAGAAAACGGCCAGAAGCGGCGCTGTGGCTCAAGTGGTAGAGTGCTAGCCTTGAGCAAAAAGAAGCCAGGGACAGTGCTCAGGCCCTGAGTCCAAGGCCCAGGACTGGCAAATAATAATAATAATAATAATAATAATAATAATAATAATAATAATATAGTAAGGTAACAACAACAACTAAACCCAAAAGTCTTTCAGCATTCACACTTTCAACATGGCCCTAGATGAAATGTATAAATATTACAATCCTAAATGATATCAGCAGTGAGAACTGTGTGGCTTCCCCGGCTCCTGTGGGGGGGGGGTAGGGGCTTTGAGAAACACCCCAGAGCTAGTAGAGGTGGTGCCAGTGGTCTGCATGCATCAAGAGCTCAGTATATGCTGAGCATCACCAGTAATGAGTAAAACTTTACAACCACCCATGAGGGAGTACTACTATGCCCATTTCAGGTGTAAGGCAATATGTCTTTGGGTAGGTACCTAGAAATATAGGTATATATAAAGAGCAACTAAGGGCACACAGCTACAAATGTACGCACACGTATGCCAGTACCGTGACTTGGACTCAGGACTTGGGTACTGTCCCTTATTGGAGACCTGAGTCTCACGGGCTTTCCTGCCAGGGCTGAAACAACAATCCTCAGACCTCAGCCTCCGGAGTAGCTAGGATTGCAGGCGTGAGCTATAAGCACCTGGTTGCTCTTACGTATTTAGATTCCAGAGCCATGCTGCAGACCGTCCTCAGGATGCTAAAGCTAGATCTAACCATCACTGCCTTCTGCAAAGCTAATCAGATAACTTCTCCCGTGTGCTGAACACGCCCTGGCCTCCCGAGTCGTCCCCTCCACAGGAGCACTGAGAGGGAGTTCAGGTTTCTAGGAGAAACATGACCTCTTCTAGCAAGATGTGGGCTCCATCTCACCCCAGTCCCCATCCTTCCGCCCCCCTGGCTTCATGCGGCTGGGGGTACTGACACGCCCGGCCTCCCCGCTTTGTCATCTGGATTCTTGGCCCCTAGACTACAACAGAATTACACGGGAATACTGCGAAGTCACCAGGTGCTCTTGATTCTCGACGTCACCGAGCTAATGTTACCTTTTGGCGATTGCTGTGTAAAAATTCATGTGGAGTTAAAACTTCAGGTTTACTTCGAGAGTTTTAAAAAGTGATGTTTTTCAGCTAGTACTTTAAAAAAAAAAAAAAGTCATCCACACGCGGTGGAGGGAGCCTGTCTGGGACCAGCCATTCCTTTCACCGTCCGTGTCCCCTGCTCCTCTGACCTCTTTTGCGGACACTGTAGGATCATCTTTCTCATAACCCAACATCAATTCACTCCCTAAGTCACTTCCCCCCAGGGCTATTTTCCCATGAACCATGTGCAGTCAATGGCTTATGTGGTCCCTCTCCCCATGGAGACCGAGGGTCGCCAGGCCCTATGCCATTTCACTCCCTTAGAGGCAAGCACGATCGCTTTTCCTGGGCATCCTTGCGTGTCATCTGCGCCTGGCACTGCCATCCAGGGCCACAGCACGAGCCATTTATCTGCGGCCGGGAGGGGGGCGGACGCACGGGGATTAGGCACGGGGATTTCCGCAGGGTACGGGCAGGGCGTGAGAACTTCAGGCAGATGCAAGAGCACAAGGAACGAGCTGCCGGGTCAGGGAAAAGCAGGGCACGTGGTTCGTGAGGCTATCGGGCTGAGTCTCCTCCCAGCCAGGGTACGAAACTACTTTAGCACCTGTGCGCACGTGTACGGGTTCCATATTATTCTACAATATTTTCACCAAATATATACTAAAATGAAGGATTTTTTTTTTAAATCACTGTGTGTCCGGGACTCATTTTTTATGTGCATTAAGATTTAATTTTGACAGAAATCTTGTATTATATAGACTCTTATTCTACTCTTGACACACACACACATACACACACACACAAAATCACACACCTACTACGTTGTAAGAAATAAACTTGCACACTTTTAGGCTAGCGTGGAATCCTTCAGCTTTATCCATTCTACTGTCTAGCTTCCAACTGTGCCCTGAGATAAACATCACTCACTTAGGGTGGTGGGTGCTGTAACTAAGCAGCCAGTAGGGGAGAAATCCCTCACCTGCCCCCTACTCTCAGGACTTTGATGATATTCCCCTCAGGGCCTGGCCTCCATTTTTGCCTGAGTCTCTCCCCAACCAGCCCTCGACTCTCTGTCCCACAGAGCACACAGACAGCCACGCGTGGACTCAAGCCTGAATGCTATGTAGTAAGACACCGCTCTCATCCCCAATTGGATTTCAACAGGGGATCACATTCATTCACGCCAGCCAAGCGGTATCTGATTCTCCCGAGCTCCTTCCCGTGTGCTTCCCTTAGCTCTGCATCCAGCAAAGAAATACTTGTCAGGAAATGTGCAAAGCCAGGACATAGAGAGAGGAGCTGTCAATGTTTGTATTCAAAGAAAAAGCTGAGTTCCACCCCCCAAATCATAAATTTTTATCATCTCTTACTTATTAATTATGTTAATTATATTACTCCAAAAATATAAAGGATTTTTTTTTTAAATCCTGAACACAATCACTTATCGCTGACTTACCAAGTGGGGCAAGTTGTGGACATTGATGAGATTCTGATGCCCAAGGATTGAATATACAGGAGTCTGTTGATGATTTTTCTACTTGCTCTATTCCCTCTTATATTTCTTGTATCTTTCCTCCTCACTTTGTACCTTTGATGGAAGTCATATTCCAGGCTTTCCTGAAAAGAACAAGTATGATGTATCAGGAAAGAGCACAGGATTCAAATGGCTCCATGTTTGACTCTCAATTCTGTTGAGTACCAGCTATGACTATTGGACCCTGTACCTGGGATTTGATTTTTTTTTTTTTTGCAAAAACAAACACATTGTCCCTGCCTGGAAGCTAGAGAATGAGAGTCTTCTGGAGGTAAGGCCATGCAGTATATGGTCTTAAAAGCCTTGAAATAATTTCTGTTAAACACTACAATGTAAGAACCCATGACTGAATGCACAGTACTTGCTTCACAGAGTTTCTTTGAAGATTAAATAATAAGATACAATTAAAGTAAATAGCAAAGTTCCTAGCCCATAAAACATACAGAAGTCTGGTAGTTTTTAGTAGCACTTATTGCCAGTAAGCTGGTAATAAATGGAGATATTAAAGGCATAGTCCATAGAGCTATTGGAACTCCCAGTACATTATACACACAAATAAATATTAGCTCACATGTCCAAACCCCAAGCCCATTTCATACCTCTAATATTCCACACAGATGCCCAGAGAGCAGTTATAAGCTAGTGTTTTTTTCCCTGAGGTCCTTTTTTTCTCTTGCTTATCAGCTCTATATGTCTACCAGCTTTTATTGGCTAGGTCAGGACCTGAAATCATCTCCATGTGTGCCTAGCCATTTTAGTTCTGCAAAACATAATCATAAGCATGGAATATCTGGCCAGAAGTGCGTGCAAACAGCCTAGCCAACACTACATCACAGAAGAAAAGACAGATCTCGTCTGAAAAATAGTTCCTAGCTTTCTGAGGCGCACAAAATGGACAAAGGATCCTAGTGTATTTGAGAAGTACTCAGATGAAAAGGTCATACCCTTTGACCAAGCTGACAAGTCATAACTAAATACTAAAAACTAAATATCAAACAGTTCTCAAATCCCTTCTTGTCCTGGCGATCTTTGAAAGAGTTTCATAATTTACATGTCATGGAATTGTCCCAAAGACCCAGAGAAAGAGAACTGTTCTGTATTCTTTATAAGAAAGGAAACACTGAATAAATGAATAAGTAAATATATGTCAACTATTAATATAAAAAAGGAAGGAGAGAGGGGACAACCTTCAACCATGCCAAACAGCTTAGTGATCAAGCCAAGACTTGAACTTAGATGCATTTGTATGTTCTTTCTGGAGCATAATTATCTCCCAAGCCATTATTTTCCTACTCTACTCTGATCGGGTATTTTAGGAGTATGTCACTCCCTCCTCAGTCCGTCCCCTAGTCTCTGTAACAGGAGTCTTCCCTTCCTCTGAAGGTGCAAAGGTTCCCTTCCCGCTGCATTTTCACTGTCTAACTCCTGCAGCAAGGATTGATGGGATGCTGTACTATGGGTATTAAACATACAATAAAGTACATAGCAACATAGACCATCTCAGGGCATGGTACATGCTGTGAAAGAAGGAAGGAATTGGGCATGAAGGGACAGCATGAATGTACTTCTGTCTTGGGAGTCATGTTGCTCTCTCTGAAGAAAGAATAGCCCAGCTTAGAGAGAATCCAAGCAGCCAGTCGAATAGAAACTGGTGGTATAGACATTTAGACTGAGAGAACAATACTTTCAAACCCAAGGGTCATCGAAGGAACGAAGGGGTGTATTAACCAGGACTCTCTAGGGGAACAGAGACCATTTATATCTCTATATCTATATCCGTGTGCTTATTGTATATAGCATATATCTAATACTATAGTGCATATTTTATGCTTATATATTACATATTTACCACTTAGGCTTATAAATCCAAGGCTCTGTAGTCCCACAAAGTGAAACTGCAGGCTGGAGAGCAAATGAAATCAACAGCTGTTCTAAGAACCTAAGAATAAGAGGGACCGATGATGGAATCCAGTTCGAAGTCAGAGGATCAAAACTTCCTCTGAGGGCTGCTGGAGGGGCTGGAAGGCCTGGAAGGGCTGAGTGTGCTACCCACCAGCAGTTGCAACCGTAATGGATGAGAAGCAGGGAGCCTGGCATGCAGGGCGAGGCTGGCTTCCTCCTGAGGTGCCTGTGTCCCATGCAGATGCCCGGCGGGTTAGAAGATGCTGGGCACACTCGGCGAGAGTCTTCTCCCCTCACTGTGATGAGCATGCCAGTCATCTCTGGAAATGGACTCACAAACACAGCTAGAAGTGCAGTGATGCACTGACCAGTTGTCTAGGTGTCCCTCTGTCCAGGCAGCTTGACCCTCGGGAATAACCGTCACAGCAGGAAGAGGGAACAGTGATGAATGGGCACTTTTAGAGTTTATTAGGTAGTGCAATTGGGAGCCATGATCAATTCCTCAGTAGAAGCAGTAAAATCTGTTCTGCAGTTGAACAAAACTGCACAGCCTATGGTAGAGAGCATGGACTAGAAGGACAAAGAATGGTACTGTGGATATCACCGGTACTTCTTAAAAAGAAGTTCAGACAGGGGCTGGGGTATGGCCTAGTGGCAAGAGAGCTTGCCTCGTATACATGAGGCCCTGGGTTTGATTCCCCAGCACCACATATATAGAAAACGGCCAGAAGTGGCGCTGTGGCTCAAGTGGCAGAGTGCTAGCTTTGAGCAAAAGGAAGCCAGGGACAGTGCTCAGGCCCTGAGTCCAAGGCCCAGGACTGGCCAAAAAAAAAAAAAAAAAGAAGAAGTTCAGACAGGCCGTTTCATTTAGGGGGATGGGAATGGAAAGAATGTAGATAACTTTGAGGCAAACCTTAGAGTTCAAATAAGTAGCATCTAGCCATGAACAAAGGCATGAGAGAAGGAAAAGAATAAACCAAAGTATTGGGCTGGGAATATGGCCTAGTGGTAGAGTGCTCACCTCGTATACATGAAGCCCTGGGTTCAATTTCCCAGCACCACATATGTAGAAAATGGCCAGAAGTGGCGCTGTGGCTCGAGTGGCAGAGTGCTAGCCTTGAGCAAAAACAAAAGAAACCGAAGTATTTGTGTCTGAAGCTATCTGATGGATGCATAGAGTGCCTTGAACCCCAAAGAGGAAAGCATGAGAGGAAATAAGACTAAAGACATCTAACTATCCCTCTATTGTACTGCTGATCTGATCTTGTTTTCTATTTCAGCTAGACAAGCATATATATTTTATGCTTTTATAGCCTCGCAAAGGGTAGCATTTAGATTCGTTTTATTTATAATTTGTCCATCCAGCTAAATGATTCTACTGGCTCCTAGACCATAAGGGAGGGTTCAAGGAATTCATAACATTTGGTTGATTTAGTAAATACATCCAAACAACACTCATCCCCGTGCTTGGAAAACGGTGGATGCTTAAGAAATGTTAACTATTGTCAGCCCACAATTACAAAATGCCTCTTGCAAACTGACCCCGTGTTCACCCAAAGCATCCAGAAAGATTAAACGCAAGGCACTTTATTGTGTAGCTAAATCCCTGGGTCCTGACACATTTACAGTTTAACAAAACACTGAAGCTCCTAATTAAAAAATAATAAGCCTGCCTATTATGGTGACACCAGCGTGACGGGGCAGTGGCGTGCGCTACAGCTGTTGCCCCGCTCTGCACGCTTTGCCCTTAGAGCTTTCAATTAAAGGCAGCACCGAACTTGCTCCTCGTGCCATATGCAGATCTCGAAAGCCCTTTTCTTCTTCCTTTGTGGAAGGTTAAATGGAAGGAAGAATGTGTGAGACACGTAGACACACCAAATGTTCAGTGGCCAGGAGATTGAAAGCCTTCATTTCCACCTCGCCATCCACTCCGCCCTCTGATTTGCTGTGTAACCTTAAACAACTTACCCAACACTTTGGCAAATTCAAGGAGACTCTTTTTTTTTTTTTAAGTGCACAGTTTAAGATTAATCCATCTGGCTGCATTTGGATTTAGAACAGTTAACAGAATCCTCAAATCTATCATGCTGAATATAATTTTTGTGTTAATACTAATAATAGAGCAAATGATGAACCACGGTAAGTTGATAAACTTAACTTTCACCTTTCCAAACACTTTTCATTCTCTTCTGAGAAATATGGGAAATACATAAATTAATGGTTTCTCGGGAAAATGCGCTAATGGAATGTGTCCGTACTTCCGGAAGCTCTCTGAGTGGCTGAATCGGCCCTTGAGGCATGGTTTGAGAGATGGTGGGTCCTCCTACTGTGGAAAGTGCCCTTTCCCACAGCTTACCACACGATCTCAAGGTTCACCGGTGGCAATTTAAGGCTCTATGGTGCAGTAACTGTGTGCCTTCTGCAACTTCCATTGGGAAACTTCAGGCATAAATGTCATTATTGCCGCATGCTGTGGCTCACGCCTGTAACCCAAGCTACTCAGGAAACAGAGACCGGAAGATCTCAGTTCAAAGTCAGTTTGGGCAGAAAAGTCAATTACAATGTATCTCCAATCAACCAGAAAAATGCTGGAGTGGAGATACTCCTCAAGTGATAGCGCACCGGATGGATTTTTCCCCCTTTGGTAATAGTTTAAAAATTCTGATACAAATGATGAAAGGTTCACAGATTTTTAAGTGGGGGAAAGTTAGGATTTGAACCACACTTTAGGCAGCTCATTCCTAGGTATCGAGAAGAAAGACTTGAGATTGCTCTATTACAAGATCGTTCTAGTTCTCCAAGTGCAGGGTTGTGAGTTCCCGCATACGCCAGGGTCAATTAAGATGTGACTGAGACAAAAAGGAGAAGATATGAAAGGGATTAATAAGGTTGAATTGGCAGGAGTTGAAGAGCTGACAGGAGAGAAAGCAAAAGAAAGACATATGCATTGGAAATAACACCAGGGCTTTGAGCCCAGAAAGGGGATAATTTGATTCTTCAGTTAATTTCTCCTGGGATGTACATTTGGGATGGTCTTCAGGGATAACATTTGGATGGTGGCAGGAATGTAGTTTGCCAGAA
The DNA here is from genome assembly GCF_023159225.1 of Perognathus longimembris pacificus. Lineage (NCBI taxonomy): Eukaryota > Metazoa > Chordata > Mammalia > Rodentia > Heteromyidae > Perognathus > Perognathus longimembris. The sequence continues at coordinate 3,759,324 of NC_063173.1, read as the reverse complement.
AACCTAAATCCTGTCTTGGCCCAACCACACTTTACTATCTTGAGGTTCCTGGAATAAACAGAGGCATGGACAGAGCAAGCCTTTGATGTCATCTGGAGCCTTGACATCAAATTCCACTGGGCAGAGCTTACTAAGCCAGGCCAGACCACACAGATTGCACAGGATTCCCATACTGCCAGTTAAGATGAGAAACTAAGCAACTCCTAAGCTTCTTCTTCTTCCAGTAGTATGCGAACACATTTGTTTGCACTCGCCAGAGAGACAGACAGAGACAGAGAGAAGCAGACCAGCACAAAAGCTAACATCAATCAGTGCTCAAGAAAAAGGAGAATAACTGCTTATCACAATTCAGAAGTTCTTTCACACTGCAGTCATTTGATTCGGCTTTTAGCCACAAACCTGGAAGAGATTAGGCAAGAGGAGAAAGACAATGGGGGAAAGTAGCACAGTGCACAAGTGTGTTAAAAGTATTACCACTTATACTTTGAAATATCTGCCCATGGCAAGTGTGACCAAGTCTGATTCTCTGAGTGTCACTTCCATAGGAGTTGTGAAGAAAGGGAGGATAGCGAGAGAAGGAAACAGTCTCAAAGTGCACCACAAGTGCAGCATTTCTGATCCAAGAATAACACAAAGAACAATGAGGCCCTGTGCCTTCAGCAGGGTCCACTTCACAGGTGGAAGTTTCATAGCAGAGGCACTGAGAACGTGGCATGTGAACCTTCTATGAGGCGTGTTCCTGGGGTGGGCCACTGTAGATTTCACATTTGAATTGGATCTGGAAGAATCTATTAGGTTCTGCAAAGCGCAAATGGCACAGGAATGGCAAAGCAGAAGGTAAAGAAATGCAGAGAACATCTAGTGGATGTTGGAAGCCGGATGAGGACCTGGATGTGGGCAGGCTTGAGGTCCAGAAGTAACAGGAAGCCTGTGAAGATGGATGACTATAAAATAATCCAGGGAAAACATTACCTGGGTAGATTTTAGAAAACCATATGGATGACTTTCAGAAATGCTGGAGGTGGGCGCTAGTTTTTATCTTTCGGGTTTAAGTTGCCTTGAGGTAGGCGCTCCTTGAGCCGGTCTATACCATACCTGAGGGCTCTAGAAGTGATGTTGTATTTGATGGTCACATTGAGAGAGCTTCCTTCCACCTGGAAGGCACTGCAAGATGGTGGCGCTTTCTTGAGACTTCCCACAGGAGCTGGGGTGGGAGAGCCTTATGTGTCCCTGGAGGGAAGGTGAACTCTGTCCATCTGCATGGAGCCCTGGGACTCAATTGGTTAGGTTTCTGAAGGACAGTTGCAGAGTTGGGCGGTAAAGAGGCTCTCAGAGCTTCCACGGACGGGGTTCTTCTGAACCTGCCACATTGTCTTACCTGAGCCTCAGAGCACAAAAAGCAGCATGTTCTCCAGCCCTCTCACAGAGGAATCAGCAAAATAGAGACAGAATGATGAAAAAATAATGAGGAAGGATCCATATGTTTGTGTTTTCAAAGTAAATGTCCTTGAAATGTATATTATCTCCTGTTTGCCTTTTGCGTCTGGTCTGCTTCTTCAGAAGTGAAGAGCTGAAAGTGCTATTGAACTGAAGAACAAAAATTGGGGAATGAAAAGCAACAGGGAAGAAAAGGAGGGTAGATCAAAATGGGGGGGGAGGGTATGACTTACATGGCCTTTTGTGTTTTGTCAATTGTTCTTACACATCGTATTTCCATACGTACAGCATAGGACACTTTTATTCTACAGCTAGGATAACTGAAATCCAGAGAAGTTCAGCACTTAGCTAAGAATTCACAGCTATCAAGTGACAGATCTAGAATTTTAAATCCAAGTGACTTTTCACTGACCTAATCTATGACATACCTTTTTCACGATTAAGTATACAGGTATTTTATTCTTTTAAGAAAAGGTAGTCCCTACTTACCAAGAGCTCCCATGTAGCTGGGAGACCAGAAGAAAGATCATAACTATGCAGAAAGCATGAATCTCATGTTTATTAATTACGGATCTTCATCCCACCTGGTAAATATTAAACACTCAACAAATACAAACCGATTGTGCTAATATGCAAAGAATCTCATGAAAACACATGATTCTAAGGGGGGGGGGAGCTGATAAGTGTGTGACTTGCTATAACCTCTTCTTTGCCATCTCCCTCCTTTCCACCCTACAGCCCAAGGTCTAATTCTGATTTCTAGCCCTCCAAATTAATAGGGTTGTAAATTCTTCCCCCCCGTGTCCACGTGTCCTGCAGAGCTGAGCAGCTCACCTGGGCAGGTGGTAATGCTGGGACTTTCCCCTTAGCTAGTCACAAGGAGGACTGCCTGGAACTCAGCTTCCCGGCCCTACGGGATCCACGCACCCATTGCCTGAGGGATGGCAGGATGTCCTTTGCTGTTAGCTTCGGTAGCACGGAAGCTGAGGATACCGTCAGGAATCCTACTTGTGTTTTGGGTCCTCCAGCAGATTAACCTTGGGAAAAGGACTGACACATTTCTAGCTCAGTTTCATTATCTGTAAAATGCAAATGGCCCTGCAAGTTCACTGCTGGGTTGTTGAAGGGAACAGATGAAGCAATAATACGCTTACAACTCTTGAGTGCCCACATCTGGAATAGAACGATATTTTTGTAACTGGGGACATTACAGCCATTTTCATGAGGCATCTTGCTGTCTTGACAAGCCTCACCTTTGCTGACTCAACGCCATAACACTAAGTTAGCTACAATGGGCTTCCCTTCCCTCCTGGAAGTAGAGCTGAAGTCAGATCACCATGGCCACCTTCTCTTTCTTCTCTCACTTCTCTCTCTACCTCCTTATTCTCTCCCTGATCGTGCAGGCTCTGCTCTCTAAGTTAGGTCCCTTTTGTTTCGCCTTCTCTCCAAGAGTATACTGAGGCTCCAGAGTTTCGTATTCAAAAATTCCATTGGTGCCTTCAAGAGTTTCTGCAAACAAAACAGTTGGCAAACTTCCCTCTAAATTTTAAACTTAAAATTTTAACAAGCGTGCCTATTAGGGAGTGGTGTGAGGCAGCACAGGCCCATGGATGTGCAGGCGTGAAGATTATACTGCAAGGCCTGCCCAGAACCAAGAGTAAACCAAAGCAAAAGGGCTACAGTGTTATGCAAATGGTAGGAGAGCAACAGAGCCTCAACACGGGGTCCTGAAGTCAAACTCCTGTATCAACAACAAAAAATGTATGTAAGTGAGAATTCTCCTTCCTCCTCCTCCTCCTCCCTCCTCTTCCTCCTCCTCTTCCTTCTCCTCCTCCTTCCTCCTCTTCCTCCTCCTCCTCCTCCCTCTTCTTCCTCCTCCTCCTCCTCCTCTTTCTCTTCCTCTCCCTCCTCCTCCACCTCCTCCTCCTCCTCCTCCTGCTCCTCCTCCTCCTCCTCTTTCTCTTCCTCTTCCTCCTCCTCCACCTCCTCCTCCTCCTCCTGCTCCTCCTCCTCCTCCTCCTCCTCCTCCTCCTCCTCCTCCTCCTCCTCCTCCTCCTCCTCCACCTCTTCCTGTTCTTCTTCCTCCTCTGCTACCTCCTCTCACTTCCTCCTTCTCTTCTTTCTCCTGCTCCTTCTCCTGCTTCCTCTTCTTCCCCTGTTATCTCATTATTGTAAGCAAAGTTCCCTGGGCTTGGATTGTTTTAAAGTATATCTATCACCAAACTTTTTAATGTAGCTATTATTACATATCAGGAATGAATGATAAGAGCTGATATAAAGGTCATCCTTAGCCTTCTGCTAGAAGAAATAAACACAGACAGAAACATATAATAAACATATTTTGTGTCTACAGTAAGATAGTCCAAATTCTTCCTCTGCAAAGTACAAGGAAATATTATAAATACGACATAGAAAAGTACTTTGAATCACTAGCTTAAAAGTTGCCGGGATCTGTGTTTAAATTCCTATTCCAAACATTTTTTTGAATTTTTTTTTGGGGGGGAAAAGCACTTGGATCTTCAGTTTTCATACCCATGATATAGGATAACACGACTCACAGTATTGTTCTGAATAAGTGAGATACTACAGTTAAAGGAATCAGGACAACTAGGTAGGAGCTAGATATATAGTTCCAATCATAAGTGTAAATGTGTAAATACAAACTGGAAACAAAGAAAACCAATGATAGGCTTACATACCAAATGCTTTATGTCAAGAAAAGCTGGAGATACAAAGACATAAGGTTCTTGCGAATGCTAGGACTAGGGCATTCTGCCGTAGTGAGAACCCTGTGCAAGGCAGACAGGATTATGTGGCTTTCTAGAAGGCCTCAAGATATAAATGATGATAAACACCAGTCCATCTCAATTGCCCAGGAAGACACCTAGCAAAGCATTGCTGCTGCACTAATTGGCTTTCCATCTAACCCTTGGGAACAGAAATAGATTTGAAAAGAAACCTAATTTCTATTTTCTCACACAATTGAACCTACCCCTCCTGGGCAAAGCCACTAGGTATCAGTGAAGTTGGTTGCTGTCATTTCCAGAAATGCTCTGGGTTATGTCTATACACTGAGAACGTATCCCTTTAAAAAAAAAAAAAGAAGCATAGACTGTCAAAATTTGAAGTAAAACATGATTGTACACACATACACACTTTTAAAAACAGCTTTTATAAAAGTATGATCAAAATATAAAGAATATGTCATGGTTAAAGCTCCCAGTCAACTATGCTTTAACATAGGCAAGTGTCCATGAGCCTATCACTATAATGGAGATAGCGGACTTGCCCGTTACTTCCCAGTGTTCCCACATCCCAAGCTACCCTGGCTGGACTCCAGGCAGCCATTGACTTTCTCCAGTTCCTATAGATTACCACGTAGACTCCTGCGGCTTGCTGTCCCGTTTGCCTCTTCTTTCTCCACTCAGCGTAGCTATTTGGGAATTTATTTGTGGTGACTGTGTGTCCGTCTTTTAGTTTTCAGCTGCATTTATTGTACGGATATCCCCAAAACTTGTTTATCCATTTATTTTTCAATGGAATAGACGTTGCTCTTAGTTTGGGGCTGTGACGAAGTTGCTGGAGATCATTGTGTCCAACGTTTGCATGGCATAGACTCTCATTTCTTCTGAGATCCCTGGAGTAGATAAGTCAGGTATACAGTAGGTTTAACCTTTCTAAGGAACTGTTTTCCAAAGTATTTAAACCATTCTACACTCTCATCTATAGGGTAAAGAGTTCAAGTTAATTCACATTTTTTTATTTAATGTTATTGTCAAGGTGATGTAAAGCGGGGCTAAAGTTACATAGATAAGGTAGTCATACTTGTCATACTTGTTGCTTCTCGTCATACTTGTTGCCTCCTCCCTCGTTTCTCTCCCCCGTTCCCTCCCCTCCAGCCCTGCATCCCTGAGTTATACAGTTAATTTCCAGCATATCATCTTGTGAGTATAGCTGTTGCATTGGTTCACCCAGTTTGCCATCTTAGATGTGCCAATATGGACACTATCTTTGTGAGTTAAACTTATATTTCCCCAATAGATAATTATGTTGAATATTCTTTTCCTGTGCTTCCATACCATCCATACACGCCTTCTGATAAAAAAAATTATCTTCCAAACTCTAGATATTCATTTGACTTAATTTACTTATTACGGAGTTTTTTGTTTTGTGTTGTTTTAATTTTTATTTTATTGTCAAATTGATGTACAGAGAGGTTAAAGTTTCATATGTTAGGCCTTGGGTACATTTCTTGTACTGTTTGTTACCTCCTCCCTCATTCCCCCTCCCCCCTCCCCCTTTCCCTCTCCCCCCATGAGTTATTCAGTTGGTTTACACCAAATGGTTTTGCAATTATTCCTGAATTTTGAAGGCTATAATATGCTGTGTATGCTATATATATATATATATATATATAAAATATGTGTATGTAACTGCCAGATCATTTATAAAATATACAATTATCCATATTTGCCTTGTTTTACATTCTCTTTTCCTCCTTTGACGAGTCTATGAAAGAGATATCCTTAACATTAACACAGAGCAATTGGTCAAGTTGTTTTTTTTTATGGATTGCATTTTTGATGCTTGAGAAACTCTTCATCTACCCAAGATCATAAAGATTTTCTCTTTTATATCTTTCTAGAAATTTTACATTATACTTCTTGCATTTATATTTATGATCCAGTTTGGTAATTTTTTCATGATGCAAGGGATAAGGACATGGTTTTTGTATCTCACAAAACAATGGCATATATATACATATATATGTGTGTATCTGTGTATATCTGTGTATATAATATATATATATATGAGATCTGAGTTGGCCTTGTGTTCAGTGTAGATCTATTAGGCCAGAATTTACATCTTAATAACTGATCATCAATTTGATATGCATAATCTAGCTTTTGTCCTCAGTTTCTACCATATTATATACTTTGGGTTATTCAGGTCTTGAAAGTTTCACCTAGATTTCCCTTTAAGTCTTATATTTTTGCATCTATTTTAAATGGTGTATGGTTTTTATTTGTATTTTATTTTAATGGTTAATGTTCAAATACCGTTGGTTTCTATGTTGATCTAAAATATCCATCAACTTCTTTTAAATTCACGTATTAGTTCTTAGATCTATTTTGCTGATTATCACAGATATTCTACAGACATAATCATGTCTTTGCCAAATAAAATAGCATTACTTTGCACTTCGAATCTGGACAATTTTTCTTTCTTTTCCTTGCCTCATTATAGAAGCAAAAATCCCTGTTCAATATTAAATGGAAATGATGAGAGCAGAAATCTTTATTGGTGGTCAATGGGGGAAAGTATTTGATCTTAAACATTAAATATGAGGCTAATTTTGATTATTTTTATATGTATATTATAGGCTTGAGAGAGTTGTCTGACCTCACAGGTCACGTCTGCTCTAACTTACTAGTTATTCTCTTAGCAATTCCAATTGCCAGTTAATGAGCCAATTTGCTTTGTGTGCACAGAACATGACGTGGAATGTGAAGAAATGGCGTCTGTCTTTCTCAGGGAAATGACTGTGAGCAAGGAGAGTGCTGGAACTATACACTTAGGACCTAATTACAAACTGCAAGTCTGAAAATCTCAACTACAAAGAAATTTAAGTGATATCTTATTTCCCCTCCATTTAGACTCCACATCCTTACTGAAGCCCATCTGGAGTGAACATCAAAGGTGAGCACCCAGGCACTAGTGGCTTAAAAGTCAGTGAGACTCTTAGCTCGAATGAAGATAGCAAAACACTGAGCGTGGTGGTATGCCTCAAATGATTGAGCACCAGCCTTGGGCACAAAAAAAAAGCCAAGCAAGAGCTCAAGGCCCTGAGCTTAAGCTCTAGTACTGGCACACAACACTGTAGTCACACCAATCACATTTTCAGCATTTCCCTATCCACTTCCTCTTTTGTCCTATCCCCGGAAAGCACACACTCTACACCAAGTCCTAGTACTCTGCTTCTTTTGTCAGCTTCCCTCCATTCTTCCATACCTCCTTTGATTCATTCCGCCACCATCTGCTACCCGTTCAGTAAAGCAGAATCCTGACGGATCTCCCTCCCTTCTGGCCCTGTTGCTCTCATCCATCAACTCCCAAAGTAAATACACTATCAGGGAATCAAGCTGGATCTGTCATTGCTTAAAAGCACACTCCATGTCTCCTCAGAATCAAGTCTGTCCTCCTCCTGGGAGTTCTCCCCGTGCCAGCCTGTCTGGTTCCAGCCTTGCAGGAGAGGCAGTTCCGCTCCCAGTACTTTCTGTTTGTGGAGAGGATGCTCTGGTAGGAGCCCTCTCCTAGCCGTGTAGTCGCCAGGACATCTGCTCCAGAACCAAACTGCTCTACCCACCCCTATGTGCCTGCACCTTTTCCAAACCTCTCCGTGCTTCAATAAACCCTGTTTATTAAACCAGGAGGAAAGCAAGGTGTGAGTGAAATGAGATTTGTCTCTCATACATGCACACACGCACACACACGCACACGTACACGCGCACACACAGAGCCCTGAAAACAATGTGGGTCGACAGTCAACATATATTATTTTCATGGTGGCTGTGTTTATTCCTTTGATGACCACTCCAGATGTGCTTCAGTAAGAAGGTGCGAGGAGTAAATGTAGAATCGTGTGACCGGCTCTCTGGTGCAGTCACTCTCCCCTCTTTCAAGAGTTGGTGGGAGGGCTGCTTGAGAAGACAGTATTTCCAGTGGAGTTTATCGCTGTGGATTTTATTACTTTGGGACTTCCATTTCTAAATCAAGAGCTTTGGTTTGTTCTTGTTTTCCCTTCTTCCTCCCTCTCTCTTTTCTGTGTGGTTGCAACTTTCAAAGGCTTAATTAGAGCAATAAAAAAATACCAATTTTGCTTTTCCTTCTTCATAATAACAAGCGAATGTTGCAAGGCAGCTGTGGGTGAGTGCTGTTTGAAAGCTGCCACCAATCTGTGGTTCCATTTTTCACTGCTTCCAGGCACATTGGAAAATTAGCGCTGACACGTGCAAATGAGTTTGTGAGAGAAGAAAACAAAATATATGCACATGGTCCAATGTCCCCTGAAGAGGACCAGGGGAACAAGGATGACTTGTATGGGAGTTTTTGCTTGATGTCAAGGGGTGAAGAATAAATCAGATCCCCTTATCAGATTCTTTTACTTGGTGTAACTGAGAAGTCTCCACAGGGACATCGTATTGAACAAGACAATCCGTTCTCATACAACCACATGTCATACGTTTTCACTCACAGGGAGAAGCTAGACCTAACAGACACACGTGCACACGCACCAACACCCACACCCATTCGTGGATAGGTACGTATGTATACGTAATGAGCTAGGGATGCACATACAACGTGAATCTAAGGGCTTGGTTAGGTGGAAAGAGGGAAGGGAGTATGGGAAAAACAGAGGAAGGGTGAGTAATTTTGAAATTCACATTGTATATGAAAATAGCATAAGGAAACTCAATGGAAGTACTGGGGTTAAAGGGAGGCAGAGGTAAGCGGCTCTGGTGAGAGGGTGGTGGCGAAGGGGAGGGGGTTGAGCTGACGAAAGGATGTGAGAGGATTCATATGGTCGAAGTGGACCGCCTGAGTGAACACACAGCAATGAGTGCTGTTGAAATTGCTCGAGGAAGAGGAAGAGTGGGTGATAAGGGGGTATGGCTGATTGTGACCTTTCCCCTCAGCTTGCCTTGTATTCCAATGAAATCCTCCTCTCTCATCTAAACAACGTATGCTAATGTTAAAAGCCCTCCAACAGACTTCCGTGTTAAAGCCTATGTTTCCAGCTTGGTGATACTCTCTCTATGGGGGAGAACCTAGAAACCTACTTCCTTCTTCCCTTGAGTCCTAGCTGGAGGAAATAGTGGGAATGGGCACAAGGAGTTGTTTGGCCTTGGGACATGGTCTCCAGATGGTAGTTATTAAACAGTAGTAATTTTTCTGTTCCCAACAGGGACCTATGGATCCCATGAATTTTATAAGTTTGAGGGATGCTGCCTCCTAAGATAGGGTAAGAGGTGATAAAGTAAGTGAGTTGCTTGGATAGATGAGCCATGCTAGGAAGGGGAATATAGATTTGGTAGAAAGATGTGAAGTTGGGATGGCCGGAAGGCCAAAGCAACAAGGACACGCTGTCCGTGAGCCTCGTCACGCGGAGCTGGAGAAAACTTTCACCAATAGACTTGCGAGTTTGGTTTGCAGATTTTGCTGTTGACCTAGCACTTCGCTAGCAGTCTGGTTCCTTTTCTCCCTTGGAATGCTGCTCTGAATTACAGTGAATGTGTGGAAGGCGATGTGCTCTCCCTAAACTTCACCTCTTTCTATTGCTGGAGTTTTTTTTTTTCTTCCTCCATCATAACATGCACACTCCCATCACAGGGCTGACCTGTCTCATAGTAAACCACTTCCGATCGTCGCATCTGGCACTGAAGCCAAACGTTCCATAGCAGTGTGTCTCATCTGTTCATCCCAGCCTGTGTTAGGTGACCAGTTAGTAGTTTCTGTATTTAACTAGACAGAAGCCAGCAGGTCACAGTAGGACAGGAATTAGAGGAGATATAAAACAGGGTAAATCAGGACAGAGTAAGATAGAGTGGAATAAAATCCAGGAGATATCTTAAGAGAATGTTGATATGGAAAAGAAACGTTTCTTGAAAAATCTCTGCAAAACACTCAAGTGTATCAATGGTTGGATCCATTTCTGGACTAGTCTTTTTGTTGTTGAGACAAAATGCCTGGCAAAATTAAGAGGAAGGTTTACTTAGTCCCATTGTTTCAGGGGGATTCTGTTCACAGTTGCATGGCCCCTTGCGCTTGGGCAAACCATCACGGCAGACAAAGCATGTGTTGGAGAAAATTCTTCAGCTTGTGACAGATAAGAAGCAGGGAGAGAGAGAGAATACGAGAAAGGGCCAGGGAAAAATATAGCCCCCCAAGGAGATACCCACCAGCAGCCTACTTCCTCCAGCTAGACTCCAGCTCCTACTTTTCATCACTTCTCAATAATGCCACCATGTTATGAACCTATCAAAGATCTCTCTATTAATTTGATTTTCCCTTCAGGATCAAATCATTTCCCTAATCTTCTCCAATGAGGTAGCAACAGAGCCCCCCCCCCCCCCCAGTAAATCAATATGTAAAGGACATTTCATATTTAAACTGTAACTGTCAAAAATAGCAGGAAATTCTAATTGAAAGTAAACTATATTTAATAGTTTCTATTTTGTTTATTTTCTCCTGTTTTATTGCTTTTTGAATATATAGGTTGGAAGTGGTGATGGTAGGTTTTTAAAATCATTTTTGAATCTATATAAACACCTGGGCAATATCTAAATGGCCAAAATGAATGAAGAATTGGAAATGGACCAGCTTCTACACAATACTGCCCTTTAGCTATGCTTCCATTTTATTAGCATGTAATAAACTCAACCAAAAATGTTTTAATATGTCTGCACTACTTAGCAGCCTGGGAATCATTCTAATTATTATTGGTTTTATCATTGTGGCTGTAGTACACTCTTTCTTTGAATTTCTGGAAACTGTTTAAGATGCAAATGATGTTAGCTTTATGAATAATTATCAGAATGGAAGACTCATAATTAATTTGACCCCTCCTTGCCAAACAAATACACAAGAACATAACAAAATCATTTCTTTAAAATGCAAAATAATTTACATAAGCATGGAATGAATACTGCTATGCGTAGCAAAATGTTTAGCAGAGTTGCTTGCAATTGTTCAATGCATGCTGGGTAATCAGACAACTGGGCAGGCAAATGCTAAGGACCCACTGAAGAGTAAGACTGAGATAATTTGCTATGAGTGAAAAACATTGGACTGGAGCTACAGTTCAAGCAGTAGGCGCTAGCTGAGATGTGGAGTGTAGCAGCAAACATCCAGACTTTAAATCCTTGTTTTTAAATAGCACATGATCCAGCAAGGCCCAGCCCTGGGAATGGGAGCCGCCGCATGGCCCACAAAACGAATTTGGTGTCAGAGACAGTTCTTGAAGAAACGAGCAGTCTTGGGAAAGAAAGGAAAATACCTGTTCTGCATGCTAGAAGGAACAGGAAGACCTGAGGAAGAAAAGAAAATACTTTGGGGCTGGGGATATGGCCTAGTGGCAAGAGTGCTTGCCTTGTATACATGAGGCCCTGGGTTCGATTCCCCAGCACCACATATACAGAAAACGGCCAGAAGTGGCACTGTGGCTCAAGTGGCAGAGTGCTAGCCTCGAGCAAAAAGAAGCCAGGGACAGTGCTCAGGCCCTGAGTCCAAGAACCAAGACTGGCCAAAAAAAAGAAAAACAAAGAAAATACTTGTACTGCCTGAGCCACGGTGGTATCTGGATCATAATTCAAAGCCCAAGTTTTATCAACCCATGACCTAGGAAGACAGAGTTTGAATGTGGGTGTATCAGTTCAGGGAAACAGAAGCAAATTTGAGGACCAAAGCTGTCACCGTCCTTTCTGTGTATACAGCCACACTTTTGGCAATTCTCAGATGTAGTTAGTAAGGATCCTTTCTTGTAAGGATCACTTCTTGATGGAGAAACTGAGAGTCTTAACCTCTAAAATTGTCCCCCCAGGTGAGATCACTGCTCAGCCAAGTTTGAGATCTGCGCCCTAAAGGGACACAAGTTGAATCCCTTCTACCGGGTGTCAACAAACTAATTTCTACTCCCACTTGTACTCCCTTAGTTATGTTTTTAGGAAAATAATATTCTGGATTGTATGAAGTTTTGATAATTAGAATTTGAAGTGCACCAAAGGTTCATAGACTCAGATTTCCATGAATAAAACTCAAAAATGGGAAAGCTTAAAATCTCCTGGCGATTCTTGCTAAAAACCTTGGTTCATACTGCCAGGTTCTAGACATGGAGTCAACAAATTTATTTTATTTTATCGTATTGTATTGTAAAGGTGATGTACAGAGGGGGTATAGTTACATAAGTAAGGTAATGAGAGCCTTTCCTGTCTAACATAGTTATCACCTCCCTCTCTACAACTTTCTTAAAGTGCCTGTCACATGTAAATGAAAACGTCTTCTAACAGATTTTGTGTATTATATCTCTCCTTGCTTTGTGCCCATTTTTTATTTGTAATGTATTCCTGAAATTTTATATAAAAGTGGAGAAAAGAAAGAAAGATAAAGAGAGAGAGGAAGGAAGGAAGGAAGGAAGGAAGGAAGGAAGGAAGGAAGGAAGGAAGCAAGCAAAGCCTGTTCATGATGATGATAGATTTGCATGGGTGATTTCCCTGTGACCTCATCATTAGATTTTCTTCAACATGTCCAAGACAGTGCCTGGCACGTAGACCACCTAAGCAATGGTTTGGTGATAGATGTCTCAGGAAGGGAAAATCTTAATGCCTAACTGGAGTACTTTTTTTCTATTGTGGTGACCTTACATTCAACAAGTAATGAATAGCAATTAATAAATAATATATAACTTATAAGAATGATCATTAACTACTATGAACTGCCACCGTAAATGCTGAGGATAAAAGTGAGCAGCAGGACTACGTTACTAGAAGCCCATCAGGAACACAGACATAAACATAACTCTTCAAGCAGCCAGTTAGAATCGTAAAACTGTAAGTAGAATTCATGCAGGGTTTTGGGAACCCGAACCACATGCATTGGCCTAGTCTGCAGAAGATCAGGAGAGAGTTTCGCTGGGAAAGGAGTTTACTCCAAGGAAGGGCTTGCATTTGGAGGATGGAAAGGTGTGATCTGAGGACACTGAAAGGAAAATACCACAAAGGATGTTCATTTTAATTCTATCTTATCACTTTTCCCAAGTCAAAATAGGGCCAAGCAATCTCAGAGGGGACTCTGAGATTGAACTCACTCAATAGCTCCCAGTTCTCTTTAGGCATCTGTGTGTACCATGTGTCCCCAGCTCCCAGAGGGTCCCTGAACTCGCATGCAGGTGCTTGGTGCCTGGTGCCTGGTGCCTGGGGGACTGCCTCCCTGGCTCCCCAGAAGATCCCCCTTTCCCAACCCTTCCTCACAATCCAAAAGCATCGGCTACTTGAGAACGTTCCGTTTCCTTCCTATCATATAATCCATGGGGCCCTGGGAACACCTGGACTCCGTGTTCCAGATGCCTGCTCTCATTCCACCAGAGCGGAGCTCCATTCCATTCAGGCAGCTGGGATATGGAAGGGAGCACTGTGTGCCAGGTTAAGTATCGCAACAAGAAGATGGAAGTGCTGACCTCAAAGACTTCATGGCCTCTGAGAGGGGAGATATCAATCAATAAGTTAGGACATCATATGAAAGGGATAAAAATAAGCAAGGAGGAAGAGGATGATAATCACAGTTATGATGGGAGGCAAAGTGTGCTGGACATATTCATTCTGTAGAACATTGTTTTTGAGTACCTATGAGGCAGGCGGAGTGAAAAATGTTGGTGTATGGAAGAGGCATGATTTCTGACCTTGCCATGCTTATAAGAGGAATGAACGTCCATCAATTAAGCAAATAAACAAAAACTCCTAGATTTAAGTTATAGGAATATCAATGAAGAAAATCTCAGGGACAGGTGACTGAGAATAGGAGAAGGTGTCTACTCGAGTAGACACTTTCCACTAGCATGTCACTACATTACATAAAAATCTACTACTTCCTCATTATGATCTTTAAAAAATTTACCTAGACTGGTTTTGTCAAAATGGAAAATGTTGTAGTGCTTGGGTTTATTGTGAGAATATAAAAAGGTAATCATAGAAAAGAAAAAAAAGAATGTGTGGCATTCATAATTAGCGGTCGATACACTTGTCTTTGTTAGTGGCTGTGCTGTTGCATCATCTCCTGAGCTTCATTTGAATCTCTCTCAGCATCCGAGGTCTCTTCCCCAGAATGAGGCGTCGGAGTCCATCTGTATGCCACCAGCTGCTACGTATGTGAAGCTCAATTAGGAAGACGTTCATGGTATTATCATTGTGATATTGGACATTATTCAAGCTTTATGGTATTGAGATGCCCATAGCAAGCAATAATGGATGAATAGGTTCAAAATGTGCGTTCCTTCCTTAGGAGCATGCAGGACAGGCTGATGGCATACAATAGCAGCCACTGGCCACATAGACTGCACAGACTGTTCAGTGCAGATGCAGAATGCCTCCCTCATCACCGATAGCTCCGAACAGGAATTCCAGCTGCTAGAGAACGAGTTGGATCTAAGGCATTCTATACTCTGGATACAGTGGCCTTTCTTACCTGTCATTTTACATTGCAAGTTGTGATTTCCTCAGCTCAATCACAGTCCCACCCCCAAATTAAATGGACAGTTGCAGAAATAAGCAACTCCTATGTTTGCAATCGTTTATCATACGCTGTGCCAGCAGCTTACATCCCTGATGGTAGCTACTCAAGAGGCAAAGATCCAGAAAACTGTAATTAGAAACGCTCCAAGGAGAAAAGTCCATTAGACGCCACCTCAAAAATAACCAGCCAAAAGTGAGTCTGCAGGTATGATTTGAGTGGGTATTCTGATGAAGTCCTGGCCGTACTGCCTCAGACATGGTTCACCCCTCTGTCCAACACGTCCTCGCTGCCTCTCATTAGCCGCTGAGCTGCCATTTCAGTCATCAGACCACCTGTCAAATTATCTCCGTGCTTGTGCTCAGGTAACCCTCATTTCACATAAAAATGAGCAATATGCAAGAACAGTGGCTCAAAGGATCACTAGCTTTCACCAAACATGGAAAGACCGAATTGCTCTGTATGGCAATGCCGCAGGGCATATGGGAAAACACAGAATAGAGGGAGGGATTGGTACTATTTGAGGCCGGAAGCATCCACCGAAGGTCTCAGTTCCTATTCCCTACATGGGAAAGGACTTGCTATTTTAGGGTTCATGTTGGTCTGTGAGAGCCATATAAGTAGTCATTCACACCTTTGGAATAGATTATACCCATATGCCCTTGCATTTGGAGTTTTTAACTGCTTTCTTCTTTGATGTGAAAACAATCATCCTTATAACTTGTTCTTACAACTCTCCCTGAAATAGGCAGAAGCAATATTACCATCTCTCCACTTCAATTGCTAACATTCAACATTCATTGGATGTTCATCTATGGGCTGTATGTATGGTACTAGGTGCTTTCATGTTTTTAATGAGATAGTGACGCTCAGACAAGTTATGTGACTTAAAGTAGACCATAAGTTAAGGACATGAAGTTAAGCCCAACACACCTGGGTTCTTTCTTACACAAGGTGGATTTTCAGGGCTTGGGTGTTGTTGTTGTTGTTGTTATTTCTGTTGTTGTTAAAGGAAGTTCTTTAATGTGAGGCGCTGGTGCCTCACATTTTCAAGAGGTCTAAGAATCCTGATTCAAAGCCATCCTAGGAAGAAGAGTCTGTAAGACTCTTATCTCCAGTTAATCACCAGAAAGCCAAAAGTGGAGATGTGGCTGAAATCATAGAGCACTCACCTGGAGCACAAAAGCTCGGGGACAGTACCCATGCACCAAGTTCAAGCCCCAGGACTGGAACAGAGTAAGAAATAAGGGAGAGAAAGTTCTTCCAGTGACTAAGCGGTCATGATTAGATTTCTGGTAGCTCCTTAGCAATCAGGGGCCAACTAGTTGTTCATCTGTCCTATGTTACTTCCACATGACTGTCCTCTCTCACAGTGAAACAAAGCAGCATGTGAGGTGAACTTCAATTCACATTCAGCCTCAGTGTTCTCGTCCACAGCTGCTGGAACAGCTGTTCCCCTCCCAGCACTACCCGCGCCTCCTTCCCCCCAACTAATTGCTACCGACTAGTTGAGTAGCTATGAATACTGTAGGTCTTGTCCCCGCTCAACAGCTTCTAACCAGCTGCCATTCTACTTGTTCAAAGATTCATATCAGTTCTGTATGGATGAATAACTCCAGAATTTAATTCTTGGGGTGTTTCAAAACTCCTAGCAAGCACAGTGTAGTGTGCATAACTGGAAGCAGTACTAAGCGAGAGGACAGCTTAAAGATAGTCCTCAATAGCCAAGTGTCAGTGGCTGGTGCCAAGGCCAGGATCAGAGCATCAGGCCAGCTCAGGCAGGAAGTCCAGGCAGTCAAATCCATGAGAATCTTGTAGCCAATTAACTTCTACAAAGCCAGAGATGGACAAGTCTTGAGAGAAAAAGCCAAGGGTCAGCACTCGGGCCCTTAATTCAAACCCCAGTACTGGCATCAAATAAAAAATAATAATAATAAAATAAAAGCCATCAATAGTATGAAATATGCTTATGGAACTCCTGTTACATACCAGGAACCAGGCCCCCAGCTGGATTTGCAGGCCCACTGGAGAACAATGTGTCCCTTAGCTAAATATTTCAAGATTAAAAGATTAACTGTTAAATAATAAATATGTTCTGTTACCCTCCTCGATAGGCATAATTTCATTAAAAGCCAGGCTGCGTGATTCTACTTTGGAATTCCTCTGTCTCTTACAAGTGCAAAGCAGGAGGGTCACCATGCAGGAAACCCAGCCCCCAGCCCATCCTCTGCGTCTTTGCACCCGTGTAAGCGAGGTGGAAAGGGCCTCTAGCTCACATGCACGGGACACCTCCAACCACCTCTTAAAGCTCCAGCTGACGGAAGGCCAAACTTGCTCGGCCACTACTTCAGCCCAGGGGGCTGACAGCAGCAGTAGCATACCTTCTGCTCTTTAGGTGGGTGTGGGAAGGGGGCCTTTGTGAACTTTCAGTTATTTTGGAAGCGATATAGGCATACACGTGTCTAACAAAATACATAGTACATAACAAGATATCAGTAAGTAGTAGCTGAAGTTGCTACCATCATGTGCAAAATGGACTACCTATAGAAAAGCTACATAAACCACTTTAGACCTATATACATATAGATGCACAAATAATATATATTGCAGACCTGAAATTACTTCAATTTCTCACTAAGAACTGGGCAAAAGGTTTACCTAGGAAGAACCAAGTTATTTGGCCCTTTTCTGATTTTCTTAAGCCTTATATTACACAATCCTTTATTATGCATCTTTTTTTTCTTTTTTTTTGGTCACTGCTTGTAACATCTTCCTACTTCTCCATGCTCTGGTCACAGTCTAGTATTCGTGTCTGATACTAGTTAGAGCTAATTATCTTCATTCAAATTTTCACCAAAAGTACACTGACTTTGTCACTTATACTAACAATTCAGTGACTTTATCAATTGTGGCTTTAGCCAATCTTGTTTCCCATTGCATAAGTACTGGACTGGACTGTAGAGTCACTCTCTTCTCTCTCCCCACCGTCACTTCGGGCTCTTCCTGTTTCCTTACATCATGGCATGAAAGTAGGAACCATCCTGCTAAGGGATGTGAGCCAGGTTAAGAAAGACCAATATTATATCTGTCTCATACGAAGACTCTAGGCCTGACAATAATTACAAAAAAGAATGCTATCAGTGGCAGGTTTCAGTGGCTCCGGCTTGTAATTCTACCTACGGAGGAGGCTGAGACCTGAGGATCGCGGTACAAAGCCAACCTGGGCAGAAAAGTCTGTATAAGATGCATATCTCCAAGGAACTACTCAAAAACCAGAAGTGGAGCTGTGGCTCAAAGTGGAAGAGCAAATAGCTCAGGAACTGTGCCCACGACACGCCCCACAGTTGCCAATAAAAAAAAAAAAAGAAAAAAAGATGGCATCAGTGTATGAGTCTTAGTGAGGAAACCAGAAAGAAGGCTGAGGACAAGGAAGGGTTAACTGTGATTAAAGTATCTCATTTGCGTGTATGAGACAGAATTAGGAAACACACTTAGTAAAGGACGTGATTTTGGTCAAACTATTTTGTAGGCCTATATGGAAACAACACAGTGAAACCTCTTTGTATCATTAACGTACACTAATAAAAACAGAGAAAACAAGCATAAAAAATACCCGTCTATATAAATATCTGTTTTCGTCAGTGGCAGATATGCATGATTTTGCAGTGTGTGTGTGTGTGTGTGTGTGTGTGTGTGTGTAGCTTCACTCCAACCTTTGAACCAGGAAAAATTCAATTTCAATACAACATTTTTTGTTGTATTTCTGTCACAGAGAACATTAATTATAAATAACAGAAACATGAACAAATCCTGTGTCAATTTTCTTTGATTTGGGAAAATTGGCAGAACTAAAATTTATGAAATCTCACCTTTCCACTTCATCATTCTTTTCCCTTGATAAAACCCTCGCGTGGTTCCTAGAACATCAGCCTTCAGGGAGTTCAGTGGAAGTAGTCAAAACTTAGACCCCATCTTTACTAACAATACTGTTTCAGTGTCCAATACCTTTTAAGCTCTTGAAATGGAAGAAGCTGATTGGCCCATTTCGGGGTGTTCAATTCTAGTCCAGTCAGCAGGCTTATAATATGGACTATGTGTGTGGCTTTAACAAGGAACATGAGCTTCCTTATCTGTGAAGGAGAAATTACTCTTCATCATGATTCTTCATAATAGGGAGAACATCGTTATTCTTTATGTTTTTATTTTAATCACTTGTCTTATTATGCATTTTTCTTTATCATGTGTTTTCCCTAAAATAGTACATGTTTTGCAAAAAAATATTATTAAACCCCAGTAACACATGAAAAATATTAACTATGAATATTTTTATGATTGTAATTGGAAAAGGAGTTAAATAACCACTCATATTTAGGTTTAGTTGTAGTTTCTTTTTTTAATCTTTACTTATTGCAACTATTTCAAAGTATTTTTGTGGCATGCCATATATAACTGACAAAATTGTCAAACTTGTCAGTATCTCAAAGGAGTTTTACAGGCCCTCAAACCCTGGAAATGATGGAAAATATTTCCCTAAAAGATAATAATAAAACTTGGGAGTTAGCCTGTAAATACTACAGACATCATCTCTATAATCATTTTTTTCCTTGTGTGTGTGTTTGCATGTGTGTGTGTGTGTGTGTGTGTGTTCCTGTTCTAGGACTTGAACTCAGGGCTTAAGTGCTGTCATTTAGCCTTTTCCCTCAAGGAGCCTCACAGATTGTCCTGCAGGAGCTGGCATTGAACCAGGATCCTCAGATCTCAGCCTCCTGAGTAGTTAGGATGACATAGTCGTGAGCCACTGACACCCAGCCATCTTCTTAATTGTCACAGCAGCTTAGGAAAAGGTGAGAAGAAGGACCCAGCCTCTGTGAAAGAGAAGACACCCACCTTCTAGAAGTCACAGGTTGCATCCAGGACCACGCGTCTAGTCAGTGGCCAGGCAGGAATCGGGCGTTGCTCCGTCTGCCTGCGTACTCTCCACTGCTCTGTCTCACTGTTTCTCTCTCTTTTCTATTTTTTTTGTGAAGAAGTCCACCAATAACATCATCAAGGGACAGCAGCGACCGACTCTCTGAAGAAAAAAAAGAATTAGATCTTTCTCTCATAAATCCCACATTCTACCTTAAGCTGGATATGGAAATTTGTTCTGAAATGAAAAAGGACATAGCCCCTGAAATTTAAGGAGTTCATTTTTAAAATATGACTCCTAGGCAAGCTGAAAGTGTCATGCATCTATGCCTGCCCCTCTAATTATTCAGCAATGAATTAATAACTTCCACCCCGCAACTTTCTCTAGGTCTGGTGCTCTGCCCAGCATGGAGTGAGCCCTGAACGCACTGGTCTTACACCCAAGTGTTGATGCAGATAATGAGAACACACTTTTGATCATTTTCTTTCTCTTACTGATGAGACTCTGCAGTTGATAGCATTTATTAACGTTCTTTATAAGCCTGAAGAGAATCGGAGCATGGAGTTTCATGCAGAATAAAAAGTTGAGCTCTACAATATTAAAAACACTTTTCAGACGTATTAGGCTGAGGTGAAATGGTGGTAGATGGGAGGTAAACGTATCTTTTGTTTCATTCTGTGCCAGTAGTAGGGCTTGAATACAGGGCCTGGGCACTGCCCCTTGGCTTTTTTGCTTAAGACTGGCTGCCACTCAAGAGTCACAGCTCTGCTTCCCACTTGGTGGCTAATTGGAGGTAAGGGTCTCGTAGATGTTCTACCAGAACTGACTGTGAACTGCAAGCCTCAGTTTTCAGGGTCTCCAGTATCTGGGATTATAGACGTGAGCCACCAGCTCCCAGCTAGCCCGACACTTTTCCAAGCAGGGACGCAGAGCTGCGTGCTGATTCCGAGAAGAGAATCAAAACTCTGCTTCTTAAATGTGATAATGACGGTGACAGCAAGTTACTTCTCACCCCACACCCTCCCCTACCCCCCTGTGTCTGAGTGGAAGGAGGGGCATCCCCTTCGGAATTCACCTGCGGTTTTACACAGGGTCACCTGGGAGCCTTAAAATATACTCCTGCCTACGTTGCCACCCACTGACGATCTAACCTAAGTGATTCTGAAGGAAGACTGGGCAGTGGAATGTTTTTTAAGCCCTCTGGATGATTCTACACACACACACACACACACTCATAGAGCTTACTTGAAAGTAGGAGAGTTATTACCATTGCCCCTCATATTTATACTTCTGTTGTGCTACCATCAGAAGGTGTTTGTGAATATATTTGGGATCTTTTTGTTGTTTTGATTAGACTTGTTAATGCAGACAATTTCTCAGACAAAAATGAACATAGGGACTTAGGATGAGTCTAGCATGTGTAAGGAATGATCAAATGAGAGCAAGATGATATGTCTGTGCCAAAATTATCTTCTATCAGCTGGACTTCCCATGCTAACTTCTGTTATTGCTGATAACAAGGCTTTTCGGGCTATGTTAACAGAATAAAGTAGCCATGCATGTACTCATGAATTATTTAGGGGAAAAAATGGAGAGAATGAGAATATAAGGAGCCAGACAAGGTGACTGACTCATTTATACAATCCCTCACTACTTCAGAGGCAGACAGAGAGGGCTGCTGTCCAAAGCCAGCCCAGACCAAACGTTAGTGAAGCCTTCATCTGGGGGTAGTGGAATTAACACGTTATCCCAGCCACCGAGGAAGAGAAGCAGGAGAAATTCATTTCAGACCAGCCTGGGCAAAAACAAAAGGCTCTGTTTCTTTAAATAGCTTTTAAAAATAAGGTGGTTCAGGCATGGTACAAGTGGTAAAGCACCTGTCTAGCAAGGAGGAGGCCCTGAATTCCAACCTCCGCACTACACAAAAATGACATCGATGACCCACCGAGCAAAGCCAGGGTTAGCCAGGTTCAGAAGCAAATCTACCACCGGTCCACACAGCATGGCAAGGGCTGCTTCCGGTACATCCCTTTGTGCATCAACGAGCACACCAGACAATACGCGGTGCACCTGGGAGACGGGAAGGCTCCCAGAAGAGCCATCCTTAGCAGACCTAGGACAAAATCCATCTTAGCTCTCTCCCATCAAAGATGAGAGACTTGCGCCGCCTCACAGACGTGACTTCCTCGGTGTTGGGTGATTGGGTGACAGGACTTGAACGGCAACCAGGTTCCCCCTAGACCCCAAGCCAGTGCCTTCTTCCCTTTGTGACAGCTCACCAACCGGGAGCCAGGAGTGCAGCCAGCCGGATGGCACACCGACATCTGTGGCAGCGAAATACGATGCTTCGCTCTTGAATGGTCCAGGGTAGGCATGGGAGCTGAGACCGGCTCATCAGCCAGCATGGACCCAGTCTCTCTCTTGCTCATCTGTAGAAAGTTCTTAACACTCTAACTTCAGATGTGAGCTAATTTACATGAGCTCTTGGACTTAGGAGCTTTGCTATTACAAGGTGATAGCAGAACATTCAGACATCATAGCAGAAAGAAGGCTGAAGAACCCTTTTATTTCCAGACGTTCGCCTATATCTATTAAAGAAAGTAATACTCAGAAGTGAGCCACATACATACCCACACCTGAAAGGTGAGACAGGAAATCACATACTTCACGACGGACACTGCCATCGACAGCAAAACCCTCGGCTTCTTCATAAAACGGGACTGGATGGATATGAAGGAGGCAACTGTGCAGGAAGAGTTAGCTTCACTACCCAAACACTGTGTGACTTTGGGCATCATGCTAACTCCACAGACTCACTGTCTTCTCACTGTGGTTTGAGGTAAACATGTCTATCATGGCTATATTCCCAATGCAGCCAGGGTGCTCTGTACATGCGAGGAATGTGGATAATTGTATCCGTATCCAGTCATTTCCAGTCATGAAAATACAGCCCTTGACCCTGAGCTATGCCCACTGAGGCCCACTCGAAATGATGCTTTTTCAGAAGTAGAGATGAGAATGGAGTTAGCTCAGTACAAAGTAGGAAAGGAAGCTGATGTTCTAAGACGCTGTACTCTGCCTGAACCTGCTCGGCACACTGCCTGTGGTCTGCCAGGGAGAAATCTACAACAAGAGTGGGGAATCAATCATCACTGTAAGGACAGGTGTTATAGAAAACGTTATCTCTTCTTGAAAGGCTCATTAACTAAAGGTTTATTTCTATGTCACTTAAAGGCATATACACTAACCTTTG
Organism: Perognathus longimembris pacificus; assembly: GCF_023159225.1. Classification (NCBI taxonomy): domain Eukaryota; kingdom Metazoa; phylum Chordata; class Mammalia; order Rodentia; family Heteromyidae; genus Perognathus; species Perognathus longimembris. The sequence goes on along the minus strand of NC_063173.1, from coordinate 3,736,444 downwards.
TTGGAAAAAGCAGAAGATTTATTTTCATGTCATAATGAAGTCCAAATGTCAGGAATAGTTAGCTTCTATTGGATTCTATCAATATGTCCACAAGTCTATGTTTGCTATATATCCATGTTTATATATATATAAATAAAATGTATGGTATGTTACTATATCATGCATAATGTTATGATATATTATACATAAGTATATAACTATTATAGATTTAATATAAAGTTAGTTAATTTTATGTGTTATATACTATATATTTACATGCCACTTCATATATATATATATATATAGAGAGAGAGAGAGAAATAGATATGCCTATGTTTATTTCTGCATAAGGACATGAGCTCCTAAAAACAAATCATTTTCTGAAAATATTATATCCAATTTTATCCAAATTTAAGTAGTCACGTACAAGGAGATTTGAATTCAACATGTCAGTTTTTGAGTGTAATACAACTTGCTTAAATCTGCTTCTTAATATTTAAATGTGAGCACTGTGAGGCTCGGAGAAAACTTGCTTTTCTGGAATGTAATGATCTTCCTGTCACTAGAGGAATTCAAGCAGAAAGCAAATGTCCACTGGGTGGAGCTGTGGTAGAAGAAATTCACATTTCCAAAACTGGCAGAGGTTAAGGGGTAGGGGAAGAGCCATATTAAATGACTCCTAAGAGAATTGTGAATTTTGTGAATGAAATATTTTCCCTCATATAGATATAAATCTAATCTTCAAACTTCTTATTTCACTTAGATATGGATATAGACATGGGTTTATATTACATTATATTTAATGGAGTACTTATTTTTATACTTTTTATATCTTGTTTTATATTCTCTTTTCTTGAACTAATTGGTGAAAATCAGATCTCACCTTCTTGAGCTGAGAGACAGGAAAGATCATTTAATGCAATCATTACACAGATCGAGGCGAAGTTCAGAGAAAGTAGACATAAGGAAGGTCATTCAGCTAGACAAGGTCAGAGAATCCACTTCCTTTTTCAAAAATACATCTCAGAATGAGAGTTCTTAAAGGGAGCCACCCTCGATATGTACGTGACTAGCTCTGGGGGAAAAAAAATGGGCCTAAATAAATAAATAAGTCTAATGATTAAGTTCATAAAGGGAATATCAGGAACATTCTTTTCCGTGTGTGAGACTTTTCAAAAGAAGGGAATTTGGACTGCCCTTTCTTCACTGCAGATACCTCATTTAAAGTATCAGAAAGTTCCAGCAAAGGCAGCCTGCAGAGTGACTGAGGTTGTCCTTTAAAGGTATTGCTGGATGGTATGATGCAAGCTCAGTGTCCCAATTCAACAGCACCCTGCCATTCACTTGACGCCCGTTCTGAGGCGGGGCTTGAGCCACGCCCTGCTGGCTGTTTCCATATTCCATCCATATTCCAGACAGAACAGAGATGTTATTTTTCATGAGAATTTGGAAGTGGCTTTAAAAACCACACACACGGGGCTGGCAATATGGCCTAGTGGCAAGAGTGCCTGCCTCGTATGCAAGAGGCCCTGGGTTCAATTCCCCAGCACCACATATACAGAAAATGGCCAGAAGTGGCACTGTGGCTCAGGTGGCAGAGTGCTAGCCTTGAGCAAAAAGAAGCCAGGGCCAGTGCTCAGGCCCTGAGTCCAAGCCCCAGGACTGGCCAAACACACACACACACACACACACACACACACACACACACACACACACTTGCTTTGAGAGCTTTGGGGAGAGGCAAGTGACTTTCATCACTTCTTCCTGTAGTCCACTGGCCAGAACTCACAGTCAACTGAAGGAAATCCGAGACATAATAATTTAACCTTTGTGCCCAGGAGAAAATTATATGAGTTGTGGTAAACACCTGGCCAGCCAATCTCTACCACTGTGTGTGACAGTATGTGTGTGTGTGTGTGTGTGTGCACGTGTGTATGAATGTGACCTGAACGACCTTTCACATCCCTTTCACTATTTTCTGTATTTTCCAAATATCCTAACGTCTTTTTACATGTTTGTATTTCTGTCTCATCGCTCAGTTCATTCATTTTTTTTAGTCCGTTGTAATTCGTAGTTAAATGCACCCCTAAAACCAGGTTGCTGGTGGTTCTTGTCTGTACTCCTCGCTATTCAAGAGGCTGTCATCGGAAGACCTCAGCTCAATGCTGGACAGGGCAGAAGAGCCCAGGGAGTACTAGCCTTGAGTGGAAAAGCTAAGTGAGAGCTAGAGGCCCTGAGTTCAAGCCCCAATACCACAAGCAACAAAAGTAAACAAAGCATACCTATTTCTCTGAAGTTAGGCTCTGTGTTTTAAAGTCTAAGAATTTAGATTTGGTTATTTTACAGTTATCCGTTTTATGTTGAAACTCTCCATATTGCATTTTATCTGTTTAAATTCTTTAAGCATGGTTATTTTAAATGTTTCTACTTTAGAATTCCATTATCTGAACTCCCACAGGTCTGTTTCTTCTGTATAGCAATTCTGCTGCTTTTTGAGCAATCTCTTGCCTCCTCTTTATTTTTTGAGTGCTGGTCGTGGTATATGAAGCACTGAGGATTTAATGTAAACCTAGTTTAAAGTATCTTCCTCCAGAAAATATGTACAAACTGATTCTCAGTAGCTATCCTGAATCAATCCGATTTGTGATTAAGGTGCCTTAATGTTACCACTTCGCTATCTTAAAAGGCAAGTGTACTTCTGCATATAGACTTTGACCTTCCCAATTAGAATTAGAAGGTTTTTTTATCACAATGATGCCTCCTATCTTGAGGAGCCTGAATTCCATATCTGGCTCTCTTAGCTCTCTTCATGTGTTCAAGCTCTATTTGCAGCTTCTCGGTTTTCTTAGATTCCCTGATCCCATAAAGAGCAGACATTCATGGTAAAATAAACTACCCTTGGTATGAGTTTTACTCTTCCAGAGGTTCTTGAATGTTAAACACGTGATTTCCCAATGACTTGGTAGCTCTCTACTTCTTTTAATAAGTGTTGTTTTTGTGTTTGAGTCCAGCTTTCCACATTATTCTTTGGTACTGGTACTAGGGCTTGGACTCAGGGATTGGGCACTGTCCCTAAGCATTCTTTTGCTCAAGTCTGGCCTGGAAGCAGAGAGCTGTGGGAGGCAGGACAGAGCCTCACTATTAAGTGGAAAAGCACATCCCCGCACTACTAGTCCCGAGTTCTAAAGTTCCTGCCACTTCTCCTCAGCACGTGAGCTGGGGGACCAAGTCTCTCAGACGACAGCCTTTAAGGGACACTTAAGTTTCACATCATAGCGCCGTCCTTTTTATCATTACTTTTATTTTAATACGCCTCTCTTGTAAGCTGTAACATGCTAAACCATATATGCCTACCGCTGTGTCTTCACCACTGAAACACGATCTGGTTAAGAGCAGAGCCCCGGCCTTGGTTAGACTCCCTACCGCTAGGTCCAGTACACCCACCCAACATAGAGCAAGGACTGAAGCACGAAAACGTCAAGGGATAAACGCCGTCCGCAGAGCCTCTCCCCAGAGCTCCCAATACAAGTGTGGTTAAGGCCACTTCCAAGTTGCCAGGACGGAGAATTCTTTGAGCCAAGTTCTGTGTGACCTGGATTAAGCATTCAAACCTCAGTCGAAGCATCATGAAAGCCAAGAAGGAAACAACAGAGATCGGAGTTCTTTGTTGGAACTTAAGCGTTTGGGGCAACCATTTTCTTTTCAATTCCTAAAGACATGGTGAGGTTGGCAGGATGACTTCAGTGGAAAATCAGAAGCTGCTGGGAATTTAATACTTCGACTGCCCGCCAAGAGGGTTGCCGCCAGTGGCCCTCATTCCACAACTCTCGCCAAAACATGGGGAGTCTTGAGTCCAGTTCTGCCTCTGCCGTGGACTCTTGTCTATCTTTACTCTTGGCACAGTGCTGCTAAGAGAGATAGACTTGTTTTTTTCCAGACAGATTTTTTCTTTTTTGATAAGTAGGGTTTTTACCCAGTTGATACAAAATGTAGGGGTAAAAAAAAAGCACAAGTGATTTATTTGCTTTAGGAAAATGAATCTGTGTGCTTACCAAGGAATATTTTATCACCCCAAGGAGATAACATTTCCAAGCCCATTTCAATGCTGTGTAGCACACAACCCAGGAGACCGTAATGATACCGCTATGATTGTAATCTGTGACTCATCTTTTCCCCTAAGGGATACTGATTTGCTATACCCCAGTGGCTCATCCATTTGGTGCCTAGTGTGATTGGATTCTATTCCTGACTAGATGTTCCCATCAAAGCCACAAAGACAACATCCATCTCCTCACATGTCTCGAGGCATGATAATGACCGTGGTGAATATGGTTTTAGTAGTGTTCATTTGGATTCAATGTCACTCTCAGAATGAGAGGAGTCAAATGCTGGGAATTTTAAAGGACTAACAATTGTTGAATTTTTTCTGCAACATCCCCACCAAGTGGTCAGACCACCCGTGTAGGAATGTCTACCGTGATGGGCAGAGCCCTGCTTTTCCTCAGGTGCTACAAACCCTTCATTTGCATCCACTGAGAAGAATCGTGTCTCTTGATTCTTTTTACATGTGGGGACTCAGAAGAAATCAAATGTTGCTTGAGGTGTCTGTCCCATGTCTTATTGCTATGATTATTATTATTACCTTTAAGTGGTTGTACAAAGGGGAACCAGTTTAGCAAGTCTATTTATGAGTACAATGTGTCTGGGTCAATGTCCCCCTCTGGCATTCTCCTCACTCCCTTGTCTTGTCCTGATTTTGTTCTTTGTCTGCAAGAGGACTTCCTGTGAATTTGAAGAGTCCTCTCATAATGTACAGAATCAGCCATTCTGCCATTATTCATGTTGTGGGGTTTTGTTGTTGTTTTTTTCTTCAAATTCCTTTTAGCCAGTATAATTTGACTGTGCACCATTTTGGCCATCCCTACTTCTGAATGCCTTTAAATTGTTATTCCAGCTGTCATGCCAGGGGCCTGTTGGGTGGATTCCTTGATGAAAGTCCAAGACCAGAAAACAGGAGAGCAGAGACAGCTTTTTCCATTCCTCCTTCCTAAAGCACTTGTTGATGGCAGCTGACATTCCTTTGTTTACCTCTTCAGGGGAACAAGATATTTTCCTCCACTCTATTATCATCCTGCAGAGACTGCTTAAATACCCATTCCCTTGTGGAGGCTTTCTCTGTGGGCTTCTATAGGCTCTTGTATTTGACAAAACAATTGGGTGAACCTCAAGTAAACAAACATTTTATCTGGAGATGTAGCTCTATGGTAGAACACTTGTCCAGAATACACAAGGCCTCCTGTTCAATCTCTAGAAAATCATAGGCCAGGGAAAAAAATTTGTTTGGGTATCGTTGGATCCAGGTTCAAATCCTGATTCTGCTGCTTACTGTTGTATGGTCTGAGAAAAACTGTGTTGTCTCTCTTAGCCACAGACTTCCTACATAAATGGGGAAGCAATCTCAATTCTCATGATGGCTTATTACAAGTGGTCATATGTATAATTTAGCACAATTCCTGAAAAATAGTATATGCTCAATAACCAATTAATCATTTGAAGAATGCTATTTTCCTTGTAAGCTGTTTACAATTCTAGCGCTCTCAATGTCTGATATCTTAGCAAAAAGATTTGACGCTCTTCATCACATTTCTAAGCCTCGGTTACAATTGGTATTACTTTCCATGGCTGTTTTTGTTTAACTAGTTGGGCTATCATACCAAAACATCCCTTGTGAGTTATTGAATATGATAGAGGTTCTTCTAGAAGTGAAAATTTGAGAGGAACTATTCTTTAATTCAGCTTCTTGGTTCCCATCCCAGTACTCAACTTAAAACAAGATTGGCTTCCTCTCTTTATCTGTCAGTTCACATATGTGACCAGGATATTCAGTGCTATTCCAAGGTGATGATTCCTTGTGGGGGAAATCTGAACAGAATTGTAATCGTACTCCAATATTAAGCCCTGTTCTCCAGGCGTTCCCTGGTGAGGGCAGGCAATAAGATGTTAACATTCTGCATATATTACAGTGACAGGGCACAGATGTGTGTGAGTGACAGTCGTGTAAGAACAGACTCATCAACGCATGGAGGAGGGAAATATGGTCAAAAGGGATGATGAATGCACAGGGTTTGACAGAAGGAAAAAGTTATCTGTGAAGACCCGGTGAGGGAGGGTATGCTAAAGATCAGAACATCTGCAAAGCACACACTTATAAGGAACGGCATTCTTCTGTGTAATTTCATTGAGATTGACAAACAGAATTACGTAAGGCCAAAGAACCTTGTGGGACCCGACGTGAGGATTTGTTTCCTGTGTTGATGACGTTGGATTTTCCACGGGTGCACTGTGTGTTCTCTTCACCCCAGTCTGCTGGAGATATCACACATTTTCTCGTCAGGGAGTTGGGGTGTGGTTTAGGAAAGTTTGTAGCTAATAATCTCCCCAGATAGCTAATAGTGTCTATTGATTTTATCCTTTAAAGCCATAGATCTAAGGCACCTCATCTGATGCAGAGATTAAGACATATTTTGCCAGTGGCTTTGGAATGAATGGAAGCAAGGACAAAGGCAATCACCAAATGACCTCAATTAGCACCAAGTTATTTCACCACCTTCCATTCCTAAATCTTAATATATCCGTGTCATTGATGCATAAATTATTTGCCCACTATTTGGCTATAAAATTCCCCAAAGAATCAGAATGCCTTGGGAGATATTGGTTGCCATTTATATTGCTGTCACTGATACTTGGGGAGACCTCAAATATAAATAGAATATGGAACCCCAGTAATCAGTAAGTACTACCTATACCCATTTCCTCCTTACCCTCTTCTCCGGAACAAAAAGTTTTATGATAACCAGGATCTATTCTAGATGAGTCCATCCAACAGACCTCCATGTAATGCTAAAACAGAATAGCCTAACTACATTCCAACAGTAATCACCGATAGCCTACGTTGATTGTTTACTTTATACCAGTGACTTTAGATTTACTTTACACCTGTAATTCCAGAAGATACTTTCCTTCTGCTATCTCACCAACCTTTATAAGACCTCTGTGAAAGAAATCCAATTATTAATTTCACAAAGAAGGAAGTAGAGATTCACAGAAATTAACTATTTGACCAAAGTCACACTAGTGTCAGAGCTAGGAACCTACCCAGATTAATGTGACTCGGATGTATCTGCTCTAGTCATCTTCTGACTCAAGTCACTTTCCTGCTGATAGTGGTTGGAGAAAGAGATGAACAGAAAAAAAATACAATTTCATGTGATAAATAATTGGATCCACAATGCAAAACAAACACGGAAGGAGGGTCTGGAAGGGAGAGCTGGCTTCAAAGAGGAGCAGACAGTTGAGTAGAATTCTATCTGACAAGTGCAGGTCTATGGAACTAGAAACATGGTGAGCACTTTGAGCAAAGGTCTTGCGAAAGACAGAGGTCAGGACACCACAGAGCACACCAGGTTGAAATGGTTCCACTGGGGCCCCGACGCTCCAGCTGGTGGGAATGGCTACTATTTGGAAGGCAATGACAGACGATTGGAAGATGGCATTCAGTGCTAGATTTCGGAAGGATTCTGTACAAGGTGGTAACAAATTTAGATATCACCCTGTAGCCAGATTAGCTCAGTGGGTTGTAGATCCATCTAACAAGCTTTTGAAAACACAAATAGCAGGCCTCCGCCCAAAGAGATCTTATTTTAATTTACACAGACAGTGACTATCAGAGTGTAGTATTTATCAGAACTACCTGGAACATCAGTAAAGAAATGCAAAGAACCTCCTCCTCTTCATGTTTACTGAGTTGAACCAGATGACCCTAGTAATGCTCTCATATTTGAGAACTAATTAATAAAGAAAAAGAAATAAGCATCTGTATTTTTAAGTCTTCAGAATAATTTCATATGTCACCAGATTAGATGTTAAACCAACAAAAATCACCCTGCTAGTGCTCTGATGATGGTAAAAATCTTAGTGACTGAATTAGCAATATCGTGTTAAGATTAAAATCATTCGTCAGCCATACCTAACCCTAGGTACTTGGGTAGAAGACATCGAGGGACCAAGGTTTAAGGCCAACCTTGGCCACAAAAGAGGTTTGAAAGGCTCTGTCTCAACCAATGGCTGGGCACAGTGTTAGGTGCTTGTTACCAGCCACAGGGTAAGCACAGGGCTAGGTGAAGCGGCATGTACCCGCCATCGCAGGGCAAGTGGGAAATCTCAAGGAAGATACGCACAGCCAAGGCAGGTAACCAGCACAAAAATGGTGGGGGGCGGGGGGCTGAAAGTATGGCTGAAGGATTTAGAGCCCTGCCAGCAAGCTCCAGGCCCTGAGTCCAATCCCCAGTTTACCAAAAGTAAATTAATAAGTAAACAAAGACAGAATTGGAATATTAATATCTGATATAAACATCTCCTAGTCTTTCTCTTCTTCCCACTTTCTTTCTTGTCTTCAATCTCTTCCTCCATTATCTCCTCCTCCATCTCCTCTTCCTCTATCTCTCTTTCTACTCTATTTCCTTGGGCTTAAACTTTTTCTCTTTTTCTTCCAACTGTTTCTCATCTATCTCCTTCTCCTTTCCTCCTTCTTCCTGCTCTGTTTCTCAGCCTAGTTACTTTGGTATTGATGACCATTTGTTCCTTTCTGTTGAAGAGTGAGAGTCTGTAGTGCATTGCAGGGAGTCTGCCACTGTTTGTTGGTTATTTATACATTGATGGGGTTTGGGATTGTTTTCACTTGAGTGACAAACAGAGAGAGAGGGAGAGAGGGAGAGAGAAAGAGAGAGAGAAAGATACTGAGTAGTTACATGTAGAATACCTATCTAAAATTCTATGTCTGTCAGGGTGCCGGTGTCTCGTGCTTCTAACTGTAGCTACTCAGGAGGCTGAGATCTGAGGACTGAAGTTCCACATCAGCGAGGGAAGATAAATCCAACAGATTCTTATTTGCAATCAATGAGCAAAACGCAAGAAGTGAGTGTGTGTCTCAAGTGATAGAGGTCCAGCCTTCCGCCAAAAAAAAGCTGAACAAGAATACAAGATTCGGAGTGGGAGCCCGGTACCAGCATAAAAAAATTAAATTGAAACTCTACATCTGGCACAAATATGAATCTACTACAACACAGTTCTCTGAATTCTGCTTCAAGAATAGGTTTGGGAAGTGGTGCTGTGGGTAGCGTGGTAGCCTTGGGCAGACAAGCTCAGGAACGGTGCCCAGTCCCGGAGTTCAAGCCCTCCAACTGACAAAAAGCAACTTGAGAAGTTCAGCCCTGGGTGCCCATAGTCTATTATCTTTCCTCTGCCACTGCTTCAAACACCTTATAGCTTAACTTCCTACTTTTCAAGTTCTGACCCACACTCCTATTCCGAAGCTTTCTGTGAACAGAGTTAATCGACTTGCTATGCCTCATCGTTTACCATTCTTCCTGAGCATCTTGCCTTGAAGCCCCTCCAAAATGTGTGTGATTTTCTGACTCAGCCTTGGTCTCTTTCATGGACTGCTCTTCCCATCTGGTCTGCTGGATGTATACTTTGTCAGCTTTCCACCATCAATTCCTCTATGGATCTTTTTCTAGTCACTCTTCCACTATAATGCTTACTGTGTTGCACTGGGGTTGATGGATTAGACATACCCATCTCTGTCCTTCTCACTCTGTATTTCCAGTGTCTCCACAGGAACCAACTTATAGAAAGTACCCAAAAACTAAATGAACTGTTGGTGAAATTGCAACGTAACTTCAGGAACACCAATATAATTTCTAGAACAACAAACACATTGCAACCAGGCTTCAGCTTCTGAAAGGGATGAGAACTTAGTTTAACCCATCAATGACAACCTAAGCTAATGTCACTTTCTGATCTGAAATTGGTCCTCACACATTTTCTCTTGGCTGAATGATGCTTCGGTCTCACTGGGAGACCTTTGATATTTCCAAAGGGCCTTTTAGCTTGGGAAAATATCAGTTTCTATTTTGGCTTGAGTCATTGTATTCCTTGTCTCTAGCAAGACTTTTTGCTTTAATTGGGATTGGGTTGTTGATGTCAGCTTCAACAAAAAGCACATACATTGGCATGAAAAAAAAAAAAGAATTGAAACCTTCAGTGTACAATCAGAACGTATTGAAATCTTCCCAAACACTTTCAGAAAAGAGAGCATAGGCAGTCAACAAATATTTGGCTAGTATGAATGAACCAAGAACTCTCTAAGCAACACAGGCAATCCACAAGCTTCAAGAAACTTCATGCTGGGGAAATTGTAAACTGATAGATAAATGATCAAAGTGCTTCTATCTCAGAAATGCAAAGATGGAAAGAATATTGAGGGTAGATCGTAATGGAGGAGCTGCTCAGCTCTAGGAGGAGGAGAAACTTTTCTGAGGAAGGTAACATTTGAGACCCTCAGAGTGAGGAGTCAGCTATACACCCATCTTGCAGGAAACCACATCCAAGTTTCACGTCGATGACTAAAGATGCTAAAGTAGGGATAAAGTGGCTGTGCTGTTGGAGCTGGAAAGCAGGGACATACTAAACAACAGGAAGAGTTCAAAGGGTGACTAGATGCACACACAGGTGGTGGGTTGGGCTACCGTGGCAAAGACATTAGGTTTCATTCTGGTGGTGATCAGAAGATCAGAAGGTCTTGTCTACAAGACAAGATGATGATCGTATAAAAGATACATGATCTGCTGGGTGATAGGAAGCGCCCCCTCTCTCTCTGACTGTTTCTCGGGGGGATGGATGCTGGGAGGGGCTGCAGGAGAGTGAGCAGGGAAATCAGTGAGCTGATGAACGCCCAATTCCAGCTGAGACATGATGGCGGTGCGTAGATGGAGGTTGTAGCCATGGAGATAGTGAGCGTGGATCCTCTCTGATATGATTTGGAATTTGAGTCAACAGGAGTTACTGACGGGTGGGAATTAGATCTGAGCAAAAAAGAGCAATTAGAGGTGACTGCTAAATATTTTTTTTCTGAATGGGTATTGCAATAATTTACTAATATGGGCAAGGCTTAGAGAATCGTATGTTTGGGGGCGTGGAGAACGTGTTTCCGTGATGTGTGGCATGCCCATTTGACATCCAAGTAGAGACTTTGAGTAGGCAGGGGGGGATGATCTGTGTATAAGCAAGATATAAAAATAAGTGCAAATCTGAGGGAAAGATAAGACAAAAGCATACAATCTAGGACTGGACCCAAGGTCTGCCAATATTCAGAATTCTGGAAGAAGAGACATTAGCAAAGGAAGTTAAGAACAATCGTCTGCACAGAAAGAGGCAAAATGGAAGATTGTAAATTTGTGAAAGCCAACAACAGAAATTATTCCCAAAGTGGAAACATAGACAATCTGGATGTAGCAGTCAGTTGTAAAATAGAATAACATAAAGACAGACAACTACTGGTTTGTATAAGCTCTAAATCTCTGATGAATCTTGTAAATAAGTATATGATTCTAAGTTCTGGTAAGACAGCAAAGCAAAGAAACAGGAAGCTATGAGTGGCATAAATAAGGCAAGTTGATATTGGAAGAAATCAGAGAAGATCTCTGAGAGGAAACAATTACAAGATGAGCTATGAAGTCTCGTTAGAGTAATCTATGTGTTTGTGGAAGAACTTATTCTAGGTAAAGGTAAAACAACTGGCATGTTCTGGAAGTTACCAATGAAAAGGAGTTTGGCATAATCCCAGAACTGAAGGACTACTGTGGCCAAAACAAAGCAGAAAGACCAGTTCTAATGAAAAAAATCTAAGTGAAAATACAGATGAAGGGCAATCATAAGATACGATACCAAACAATAATTCAATGAACTATGAATGCCACACATTGTACTGCAATTTTGAGGTGGCAAGAGCAAGCTCATAAAGAGAAAAGGAATGTGTGGATGACAGCAAAGCAAAGTAGCTAAGAGAATGAGCCTCAATATCATGGAGACTGAATCTACTCACTAGTTCTTACATAGAACAGTTTGCTTGCAGATGGTCACTAGTTTTTCGATGGCTGGGTTATTATTCACTTTGAATAAGCTTCTTTACTTCTTCAAAACTTTGCCTCCTCCTATTTAAACCCTAATAATAATGCTTCGTACAACGGTGGAACAAATGAGGACAGACATGGACCCCCTGCCACCCTATTAAATGAGACGTCATATGGAAAAATCTGCGTGATAGTGGCACAATTATGGTTACTATTATTGTTTTTAAAGCTGCTGTTAGCATGGTTCCTTCTTGTCAGTAGTGGAAAGAGATGTTACTATGGAGGGAACAAACAGCCTGGTTTTGAGTGATTTTGTGTGCTACGGCCAGGAACCAGGACCTGGTTTGGGACTTTTGGTCTGAAAGAGGAGTTTGGGACTTCAAATTTCCCTGTAATTAATATTTTAGCTTCATCCTACAGCTTTATTGTTATGTTCATATATATGTATACATAGATATGTATATATATATATATATATATATTTTTTTTTTTTTTTTTTGCCAGTCCTGGGGCTTGGACTCAGGGCCTGAGCACTGTCCCTGGCTTCTTTTTGCTCAAGGCTAGCACTCTGCCACTTGAACCACAGCGCCCCTTCTTGCCATTTTCTGTATATGTGGTGCTGGGGAATCGAACCCAGGGCTTCATGTATACGAGGCAAGCACTCTTGCCACTAGGCCATATTCCCAGACCCTGTTGTGTTCATTTTTATTCAGTTCACAATTCTCTTTGATGTCTCTTTATTTACTCCTTGAACAGTGGGGGTAATTAGACGCTAGTTACTATTTCAAGATTGTCTTTCAAAAACACCTTGTTATTGATTTATGATTTAATTCTATTGTGGTCAGAGAACATATGTGGTAAGGTTTGAAACTTCCTACATGTATTGCTATTTGCATTCTGATTCAGATGTGCTCTACAATATGAAATGTTGGACATGTGTATTTTGATGTATGCGCCAGCAAAGAAACTTGAACTAAGGGCCTCGAAAACTTGCTTGGCTTTTCCACTCAAGCTTTACACTCTACCATTTGAGCTGCCATCCACTTCTGGCTTTTTGCTGGTTAATTGGAGATAAAATTCTATTTGATTCGTCTGCCCAAACTGCTTTCAAATCGTGATCCTTAGATCTTCCCTAGGTAGGATTACAAGTATGAGCCACCAGTGCCTGATTCCATCCTCTACTTGTTAATGTTTGTTTTACTCTTGTTATGTAGTATGCCTGTATATGTTGATGAGGTCAAGTTGGCTGATGGTTGATCTTTCAGATACTTACTGATTTCAATTTGTTCTGTCAATGATGAGAAAAGGTGTGTTGAAATAGATGACTGGGGTTATGGACTTTTAAATTTTTTCCTTGTGACTTCCTTCGTGTATTTTGAGGATCTTAGTTTTAGGTGGCTAAATGATGTGTGCTTTTGATGAAATGACCCCCTTACCATTAGAAGGAAAAAACATTTTGTTTCTACTAGTATTCTCTCCGCAGAATTCTACTATTTCAGACATTGGTTTCGCTGCATTTTTATTTCACTGTCTTTGCCGTGGTAATTTTCCTGCATGGGTGGAATAGTAGAGGAAATAAAAATAAGTTGTAGCTGTAAATAATAAATCTAAAGTATTTTAGGTAACCTACAACTGGATCCCCCTCTTATCTCCAACTTGATCCGTTCTGCCATTTAATTTGCATTTCATCTTCCAATGTGGTGAGTGAAAAAGAAAGATTTAGACCTACTGACTTGTAGTTTGTGTCTAATCACTTCTTAATCCCTTCTGTCTGTTTTTCTGCCTTCTTTTGGACTAATTGAATGTTTTGTGGTTGCATTTCTTTCTTTTTTTAACTTAGGTATAATTCTTTATTTTATTAGCAAGTGTTTTGAAATGTATATTAGACTGTCTCCTTCTGGCAAAATTACCCAGTATAAGATAGATAGAAAGATTAGATAGACAAATTGATTGATTGATTGATACATACATATATACACACATTAATCTCTCTATATATAATATGTTTATATTATATAGAGAGACAGAGTGATGACAGCCATATGGATAAATAGATAGATAGATAGATAGATAGATATTTAAAATGCTTTGTTCTTGTTTAAGGGTTTCAAAATTAAGGGACAGTGCCCTCCTTGCCCTGTGTAGACGCACACATTTCTTTTGGAGGAGTTTCCTCTGACCTGCAAGCCTTCCGTGCATACTTCTTGCAGTGAGGTCTGTTGGCTGTACATGTCACTGAGGTCAAGTCTTTCATTTGCTGAAAAAAGATTTATTGTGCCTTTATTTTGGGAAAATACTTTCCCTGAATATTGAGTTCTAGCTGACTACATTTTTTTTTTACTACTTTAAAAGTGCTCTATTCTCATCTGAGATCACTCAGGCTGTGTCCTCCGTATATAATATTTCCCATCCATTTTTAAGATGGTCCCTTCATCTTATTTGACTTGTCATAGTCAATGTGCTTTAGAGCCATTTTCTCCAAGGTAATATGTTTGGGGTTCCTTAAACTTCATGGGTATATAGCTATGCTTTTCATCCATAGTGGGGAAAAAATTGGTAGTTATTTCTTCCTATTTTTCTCTTCCCAGCTCCCCTTACAAGATTCAGTTACACATTTGACATTGTTCCACAGTTTTAATTTTGTATTATCCTGAAGGAGTTGCACAAAGGGGTTTGAACTCCAGCCATCAGCTTCTGAGCACAATGCGTCTTGATCACTGCCACCTCTTGCATTGTGGTCCCTCGCTGGTCCCCACCTCTCCCTCTTCTACCGCTCTTGGTACTCTGATCACTACAATCTTTCTTTCTTTTGGTCTTTCAAGCCCACGATTTCCTTCTGCACTGCCAATTTTTCTATTATTTCCATCTAGTATTGACATGTTAAAAAATCCCTGTTACAGATTTTTGTTCATATGCACATGCATTGTACAAAGGAGTCTTACTGTAATATTTCCACATGTATACACTATATATGTTGATCATATCCACTCCAATACTCCATCTCCTCTTGCTTTAATGTGTTTCATTATTCTATGTCCATATATGCATATCATGTCCTTGAAAGTTTGATTCAATTTTGTTTTTATAACTTTGAGGTCTCTCTTGGTGCTGTCATGCTTTGTTCTGCCTTCTAGAATATAATCCTGTAGACATACTTTTCATCTATGACTATAGGAATCCTATAGCTAGAATACAGAAAATTCCACTTATAATGTCTCTTTTTTTGTCTGTATTTATTTATGGGTTAACTTTAAGTAATCCAATTCTCTCTAATTACTAATTAAGTAATTACATTACTCACATTCCTGTTTTGCTACTTCCTTGCATACCTAGATTTTGCTTTGTTTTGTGCTGTTGATAATGATTTTTTTTGTGTATTTTATCTAACTGAAGTCTAGATGTCTGGTATTCTTTTAAATATTCTAAAACTTTATTGTGAGAATCAGTTAAACTCCTCGGAAACAAGTTAATCTTTTGTAAATTTGCTTTAGAGCTTTGCTAGCCAGGACTAGATGAGCCTTTCTTCCTACTATTAATTTTTCTCTTGCTATTAAAGCAAAATTCGTCGGATGACTTCATCTAAGGTTCATTATGATCAGTGTTTGCTCGAGCTGCAGGGAACAAGAGGAATCCAGCCTTGGGTGAGTTCTGAGTTCTTCTGCAGCACTGCTTCCCCTGCCATCCTCTCCCATGCATGTCTGAGCTACACTCAGAGGAAACTTCCAGATTCCTGGAGCTCTAGCTCTCTGAAGGGCTTCCGTCTTTGCGATAGTCTTCCTTGTGAACTCTGTCTCACTAGCTCAGGGGATCCTGTGTACTCTGCCTTAGAGCCCCGCCCTGAGCTATGGCTTGAAACCCCAGACAGCAAGCTGGATCAGTGACAGACCTCTCTGGCTTCTTCTCCATCAAGAATCAGTGTTTGGCACTGCCGATGTCCTATGTCTGAGAATTATTATTTCAATTATTTTGCCCACTTCCTTAATTGTCTAGACTGGCATATCTGGGTACGCCTGACCCCATTTACTCCATTGTGGCTACAATCCGCAGATTTGGGTGTGATCATTTTTAACGAAAGAGAAGGTATTGACACTTTGTCCACCAGGAAGGCAATGGGGAATTCTGGGAAGCTTTTCAGCTGGATTGTATCAAATATGACTTTTAAGGAAGCAACCCTGATAACTACAGTGAAGAGAGTACAGGAGGGAGACAGGCTCGGGTCACATGGTTTCATAGGGAAAATTCCAGGTAATCATTTACAGGCTTGTGGATGGAGGGATAAAGTAAAATTGAACACATGAGCAATCACAAGATCATCCTAAAACATCAGCAGGAAACCCTGATTCTAGGAACTTTCTGTACAAATCCAAGGAGTAAGACCTCACCTCACATATATTAGCTTTCATTTACATTTGGAAAGAAGGAACTACCTAAGTATCTTCACTGACTGCATGGATGAGTAGGAGAGGGACATGAAATAAACAAATTAAACAAAATTAATAGGCAAGGACCTGGGGCTGAGATCTGTTAGATTCACAGTAAGAATAAAAGTTCCTTTTTAGTGGATATCATCATCATCAATTTGAAGAATAAATGCTAATTTTACAAGAGCTATCATCTCTTCCCTTTCTGAAACATGAAGAGGAAAGGATCCAGCGTTCCACTATTAATCAAAATCTGTCTATTTATGACATGTGTCCCAACACTGGACGTGGATTCTTAAGGAGATCATTGAGAGGAAAAGGAATTGTTTGTTACCTTTCCCTTACTCAGATCAGATCTATCACAACTCTCATAAACCCTAACAATTAGACTGTACAGAAACGGAGAGAAACGGCATTTGTGAATCGGCCTGCTGGGACTCCCAGAGAATAAGAAACGTATCCATTATTTAAGTTTTCTACTTATGTTGTTTGAATTTTCAAGATGAACCGAGTATGAACACCTCTGGGCACTAGGATGATGGTTTATTGACAGATAATATTAACAACACATGAGACAGCCAGGCAAAACCATGATGATGAACAGTAACAGGCCAACTATACACCACTGCATAGGGTGTCCTGGGAACCCAAGAAGAAGCTCAAGTTCTTTGCATTGCATGTACAACCAGCATGACTTAAGTCCAGGGAGTCAAGAATGCTCAAGAGGAAGAAATGAGACTCAGAAGCACATTTGAATTACAGGTGACTTTTTTTTTTAATCCAGTCTTTCCTCAGGTCTTACAAAATAGGAAAAACTTCTGAGCTGCACAGAAAAAGAAAACTGAATTTAGAGATGGTCAGAGTCTCACTGGTCTGGAGCTCCTTTTCTTGTCTTTTAACTGCTCCTGGGGCTTGAATTCAGAGCTTGAGCACTGTCCCTGAGCCTCTTTGTGCTCAAGGCTAATGCTGTACCACTTGAGCCACATCACCTCTTCTGGCTTTTTCTGAGTAATTTATTGGAGATAAGAATCTCATGGACTTTTCTGCCAAAGCTGGCTTTGAACCATGATCCTCAGATCTCAGCCTCCTGAGTAACGAGGATGAAAGGCCTGAGCCACCGGTGCCCCACTTTGGAACTCTTGTATGTAATTGTCCTTGGAGGTAAGACCCTACGCACACACTACCCGAAACTTATGGCTCTACTATTAAGACCACATAGGTGTGTGTGTGTGTGTGTGTGTGTGTGTGTGTGTGTGTGTGTGTTTATCCTAAAGGTGATAAACAAGGGGGTTACAGTTACATAAGTATGGTAGTGAGTACATTTCTTTTTTTGTTTGTTTGTTTATTGTTAAAGTGATGTACAGAAGGGTTACAGTTACATACATAAGGCAGTGAGCACTTTTCTTATCAAGCTTGCTACCCCTTCCCTCATTTTTCTCCCACCTTCTCCCCTCCCCAATTCCTTCCCCTCCCCTCCCTTCCCCCTCCCAGAGTTGTACAGTTGTATTACAGCATATTGTCTTTTAAGTATTACTGTTGTATTGGTTCGCCTTTTAGCCTTTGTCTCTCCATTTTGATGTTCCCTTTCCCTTCCCTAGTTCCAATGAATGTATATACAATACCCAGGGTACCAAAATCAGTTACAGTGACATCAGGGGTAAAACCATGGAGAAGAAAGACAAAAGAAAAAGGCATAATTTCACATGGTACATTGCAAATAACAACAACAATGATAAGCCACTTATTTCCATAACTTGGAGTTCATCTCCCTTAGCATTGTCTTATGTGTTCATATGTACTAGCTATTAAGCTATTGTGATCTTCTGTTAGGACTATGTTTGTCATGTACTAATTATTACCAATGAGGGAAACCATAGAGTCTGGCTCACTTCACTTACTATATTTTTTCCAGGTCTTTCCATTTCCTTATGAATGGGGCAATGTCGTTCTTTCTGATAGAAGCATAGAATTCCATTGTGCATATGTATCGCATTTTCTTGATCCATCTATCTGAGGGGAATACAGCACTGTTACCCCCTCCTTCATTTTCTCCAGCTTCTCCCTTCCTATTCCCACCACCCAAGTTGTAGAGTTCATTTCCAACATAGCGCCTAGTGAATATCATTATTGCATTAGTTCATCCTTTGTCCTGCTATTTCTGTGATTCCTTTTCCCTTTCACGGATCAGATAAACTTATATACAAGACAAATGGTACAGAAAACTAAAACAGAAAAACAATGAAATATTATTGTTTAAAATTCTTGGCGCTCATTTTGATACACTTTATTATATATGATCCTATGTACTTAGCGATTGGGCTATTATGATCCCCTGTTTAGAATATCATTGACATATTCTAGTTATTATAAATGAGGAAAACCATGCAACCTACTTTTCTTTGGGCCTGGCTTGTTTTGTTTAATATAACTTTTTCCAGTTCTTTCCATCTGTTTACAAATAGGGCAATGTCATTCTCTCCAATGGAAGCATAGAACTCCATTGTGTATACATACAACCTCGGTTGTCCACTTATACTCTGTCCTAGAGAGTTCAGCTTTTGTTCAGCATTGATCTTTCAGCCTGATTTGACCTTTGTGCCTGATCTGAC
Source organism: Perognathus longimembris pacificus (assembly GCF_023159225.1). Lineage (NCBI taxonomy): Eukaryota > Metazoa > Chordata > Mammalia > Rodentia > Heteromyidae > Perognathus > Perognathus longimembris. The sequence goes on along the minus strand of NC_063173.1, from coordinate 3,717,466 downwards.
ATGTCGATCTTGAGCTCAGCTTTCTCTTTCTGACATTTGTAGACTTGCAGCCTACCTCGGCCTGCTCTGAGCTCGTATCAGACGCTCAGGATTGCCTTCGGGGTTCTGTGTGTCTACTAAAGGATTTCAGTTACTCGGTGATAACTGGGTTTAAACCAGGACAATAATCTTCAGTGTGTTGGTCTCAATACCCTTTTATACTTAGAAATTATGATTATTTATTTACAAATTATGATCACCAGTAAAACCCTGTGAGAAGTTCAAAGTGAGAAAGTTTAAAATGTCTCCTAAGTGATGAAGTGAACATTCTAAATGTTGTTGGAAAGATGGCATGTGCCTTGAAGAAGGTGGATGATACTACGGGGAAAAATGAATAAAGCATTTCCGAGACGGTACTATACACTGTACACACAGAATTCCTCCCACAGCCGACCCCGACACCACATACCCAAGGATAACAGGCATCTATTTCACTCACAGTTTTCAAGTGTCATTCACATGGCTTGATGGAAGATGGCTGGCTTCTCATGTCTGCTCCCCTAGTACAAAGTAACGTGCCACTCAGCCTCTAGAAGACTGTTAAGAGTTGACAAACATGGAAAGGACAAGTCTCATCCTAAGACTATAGTATTTTAACAATGCTTCATTATCTTTCGAGCTGTTGTCTAAAGGAATTATCATTCAACAAATCAGTGTATAAGAACAATGCATCTTGACTGATGCCAAATCTTTCATCATTCTCCTCTTCCCCTCCCAACTCAACATCTCCCCTCAATATTCTTAATTTCATAGGCTATACATGGACGATTATGACTGCATTCTCCTCCTCTTCCTCTCTTCATTTTTCTGCCCTCCTCCTCTTGACTTGTGGACGGGTTGCAAAGGTCTTGAACATCCCTGGACTAGACTTTGAGAAGCACTAGGCTAAAGCAAGGGAGGGAAAAGGAGATTCGCAAGAAGAAACCAAATAAATCATGCTGGTCTGGTATTTAAGGGATACCTGATGGGCTGGGACTTGATTTTGAAGGTTCCTGTTTCCCAATCTGTTGTTCCATGAAACATTGTTCTGAGTGAAGGTAATAATGAGTACTGAACAGAATAAATAGTACAGTTATACCCATGTAGGAAATTCTGATTCATCTAGACATACATGTATTTATGATATGCATATACATAGGGAAATCTGTTCCCTAGGATGTATGCTTTTATTTTTCTCTCTTTTTGGTGTGCTTTATTTAATATTATCTCTCTCTTTCTCTGTGTGTGTCTCACTCTCTGTCCCTATCTCTGTCTGTCTCTCTCTCTCTCTCTTACTCCATCTTCATTCATCTCCCTCTCCCCATCTCTCACAACGTTGGTATCAGGGCTTGAACTCACGGCCTCTTGCTGTTGCTCTGCTAACTTCCTCATGACTGGTGTCCTACCACTGGTGCTGCACCTCTAATCCAGCTTTTTATCTCCTCATTAGCATATATTAATTGTTCAAATGGGTTTGTTTGCATGGCTTTCAGAAGGCTATGGGTCTCTTACCACGCATGTGCTGTGGAGGCCCAGCTTGCATGGCATAGCACGCCTGGTGCCATCTGGTCAGGCAGCACGCGGTGAGGCTGATGTACCTCTCCCGTGGATGCCACGGCTTCTCCTAGTACCTCTGAGTCCCACTCAGCGGATTGGTGGAAGTCGAAGGAGGCACGGGAATGGCTGACCTGGCTTCAGGGCTGCTGTTGCCTCACATCTGAGAAGGCACAGATGCAAACAAGGAAACACTCTGCGTGTTCACTCCTCGCATGAAGACCAACGACTCCAGGCAGTGTTGTCGCTTCCTGGGCTAGAGGAAGGGCCAGCGTCTGGCTTCCGAGGCGGAAGCTCTCTGCATCCTGGAGAGAGAACGTATGTGGTCAGATGCGTGGGAGTGATGATGAAGCTGCATAATCGATGGGGTAAAGGGAGCCAGAGAGAGATGGCCGCTGAAATAGGAAGCAAGCACATTCGGAGGAGGGCTTCTGGCCCTTGTTTGTCAGTTCGTGTGTGGATAAAATGAACTCAAAGCACCGGTGGAGGCCAGAGTCCCCTCTCCCGTCTTTGACCCAGAGCCAACTTGATCGGCCAAAGCAAATGGCGAAGACTTGTGAAGGCGACGGTTTCCACCCTCCGACGGGCCAGGGCCTTCTCCTTTTCGGAAGGTTCAGCCTCTAAGGCCTTACGACAAATCTCCCCCCCAGAACTGGACCCCTCACACTCAATTACTTCTACCTTAGACAGGATTTCTCATTTGGTTGTAATAGAGTAAGTTGTCCCTGTTTTGTGAAAGTGCTTTGTAAAGCTCTTTATAGGCTCTGGGCTCCCGCCTACTTAGCCGCCGAGTGTATGGATCACGACAAGGCCCTGCGTAGAGGGACATTTCCCAAAGTGCTTCCCATCTGTGGAGCTGCACGGCACCGGTGAGAAGATGGCCCTAGATCATCCACCTGCTTTTAAAGCACAGAATATATCAATATCTACATCTATATACACGGCGTTTGTGTACACGTGTGTATATACATCCATACGCATAAAATAGTCATTTGGGCCCAGGAATTGGTTAGGATTCAGTGAGAAAATTCGACTGATGACTACATGAGTTGAGAATTTCTTCTGTTAGACACCCTGTTCACTGAGAATCGAATCATGTTTCATTCCAAAGAGCCAATCGGTCCTTTATCAAAGTCTCAGCCGATAGTAGGCAGTGGGTGAATGTTGGATACTGACAATGGTAACAATCACCTGACAGAGAACGATAACAAGGGGACTATTGGCAAGAGAAGCTGGAGGAAGATGAAGCTTTTCAAAGGGTCACACTGGTTGGCAGAGCATTTAAGTGCCTTGTTAAGACCCTGTGTCTTTTGCAAAGGAATTAAGGGGTCAGCTCTATGCAAAGGAGAAAGGAACAGAAGAAATCAAGACGGGAAAGAAGGTGTACTCCCACAGGGAGGATCCTGAGTTTGGAGCTGCTCAGCCAGGCATCAGCTTTGCGAGTTCTGCCCAACCAGGGTTGGGGGGGGGGGCGGGGAAGGAGGGAGGCTGGCATCCAGGACCATCCCCCAAACCGAAGAGCGTCTGCTCGCTCGCATCCCCGAGTGACATTCCCAAGCAGTCAGCGGCGCTAAGTTTAACTTTCCTTGTCGGGACATTTCCCTTAAGAAGCAAATGCCATGCTACACAGCTTTTAAGTCCCGATTTGTCAGCTACACAAAGCAATATTTTTCTTCACAAGATTCCTAGGACCCTGACATGTTCTCTATACAAACATCTAGGGAACACACGCTGCTTCGTACGCGCTGGTGGAGCCTGGACAGGGGAGACAGCGGGAAGGACCGTGACAAGCCGCGGAGGCCCTCAGTAGCTCGTCTCCCACCACAGGTGTGAGACCCGTTCAATGCAATGGGAAGGGCTTTGGCTGCTGCCCGAGGACTCCTGGTGTTCACTGGGGACATTACGAATGCACAGCATGGTTTTAAGAGGTGACCGACAGGAAGCAATCAATCTGAAGCATTACATTTGTGCTGGTGGCTCACGCCTGTCATGCTAGCTACCCAGGAGGCTGAGATCTGAGGACTGTGGTTCAAACCCAGCCCAGACAGGAAAGTCCATGAGACTGTGATCTCCAATTAACCACCAGAAAACCAGAAGCGGAGCTGTGGCTCAAGTGATAGAATGTTAGCTTGGCGCAAAAAGGGCTCAGGGGCAGTCCAGGCTCTGAGTTCAACCCCCACAACTGACCAAAAATATTACCTTGACAGCCATCGGGTGGCGCTGGCCACGATCCAGGCAAGAGGAGGCAGAGCCGAAGAGCAAGGCCTCCATCCGCCTCCTTCCATCGCCGCCATGTTTACCCTGTCGGCTCACAAAGCTGTGAGTGACAGCATCCCACAGGAAACGGTCCCGCCTTGCACAAGTATCCTCCCGCAAACGGAATGGACCAGAGGATAGGAAACGCATGTTTCTGCTGTCAAAAAAAAAAAAAAAAAAAAACCCACTCATTAATGTGAGAGCTTAAATTTTCTCCTCGTGGTTGCCATTTAATCACGAATCCACACTTCTTTTTTATTGAAGATGATTTTGCCTCTTAGGAGCTTCAGGACAGTGCTCGTGACCCCTGCCTATAATCCTAGCTACTCATGAGGCTGAGATCTGAGGACGACAGTTTGAAGTCAGCACCGGCAGGAAACCCCATGAGATTCTTAGCTCCAATTAGCTACCCAAAATCTAGCAGTGGAGGTATGGCCTAAGTGATCGAGCTCTAACCTTGAATGAACACGCTAAGGGACAGTGACCAGGCCCAATAATGTGTTCAAGTCCCAGTAATTGCACAAAAAGCGGGAGGGCGGGAGGACTTTCAAGTGACCAAAGAATTGACCCATGACCAAAGGGTCATTGACCTGCCCGGCCACACAGTACGCGACCTGCGGGAGGCTGCCTAACTTAGTAACTTTAGGATCTTTGGACTCCATGCACATGCCCGAAGACTTACATGCTTTCCAGATGCGAATGAAAGGAAGAATTATTCTCAGCTCAGTATCTTCAAATGTTCATACCTATAATCCTAGCTATTCAGAAAACTGAGATCACAGGCTCAGAGTTCAAAGCCAGCCCAGGCAGACCAAAAAAAAAAAAATAATAATAAAATAACCTGTGAGACACTTATCCCCAATTAACCAGCCAAATACCAGAAGTGGAGGTGTGGCTCAAGTGGTAGGTGATCATATGTGAACAAAAAGGCTGAGTGACAGGGTGAAGCCCTAAATTCAAGACCCGGTACTGACACAAAAAGAGAGTTGGGGGGGGGGGAGGGGCAGAAATGTCTAAATTAAAGAGAAGCTGAAAAAAGAGAGAGAGGGAAAGAACCCAGGCATGTTGTTAGGCTCTATCTGTGACATAGACATGAACATTGGCTTCAGCTGAAACTTGGCAGCACAGAAGTATTTTTTTAAAAATACAATAAAAAAGGAGCAGTTTTCCACTTTTATATAAGTAATAGAAGCGTTTTCTTAAAGTCAAGAAAGAAAAAATATAGAAGCATTATTAGTTTGGGGATTTTTATTATACTCACTTAGCTAAACAATACAAGTTTTCATTTTTCAAGGGCAAAATCTCCCAGACAGTTCTCGGCAAGGATGGCCACAGACAAGCCTGAAGAAAAGAGTGAACATGAATGTCTCATTCCCAGGCTGGGTGTGGGGAATTAATAGCTAATAATGAAAATGCGTTCCCATATGTCTTTATTAGAGAAGTAGATTTTAAAAATCAAAGAGGACTAAAGAAATTAAAGACAGAAGGCATCACTTCCACTTGCAAAGGAGGGTAAAGGCTATAAGCACAAACAATGAAAAGCAAAGAAAAAAAACAAAAACCAAGCAGCGGTAGCCAGACGCCTGTGGCTCATACCTGCAATCCTAGCTACTCAGGACACTGAAATTCGAGGAACATGGTTTAAAGCCAGCCCCAAACAGAAAAGTCTGTGATACTACTTTGTCCAATCTCCAGTATAGCTCCAAAAATGGAGGCGTGGCTCAGGTGATAGAACACCAAGCTTGAGCGAAAAGCCGAGTTAGAATGCGAAGCCCTGAGTTCAAGCCCCAGTACTAGCGCACGCGCGCGCGCACACACACACACACACACACACACGACAACTAAGTAAGGAGTTGAATTTGTGTTGGGCCCATGTCTTTCCAAAACGTGAAAATGTCTCTCTCTACATAGCCAGAAAAATACTCTGTTACCAGACCTGGCAAGAAACGACTCTAATATGCCACATTCAATAAGAGAAATTAGATACTTGCCTGTTTTTTTACTGCTTAATGATGCTTTCGGAGCTTTCCTAAAGCAATACAACGCTTCTGCATTTTTTGCTACTTGTAAAAGTAAATACTTTTATAACCACCATCAAATTTTATTTTTGTTTACTGAAAGGATCCCCTAGAAAACTTTCCAGGGAAATGAAGAGGGAATCAAGGAGAAGCTGTAGGGAGAAACCCGGGGCCTTTCTGGGGAGAACCCGAGTCTGGATTGAGGAGGGAGCGTTGGCCCAGGAGAGAAGAATGAACAGAGTGGAGTGGGGCAGCTGAGGCTCGGGGGCAGGGCCTCGCTCTGCCTCTGGCATGGACGGGGCATTTCCTTCTGAGACGGTCATCGCTACAAGCCGAGCCTCAGCGCTGAGTGCTGGGTTATCCTCAGATACACCAGCGATGCCAGCACTGCAGAGCTTCACTGTGCTTTCTGTGTGTACGCCAGGCCTGTGCAGGCTGCCGGGAGCTCAGCAGCCCTAGCACCTCTTTTCCAGATGAGGCAACTTGAGCAGGACCTGGAAGAGCCGAGAGGAAACACCTTACATAGATCTGCAATGTGACTCTTGCTCCCTTTCCTTTGTGTTGGTGTGAACTTGTCCCGACTCGGTTCCCTGGTTTAGACGTTAGCGTGGCTGCAGGCGTTGGAGACGGTGAATGCACTGTCTAACACAGCTCTGAGCTTAGAAGAGCTGTAGATGTTCTGCGGGATAGAAAGTCGATGCTTAGATGATAAACTGAGGACGGGAGACTGAGTGAAGGGATAGATGGATGGATGACCAGCTACAGAGACACTAAACATGAGTTAAATACGCAAATGAGTAGCTGGCGCATCTCACCAGGTGCCTTTTATTGTCTCATATAGCTTCAGAAACACCCTGAATATAACACAAGACATATGTGATCAGTCTTACTTGAAACACAAATAAACTCAAAGCATAAACTTAGATAATTTCCCCCTAACTCACTCAGCTAACAATGATTGAGCATGTGCTGTGGTCTAAGCTTTGGGAAATAGAGTAATAAAATAGACACTCTCTCCACATTTTATTAAGTATGAGGGAGGGGGACAATGAATAAAACAACTAGCATCTCCTTTGAGGAGCTGGGCTAAGGATATGATTTGGAGTCTCTCAGGCTGCAGGCTTATATATGCAGATCTCCCGTGATGCCTTCGTCCACCTCCCGATTCCCAAGTCGCGTGAACACATCTCTGCAGCCTCAGCAGCACTTTCTGAACTCAATTTTGCTCCTCTGAAAATTACCCATTTAACTATGGCATGCATGTGGCAGAGGTGGTGCCAAAGTGCAGGGGTCCCCCACTCTGTTATAGCTTGATCCCGGAGAGCCCCAAGACGAGCCGACCTCGGGGCCTTCTGACCAATGGGAAAATTGAGGTCAGTCTTTGCTCTATTGTGTTACATTAACTGTGCTGTGGTTTTATAGCTTCATGGAAGTAAAGCAGATGGAGTCCCTGACCTTGAGTGCTGACAAGCTGAAAAATAAAAAGATCCCCTAGGCTACATGTGGTATCTGGCTAATATCACACCAGAGCCAATGACCATACGCTGACCACCGTTCAGAAGTGATGACAGCGTGTTTGCACAAATGCAATCAGTGATTCTTCTTGTTTGGCATTCGGTGTAGACCCACTCCTGTGGGGAAGGTTCTAAATCACAGAGAAAAATAGGCCCGGAACCTTAGACTCTGCATCTGTAAATCAGAGATAGACTTCAAACTTCTGCCTCTTATTATCCCTTACGCTGCCCCTTCCTAACCAGTACCCACAGCTAGCGTCACACATCCGACCGCCATCTTCTTCTTTACCCAGCTGCTTTACCTGCCAACATCTGCTCTCCAACCTTCCTTCAGTGTCTTTTGCTTTCTACAGAAAAAGTGTATCCTGATGAGCACGATTTGTAAAACGCGTTGAGCCCCTTCTTTCAAGCCATCTTCCCTCCTGTCTTTCATGTCTTTTGTCCGTGACGTGGCCATACTGTCTTTCTTAAAGTTCCTGCAAACATATCGCATCCCCTCTAAAGCCAGATATTTACATAGATTGCTCCCTTTAGCTGGAATTTCCTTTCTCTTTAGGTGACCAATTCAGATCCTTCTACTCTCTCATCTTAAATCTTACCTCTAACGTTTCATATTGCCTCTAAGACTGGATTGATGGCCCCTCCTCCATATTCTCAAGCAACATTGCCATCCCAATTTCTAAAAGCTGATTCTTGTAAAGAAATGAGCCACACCTTCTCAAGGAATTAGTAGCAAAGTTGAATCTAGAGCACAGATCACTCATCCCTGTTTCCATCCACCAAAAAATCAGACCAGCCCAATAGACAGTGCGCTCAGCCACATCAAAAAATACACGCAAGGGTAGAGAGATGGGGGCCTTCGCCCTCAGTGCTGAGCTGCCCATCGGCTTTTCTTTTCTGGAAGTGTATTCTCACCCTGAGGTACGATCTAGACATATACATTACGGACCTCTGCATTTGGTGCTTAGTCTTCTGCTTCGGCTCACAACTAGGGCTCCTAAAACATGAATTTAGCTCTCTTTCAAATATGTTGTCTGTCTTGGAGAGAGACACTGAACTGTCTGGGCCATTGTCCCAGCAAGTATCAAGTCAGTATCAAGGTCTGGGAAATCCTCTGTCTCCACACTTCTTCTCCAAACAGACATACAGAATCTTAGAGTAGTTGTAACAGAAAGACCTTAACAAATATTCCATCCACATCCCTACTTTATTGCTTTCATCCATTTTTTCCTTTCATCCTTTTCCTTCTTCCCTTCCTTTTTTTCTTCCTCCTTCTTGTTTCCTTTCTTCCTGTTCTCTCTCACTCCACTTTTATTTTCCCTTCCCTCCTATAGCACCTGGAGTGTACCAGGCAGTATGCTCAAACTTGGGGGGGTTAATCATGCTGAAATATACTAGACACACGAGGGCCCTTTCTTACAAAAAGCATGGTTCCGCTCTGACTTCAGACAAGTGGCTAATCACGCTGTGTGCTGGTGGAAAGCCGGCTTCTTTTTGCACTCATTGTCTTAGACATTTCAGAACATGTGTCACAGGAAGAAGAACTCATCGGCCCAAGTTTATGCAGGATGTGTTCTGCATATCATGTTCTTATGTGGAATGTCAATTGAGAGTGAGGAATGAAAGTCCACAGAAAGTAGTAGGAGTGCCGGCAACGAGATCGAATTTTGACTCACACATCAGGCCCCTCATAAAACACTTCACTCTTGTCATCTTCAGCGACCAGAGTCTAAGAAACTTCTCGACTGGGGAAGAGTCACCATTTTCTTTCACTTACAAATATTTTATTATCTTTAAGTAGCTGTTCAAAGGTGTTGCCATTCACGGAAGCAGTTTATGAATACAGTGCCTCTTGATCCATGTCGGCCCTTTCCACGTTCTTACCCACTCCTCCCAACCCATCCCTTTCTCCCCTTCCTTACCTACATTTTACGTTATGTAGCGAACGTTTTCCATTTAACAAGCGGTTTCTGTATACAGCGCATCTTGATCTGTGTCTTCACCCACCTTCAATCCACTCCTTCCCTGTATTTCTCAATTCTGTGGAATCTACAGTGAATTCTCGCTGACCTTCTCCTCCATCCCCCTTCGCTCTTCTACCCTTATTCTCTTAGCCCCCCCCCCCACCTCCCCTCTTGCAAGTACCCATTTCCTGCTATGTACTTTGCTGGGCTTTGGCTTCATCTTTTGAAGAATTATAGTACTTGTGCTCTCTGTAGAGTCTATTGTGCTTCAGTTAATTCATTTGTAACCCCTTGCTTACCACCTAGTGTGTTTACTTGTGTATTTATAGGCACATTTTAGCTTCCACAAATGAGGAAAGGATGCAACCTGTGTTTCAGACCAGATGCCCCTCAATGGATGGATGGATGGATCAAGAAAATGTGGTATATCTGCCCAATGGAATCCTACTCATCCATCAGCAATAATTATGCTGCACTATGAATAAGGAAATAGAAAGACTTGGGAAAAATTACATTAGGCAAAGTAAGCCAAACCCAGAAAGGCAACATTTTTAAAAATTTTATATAAATTCCTATTATCTTAAAGTTCTTTTAGAAGGGAGTTTCAATTCAGTGTGTCACTTTAAGTGTACAATGCATCTTGATCAATATCATCCATCAGGCACCAATTCTAGGATCAAGACCTAAAGTATGTTTAAAGAGCTTTTGTTTAAAGATCAGTTGTGGGACTTGAATTAAGGGGGCCTGGGTGCTCTTCCCGAGCTCTTTATGTTAAAGGTTAGCACTCTACTACTCTGAGCCACAGCACCAGTTCCAGGTTTCTGGAGCTAAACTGGAGATAAGAGTCTTGCAGACTTTCCTGCCTGGGCCGGCTTTGAAGCGCCATCCTTAGGTCTCAGCCTCCTGAATACCTAGGACTATAGGCGTGAGCCACCAGGATCTGGTGCGGGATCTTCTTTCTTACTTCATAATTTGGTTTGGGATCCAGAAAACTTACATGCTAAATCAACATCTCCTAGACAGTCTTGCTTTGGTTTAAGCACTGCTTCACATCTTGACTACATATACTAGACTTCCTCAAAGTGTCCTTTAGCTCGAACAGAGATTTAAGAGCATCATCAAAACCCCAAGCAAACAAGAGCCAGCACGGGGACTTGTTTTGCGCCATTCATCATGGCATTAGCAATAGCTCATTTATTCCCCACTGCAGTTCTCTTAGTGGGTATATACAAATACACACATATGCATATGTATGCGTGTGTATGTATGTATATATATATATAGTGTATATAACTCTACACACACACACACACACACACACACATTTATTTATTTATTTATTTGAAACAAGGCCTTTCGAGGTTTGGTGACTTTTCTGCCGTCACACAATGAGGACATCTGATGTGCTCTCATGGTGTGCCATGTTACATAAGAAGCCAGCACTCCAGGGTAAGTTTGCACAGCCTTGCGGCAGTTAGAATATGACATTGCTAGGTGACTGTCTTAATGAGACAGGAGTAGATTTTGTTCACATTCTTGGCTTCCTGCTAAACACGATCAGTGCCATTACCTTCACAGGCAAAACCAGTGACCAATCTTTTTACGGTGTACCTAAAATCTACCTCCCTGTTCCCTGTAATTTATACCCGTGGGGCTTTCTATCCTCCTCTCTGAGTAGAAAGGCTCTTTGTACCAAGTCTCAGATTCTGACAGTCCCGGGTTTGATTGTCTTTCATTTTCATGGTTCCCTTTAAGTTTCATCAAGCCTGGGCCCATCTCATGCCCTTCGTCGTGGCAGTTCTGCCCAGCACTGTTTCCCCCCGTCTGCCATCACTAGGAGGAGGGAAGGCCTGAGCTTCCCTTGCCTACCACAGCACGCACATTCCTTGGGCCACTCGGTGTGAAACTGCCAATACCAGCCTCAAGTAGCTTGCCCACAACAAAAGGGAGACTTAATTCTACGAAACGCTGCGTGGAAAGCATGCCAGGAAGGCCTGTGAGTCCACAAAAGCCGCGGCGACTCTCTTGGCTCTTCCCTCATCTCTACATGAACGCCGTTCTTGAACCCTGTAAGACTAGCTTTGTGTGGTCTTGAGTCTACATAGGGAAAAAAAAAAAAAAAGGCACAGTTATTTCTAGTTCCTGGGTGTACCTATGACTATCCAGCAGTTACCTACCAAAGCTAATTTCTTCGGTCCAACTACCAAAGTTCCAAAATCTCTCAACATTTGTTCCAGGAAGGGTGGGATTCTTGTTTTAGGGAAAGAGTGGCTCTAAGAGAGATAACTCTGTACTGCCTAGACTTAAATGAGTTGCTACTTCATCTTTAGTAAGTTATCCACTGGCTGAGACCTGTGCTGACAAGGTGAAATTAGAATCCAGAACTGAGCACTTGAACAGCATACAGTGGCCATTCACAAAAATCCTCAGGAAGATTTAGCTGGGTAAGAACCCATCTGTCTACAGTGGTGGTGTTAGTGCCGACACGATCCCTAACACTCGGTAGAAAGCAGGGAAACTACCGTTCAAGGGGAAAGTATCATTCACCATACTCCCCACCTGGTGAGAAGAGAAGACTCAAAAATGAAGGCAGGCGTGAGAGCAGGATTTCCAGGGTTAGCACATCAGAAATGACAGGGCACCGTGGGCTCTGCACAGCAGCACATAGCTCCTGCCTCACCACAAGTAAGTTCCACATAACCATTTTTAGCAGCTAGGATGTGAAGGCAGCATTTGTTCTTGAAGAGGTATTTTTAAGGCTGTTCAGGAAAATCTTGTAGAGAATCCAAAAAGCTATGTGGAAAATATATATATATATATATATATATACATACACACACATATATATATACACACATATACATATATATGCGTATATATGTATATGTATATGTGTATGTGTGTTTGTAATAGGAGAGGCGATTTCCTATAGGCAAACTGGGAAAGGTGGACAATTTTATGAGCTATATGTAACTACAAGGCTATTCTCAGAATAGAAATCTTAATATTCAGACATTCAGATCCTTATGTTTGTCTGCTCTAGCAATCTAGACCACTCAATGGAAAATATTTTCAAAATATTTATCCTGGGGTGGATACTTTATTATTTTGGTAGGTCTCCTTGATTTATTTTTATTTCTTTATTATTTTAACTGCGGTGTCAATTTCTAAGGCACAGACTTGATTCATTTGGACTTTATGTGCCTTGTTACATAAATGTGGACAAGTAGTTCTCTAGAGGGAGATAGTACAGGGCTAAAAGCATCCTTTTGTTTAAAATCTAGTAGGTGATTTCTGCTGTTAAGTTGTTATTTGTTCTCAGCCAAGTGACTTTACTTAAAATGGGAGATTGGATTCAGTGATCTCTGAAATTTGCTTATACTCTATTTTCTTGCAATTTTCAACCAGAAGATATTCATCAGAAAGAAATAGGTCTCTAGGAAGAAAATCTAAGAAATAATCCTAAATATGAGGGAAATGTGTAAGTGAAAAAAATCACAATCTTATTTTGGCATTATTAGAAGAATTATGGAAACAAGCTGAATATCCAACATGGAAACATGGTCACATGAGCTAATAATCTTTCCCAGAAAAAAATGCAATAAAATGAAAACATAATGTTGAAAACTACAGAAGGACTTGGAACTTATACATTACTATGCTCTCTCTTCAAGCTCTGGTAAACTTGCATATGAACAGAGGTCAGCAGAATGTTAACACTAATTGCCTTAGGTCTAACAGACCAGGGATGACCTTGTTCCTTCCCTTATACTCTTTTCCTTGTTTTGAGAAATGTGATTAGCATTCTGGGGAATCTTAGCAATAAACACATAATACTAATAGGAGAGATAAAGAGCTAGTACACAGTGTCAAGCATTTCATTTGCTTTTAAATAATAACAATAAAGGACATACACAAAGGAAAATAAGATACTATATATTCAGAGCTCTAAACCCAAGTGCTGAAGCTGAAACACATTCTTGGTCCTCTATATTAGTGTGTCTTATTTCTATGGATTCAACAAACTACACAACAGATAGATAGATAGATAGATAGATAGATAGATAGATAGATAGATAGATAGATGATAGAATATATGATAGACAAAGATAGAGTATATATTATATAACATATAATATTATATTGTTGCTAACATGTACTATGTAGTTAAGCCTATGTTTGTTTCATCATGCTAAATATACATATACTTTTTCTTGTTATCCCCCAAACAACAGAGTATCACAGATATGTACATGCATTCACATGGATTGTGTTACCTTGCATGAGTAATCTACATACATTCAGAGTGTACGAAAGGCTAGGAGTAGGTCCTATGTAAATACTGGGACATTTTCTATAGGAGACAAGCATCTGTGGACTTTTGTCTCGTTGAGGATGACAGAGAGGGCTTGAACTAACCTAACCCCCCCCCCATAGGTCCTGGGGAGTGACCCAGTATGTAAAAGTCGAAAGCCGGCGGTGCCCCTGCTCCCAGGGACAAATCACAAAGGAAAATGAGGAAGCCAGAAGTAATGACACCTAAGAAAGTTGTAGGAATTATGGAAATTAGGATGACAGTGGAAAGAATTCAGGGATTTGATTTCCTTTAGAGAACCTGCCTTGCAAGCAGTTGGGCTTTACCCCATGTTTTTTAAACTGCTTCTTCGATCGCGTCTCATGTTTGTGCCTTGGTGAGCCTCAGACCACCTTCCTCTTGTCTGTTGCCTCCTTCCCAGCTGGGCTCGCTCGTGTTTATCGCCAAATTTAACTTGATGAATGAGATGGGGTTCTCGCTTTTTGCTGGGGCTAGCTTCAGAATGAGCTGAGAGTATAGGCCTGAGCCATGGTGTCAGGCCTGAATAAATAGTCATGAGAATAAAATGAGTTTACTGAATCAAGACAAGTCATTTGTGCCACAGGAAGACAGAATCTGGGCAAAAAGAAGAGAGCAAATATTTGTAATGAATTCAGCCCAGTGTCTGGTAGATGTATGCTTGATAAATAGTGACTAAATTATTCAGTTGTTCTGCCATATGCTAATTCCTACATTCCCTTCCGTGTATCTATGAGTTGAACACTTACTGAAAACCTTTTCTATGTCAGGAACTTTCCAAGGGACTGACAACCCACCACTAAGATATATAACAATACCAAACAATAAAGACAAGCTCATTTGTAAATGGTCACACCCCATACTGTTAAATGCTAAGGTAGAGTTAGAAATGAGGACTGCAGGAGCCTGGGTAGCGAGAGGAGTTTTCTAGAAAAGGTGATCTCTGAATGGATCCTAGCCATGAGTGGAGACAGCCGGCCCAGGGTCTTTGGGAACACATACAGTGTGTCTTGTAGGATGAGGGGGAGGGAGGGTCCCACGTTTGTAGAGATACAAAGGAGTTCATATGGCTGAGAAGGGTGTAATTAGCCGGAAAGGCCAGAAGGCTGGACTCCAGTTCTGAAGAGCTTTAGGAACCCTCCTGAAGAGCGTTTGCTTTGCCCCTTAAAGCAACATGTCATCTTAAGCAGGGATGTAATTTGATGAGATCTGTGCTTCAGAAAGGCACATTATGGTCCATTAGTAGGAGGTTTTAATCCAAACCATGTTATGTTATGCTGAGAGCAATCTTAAACTCACCAGGAAGAATAGAGGTAAAATAAGGGTATGCAATTACGACTGAAAAATAGAACGAAGGATATTCCAACATGTTGTGAGAGGTTCCATCAGAACGTGGCAGAATATATGTCTTGCTCAGGAAAATTCCCACTCACCCCATAATAAGTAATGCTTGTTTCTTCTCTCTCTGCAGAGGAGTCACTGGCTAAGCTTGGATCTGCTGTGTGTTCCACCTACTCCAAAACGGAGTACACCGGTGAGTGATAATGGTTTATTTCCCTATGTCGCCTTTGGCCATGAGCCAAGTTAGGATGAGAGCCTGACTTGGTGAATTTTCTTCATTCATGGGTTGTCTTGTAGCTGTGATTCTCAGATTTAGCCCCAAAGACTTCGGAGCTGTCTCTATCTATGCCTGTATGTGATATGTATACTATTTCAGTTATAGACACCAAAGACAAGATTAAATTTAAAGATCAAATTAAATTGAAAGACCCAGTTAAATGTAAAGATCTTTGGTTGCCTTTTATTTGTGATTCTGGAATCTGAACAGGTTCTGAGCCCTCTAGCCAGCCATGTGGTCAGGCAGTATTTATGGATAGGAATGGAAATGAGGTATTGGGCTTAATTGGTTACAACTTTACAACTTGGCGTGTGCCTCATTTGAATTAGTTTCTGTCTGAAAGTGACTGACGATCACTTGTTGTAATTGGCTGAGGCTAACTATGTACTAAAAAAAAAAAAAAGCAAGTAAACTCCTAGATTTGGTTTCCAGAAAGTTCACGCACTATGCCCGACTTCAGGATTCCAGTGCATCCCACGGCCAAATGCAGAGTTAATTAGACAGTTAATTTAACACATCTTTAGAGAAGTACCTGTACTCTAGGCCATGGTTGAATATCTGGAGAGTTGTGTTAAACCTAATGCTCATGAAGCATATGTGAAATTTAAATCCCCCCGAGAACTTTTATGTTCAAAAGAGCCTTGTTACAAAGTGTCAGCTATATGTAAAATAATAATAATAATAACCCCTCCTCTCTGACTTATTCATATGCTTTGTGTTCAATAATGAAAACTTTCCATCCTTCGTAAGTGCTGTCTGTGTTGTTGAAATGTTGGTGACAAGCACAAAGTTTGCCCTAGATTGAAAATCATCAAAGGGTAAACACTTCAAGTGAGCTACTTCAAAACTTCCTGACTGTAGCATAAACTGCTCCGCCCTGGGAGACTGGCATGTATTTCAGACATGTCATCTCTGCGGGCTTGTTACCTCAGATCGGGCCTGGTGGCTGTTGGTGTGGTGTTGCTCTGGGTCTTGTAGGGAAGGTGGATTTGGAGTGCTGTTCGTTGGGAGGCACAGTTCACAGAGTTGTATCATGAGAAATTTCCCATTGGTTTCTGTAAAGGAAAGAGGACATCCTGGAGACTGACTTGTTTCTGGCTTTTCATGCAAAATATTTCTTGATGTGTAAGTGCAGCTTTAGAATAATAATGTACTCAAAAGGCACAGTTAATATGACAGATTCTTTTTGCATACCTCCACAGTCTGCTTGCTGTACTAGCAGTAGTTTTGAAAGAAAGAAGCAGGCTTGAATGTAGATAGATGATAGGTAAGTAGATAGATAGATAGATAGATAGATAGATAGATAGATAGATAGATAGATAGATGATTGACAGATAGATTGATGGAATATGATTGGCCTTACAGTAATTGGTTTCCGTTTTGTGGTTTTCCTGTCCTCCTATTAGCACCTCTGTCAGTGTTTGGCTGCCTCCCTATGCTCTCTTGGCATAAACATTTCTGAATTTCCTAGGGCAGCCATGGTTTTCTCTCCTGTTCTTTCAGTGTTTAACAGAGGAACCACAGGGCTCGCGCTCTGATGTTGGCTGCCTGCGATGTCAGTACCTGCCTCTGACTCCCCCTTACACAGGGCCCCCGATGTCTTCCCACATCCCCCTGGACACACCTCACAAATGCCTATTTGTACTTTTGGTTCTAAGCCAATTCTCTTCTGCTTTCCTCCATTTCAAGTGCAGTGTAATCACACTGGGTTTGGCAGCACACAGTTGAAAACATTGGGATACTCGAGATCTTTTCATTTTTAACATCATCCCAAAGTCAGAATTCCAATTCCCTTTGGGGAAAGAAAGAAAACATATTGCACACACCTTAAAACCCCAAATGTCATCTGAAATGAGCTGTGAAGAGAACTTCAGGTGTCCTCAGCACACCTGCAAGAAATGATGTACGTTGTTACCACGCTGCTAAACTTCACATGATGCCTCGCATGAAGAGGGAGCCCCAAATGTCTCAGAAGGAGTGTGTGAACCTTGTTTAAAATCAGCCTTTTTTTCCCTTTTAGGACCTATGTGATAGAATGATTTGTCTATCATCTCAACACAAACATCTCTGTAAATAGTCTATAAAACAGCACAAAGATAGTAGAGTTAATAACACAAAAGAAACAGTACAAGAAATGTACCCAAGGCCTAACGTATGAAACTGTAACCTCTCTGTACATCACTTGGACAATAAATAAGAAAAAAATACTTTTTTCCTCAATTTGAGTAGTTTGGGGTGTGGACAATGCAAACTTTACAATATGAGACTCTTAAACCCTTAAAAATATCTTCAAAGAAGCATAATTCATAAATACTTTATTTTAGCCTGAAGCTAGAATACACTAATTCAGAATTCTAGAAAAACATTTTATTCATTAAAGAAAACTACATTTACGTAGCACTGGCTGTTAATGTTAAATGTTCTAATGACCACTTGATAATTCATAGTTGTTTAATTTTACATTTTCTATATTGAGGTGGCACAAATGATGTACATATTAAATTACATATTATTCTGCTATGGCATTCCTATTATATATATGTACCTATATGTGTATATGTGCATGTATAGTGTATCATATATATCAGCTCAGGGGTTGAACCACTAGTGTCTATCTGGTCAGGTGTTACCTCTATCAAGGGCACACCTTTTGCTCCTCTAAGTTATACTTGGTCTTTGTCATATTAAACTACTTGAATTAGAGACCTGGTTTCCAGTTGTTTCTCAGGCCGATCATGGTAGCACCGTGGGCTAGCCCTTTGAGCCTACAAAGAGCAGGTTGACAGCAGTGGTAGTGCTGACAAGTCACCTTTTCTTAATTTAAAGACAGCCGGTTAGTTATGAGATGGACTGTGAGCTTCGTAATTCTATTCAAGGAGTTATTGACAGAGGGAAGGGGGTGATGCCAACGTGCAAATTAATTTTTAAAATCCTTTTTACACCATTAATGTATCCAACTCCATCTATATCACTCATATCAATATTCACCATGAAACGCTGAGTGGAATCTTTTATCATTTGTATTAGCAAAAATTATACAAAGGATTCTATAATGATATTTACATGCGTGCGAATAATGTACTTTGAGCAAATTAACGTTTCCTGTATCATTCCTTTTTAATCACCCTCTCTCCCCTCTCCCTCCTTTTTAAGGGGTTTGGTTATGCTATTTTCAGACACACATCTAATGCATTTCTATAATATGCACATGAGCACCCTCATTCCCGGCTCTTTTCCCCTCCCCAGATCCATGGCTCCACAGAGGATACGCTGAGTCCCCTTTCCACCATCAGTGGTCACGCGACGCACCTGGCTTTCGCCATTGCCATGCTTTGCTCTTTAACACTTTGACGACTGGCAATGGGATCGCAAGGCAAAATGGAAAGGGGCTCTAGTTTGGTCTACATCATCCACAGGATCAAACTCGTATTTGTTTTTCCTTGGTCAAGTGATTGCTGGAGGTCAGATGATTTCTAATAGCCTCGGCTTCTGACAGATGGACCACAGGCAGCTACGCTGTAGTTCCTGACACATGGGCTGTCGGTGTCTATCACTGTTCTGTTTGAAAAATGTATGAGGCACTCAGAGGTACTTAGTGGTTTCCAGTGCAATTAATTGCACTGCTTAGAACGTATGTATCCCCCTGCAGGTACGAAGTTTTTACTGCAGTGGGACCCCTAGTACGGCCTTCCTAAGCACATTTTGAGCAATTATAGAACTAAGTTCAGTGTATTCAGCCACAAGCCATGCTTTTTGGGTAATCTGACTGTTGGTCTGAGTAGACCAAGTTCCACACATAGCCAGGTTCACATGAACAGGAAGTCATTAGGCTGCCACGAATTGTTCTTCCAGGGAGCGGAGGATTCGTTCTGACATCTCTGTTCATACACGCGCATACTTCAGAATCATTAAGCAGTGAGAAGTTGTTCCTGTTGGTGATAAGAAAATAAAGCAATTAACACTTCAAAGGACAAGGGTTTTCTATAGAAACCCTTTGATGAAAGGAGGGCCTAAGCCAACCACACCAGTTCCCACACAGACTCCTGCCTACAGTGTCTTCCTCTGCTGTGTTTTCATCATCAGCATGATCCATTTGCTCCCTGGTCTCCCTGCCTCTTCCTCTCTGAAGACTTGTCTGCGTGTACCTTTCTCCATAGGCTACATCCCCCTTCGTGTTGGGAATATAGGTATGCATCATTAGAGCCAAGCTCCTTTGATCATTTTTCTTGCAAATTGTATTCCGGTGGTTTGGGGGTAAGTGTGTCTATTTGCTGCAGTAATATAACCAAGAAAGTCAAGATCTGGTGCTCATATGTCAGTAGTAACAGGGCTTTGTTCAGCTCCCTTACGTTTCCTGATTTGCTAATAAATTCCATGAATGGATCCAGGGTTCCACTTAGATCATGCAATTCCTCCAGCAAGTGCCGGAGAAGTCCAGATATGTCCATCGGCAGGGGCAGGCAAAGACTGGAAGCACTATTGTCCTCGTAGATGAAAGAGAGGGGAGAAAAGTGAGTGACCTAAGGAAACTGAAGAAGATTTCAGGGCATCCCTTCCATAAGGCTCCTTCAGGAAGGTTACGAGGAAGATTGTACAACACCTCTGAGACAGGAACTGGGATAGCCTGGGATAAAGAGCCAGACCTTCAAACTAGACAGCAGGATCCGAGAAAGAAATATCTATGGTTGCGCACACACTGTTAGACCCAAGCACATAAGCTTGTAGTATCAAAAATCTGACTTTAATACGAAGAGAAATTCCGGTTCTATGGTAGAAGAGTGTGGGAGGTTGGGCAGGCTGGCATTAGCACAGCCACACGTGCGGAAACCGGGCATGCTGAGCGCTTTATTTTGAAATTTTAACAAGAATATCGAGAAACTTTGGTGAAAAGATGGCGTATAAGCAGAGACTAAACGCAAAACAATTTGGGGAGTTTTATCTAAATATGGCCCTTCAGAATGTCTGCCTTTCAGTACTGTAATCATAACTTTAAAATATCTTGCGCTGGGAATGTGGCTTTGTGGTAGGTAGAGTGCTTGCCTAGCATGCATGAAGCCCTGGGTTCAATTCCCCAGCACCACATACACAGAAAAAGCTGTGGCTCAAATGGTAGAGTGCTAGCCTTGAGCAAAAGGAAGCCAGGGACAGTGCTCAGGCCCTGAGTTCAAGCCGCAGGACTGGCAAAAAAAAATTCTTAGGTAGGACTGAGGTGTGGTTTAGTGATGGAATGCTTGCCAGGCAGTGATGAGGACCTGGGTTTGAAACCCAGCCCCACAAATAATATCCTTGCTATATGTGTGCAATTCTGTCTGCAGGTAGTAGCTCACCAGAAAAGTGGAAGTTATCAACAACCTGAGTATAAATAAAGTTTGTTGTACAGCTCTTAGCAAAAAGCAAGGCCGAGATTTGATTTTTGTGAGTATCACAGTTGCTCTGGCCCTCTCTGGTGTTTTCCTCCTTCTTTCCCTCCGGGGTTTCCCTTAGAACTTGGCAATGTTATTTTGAGCGATGTCGGGCTCTCCACTACTCCGCTACACAAAGGCTGTGCTCTTCCCTGAGGCTAGATCTTAAAAGCAGAACATCACATTCCTGGAAAACAGGACCCGTCCACAAGCATCAAGAATCCCAGCCTAGAGGAGGGCAAGGCGCCCTGCAGAGTTCAGCCGTCTATAGACTGTGATATTGTGGCCCCTGCAGAACAATTGTGACAGGAGACGGGGCCATGCTCTGGCCCTTTCTCTCCATTCATTTTCCCCTCTCCTACCTCTTTCTACTGCATTTTCTCCGTCTTCGCCCAAGCCAGCTGCGGGCCCTCTATCATTGCTCATTACCACACACTTACGCACTCCACCTCAAAGACAAGTCAAGTGACTATTCTGAAACTGTCTCTGAATAGCATCAGAGGGAAACTGTGTTGAATTTGAGCAAGATACATCTTAATTTGTTTTAGTCTTTATATGTTATTAACTCCTTAAGTGAAAGGTGGCTTTTGATCCAGCATACGCACTTGTATCGTCTTTCGATTCTCTTTCGTAACTCAGTTATGCTCTCTAAGAATAAGACTGAAAGCCAGGCTCCTTGTAGAGAAGAAGGCCGCCGGTGTACGTTACATCGACCTTGAGGTTGGGGCTGTGCTCTGGAGAAGGTTCCCCTCCGATGGGGGGTGCTGGGCTATGGAGACCATGTGATTGGGGATCAATCAAATCCCTACAGGGTGTGCACTGGGTACCACGGGCTGCTGGGTCCTGGGGGTCCAGGGATGAAACAATGACTTAACAGAGCTTGAAGAAGGAGTTTGAAGGTCCATAACCAGCATGGGTGAAGAAGATGGAGAGTCATGACTTCTAATGATGACTTTAGACTGGTGTCGTCCGTCCTGCCCTTGTTGAGCATGGCGGCTCACAGAGAAGTTAAAGGATTTACTTTGAATTCATCTGGGATAGTGCAAGAGGTAGAAATTGATCGTCAGGCTTTCTTGGATTCGTGTCTGGTACAGATATTTAGTTATTTGCAAATAATTTCTTTGAATTACTAGTGATAAAATAACAATGTTGAAGAATACCTTATATACTATTGGAATGTAATATGGAATCATGTAAATATCAGGGAATGTACTATGGGATAGCCAATATAGAAAACAGTATAGAAGTTCCTTTAAACAAGGATACGTGTCGGCTCACACTTGTAATCTGAGCTGCTCATTCTGAGATCAGGATTGTAATTCAAGACCACTCCGGGCAAAACCTTTGAAAGACTCCATCTCAAACAATAAATAGCTGGGTGTGGTAGCATGCATCTCCCACCTCAACTACCAAGGAACTACAGATAGAAGGACCACAGTCTTTCAAACCTGCGGGAAAAGTGAGACCCTATTCAAAACTATAATACAAGTAAAAAGTGCTGGGGGAAGTAGAAAAGTATCTATCTAGTAAGCCAAGGACTTGAGTTTACAACCAGTACCAAAAGATAAAAAGCGGGGTGCTGGAGGCTCACGCCTGTGATCCTAGCTGACCAACAGGATGAGATCTGAGGATCGTGGCTCAAAGCCAGCCTGGATGGGAAAGTCCACGAAACTCCTATTTCTAGTTGGCCACCAGAAAACCAGAAGTGGCGCTGTGGCTCAAGTGGTAGAGCACTTGCCTTGAGCTGAAGAGCTCAGGGACAGTGCCCAGGCCCTGAGTTCAAGCCCCAGGACTGACAAAAAAAATAATGAATAAAAAAGCAAGCATTTAAAAACAAAGTTACTGAGTGATTCATAATTCTACCTTTGAGTTTATAGAAAAGTCTTAAAAACAGAACCAAAGATGTTTTTGTAGAACCAAGTTCATAGCAGTATTGTTCACAGTAGTTAAAATGTAAAATCAAGGGTCCAGCTATACATAAATGGATAAGCAAACTGTGGTGTTACATACAATAGAATGTTATTCCACCTTAAAAAGGAAGGAAATTCCAACAAATACTATAATTTTGGATCTGATGACATTATAATGAAATAACCCAACTACAATATGACATTATGATAAGTGAAATAACCCAGTAACAAAATGACCACTTTCAAGAGCGCTTGTCTCCTACACATGAAGCTCTGGGTTCGATTCCCCAGCACCACATATATGGAAAATGGCCAGAAGGGGCGCTGTGGCTCAGATGGCAGAGTGCTAGCCTTAAGCGGGAAGAAGCCAGGGACAGTGCTCAGGCCCTGAGTCCAAGCCCCAGGACTGGCCAAAAAAAAAAAAAAATGACCACTTTGAAATCTTATTTTGTATGTATTTCAATCACCATAACAAAATGTGGGGGAAACTTCTTATTTGATTTATCTTTCTTAAAAACTAAAATGACTATGTAAATAGAGCTCTATTTTTTTCTCCATGTTCTATACCATTGATCTATTTCTTGATAATCGTGAAAGACAATGCTGTTTTAGTCAGAAATTGATGGTCTTCTGCATGTAATCCCAGCTACTGAGGGAAATGAAATATGGAAAAATCATAGTTCACAGGCAGAGTGAGCAGAAAAGTCCTTGGGACTCTATCCCTAAATTAACCATCAAAAAGTCAGTTTGGATGTGTGGCTTGAGTGGTAGATCACCAGCTGAGCAAGCAAGAAAATCAAGTGAAAATGTGAGGCTCCGAGTTCTAGCCTTGATACCAGAAGAAGAAACAAAAAGCAACATTCACATTTCCACATAAATAATAGCTTACAATTTCTATAAAAATAATGGTTCTTGGGATTGTGTTAAATTTACAGATTGATTAAAAATGAGTTGATTTCTTCAGAATCAATTCCAACGAAAACCCTTCACTCATTTAGAACTATTTATATTTCTTTTGGCAATATTTGACAGTTTTCAGTACAGAGACATTTATTCCATACTTTTTTATATTTTATAACATTGTTGTAAGTAACATCTTTGGTGATGTATGATTTGTGCATATTACCATTTTACCCTAGTATTTTACCAAAAAATTAGTAGATCTTAAGATTGTACTCTCTTTTGAATTTGTAATGTAAACTGTTATATGATGAGCAAGTGCAGCTTTACTTCATTGTATTACTATTTTTGCTTAGGTTTTTTTGTCTTCAGTCCAAGGCATAAAACGTTCACTATCACAAATAGGTATGATGTTTATTACTGTATTTATGAAGGAATTTCTCATTAGGTTATAGAAATTCCTGTCTACTCCTAGATTTCTATGAGTATTTGTAATGATTAGGTTTTGGACTTTGGCATTTTGTTTTTCTGCATCTATTGAAGGATATTTTCTTCTATTTCATGTTACTATAACCTGGTTAGATTTTTGAGTATTCGAATGATCCTGGGTGGTGGGGTTCTATTGAGTTATGATGTATTATTTTTTTCTGCATTGTTTTAATTTGCTAGGATTTTGCTAAGTGATTTTTGCTTCCAAATCCATAAGGAAAATCAGCCAATTAAAAACAAAATATTTTGTCAGGTTTTTAATAGGATTATGCTGGCTTCATATAAACAAACTGGAGGGGTTTTTTTAATCAGTCTTCTGAAATAATTTATTGAAAAAGAGTCTAATATCTTCTTTTAATTGTCAATAGGATTTTTATTTCTTCCTTGGATAGGAAGTAGGATTCACCAATGAATTCTTTCCGGCCTGGAATTTTCTTTGTGAGAAGATTTGAAAACCATGTCATCCCTTATTAGATACAGGATTATTCAGGTTTTCTGCTGTTTTTATTTTTCCTTCTTCCAGTTTGGAAACTTCTATTTTTCTTGGATCTTGTTGAATTTGAAAGGGATCGTGTGGCATGACATTATTCACAAAATTCCTTTCACGTTTTTAAATGTGTTTGTAATCTACAGTAATATTTTATATCCAGTCTCAGTAATTCATGTTCACTCTCTCTTCCTTGAAAAAGTCTAATGAAAAGTTGTATTAAGTTTTCAGTCTTTTCTAATGAACCAACAATTATCAATTGGAATCGGCTAACTGTATTATTTGCCCATTTTTTTCTTTCTTTTCTTTTAAAATTTCTTTTCTTTTAAGTTTATTTCCTTTGTCCTCTTCCTTTGCATTTGCTCTGTTGTTATTTGCAGACGGGGGCTTCTTAAAGGGGAACTGAAATGCCTTCCTTTTAACCTTTTTTAAAAAATCATACTGTATTTCCTTTATGTATGAATCCATCTATAAGTACAATGCATCTTGACCAGTGTCCCCCCCTTTCCACATTCTCCCCCATCCCTGCAAAAGACTCCCCTGAGTTTGCTTGGTTTCATGGGACAGATTCAATCGAAAGAATAAGTCTTCCACCGAGAATTCGTGAAAGCCTCTGGAAACTTAAGAGCGTTAGACCCAGGATGAGCCCCTGCTTCTGGGGTGGAGGGGACGTCCTTAGAGAGAAACACGCTGTGAAGAAAACCCTGAAAGGGGCCTGGAAGTTACTGCCCCTTGTCTGACTTGGGAACCGTGGATAGCTGTAAAGGCGTGTGAAGGTGGCCATGGACCAAGGACCCTGACCTTGAGGAAATGGCGCACGGGATACCTTGACCTTCCTGAGGAGACTCTGCAGAGATGCTCTGACCTTCCCAGCCTGGGACGGAGGGCCTCTAACCACAGCGGGGAAAGGGCCTAGCTACGGCTGCTGCTCCCCGGGCACACGAAAACTAAGAAGAGTTCTCACAGCAACCTGCATTTATGGAATGTTAATAGATGTTCTGAGTGATTAATAATGCCCCAGAGAGGCAATTTCGTGAACTCTAATTTCAATCATGAGATTCATACGGACATTAACCTGGCTCTGAAGTATGGCCGTGAAACTTCTTTGCTCTGTGATTACGGCCTAGTTACTTGGTCTCTCTGTGCCTCATTTTCCTCAGAGTAAAAGGAGGACTAATCGTATCCCATCCTCTTGTGATAATCAAAGACGATAATAACTGTAAAGCAGTTAGCATACCCGTAACAGGTAGTCTGTAAATGGTGGGATATGTAGTCGTGTGTGTTGCATTTATTCCTTTCATAATTCTTACCGCTTTTCCTGAGGAGGGAGGAGGCCTTCTCTTACTCCTCTCTTATGTATTATAAATGATTCCTTTCTGACTCCATTCCATTACCGTCTGCTTCTCAGAACACCTGTGGAGGAGCTGAGAGGGTGATGTTACATCATGATGTTGAGGAACACAGATCTTGCTAGAAGAGGTATGTTTTGTGCCAGGCAAGGAAGGAAGAACTCTGTTTCATGGCAGGAAAAGGTGAGAGCTGGATGCAGAGATGGCGGCAATGAGTTTCCCTGTCGAGTCCCCAAGCAGTGCTGTGGGGAACTTGGTTACTGACTTCCATCCTGGGAGACCAGCCAGTTATGGAGCTTGTACACACACTAATGTATGATGGATATTAACTGGCTCTAAAGCTCGTCTAGAAGGAACTACAGCAAGCGAGGAGTGGTGGCAAAGTTCAGGGTCTGTATCAAAATGGGACTGAGTAATCCAGCTGGGTCTGTGGGCTGCAGGTGCATTAGTGATACTTCAGGAAGACGAACCATTAATCACTGGCCACAGCTGTGCAGCTCTGCGGTGCTTACTTAAGCCACAGCCTAATGGGATTGCAGCGTGGAGTCAGCCACTCTTTCGTGTAGTCAGGAGCCTCTCTGCTAATTGTACCCCTTACACACACACACACACACACACACACACACACACACACACACACACACACACACACGACCAGGCCTGAGTTACAGAGTGATTTATGGAGACTGACTTTTTCTGGAAGCCCCAGCTGGACTCCGGTATCTTCATCCTAAATGAGCAGAATTGTGGAATGCAAATCAACGTTTTTCTTACTCAATCACCTTCCAACCGTGAGAGAGGCAACCGCAGCGCTCTGGGTGGCATTTTTCTGTTTATAAAATCATACTTGCAGGGATGTGTTCAGGGTTAAAG
Source organism: Perognathus longimembris pacificus (assembly GCF_023159225.1). NCBI lineage: Eukaryota > Metazoa > Chordata > Mammalia > Rodentia > Heteromyidae > Perognathus > Perognathus longimembris. The sequence continues at coordinate 3,690,781 of NC_063173.1, read as the reverse complement.
GATAACAACCCACAATGGAAGGCATGTTGGGAGAGCGCCTCTCAAATATTTGTTTTAAATTAAGTGAATCGTGTTTATTTATCGGAAGGTTTTTTTTATCTCTTTTTGTACAAGAAAACATGGAAATATTTTTTTTTGCCATACATGGCAAAGAAATAGCAAATATTTGTACAACCTTTGGCTCTGTAAATCAGATTGTTGAAGTTTTCACACCCGAATGAAGTTGGTGCAGGCAGATAAAATAAGCCTGGGAATGAGAAGATGACAGGAGATGTGACCAAAAAAAATCTTACAACTTGATGGAGGAGGGTTGACAGTAACAATGATTAATATAATTGTTTAATGCTAATCTAATTTTGTACATGGCATAAAATTTAGACAGCTCTCGGATAAGGGTAGAATGAAATAGAAAATATCCATCCCTCTCTTCAACTCTTCAAATACTACTGACAAAGCAAAACTAATTTCACTTGCTTGGTTTTTAGATCTTTAGTACTCAAATCATAATGCTAAATAAGTGAATGTTTTTGCTTCTTGATGTATTCCCTGTAGACTAGACCCTGGGCTCCTTTCTATAAGAGTAGAAATCACTATATTGTCTCCGACTTTGTATACTTCAATGGATTTTTTTTTATTTTTATGATTGCTACTAGATTTTCTTGTCCAATTTAATAAACTATAAATTCTGTTTATTTAGCTTCCATTTTAGGTAGAACAATTAGTTTAGTAGTCTGTGAGAAAAGAAACGATCTCTCCTCTACTTCTGTTAACATTTCTCCTTTTCTATTATAATTATTCAGTCCTGCTAATTGTATAAATTATGGTATTTTCAGACACGCCTAGACCATGCTTTATTGCATTCCCAGTCCTTTCACCTCTTAGATTCCCTCACCCCTCCCTGAGAGTCATTACTGAACAAGTTATCCATCTTACTATTTTCAGGTTTGATGTATGAGAAAAAAACATAGGATACTTGCATTTATGTATTTGGCTAATGTTGTTGAACATGATAATCCCCAGTTCTATCGAATGTTTTCCACAAATGGCATAATTAGCATAATTCTATTCTTCTTTATGGCTGAGAAAAACTCCATTGTGATAGACAAGACAATCAGTCTATTGATAGAGATAGACAGACAGACAGATTCTACTTTCCTGTTGACAAGCACCCAGATTAATTCCATATCCTGGGTCCTGTCAATTGTGTTGCTACAAATATGGGCATACCGGTATCTTCTATGCCTAATGACTTCATTTCCTTTGGAAATATACCCAGTTGTGGTATAACCAGATCATAAGGCCATTCTTTTTTTAGTTTTTGAGGAACTGCTCTGTGTATTTCCATACTGGCTGGACTAATTTACATTCCCTCCAAGGGATCCATTTTTCTCTATAACCTTCCTAGCCTTTATCACTGTTGTTCTGTTTGGTTTTGGTTAATAGTTATTCTGACTAGGGTAAAATATAAGTTTAGATTTGCACTTCCCTGTTGGCAAAGAGTTAGGAGTGTTTTTTCCTATATTTATTGGCCATTTATCTGTATTTATTTGGAGAGTTATCTGTGGAAATAATTGTTCACTTATTGCTTGGATTATTCTTTGGTATTTAATTTTTTTTTAGTTCTTTATGCAGCCTATGTATTAATCCCCTGTCAAATAAACAGCTACAAAGATCTTCTCCCATTCTGTGAGCTGTGTTCTTGTCTGTTGGATGTTTCCTTTGCTGTGTGGAAGCTTTTCAATTTGCTTTAGTCTTGTTTGATGCATACTGCTTTTATTTCTTGAGCTGTTGGGGTTCTATGCAGAAAATCATCGCATGTGCCTACATCTGGAAGTGGTTCCTCTGTCTCAGCCCTTTTTTCTAACTTGAATCATCTGTGGATTTATTTTTACTTCATCAATATTTTAACATTGTCAGATAATATGCAGAAAGCCCAGTTAAGTTTGAAGTTTACATAAGCAATGAATAATCTTTAGAATAACTGTGCATGGGGGCATACTTGTAGTGGTGAAATACTTGTTGTTTACCCGAGATTTAAATTTAAATAAACACCTTTCATTTTTATTTGCTAAATTTACAAATACTGAAGTGTTTATAACATTTCCGTTTTCTTCTGAAACTCCACACAATAATTTATTGTTTTACCTCAGAAACTTGTGCATGCTAGACAGGCACTGTCACTTGAGCCACACCCAGACTGAGCCCTTTATGTGTGGATTCCTTTTTGAGTAGGGTCTCAAATTTAAGTTGACCTGAACCTTGATCCTCCTATTTACAATTCCTACCTTACTAGGAAGACAGGTGCATGACACTGGGACTGGCTTTGCTTGGCTGAAATAGAGACCTTGCCAGGTTTTGTTTTTTTTTTCCAGGCTTGCCTTGAATCATTATCCTTCCAATCTCTACCTCCCCAGTAGTTAAGATTGCAGGCATGAGACACCATGCCTGGCTTCTTATTTTAACTCTATGTTCTATCTAAAATACAAAAGAAAACAAAAAAACCTCAAGGTACCAGTGGCTCACACCTGTACTCCTCGCTACTCTAAAGGCTGAGATTAGACTGATTGTGGTTCCAAGAAAGCACGTGTGTGTGTGTGTGTGTGTGTGTGTGTGTGTGTGTGTGTTGATGAGACTCTATCTCAATAAAAGAATCTGGATGTAGTTGTGCCTGGTATTCTAGAAACTACAAGAAGCATAAAATAGAAAGATCACAGTCCAGGCACTTGCCTGAGCAAAAAAGCAATCCCCTCTCAGTCAAAAGGCTGGAGTTGTGGTTCACTGGTGGAATACCTGCCTAGCAAGCATAAGGCCCTGAGTGCAAGCCCTAGTAATGCAAAAGCAAAAAACAATTAAAACTACAATATTTCATATTCTTTTCTTCTACTTGATAAACTCAGCTTAAGGCGCAGACTCCAAAAATAGTAAGGAAAGTGTATCTTGCAGCTCAAATTTTCACTTTATGGACAAATCTCAGTTCCAAAAAGGATTTTTTTTTTAATTTACAAATGGCTGAAATGGCTTCTAACTAAAGATTTCGTTCTCCTGTTCCTCTTTCTGACCACTGCCTGTCTCACCTGGAATCGTTTGACTTCCTGATCCTCGTCAGTACTGGAAAGACACTGAGGTGGTGTCCAGAAATTGACAGCTTGCCCCCATTGCTAATCCTCCCAAGATAGAAACACTGAGTTCCCCAACAGACAGTGCTTCAAATCCCAACTCCCCACTTACTGCTCCCACCTCGGGGGTAATGCACAGCCTCTCTGAACCTGATAGATCTTGCTTTGAGGTTGTTACTCAGGTTACATGGAATAATACAGATACTGCTCCGGGCATTACGCACGATGAGACAGCAGATCCTTGAGAGGAGAGAGCTGTGTTTTTCACAAGGAGGATGAACCATATCTCCCCCCACGTATTTCATGTGTGTGGAAAGAATGAATATCCGTACTTCTTCAGTGTCCCCCGTTACAACCCTGACTCTTCCTCCAAGCTAAGCTAGCTCGGATGTCCTCATGCGCTTCTTCCATAAATAACATCCACTCTACATCCTATAGGGGCCGAGGCGTTTCACATTAAGTGTTTGCTCAGGAAACTCATTTGTCCTCCACTGTTTCCCTATCCGTCGTTCAGGCGATAACTAGAGGCTGCCGGGACGTGTGTGTACAAGGATGGGGTCAAAGGCCTTCAGGAGGGACACTGGCCTCATGCTCTCTCCCCTGCGTGGCCACAGCAGCTGCTAGGCTCACCTCTTTGCCTCCGTCTCTGTGGTCACCATCTCTCTCCCCCCAAACCCATCCTGCTCCCAGGAAGATGGGCACACAGTCAGGACTGGTACGGACGAGTCACGAGCCCGGCAAGTCTTGTGGAGAATCCCGGTTCAAATAGCCCTGAAGTGCCTGTGAGCTTTCCTTCCACCCCTGCCTCCCCATCCTTCACTCCAGCCACCTTATCCTTCTTCCCGGGACACACTGTTTCCACCTCCGCTATGCTCAGGGCAACCTCGTGTCCTGTTCCTTCGCGTGAGGCCCTCCACATGCTTCACGCCCTGTTCGAATACTGCCATGGCTAGAGCAATTCCCTTACCTCCGCCGGTAGGGTTAGTACCTCCCGTTTCTGTAGCTCCATACCACTGGGCACCTTTGAGGTGTCGTTCATCAAGTGCATAGCGGGATCGTTAACATTTTCTCAGAGCCAAGCCAGGCCCCGGTGGCTCACGCCTAAAATCCTAGCTCCTCGGGATGCTGAGATCTGAGGATCCTCGTTTGAAGGTAGCCAGGGCAAGAAATTCTGTGAGACTTTTCTCTCTAGTAAATCACTCAGAAAAAGCCAGAAGTGATGCTGTGGTCGAGCACTAACCTTGTGCAAAAGAAGCTCAGGAAAAGCATCCGGGACCTGAGTCCAAACCCCAGGACTAGCAAATACAAAGAAGCTGCTCGGGACCAAAAATCACCACGGAGGCCTTCTTCTAGGACTACTATCTCCAGGTTATTCAGCAGCCGGCGCATAGCTTCTCTGTACACAGATCACGGTGTGAGCCAACAGAACACCAGTAGACTTTAAGCCCCGTTACTGCCCTGCCTGCCACGGTGCAGACAGATGGCCTCGGTCTGAAGACTCACAGTCAGTGCTGGCTGCCAGCTTGCCAAGCTGCCACGAATGACTACAATGGGTGCCACTTTCATTTCACTACCTGCTTTAAAAACTCCTCTTCTTTATGTCTTTGTGTTGCCTCTTAGAGTGAGATGTGCTCAGGATCAAGGCCTGAGCAAAACTGTTCTGATTTTTAGTTACTTCACTAAATGCCTAGCAGAATACAAACTCACAGTATACATAGGACTATACAGTTAAGTGCGTGCATGCATGCACGCATGCATGAATGAATGAATGAATGAATGAATGAATGAATGAATGAATGAAAGAAGGTTATGGAAAGTCTAACTTCATAACTAATATATCAGAATGACATACTATGTGGGCCAAAGTCATGAGTTTAATGTCCTCAAGCAAAAGAAACAAGAACATTGTTTCATGTCTTAGTAAGTAGAGCATGCCAGAACTACAGAGTAATCTGTCTTTTCTACTGAAAAAAAAAATTAATAAAGAATTCTCAAAGCTATCTGTTACAAAGGTGACCCTCCTGTAGAGAACAGAAACACACTTGTCAAGGTATTAGCCCCAGGCTGCTAGGGACCAGAGGTTAGCTGGTTCCTGCAAAGTCTGAGTGACCTCACAGATGGTGTTGCTCAGATCAAAACAACTATAGAAGGCCAGGCACTGGTGGCTCACACCTGCAACTAGCAACTCAGGAGGCTGAGAGCTGAGGACCGTGGTTCAAAGCCAGCCCCAAAAGGAAAGTCTATATGACTCTTATCTCCAGTGAACCACTAAAAACAAAAGAAAGCCAAAAGTGGAGCTGTGGCTCAAGTGGCAAAGTGCTAGCCTTAAGGGAAAAAAAAAAAACTTAGGGATGGTATCTAAGCCCAGAGTGCAAGTCCTAGGACTGTTACACACACACACACACACACACACACACACACACACACACACACACACACACACACACAGTGAAAGGTCAGAAGTAGTGAAGCTAGAAGTTCACGTCAGTCCACAGCAGGACATGGGGCCTGGCTTGGCCTTGAGGGGTGGCTTGAAGTAGAAGCGTTGTCTTGAGGACTATCCGCTGATAGTCATCAAGAGGACACATTGAAGCTATTGATAGAATTTTGATTTCTGAGGGCCTACAACTGGGTATAAGTTTATGTCATCCTTATGATATCTGCTCTATAGACAAGCAGGATTTGTTCCATTTTACCCACAGACTATCCAAAGTGCAAAAGCTGAACCTTGGCATGGTCTAGCCATGGCGTGTCTGCAGTGGGTGAACTCTGGTGGTGTCTAATCATGTGATATCAGGTGCTGGTACATAAGACCTGACGGCAAAGGAACGGTGCCCCGTTCCTGGATAACCCAGCTCCTGGATAACAGCTGGATAACCCAGCTGTTATCATCATTGACCTTCAAAGATGGCTCCATCTTTTGGGACTCCAGAAATTATGGAAACAGTGTCAGGGCCAGTAAACGGGGCTTCAGTGTTTCAGTGCCCACAAAGCTCATGCTTTCACCCACCACAGATGGTTCATGACCATATAACATTTGGCTTTTGTAATGAGAACATTTCTGCCTATGCACCATAGTCATTCACTTAATGAACTTCACATGGAGATGTGGCTTTACCGACAATAGCACTGTCTCTCTTTCATCTGGGATGAGAATAAGAGTGTGATGGGTGTCAAAAGTAGGTTGTGTTATAGTAATACGGCCTAATCAAGGGCGGTCACGTTCGACCCTGTCCAACTGTGTCAACTGTGGTCTGAGGTGGGCATGGTTTAGATTGAACCCTACCATGGGTGCTCAGTTGGGCAGAAGAAGAGCCAAACTAAAGACTATGCACCAAGTGAACACATTGTAATCCAATGTAGCACCCCCAAAGTAAGATACATTAGTCCATTTTAGGGACATTTAACTGTTGAGAAACTGTTCCTATTCTACCATTTTTTCCACGGATGCTTCTGTTTGGGCATCATTTTCAAGGACCTACAAGTGAAAAGAAGGCAGGCTGGTCTCTCAAGTGGTCCCCATTCCATCTGGGCCAAGCCCCAGAATTTCCCATCTCAAACTCTCTTGAATTCCACAGTTTGTCTCCCTCTCTCTTCCTCTCTTTCTCTCCCCCATTCTCTCTGTCTCCTTTCTTGTTATATTTTTGGTTAGGTTTAAGGAGTTAGACAAAGGGGTTTCAATGAAACATGTCCGTTTATAAACACAATGCATCTTGATCATTATCCTCTCTTCTAATGTTCTCCTCTGCCTCTCCCAAGCTTTCCCATCCATTTCATTACCTGCTTCCATTTTTACACATATACGTTGAATATTATGACTATATTCATCCACCCTTCCTCTCTCCATTTGTCTTCCCCACCTGACAAAAAATGCCTCAACTTCTTGGTTTCCATTATGTGAAACTGTTAGTTGTTCAAAGGACTCCATTGGAATCCTCTATCCATGTACGTGTATATGCAGATGAGACTATATGTTTTCATAGATGTTTATAATTTAGATCTAATTTTTACCTATGAGAGAAAACATGGGCCCGTTTTCTCTGCGATCCTGCCTTCACTTACCATAATTCTTTCTAGATCCATCCATTTCCTTGACTGAAATTCTTCCTCCTGATAAATGAGTAAAATTCCTTTTGATTGATTGACAGATCGATATAGATATTATGTTATATATAGATACGCCACACTTGTGCATATTACATTATATGCATAGATCACGTTGCCTTGATCTGTTCATCCATAGTAGCAAATATGGGCTGTTTTCATAACTTGGTTATGGTAACTAGTACAGCAATGAATGATGGGTATCTATCTGTCCTTTCATCTGACCTAAGAAGAGATCAGGCAGCAGAGGACTTGGAGAGAGACTCTCACGTTGGCGTGAAGGATTGCTGTAACTATGAAATGGCATCTGTCTGAAGCAGACTCAGAACCTACCCACAGGCTACATGCGGATACTACATCTGGCCATGGAGGGACACGGGGTGGCGAGAACAGACAGGGATACTCTGGGTCCTGTAGAGAAGAAGAGGGAGAACAGGACGCCAGCCAAATGGATTGTGCTGGAGACTCTCCATCAGAGAACTGCAGACTCTACGACCTCACACACGGACAGCTTGACTCCACACTTCGGGAAGGGCTCTTGTTTGGGAAGAAAAGAACATTCTAGCAATGTGGGGTCCTGGAGCCTCCCTCTGTCAATGCCTCTCTGTTAGCCAGCCATGGCCTACTTTTCTTTTCTGATCGGGACTGCATTTTAATTAGCTGGATCTTCAGCCCCTCCGATGCCACCGCTTTTTGGAAGCCTGCAATGGTTCCACAAGTACGGCAGTGACTGGTTTTACTAGAAAGCCACGTCTTGACTGGATGGATTGTCGTCAGATCGAATCCTTCCTTCACTGTCTCCAGGCCTCTCTGTGTGACACACTCTTGTCTCTTAATTTACAGAAGACCAACCAGCTTAGTGGTCTCTGTCTATAAGTGGTGTTGGGAACAAATATTGGTTCAAGGGATTAGACCCACAAAGAAGAGGTTTCTAACTGCCTGCCAAACAGGGTACCAACTAAATGAGTCTGCCAAGAGAACAAGGTAAATCTTGTACCCAGTCAAGGAAGACAATGGTCTGAGCCTTGGTCATGCCAGGAAGGAAGTAGCTTCCCATCTCGGGGTCATCTGCTGCTAAGTAACTTGAGTCAGTGGCAAGAAGCTCACTTGGGGGGTGGAGAGGGGGGAGCACTACTGTGCTTCCAGCAGATGCTAATGAAATCATTTCCAGGGACCACACAGATGAAAACCTTTCTGTCCTTTCCATGTCATGAAACTGACCCCATACTGCCCGGTATCAGATACCCTATTTCCACCCCTAGGAGAGCCACACTCTTGAGATGCAGAGAAAAAGAAAGAATCCTATCAAGTGCATTCATCCAATCAACAAATACGAAATGAGGCCCGTGGAGACAGGAGGAGTGGCCCTACACAATATCGGTATCCTGTACACTGTGCCTGTCAGTGTTGCCTGTACCATGTCCATAAGTTGTTTATTTTTATCTCCACTTCAAAATGAGGGAAATCAGGTAAAAGAGAGCTAAGTAACTTACCTTCATTACCAAGCTAGGAAATGGTAGGATTGTAACATGCCCCAACTTCCCCAAAGTAGTAAGTGGTAAGAGTTGGAATTTGAACTTGACAGCTTGGCAATAACGTTTAAATGAATGAAGGGGGTGGGGGTGAAAAGGGGACAAGGGGACGTTCTCAAGAGGTCGTACTTGAGCCTAGAAGCCGAATAACCAGAATGACATCGCGCAGGACTGTGCTGGGTGTTTTGTTTCCTCCCTTATTCTTATTAACAAGGGGGTGGTGATATGCTCATATCCCAAAGAAGAAATACAAGCTTACATCTAGGTAAATTTCATCAGGGTTTGTGACGTTTATGTGGCAGGGTAGAAATTTATATCCAATTCGAAACTGTAATTTACCCACCAGCCACACTGGGCTACAAATTGCAAAATGTTGTCCTGATTATCTCTAGAGGATTTGAAAGATCAAGGGTGTGGATACGTCTAAACGAGGACAGGCAGAATGAAGACGTCAGTCTGAAAAAGACAGATGAGAGGGGCTGATTTTCCAAAAGAGGTGGGAGCCGGGTACAAGCATTCCAGGGAAGAAAGTAACAGCATAGGCCAAGATACAGGGGCGCTGGGATGTTTCCAGAAAACGGTGTATGAAGGCTGGAGTGGTAAAATTTACAAAGTTGGAATGGTAGGGTGGGGGAAATTATGAGAAGCCTAGACTTCTCCACTAACTGATAGTCAAAGTAAACGATATTGGCACTGTACATTAAGACAAAATGTCGTGATGCCTTTTCAGCCCTTCCTGAGAGCCTCTTCCTAATCTAGGACCTCCCGTTGGAGCAGGTGCCTGCAGTAGGCTCTCTGTACGGTGCGCTCTGGGAGGGATGCACCGCCTCAGATGTGCACCATGGTTTTCTGGCTGGGGTGCTGTCCCGGGCTCACCAGCAGGACTGTCAGCTTTCCATTGCAATTCTCCTGGGAGGAGAGAAGGTGGAACTGAAAAGCTGTATTGACCTCGGAGCTGCCTTTGGAAGCTGCTTTTCTTTAAAAGTCTGGTAACCGTGTGTTTTATTCTGCTCTGCCTTTTTCTTAAGAGAAGCCAAAGCTGAAGCCACTGTAGAGAAGGCTTCCGGGCACTGGCAGGTTCCCGGGGCTGCGGGGGGGGGGGGGGGGGGAGCGGGGGGGGGGGCTGCTGAACAGCCAGAGAGCGCGTCTCTGGATGTGTGCCAGGAGATGTCCAAGAGACCCGCCCGCCTGCCCCTGGCCTTGCACAGCCTCCGTTTCCAAATCAAAAGTAGGAATGCAGCCATGTACTGGTGGCTCACGCTGTCCTTCTAGCTACTCACAAGGCTGAGATCTGAGGATTTCCGTACAAAGCCAGTCTGGGTGGAGAAGTCCATGAGGCTTTGAGCTCCAATTAACCACCCCCCCCAAAAAAAAACCAAACAAACATTTTTAACCAGAAGCGGAGCTACGGTTCAAGTGTAGAGCGTGCACGCGCGCACGCACACACACACACACACACACAAGTAGGGATGTAACAGAGCCTGCATCATAGCAAATACAATAATACATAAAAAGTACTTCATATGTAAAGAAGGTAAGCGTTCAATAAATTTTTCTTATCTGCTAATCGTTACTAGTAGGTATGCCAATAATTATACACCAAGTATTAATTTTCACATCAGAGGAACAGAAGACAAATTACTACTTGGAGAATAAAGACGTCTTGTACCAAATGCAGAAGACTTGACTATACCGCGTTCTCTTACCAAAGACAAAAAGATTTGAATAAACTCCATTTGAAGCCATGATCTGAGCATCTGCGGATACGTACACATACATGCACATCCAGAAGAGTTGAAAAGCCTCTGGCTAGCTGAGCCTGGTATCTTCGGGAGGGTGGTGTTCCCAGAGAAGAAATGGAAGTGGCCTGCCCTTCCCACAGGTCTTGTCCTGTGCAACGCTTCATTGGCACAGATCCTAGCACATCCCCTGCCACTGCTAGTGTGTTCTTGCTGTTGTTGGCTTTATTTCTTCTAGGGAATCTAGGTTTTAGTAACTGTTCAAGCACATTGGATCTTCTTGTGACCTACGTTTCTAACACAGAATGGGAGGTTCTGGTCACTTACCTGTTTCAGAGGAATTAATGTCAAAGTGGTTAGACATGTGCACTGAAAGAAAAAGAACACTTATAATAAGATGACATTATAAAATAAATAAACTATGCTTTGGGGGAATTAACCCTATGAAATAGCTGATCTGAACAAGATGCATTTTGTTCATAAACTGACATGGCTGAATTGAAACCCCTTTGTATCACTACTTAAAGAGAATTAAAAACAAAAAGTGAATAAAATGTAGCAAAAGAAACTCATAATCTAGACACATATATAATATATGTAGCATGTAAGAATTAAGTCTAATGCATTACAATCATATATGCGTATATATATAATATACACATATATATATGAATATATCTATTTCCAAAGCCATCAACTGCTGGTCTGAAAACAAGTGTCCAGATTAGAATTACGTTTGGAGACATTGCAACTTTACTGATTTTGTTTTCAAAAATTAGTAATGACATTGCTCTAGATGCATTGTGCTCATAAACTGGCATTTAGAATCGGAAGCCTTTTCTGCAACCAAAGATTAATCAAAGCAAAACAGTAATGCTTAAGATAAAAGGACTGCTTTAAGAGTTTCAGTATTTCACTGAGACCAAAAGACAAATTGTTTTGCAGGGGTTGCTGATCTCCAAGCCTTCCTGTCCATTTCTAGCCTCCTTAGCCTCTGCCAGGCTCTGCCCTTTCGCACCGCTCGCGTGGATGAGGCATTTGCTGAAGCCAGAGCAAAGAAAGGCTTTATTTGCTCCACGGTGGCTTCCCACCCTCGCCCTGGAATATTTCTGTTTGTAGAGTCCTTCCATAAAGCTCCAGTCGACACAGCTCTTTGATTCTGCCACGGGAGGTTCAGCATTAACTCGTGTTTGAAGCCTGCTGGGAGAATAAGCCCTGCCTAATAGAAATAAAGGTGTGATTAAAGAGAGATAATCTGGTAACTGTCAGTCACATTTTGCAAAGTTATTATCCAATTGAAAATCTCTGAGTATTAGAGCCTTCATTTTTTTTTCCCAAGGAACATTCATTGCCTATGGCCCCAAGTGAAAGAATTTTATTTTCGCAGCTTAATTAGTGGGGTGTGTGGCTTCAATTTCAATGCTACATTTCCATTTCTGAATCTTCCTCACCCTCAACCCCCCCAGTGATACCTCCCTCTTTACTCCCCAGCCTGAGTACACATATTCACACACATGTGTGCGCGCACACACACACACACACACGCACGCACACACACACACTGTCCACATATGCTGTGGTTATCAGAGAAATTTAAAATTGGGAACATTTTTGTGAAGTGTTTAGCAAAGCCCTCCCACCCCAAATGAGCTCTAGGCCAAACTGCACCATTTCATGGGTGACATGCAGCTTTTCAATTAAAGATCAGATGGAAATCAGGCAACCAATTTACCATTCAGATTGATGGATGGGATCGGGGACTGCTGGACCATTGTCGAAATGCAAATGATTTTTAACTCTGAACACTCAGGGGAAAGGAGATGGATTACAGAGCTAGTTATTCCTCCCATTACTCAAATGGGTAAATAGATGATAGATGGGAAGGGAGGGAGGGGGGCCCTTGTCGTAGGGATGCTGTTAGAGCTGCTATATTTTTTCCCTGAAGGCAGTGAGCAGATAAGTCGTCCTCTTTCTGCTACAGTAGGTTGAGCCCAGATTTGGACTCCCCTGCTATAGTCTGACTTTTTGCTGCTGTTGATGATGATAAAATAAGCAGGAGTGAGAAGGCAAAAGGAGACTCTGCTTTGGAGGCAAAAGGAAGCTCTGCGTTGCTCTATTCACAATGAATTTCCTGGAGCTAGAACGGATTTCTGGACTCACACTCCTCCTGCCCTTTGCTCCAATCTGTTGAACACACACACACACACACACACACACACACACACACACACACACACACCCCTAGTGTAATCCGAAGGCTAGTGATGAGAACTTAGAATCACCACCCTTGCTCCTCTGGGGCTTCCTCAGAAGGCTTCATAAAGACCCTAAAGCCCATTTTCCCCAGGGCTCTGCCCTCATGCCTAATGTACTATCGTCCTTAGGAGATGAATGGATCGACACTGGGATGCTCACCATATTACCTACACCTTAGTCAGGCTACCACACTCTTTAAGACACATTTTTATATGCATAACATGGGAACTTCCATGATTCTTTCTTTTGTGTGTGTGTGTTTGTGCGTGCACGCGTGTGCACACGTGCACCTGCATGCACGCATACCAGTCCTGGAATTTGAACCCCTGTCCCTGATCTTCTTTTGTGCAAAATGGTCCCCCTACTACTTGAACCCCCGCTCTACTTCTGGCTTTTTGGTGGTTACTTGGAGATAGGAGTCTCATGGACTTTCCTGCCCAGGCTGGTTTCAAACCACAATCCTCACATCTCAAAATCCAACATAGTTGGGATTACAGGCCCGAACCACCAGTGCCCTGTTGGCAATTATTTTCTTAAACAAATATCGCATGCAAGGCCTGATTGGGATGCTGGAGATGGTAGAGATCTAAGCTTCTGTAGAGGGATAGTTCCGTGAGAATGACCGTACGAGAATTGGAGGCAATGGATTTCAAGTGCGTAGCACAGTCCCTAAGCACCTAGACCCTTTCTAAATACTACCTATTATCAGAGACTCAGGAGATAGAGGAGCTTGTGACTGCTGGAAAGTCCCAGGAAGCATCCAGCATTAGTGCACTTAACTTGACAGACAGCTATGCAGGCAGCACTGTAGGAAGGGTTGTAGTAGATACACTTCATCAAACCCCGGGGCACAGGGTTTGATGGGTGGACTGTGCTATATCTGGATGCTGTGTTTAGAAGTGGGAGAGGGTTGACAAAGTCCTCAGGACATAGCACGTGATGGAACCTGGAAATGCCAGGCTGAGTTGCTCAGATGAAGAGGAGACATGTAGTTATAAACGGGCCCTTCTTATCTTCTTGAAACAGAAATACCATCACTATTTAGCTCGAAGAAGGTTATTCTGGCATAATTCGTAAAAACAAAAGGGGGTGCTGTCAGGAGAAGGACGGAGAATGGAAATGACGCCATTTGTCCGGAGAACGGAATGTGAAGTCTTAGACTCGCAGAATTCCAGTAAGGATGGAAACAAGTGTGGAGGGCGAAGAGACATCTGAGGGGGACATGGGACTTCATAGCGCCAGGAATGCTAGGGACAGATGAGAGGAAGGGATTCAGCATTGCCCTGAGGGACAAGGGGAAAGCACTCAGTGACTGAGAAGAAAAGGGCTAGAAGGCAAGTAAGCGCGTGAGTTCAGTGTCGGTGTATGTCTGAGCTCCTTCGTGGCAGCCACGTGGACTGGGCAAACATAACTCAAGATGAAGAGAACACCAGACAGGACACTAGCTACAGATGTTAATATTTACCTACTCCGTGTCCTTCCTTCCCCTGACAAATTTGAACACTGTCTATTCACTATAATATCCTCAGTTTTTGATTCAATAAATAGTCAAAGAAGGAAGAGAAAGATGTAAGGAAGAAAAGAGGAAGGGAAGAAGAAAGGAAATAGAGAAAAGAAGGAAGTAATGAAAGGAAGAGGAGAGAGGAAGGGGAGGAGAGAGGGGGGAAGGTAGGAAAAGAGAAGGACTGGAGGAAGGAAGGGAGGGAGGGAGGGAGGGAAAGTAGAAGGAGAAGGGGGTAGAAAGAGGAAGGGGTGATCAAATGACTAGGTAAGAATTTGTGATCATCAACTGCTGGATTCAGAAGTTAACAGGCTATGGTAACAAACTATAAACTTTTCTTTTCCAGCTCTTACCACAAATGAAGGGAAAAAAAACGAAACTGGTATTTATTAAGCACCTACTATTTCGCAGGAAGCACAAAATCCTGGAATTCCCACCTTCATTCCTTGCTTTTATCCATTTATAGAGTAATTGCTAAAAATGTATCATCTCTCTGGAAGTTTTGGTCTCTGCCTTCGTTCCTTAGCAAATATCATTAACAAATATGCTATTTTACCTGTCTCCTTGTGTTACATCACCTTTCCCTGTCCCACCCTTCTGCTTTTTGTTTGGGTTTTTTTTAAAGTAGATTACAGCATGTACATCCCTTCTTCTTCCCTTTGAACAGCAACTCTTGGGTCTCCTTCTAACTGTACTGAGAAGCTCCTTGTATATTCTGATTCGTCTCAGCACATTCATCGGCCTCTCTGGCCCGAAACTATGAATGAGGGATGAGCAATAGAACTCTGACTAAGGTGTTTCTGCCTGCCAAATCAACATGTTCAGAACATTTTTTAGTGATGTAATGCTGCTTAATTCAGGGTATTGTGCTTAAAATACAAGAAAGGAAGGAATTTTCAGATGCCTGTTGGATGTGTGGTACCACATGACTTCCATACCTACTGTGGCCATGCGATCCAATTTTCTTATAATGGTATCAGTTTATACTCTTCAAAGGTTGCGTACGCTGTCTTAGACTTAAGTGGTAGATTCTGGGCCAGGCACCAGAGGCTTACCCCTGTAATCCTTGCTACTCACGAGGCAGAGATTCAGAGGATTACTCAAGGCCAGCCCAAGTAGAAAAGTTCACTGCGCTCCATCTCCAGCGTAATCAGAAAAGAAGGCAGGGTTAGCGCGTGGCTCAAGTGATAGACTACCAGCCTAACAAGTGCAAGGCCCTGAGTTCAAACCCCAGAACTGTCAACATAAATAAATCCTAGGTTATGCACACAGCTCATTTTTATAGCTGCTCATGACCCTGTTTTGAGTTGCTGTTAAAATCCAATAATCCCATTTCTAGATGAAGCAATTGGGCTTCCGCAAGGTCAGATGGCTTTCCTGAAGTCTCGCAACTCATCTGACGGAATTTGGATTCTGATACTGGAATGATAGGTTCTAAAGGAAGCTTTCTGATAGTCCGTGTGCCATTCAATATGAATTCATATGAAGATGATGGTCAATGTTCTTCATCTCCAAATGAAATAGTTCTCTGTGACCATGACCCAGTCATCCTCACTCTGAAAATGAGATGAGCATACGCAGGAGTAGAATTTTTTGCTCTCTCTTATTCATGTACAGATATCAGGGTCTCGACCACTAGCCAAGATCAGCCCAGCGCTAATCAGGCAAGGATAAAAAGTATGGCTCTCCTGCCACCCTAGCTATATCTTCTATCCCTACAACCCCATGCTGCTCATCTTTTGTCCTGCAAAACACTGGGAAGGATGCAAACTCTGTCAGCAGAGACCTGAGTTCAGATCCAGATCCACTGCTCCTGAGCTATTCAGCCATAAGGCAAATAACCTGACATCTCCGTGCTTCAGTCTCCCGTGTAAACCGAGTGCCAGTCTGCCTCATGGGCTCTATTCAGCAACCATCTGCGATGCGCCACAATTAAGAAGATATCCTGTCCTTTGGAGGATTTTATTTTTTTTTTGCTGGTGTTTATTCAGATGGAGTGGCAAATGGAGAGATGTGTCAAATATCTTCAGCTGGTAGAATACAGATACTTGGCGATGTGTTGACTGATTCTCTTATAGTGTTATTTGTGACAGTCATTGTTAATGCTACTGTTTATTGTTTCCTCCCCAAACTTATGAACTCTCTGAGAATACAGGGTCTTATCCCACCCCACAGCCCACCAGGATCCCTTAGGCTATCTCCAGAGGAGTCGATCCAATGGAAAAGAAAGAAGACTGGATAGTGGGAAGCAGGTGCCAAGTTGTGCTGCGTTGAAAGAAGCCAGTGAGAAGCGTGGAGTTGCAGCCCATGTCGATTCATGTCAGCTAGCGTGTGCCGTGTGCTTGGCTCTGTGCTTAGGACCTGGGGGAGCGCCACAAAGCTCCACAGGAATTCAGAATGAGGAAGAGTCCACTCACCCCATTTTCGGCTTGGTGAACAGAGGCCTAGTGGGACCATAGAATGTGGCAGAATTAAAAAAAAAACTATTCCCAGGCTTCCTGTGATAGAGTCCAGGCCCTCAACAAGTAGTTGGAAATGATGCTGCTATCACTTGTTGGGCTCAGGCTTAGAGTTTCCTTTGACTGGGGATCTCCAGGGGTACTGTCTCCTCTCAACACCCTTTCTCTCCCCAGTGCTGAACCTTGGTAGGCTGTGTAGACAACTGCTTCTTGTTAAGGTGGAGCATTTGCTAGTTGAGTGAAGGCACTCCTGTTTTGTCTTTGTGGTGGCTTCTGGCGCTTTTCCAATTACTTCAAGGGCTGTTGTGAGATTCTCGATATAATCTCCAAAGACAATCAATTTAAAAACACATATTTGTTCATGTGAATTATTCATGAACATTAATATTCTTAAGTATGTATGCATTTAAATTAGTTTCATTTGGAGTATTTTAAACACTTCAGAGTTGCACATACGCATGTCATGACTCAGTGTTGGATGAGGCCTTGTACATGGTAGTACAGGTGCACACTTAAAAGAACAACAGCCTAGTAAACAAGAGTTATAACAACAAATATTTCTCACATATGTGCTGCGTGTCTGACACTCTTCTCCGCAATCACTTTGAATATTAACCTACTTTTTTCCTCATAATATTCTTAGTACTGCCGTGTTACCCCTATTTGAAAGATAAACTCACTAAATTATCTCAAAGGTCAACTGCTCCTCTTCAGATCCTATGCAGTTAACCTTGGCGGTGCATGCAGTCCATTCTTAGTACATATTTGTTCATCTAGGAAGCTGCTATTACTGCCAATTTATGGTAATTCTCCTCGGTCAACAACTATAATAATATCTCACATTTTCATAAGAGTATACTTGTCTGACTTCATTCAGAAATAGTCTCTGTAAAAGGGCTTAGTTTCTATTGGAGGAGGGAGTCTATGCTCACCAATTACAAACTACACAATCATTTGATAATATGATTTCAAAAGCCACAGAGTGCTTAAAACAGATATTTAAAGAGGAGTTAAAGGGGGGTGAGCCATCCACCACAGAGGTGGGGAGATTGACCCTTGAGAGACTTTCACATACACAGATGGAGTTGAAGGGCTGAGCAGAGCCAAAGCATTCTCTGACTGCGTCTCTTCCTTGGTTGGTAAGATCAGATGTGTCCATCCCAAGCTACCCACGTTACATACAGAGAATGTCATTCCATTTCACATTCATTTCAACAGGTCTGAGAAGAGTTATTGTGATCCCATTACAAAGAGGACAAACACATCCTACCTGGAAAATGTGGACCAGTTTAGCGGAAATGATGCTACTGGCCACTTCCTAATGACCTTGACCTGTTCTTTGCCACTTATCTCTGATGTTAAGTAGGATTGGATTCAGCTACAAGGATCCAAGAAACCTAAGTATGACTTAAGCATGAAGAATTTGTTCCACTCACGTAACATGAAGTTTGAATAAACACATGGCTATGGGCCTTGGTTTCACTTCCAAGAGTTGGACTGGCATCCGCATGCTTCACTTTGTCTTTTACTCGTAGTTGAAATCTGGCTATCCCCACCTCTGGCCTCATCCCTGAACTTAAGACAGCACTAAGACATACCACAGGGTCGGGCTACACTGACTGGATCTCTTCCTTCAGTCATAAAAATAGAAGCATTCCCCAAATTCTTGGAATATCTTGTCTCAGCACCAAACCCTGGGTTTCCATTCTTCTCTCAACATTCCGCTAGATTGGATGAAATGAGTGGATTCAGATATGTGGCAAGACCAATTATTATGCAGTGGATAACTGGATAGAATCAGACGCAAATGATAAGTAATTATGAGAGAAAAGGTGGGAGGGACAGGTTTGGCTAAGGAATCTGAATGCTATTTTGGGGGGCATCCAAATTCTTGCACTGAAGCAAAGAAATGGACTTGAGAGACTGTGCAGCTATAAGAAAGAAAAATCCGATCTGGCTTGACAGCAGTGTATACCATTCTCGTAGATGATTCTTTGGGTCCTATCCTGGTTATTATCTAATAGGGGAGACAAGCTTGCATTCACAATCTTTCTTACAGAACAATCTTCCAGCGTGGCTAATGAAACGTCCATAGCAGCGGAACAGTCCTATGTTTGAATTCTACCCGTGGGTGGCCTTGGGCACATAATTTGCTCCACGTCTCAAAGCCGCAGTGATCTCACGTGTCGATACCAGATAACCGAGGCTGTCTCTTGATGTTGCCGTGAGGTCTTGAGAAGTCTGAGAGGGGAAAGCTAGAAAGACTGGTCTCCAAACACACCCAACTCTGAAGTGGCATGCTCTTGCTAAGGAAATCACTGTGGATGAACCTGGGCCAACCTAAAACTGTTAGGGCAGGAGTCCTGACCAGTCTGCAAGGCAGTGGAAACATGTAATTTGTTCCATCTGGCTCCATTTTATGTCTAAACAAGGAGGGGATGTATGAAACCCCACTCATGACAAGAAAGCAAAATTGCTTATGCACAGTGGAATGTGGAATTGCTCACTCGCGGTGAGCTAATGAACCTGGGGCTTGGGACACGGGCACACCAGTGAAGTGCCAGCTTTAGATGGCTAAGCCCAAATGGGCCAGGTTCGGGACTTTGCCTTGCTACTGACGTGGATGACCTCGTAAAGATCATATAGAGAGCTCTCTACCTTGTGCACAGCATCTATAAAATGGACGTGGTGCAAGCTCTTGGCTATGAGAACAAAAATGTAAAGGTAATTTTTTTCAAGTTCTATTTAATTTCAATTGTTTTGCTGTAAGGTAAGGAAGTGGATTATTGATGTGATTGTGTTGGTCCTTCATACACTAGCCAAAGTCACAGGAAGGCCCTTCATAAATATTTCTGTCCTTAGAAACTCACATTCTAGTGGGAGAGGCTGACACTTGCATAAATCACTGTAATACAAGGTAAATAGTGGTAAGCGCCATAGGAAAGGTACAAGCCAAAGGCCCTGGGGACCGGGGAGTCAGGAGATTAATTTTCAGTATGGGATCTGAAAAGGTTTCCTGAAGGAGATAGCGTTTGGGTGGGGCCTTGAAGTGTGGCGAGAGCTCTGATTTATACCCTCTTGTCCTGTGGCTCGCAGGGTAGGTGGCGCTTTCGCCTCTCAATTGACTCTGCATCTTGAAGGGTAAGAACGTTGACTCCCATCCTCATCTCCTGCTCCCCGCCCGGCAAGGGGCCCCGGCAGCCGTTCGGTGCTCTGTAAATGTTGTTTGAGTTCAGTGCATAATTATGATAGGAGAAGAAGGAAGGGATGGAGGAGGAATCACAGTGACCATACTGACCATGTTTATTTTGTATCAAGTCTAGAAGAGCCGGAAAATAAGGCCAACATTTCTGAAGAAAAGAATCTAAGAGCCATTGGTTTGGGAAGGAAAAGCAAATCTAGCAGATGTGTATTCCTGCAGAGGGACCTCCGGAGAAACAGAGCCAGTAAGGCATAGGTAAATAGAGAGTCGCCACAGAAAGAAAAGGGAAAATGAGATTTATGTTAAGGAACAGGCTCACAGGCTTGTGGGAGGTAGCAAGTTCAAAATTCAGAGGGCAGACTAGCGTGTTTCAAATGCAAATTCAAGCCGGGGTATCTGCCCAAGGACACTTGGGCAGAATCCTTTGTTTTCTGGGGAGTCCCAGCCTTGGTTCCTAAAGCCTTTGGCGAATTGGAAGAGGTCCACCACGTTACGGAGAGTAATCAGCTTTACTTAAAAGTCAACTGATTAAAAACGATAATCACATCTACAAATACCTTCATAGCAGTATCTAGACTAGCATTTGGTCAAGCGACATCATAGCCTAGCCAAGCTGACCGAAAAAATTAAGTCATCCCGAGAGGAAAACCAACTGAGACCCCAGAAAGAGTTTCATATCCGGTCCACTGCGTTCAGCGCATTTTCTTTTTTCTTTTTTTTTAATTAAATGTTATTTCTGAAACACATTGAGGACATCAGTTCGGAATCCTGTGCACGCGGTAAGAGAAAAATACATTTTTTCCCCCTCATAAAAATGGCTTGTTTTAAAAAACTCACGCAAGCATAACAAGTAAAGCGCGTGTGTGTGTGTGTGTGTGTGTGTGCGCGCGCACGCGTGGAGGCCACTCCCACGGGAGGCTGAGCTAGTGACCAACGCAGGGCCCCGGCCCGCCTCCTGCCTGCCATGTTATTCCTTCCTGCTCATCAGCCAGGTCTGAAGAAGGAGAATCAACCCACGCGCAGCCCACGGTGTCCGCCATGGGCCTGCGTGGACCGGCACCTGCCACCGCTGTGGCCCAGATGTTCTTGAGGAGGCTGCAGAGACAGATGCGGATAAAGAGGAGGATGGCAGGGACGAGGCCCCCCCCCCCACGCCCCGCAGAAGCAGGGGGAGCTGCTGGGGGCTTGGGGGAGGGGCACCGAGGGGAAGAGCTACGTTTCAGGAGAGCATGAGGTTGTTCCTGCCCGGTGTGGCCATGAGGAGCGAAGCTGTCAGGACAAGGCCCCGGGTTCCAGGCCCCATTTTGCCCTCTCCTGGCTACGGGGTTGCTGTTCTGCGTTTTCCTATGGTCTGTGAGCCGGGAGGAAGGAAGGGCCTCCTCGTGTCGACATAGACAATCAGAGGATGTAGGATTAGAACCTGTCACCTATGGGGACTCAGCCTCCCCACCACGAGGGAGGAAACGCCTGGCGGGCGGGGACTTGGGGCAGCGGCTGGGGTGAAGTGACAGGGCCTTTGCCAGCTCTCCTTGCACACGGGGCTTTCAGCAAGGATTCCCTGGGGGAGGGCTGAGCGTCAGGGGCCCTGCTGGGCGGATGCCATCCTCAGCCAGCTCACGGCCTTGGGGGGCTGCAGCCTGGGCCGTCCCCCCCGCCACCCCCCGGCCGCCCCCCAGACGAAGCGCGGAAGCTTCACGTGGACGGTGCTCCTGACATGACTTCCAGCCTCCGGCCCCGACCCGAGGGGGAACGCTTGCCAAGATTCCCTGGTGGGAAAAGCAGTTGCCCCCCCCCCCGGCTGTCAGGGGTGGAGTAGGGGCCCGGGGTGACTCCTGAAATGTGGATGACAGCCACCCACACTTCCGAGTCCGGGTGTGTCTCGCTCCTCACGAGTCACGGGGGCCCCGAGAATTCAGCCATGGTGGAGGAGCCTGGGAGAGGACGTCTCTTTAGATCTGGGGGTGCGGGGGGGGGGCGGGGAGGACCTGGCCCAGGCCTGATCACCGGGATGCTCACCGTGGAAACCGAGGCAGGGTAGCGCCTCACGGGATCCCGGGGAGAGAGCTGCTTGTGTGTCGCACGCCTGAGGCGAGTGCAGTCAGCACCGAGCAGCAAGGGCGAGGTCAGGGCGGGCTCAGCGATCACTTCAGCCAACCTCGGGTCCTGGGAGCCTGTGGAACTTTCTAGTGTCCATCCTCACCACCACACACACCTTCAACAGATTTTTTTTTTTTTAAAGCCTTGTCTGAATTCCCTGACTGGAACATAGACTTAAGGAAGCGAGCCATCGAGAGGAGAGGAGGAACCCCGAATGTGCTCAGCCCCCAGCACTCGTGCGGCCCCTGTGGTTTCCAGTGTCCCCGCTACCCAGCAGAAGGCATGCACCCGTGGCCCTCCCACACGGGCTGTCCAGGGCGAGGACACAGGAACGGGTCTCCCCTGGGAAGGGTCCCCGCCCCTGGGCGTCTTCCCACCCCTTCATTTCACAAAGAAGGAACTTGGGCCCAGAGTTCAGAGGCTTGCCAACGCCCCCCATTCTCTGGGTGCGTGGCCACGCCTGGGACTTTGGCTTCCTACTTCCTGCCCCGACTCTCTCCATGCAGGCAGCACCGCAGCCTGAGGACTCACCAGTCCAAATAAGGCAGCACGGAGTCCAAATCCCCTTTCCAGGGTGGGGCCGAACACTGTCAGACCGCTGCCTTTGATCTCCCTGAGCGCAGAGTTACGAATCCTTTTGAACCTTTCTGAGGAGCTGGTCTTGTCTCAGCAACCTACTGTCACACACACACACCAGGCTCATCCCCCAATGCATCTGGATCCATCCGGATCTTCCTGCCAGTTCCGGGGGGAGGGAGATGGGACGGTTCTTTTGGAAATGGCGTTGGTTAGGAGGATGTTGTGCTTTGTGCGATCAAGCATGCATTTAAAGCGTGGCCCAGCGCCTCGGGTGGGTGGGAGCCTGGGAGAGTTAGCTAAACTCCCCGAGCCTTTGCATGCCTCCCTGTACAATGCGGACAGTTGATCACGGGCCCAGCGGCTTCTTGTGGCGATTTATGAGGTGAATGTATGCGAAACATCTAACTCCTTCTGCTCTGAATAAGAATTCCTTGCTGAGGTTTTCCTACTGGCGCCGTCGTGTTTTCTCTGAAGGAACAATGACTTGCCTGCGCATAACGCACGTGTATACGTATCTTCTGGACCCAACCAGAAGAAGGGTGTGCGGGGCTCCTGAAACAAGGACATGCGGCCCGATGACAAGCCCTTACCCGATAAATCGAAGACCCTGGCTTTCATCTGCATCCCGCCAGCATCCATACGCCAGCCTGGGGCGCTGGGACGTAGCGGCTTCACTCACTTCAGTGTCGCCCTCTATAAACAGATCCCCACACAGCTGTAAACATGTCCTCCTCGCGGACTGCTCCTGCGGACCAGCTCATCAGGTCTGTCCTGTGTGGCTCTGGAGTGAAGTGGCTGGGACCAGGCGGACGATGAAGAAAGGCTGATCCAGCTCACCTCTCGGGAGATTCAAGAACATGGTGCTCTCATCTGCTTGGCTCTGGGGGGGGCTGTGGGGAGGCGGTGTCCGTCAGCTCGCTTCACCGTGCTGGGTAGTGCATGAAGAGGGAGGTACCAAGTCCCCGTGCTCCCTACAACAACCATTTTCATGAGATCGATTCCACGCCATTGAATTTCTTCCAAGATCAGTACTTCAGGACCAATTACCTTCCACTCCATCCCACCTTTTAAAGGTTCCTCTCTTTCAACACCAGCTCCCTGCGCAGGAACTGGTGAGGGACACACTCCCGGCGTACCTAAAACCACAGCACACACCAGACAGCTAGAAAGGGTTCTTACTGTGTAGAACATTACTCCCCCAAAGATGCGGGGAGCATGCAAAAAGAGAGCTCCTGTATTCTAAAAATAAGCCAATAAGCTTGGAGGAAGGATCATCCTAAAAACCATTGTTTCCCCAGAATTCAAGTAGCTGAGAAGTGTGGACCCTGTCACAACTCTAGATTTTTGTGCAGGGTTTTTTGTTGGTTTTTTTTTTTTTCACCTGTGTTAGTCAGATTTCTGTTACTGTACCAAATACCTAAAGTAATCAATTTATGAAGAAGAAAAGTAATAGTTCATTTCGGCTCAGAGTTTTGGAGGTGCCAGTCCACCACCAATGAGCTCTGTTGCTTTGGGGCTTATAGTAATTCAACACATCGGGGCCAGGAACATGTGGAAAAACAAAGCCACTCACTTCATAGCCAGGAAAGAAATAGAGAGCGATAAAGGGATTAGCATCCCACTGTGACCTTCACCGGCCTGTTTCCAAAGGAATAAAGACCTCTCCCTATAACCTACCTCTCAAAGCACCTACCACCATCCAGTAGCACCAAGCTGGGGACCCACACTAACATAACTTAATATCCTACCCATACGATTTCCTATTCAAGTTTTAGGAATCACCCTGTCCTGAATCCATTTTTATCTGCTAGGTTGTTTTGTTGGTTTTATTTTTGTCTAAAAAAAATCAACCTTTATTATAAAGCAAGTTAAAATCCATATGTCCATTTTTATCTTCTTAACCTTGGATGCGGGCTCTCCAACTAGCACCAAATAAACACACTGCACATAAATGTCAGGGAGAGTACAGAATTTACTAGGAGTCCCCAGAGGAGACAGTGGAGAGAATTTACATGGCATAGCCACACAAGACTACTCAAAAGCCTTTTTTTTTGACATTTCTTATCTCTCTTTGGCAGGCCCTCACTCTGTTCTGCTTTTTCTGGATAACCCTACCTCCTGTTTATTTTCCTCTTTTTATGCTCGTCTTTCATTCCCAGAATTTAGAGATGAAGGGCAGGGCGAGCAGCAAGGAGGGGGTATGGAAAGTGTATAATTACTGAAGTCAGTATAGTGCTTAGTTCACATCCTAATTTTACACCTCCCCCGTGAGGGGTCTTACCACGTCACTTCACTTTTCCTTGACTCTATTCTCTTTAGTTTACTTGTGCAAGTGCCAAGGTTTGAACTTGGGGCCTCAGGTCTACTCAGCTCGCTTACTTAGAGTCCATGCTCTACCACATGAGCCACTTGTCCTGGATGGCATTTGGCTGGTTCATTAGAGATGGAGTCACATAGACTTTCCTGTCCTGGGTGGCTTCAAAGCACAAGCCCCTAAATCTCAGCCTCCAAAATAGGTAGAATTACAGGTGAGCTTCACGGGGCACGGGACTCCATTTCCTTTTGAGGAATATGAAGAGGAACCATTTGCCTAGTCCTCCTGTGCACAGGAACAAAGGAATGGGAAGGGTCCGTGTGGGATGGGCCTGTGGAATCGTCGTCACAGTGGCCCAGGGAGGAACTGAAGCGTCTGAACCCAGATGGTGGCTGTTACAAGAGGAGGGAAGAGACAGGTGCCTGAGACACTGTGTCTCAACCTAGACCAGGGCTGCACTGGAGTGGAAGCAAGTGATGACAGGTCTCTGTTAAAGAGATTAAGTGCTTGGCCTTGCATGAAGCCCAGAGTGCCAGTCGTGACGCAGCTTGACAGCCGGGCCTCAGGGACTGCTGGGAAAATATGCCAGGTGTCTCCCAGGGCCAACCCTGGTGAGGTGGGGGGGGGGGGCGGGCGGCGAGGAAAGGGCTGAATTAATGAATTAAAATCCTAACTGTAGATCTGCTAGATGTCCAAGCAGGTAAATGACAGGGCTACCTGATTGGTGAGTGTGGATGGGATTGTTCATAAGTGGCTCTGGGAGGGTAGGTTCTACAGCATCTTCTGTAGAGTGACAGTTCATTTTACATTTCATTTGTGAGTATGTGTGTTTTGTTAGGCTTTATAGAGTAACTGCTGAGCCATAAAGTTGAAGTACCTCACCCTCATTTTCAGCCTGGTCACAAGTGACTGACAACAGCATATTGTAGTACCTGCCTCCTTCTGAAAGCTGAACAAAAGAGAAAACTCTGAGGTTCCTTTTAGTAAAGAGACCTGGTTTTCAAAGTTAAACACACACATACACACCACACACACACACACACACACACACACACACACACACACACATACACACACACATCCCAATTTAGACCCTCAAACGTCTAAATTTCACCATGCTGTTTAAGCTCTCTAGGTCTGTTTTCCCTTCTATGTAATGTGTATGAAATGTCCTCCCTTCCTGGCCTGTTCTAACCTACACATAAGACAGCATAAAGAGGGTGCTACAGGCCTGTGCTCCCGGCCACCCCAAAGGGATAGGTGGGAGGACTCACAGATCAAGACTAGCCCAGCAAAAGTGAGAGACCCTGGTCAAAGAAACTAAAACCAAACACCAGAGGGTTGAGGCTGGGGGACTCAAGTCGCAGAGTTCTCGCTCAACTCATATGAAGCCTTGAGTTCGAAACACAGTATGGGGGACAAAGAAGATAATTTAAGAAAAAGTGGGTGCTGGCCTATGGCGGGCACTGGTGTACATTGGTTTGTTCATCTGCTTTCCTTATATTGCAGTTACAGAATTTGTGTTGTTGTAAGGCTTTATATTAACAGAGAAGAAGATGAGGGAAGGCTGCTCTGAAATTGGTGCATGACTTAAAGTATCTGTGGTTTGCTTTGAAAAGAGATAGGATCTAATTAAAACAAGGTTAAAACCAAATACTACTGAAGAGCTCTAGTGGGCTGAGTTGCATGATGCTAATGTGACAATGTAAAGAGATTTCAGAAGAGGAAGAAGGGTGAGGGATGAAAGTAGAGGAAGAGGAGGAAGGAAAGGAGCAGGAAGTAAAGGAAGAAAGAAAGAAGTCCAAGGGGAAGAAGAATGGAGGGAATTGCAGCATTGAGAAGCTGGAGCTCTGGATTGAAGTATAAAGCATTTAGGTTATAGATAAAAGGAAAGACACTAAAGTGGCAACACTGAGCTTATAGACCAACAACATGCAACCAATTCAACCTATCCTATGTAGAGATTCCTAATACAAAACCCAGCACTGATACAGGCCAAGCCGTACCAGAACTCACAGAAGTAGGAAGAGCACGGATACATTTTTCTTCATTATTCTATGCTTTAGTTGAAGAGGTACAAGACTGTGCCTTGGGACCTTCCTGAGAGCTGAGTTATACAGACTCACTGATGGCCATGCATCCATGATGTGAGTTTTAGAAGAAATCTACTAGATCCTATTCATAATTTGAGTCAACAGAGTGAGGACTTTCAGCTCAAGCCCTCGTGCATTCCAGGCTTCAGGAAAGCAAATTCCCAAAATGTAAGACTACCTTCCAAAGAAACAGATGTCAGATCTAAGATGAAGGATTCTGGTGTGCCATTGTGAGAAGCCCTTGAGACAGAAGAGGGTGGGTAGATGCCTATACGGCCATACAAAAGCTAAGCTAAGGACATTCAGTCTTTTGAGTGTTATGGAAACAAGCACAGACTTGAGAACTAGGTATGCTGTGGTGGTTTGAACTTTAGACCTGTGAGTATGGGCTGTGATAGCTGATGTCTGAGTTTGTTTTTATATACATCAAAGAAATAGACTTGCTTATAGTACACTGCCAGTACACACAGGGTCAGGTTAGATAATAGATGTGAAACACTCCCAGTCGCCAAGACACAGAAACGGCCCCCAGGTAAAGGAGAAGGCTGCTTTCAGTTTGCTCCATAGAGTTCCGCAGCTGATCACATTGAGAAAATCCACCAATAAGGAGGAAGGGGAGGGGCAGCATTCAAAAATGAGTCTGAAGCCAGTCTGGTGGCTCATGCTGATAACCTTAGCTACTCGGGAGGCTGAGTTCTGAGGACAAAGGTTCAAAGCCAGCCCAGGCAGGAAAGTTTGTGGGACTCTTTAAATAACTACAGAAAAAAAAAGGGAAGAAAATTAACGAAAAAGCTAGAAGTAGGGCTGTGGCTCAAGTGGTAGAACACTAGCCTTGAGAAAGAGAGAAAAAAAAAGCCCAGGACACACACACACACACACACAAGAGAGACTCTGAGAACTTCTACCCGGAAGGCAGGATGTGGGAAGAACATTGCTTTATGCCAAAGCAGGGTCTCCAATGGAGAATCATCGATCCAGTGAGAAGTTCATTTTAGACCTATCAGGAAAGGCTGAGATAGCATGTTTCCAGTCCTGCTGTTCAGCCAGCCCCTGGTCAGCTCCCGTCGCCATCTCCCCCTTAGAGCCTTACTGTGAAGGCTTACAGAAGGCTGCTGAAAAGGATTATCACGGAGCTCGTCCCCATCCTCCGCCCGACCCACTCCCTGACTCTTCTTCAGAAGACTGGGTTTTACCTATTGGCAGAGAAATGACTCGCTGCATTTAACATTTTTGGTCTGTAACCTCAAGTGAGAAGCTGGAAATTTCTGCTCCTTCATCTCCTCAAGTGAAAACTGAGGGAAGGTTTGGGGGTAGGTTGATAATGCCTGTCTTACATTAGAATTGCAAAAGCACGGTGAGATCATAGCACTAGTTAAATGATAAAGAGTAATGATTTTATACGAGAAATCATTCAAAGTCCCTTATATCTTCAATTCTTCTGCCTTCACCTTCCCTGGAAGCAGTTAATGTTATTATTCTCATTTCACAGATGGGAAAATTAAAACGAAAGGTATTAAATACCTCCCCTAAACTGGCAATTCCCAGAGCCGGCATTTGAGCGGAGCTCGGTCCGCTTTGGACAAGCCGACTCTGCTACTGATCAATACTTGGGAGTTGTATAGACTTGGTCGTTCATGGAAGATGCTTTGTGCAAATCAAATCTTTAACCCAAGCTATCCTTGATAGCTTTACTGACAAAGTGTACCATCTTCTACCCCATGAAGGAAGGAAGGAAGGAAGGAAGGAAGGAAGGAAGGAAGGAAGGAAGGAAGGAAGGAAGGAAGGAAGGAAGCAAAAGCTGGCTGGGCACGAGAAGCCATGCCTATTACTCCAGCCGCATGAGGCACGGAGGTCAGAAAGATTATGGTATCATGCCAGCCCTGAGAGAAAAGGGGTCATTAAGGTTCGAGGAGTCGTGGTTCCCACCACTCCCAGCTCTGAAGGGAAGGGTGAAACAGGCAGATCACAGTCCAGGCACAGCCTAGGCAAGAGGCCTATCTCCAAACCACCAGTGCCCAAGAGAGCGCAGCTGAAGAGCACCTCCCCAACAAGTACAAAGCCCCAAGTTCAGGCCCTAGTAACACACACACACACACACACACACACACACACACACAGAGTCAATGCATTATGGTCACACGTCCTCATCTCAAGAAAGAGGTTATCTATATTTCTATGTCTTATATTACCAACACGTAGACAATAAACCAGAAAAAAAAAGTAGTAAAAAAGTGCATAAACAAAGAAAGAAGCTGTGTGGATAAGGATGAATCCTAGAGGTATACCGCAGGATGACGAGAGAAAACAAAGTTCTTCTACCTGGAAAGAGTGATCGGGGGCAGTACCTAGAAGGTGACACATCAAGTAAGAAATGGTGGGGATCGTTTTCTTCTCATAGAAGGGACCAAAGGCTGGCTGATAATCGTGGAGACAGCTCCTAGCTCTGGGAAGGTTCCGTTAAAGGTTTTATTGGAAGGATGATGATGTGTCTTCTGCCCAAGGATGACTGGGAAAAGTATCCTGTAGACATCTCCCATGGATGCATACATCACGGAGTTCCACGCGTAGAACCGATGGGCCCTAAACCAGTCTGTTTGCCCCTTTATTGCCCTCTTCTCCTATTGTGCGGCGGTCGTCCTAGGAGAGGTTTAAGATGAAAGCTTCTCTTTACATTTGAAAATAAAATAAGAAAACCTACTGTGCAATCAACCCTTCAACTTCTCCTTTCCCACCAGGAAAAAAAAAAAGATTTTAATTTTAACATGAAAATTTGATGAGCCGAACAGGCAGCATTCCCGATTGAGCTTTACCGTTATTATGGAAAAAAAAAAAATCTCCACTTGGTGAACTATGAAGACAAAGCACTGAGCGAACGGGCTAAATCACGCTGAGGATAACGGGTCTGCAGGGCTAGCGGGGAAAGATGCTCTTCCTACAAGCCACCATGGGTAAGCAGATGCCCTTGCTAAGGAGGAGAGGGATGCTAATCAACAGAATTGTACATGTGCGTGAAGCCACAAGCATGGATATATCTAGTACACTGGAGTGCGGATAAGTACTCCCGTAGCAGCCTCCTTCTTATGTCCTCAACTGGTTGTGTGACTGTTGATCTCACAATTATGTGTCAAGAACGCACTGTGCTTCCAGACACATAGTCGGTCCTCAACATTGCCCCCATACAGGGGCGATTTTCAGGTAGCAGGAAATTATAAAAGACTCGAAACGCTTAATAGAACGCTTATCCTTGCCCCAACGGGTAGCAGGCTGAGGGAAGTAGGGGTCTGAGGAGGACGTTAGTGTTAGATTCGCTCGGGGGGGGGGTGAGGTACTTTGCGACTGGATGAGCGTCTTTAGAGAAAGAAACACCAGGGAGCTTGCTTGCTCTCTCAGTGTTGAAAGCACACAGAGTCAAGGGTGGCCATTGCTCTACAAATCAGCAAGAACGGCTGCGCCTTTCAGCCCCATCCTGATACAACCTGCACCTCAGACTTCTAGGCTCCAGACCTGGGTGCAAAGCAATTTCTGTTTTTAATGCCACACCGTCTAGGGCGTTTTGTTATGGCAGCCTGAGCGAAGACAGAGGTAAATAAATAATGACAATATTAACAATAATCATAATAAATAAATGCCAACTGGTGGCAAGCAGTATAAGAACCAGAAGAGACTGTGTGCTGGTTGGTGGGAAGAAGCACCCCCACCCCCCCACCGCCAGGAGAAGTTTCCCGAGCCCAACCCCCCAACTTGTGTCATAACATGATGCGTTAAAAGTGCTATCTACAGTAGTTTGGTTTTTTTTTAACTGTCAGTCATCTGCGTCCAAATCCCAATTCCGCCCGTTACCATCTGGATAAAATTCTCACCAGTGCTTGGCAAATCGTATGCAAATTTTTAATCTGAATCAGAATTACCTGAAGGGCTTTTAAAATACATATTGCTGAGGCCGCCACACACAGTTGTGGCTCAGCGCGTGTGGGCTTGGCCTGGAGATTCTGCCTTGCTCGCCCGTTCCCAGCTCCTCCGGCTGCTGCCCTGGCCTCCAGGCCCCGGGAGTCCCTGCCCCGTTACTGGACGGCTCTCCCCGTTGCCTCAGTTCCACCACTGTGACTTGGGGATGACACTGCCCATCCCGGGGTAGCCATTAGTGCAGGACGCACAGTTCTGCGATCCTTTCCTGGAAGAGGATGCCTTGGGCTAAGGAAGAAGACTAAATGGGGGGACCGACCGCGAGTCCTCGGGGTTGGGGCTACAGGAAGATTGCTGGAGGAGACGCCACCAGCCGAGACTTAATGGCAACATGGGCACTGGCATGAACGGAGAAGGAGAACGCGAAGAGGTTTCTCTAAGCTATGCGTGGCAGAGAGGAAGAGCACTGTCTACCCCTGACACCGTCTGTGTTGCACAAGTGTGCAGAGGTCCAGCGAAGAGAGGAAGAGCCTCCCGAAGCCTGGCGGAGGGGCTGGGTTTCCCCTCGCAGTCCCGGTGCGCCAGCGAAGGGTCTGTGCAAGAAGGCATGTGACTGTCAGGCTCCGTTGGGGATTCCGTGTCGGGAATTCGGCTGTCGTCAGATTTGATAGCCTGGGATAGTGTGGAGGAAGAGCTGGAACAGAATAGCTGTGCCGGGAGGCTGGCAGATCAGCGAGGAGTCCAGAGTCGCAGATCAGGGCTGGGAGGTTGCATTCGGCCCTGCCGTGACTGGCTTGAGAGAAGGCGGCTTGGAGATCTAACCCGCGGGCTGCTTACCAAGCAGCTCTGCCCCAGGGCTCCCTCTCCCCACGAGAAGAGGGCTTTCGGTGGTGTCCCGGATGCCTCACTTTTTTTTCTCATTAGCTGAGAAAAAAACCGTGAATAGGAATTAATGGGACTACCTCGCCGCGTGGGCCATTGAACTCAGAACCCCGTGGTTCCTACCACTTGGGCTATGGCCCAGACTTTCTGTTTTCAGTTTGTTTTTCAGATAGGGTCTTGTGTGTTCTGCCCATGCTGGCCTCCTATCTATGCCTTCTAAAGTGTTGGACTTATAGAAATGAGCCACCGTCCTCTGTCCTTTGCGCTTGTAATTTGTTTTAAGAAAGGGGCTTTGGCTCTTGCCCACTCCTGCCTCATTTCTACGCCTCCCAAATAGTTGGGATTATGAACATGACCACGCGCAGTCCCGCACATGCTCTTTGAAACAAATAAGCAGTCAAGCCCCAGCAGGCTGATGAAGTAATTTGATAGTACACACTTCACAAATGACCGAGCTGGGATTAGAACTCAGTTTCTAGATCCTGGAGTCTATCTGCAGTACTTAAGCAATGTAATGGAGCTCCCAAAAGGTGAAGGCCACAGGGTAGATAATTGCCATGTTCTGAGTTTATCACAGGTCAGGCTAGGCTTGGAGCACTAGGGAGGTACTTTCCATATATTACTTCATAACTATTTCACCTGATTTTTCAAGTTAGGCCTTTAACAGAGGGGAAGGCAAGGTTGCAGAGAGATGAATTTTCTACATTCACTCAGCTAACTCATGATAGCTGTGGCAACGGGACAACTCCATCCTCAAGGCCCCTTCTCCTCTCAATAGGGCGTCTCATGACATGAATTTCTCCTTAGGAGATGAGGGCAGGTATGTAAAGGAGGAGCTAGGCAGGGAAGCGTAGCATCTCCGACTCCGTCCTTCATTTCACCTTGGGTAATCATCATTGCCTGGACAACTTTTTATCTGCCAGTACTGGAGCTTTGAACTTAGGGCCTGGGTGCGGGGCCTCAGCTTTTTTTTTTTTTTTTTTTTTTTGCTCAAGACTGGCACTCTACCCCTTGAGTCATGGCTCCACTTCCAGCGTTCTGATGATTCACTGGAGGTAAAGCGCCTCGTGGACGTTCCTGCTCGGCCTGGCTTCCAGTCACGATCTTCAGATGTCATCTTCCTCTGTGGCTGGGATGACAGGCATGAGACATCAGCGCTCACCCTCCTGGGCCGCTTTTAGCCCTGTGGCTTTAGTAGGCATGAAGCTGGCAGAAGGAAGGGCTCGCTTACTTCTTTTTGAAGTATTTAGGGCTATGGCTGCTCTATGAGTGTGGATTGCATTAAGATCGCCCACTAAATGGCATTCGGCTAGCCCACACGGAGCAGCTGGCCTGCGACTGTTGATTTCTGGGCTAATGAGGTAGATTGGAAAAAGGAAAAAAAAATATCTTCCTGTTCCCACGGTGTGCTTGAGTCTAGCCTTGATTGTGCTCACTGCCTGGAAGGCAAAGCCGTCCTGAATGTGTGTTTTCAAGTAATTTCTCCGATCATTATTCAAAGCTCCCAAGGGCTGGGATCTTCGTTCAACCCCCTCTGATATTCGTCACATGAAGATGTGCCCCATGAGAAGATGCATCCTGGGCCGGAAGAACTGAGATTCCATGAACAGCCACTTCCTTCCTTTATCCTGCTAGAGGAAATTCATGCGGCATAGTGCCTAGGATGAAGAAAAGGAGCCTGGGCTGGGGTATTTGAGTTCTCCTCACTTGCTGTGATGACTTGCCGGGGTAGGTATAGATGTGTTGACCTTTGTGCCTTTGCTGGTGCAGAGTAGTTGCTCAATAAACATTTGATTTTTTAAAAGGAATGGACCCTGGTGGGCTCTGGCGGCTCGAGCCTGTAATCCTAGCTACTCAAGAGGCTGTCATCTGAGAATCAAGATTGGAAGCCAATGCAGGCAGAAAAGCCCAAGTCCTTGAGACTCTTGTGTCCAGTTAAACCAGAAAAAAAAAAGCCACAAGTAGCACTGTGGCTCACATGGTAGAGTAGTATAAATCTCGAGTAAAAGAGTGAGCAAAACCATAAGGCCCTGAGTTCCAACCACAGTAGCAGCACCCAAAAACAGAAGTGGCATTAGAATAAATAACACGGGGTAGGGAAACACAGGGGACACATACACGAGAATACAGAACTGTGGCATTCAATCTAAACTCATTTGGTGTTCACACACACACAGGCTGGGTATCTTGAAGGCTGGTACCATCTGAGGTCAAGCCCTTGAAAACTCTACAAGTTGGAGTTCTAGCAACAGTGCAACATGCGGTCCTGACCCCACCTCCCAGAGCACATCCAACCCATTTTTCTTTTTCTTTTCCTTTTTTTTTCCTAGTTGCCAACCTAGGGCTTGAACTCAGGACCCAGGTGCCGTCCCTGAGACTTTTATTTTGCTCAAGGCTAGCTGGCACTCTGCCACTTGAGCCACGGCTCCCCTTCCGGTGTTTCGCTGGTTACTGGGAGATGAGAATCTCACGGAGTTTGCTGCCTGAGCTGGCTTCAAGGCGTGATCGTCCACCCTCAGCCTCCGGAGGAGCTGGGATGACGGGCCTGAGCCCCCCGACATGCAGCACACCCCACCCTTCCTGCTTCCAATCCCACGACATGGCCGCCCCGGCCCTATGACCCGTCCATCGCTCCCGGCTCTCCCCCCCCCCCCCCCCCGGTCCTCCTCCTCACTCCCCAGCCCTCATCCTGCTCTTCCCCGGCCCGGGGCCAGCCGCACCCCACTTTGGTAGGAGCTCCACCTGTTTGCAGCAGGCAGAAGACAGACGCCACTGCCCGTGGGAACACAGCACGGGTACTCGGTGCCAAAACAAAGCGACCTCTCGTCCGCCACTGAGGACCCAGAGAAAGACAGCCCAGCCGGGCCGCCGCTGCTCTGCCTCGGGTTCTGAGCCACTCCGTGTCTTCTCAATCCTTCCCACTAACGATTGACCAACCTAGCCCAGACCGGCTCCCCAGGGCAAGCCCGGGACCTCGGGGGCTCTGAGCATCCACCCCCTTACACACGCAGCGCATTCGACATCTAGGCCCGAACGCATAGAGGAGATGAACCATTAAGAACTTTCTTAGCGGTCAGAGCTGTGATTCGGAACGGAACCAGCGGGGGCCGCTTTGCCAGCCTTTCAACAAACTAAGTGCTCAAGCACGGGTAACTCCTGGAGTAAAATCCGCAGACTGACGTCGAAATCATTAGAAGTGACATGGGCTCCCAGTACGGAAACACGGGCTTGGTAGGTACTCAGTGTAGACCGCTGAATAAACTAGTAGGTGAGCAAACAATAAATAGAACCAAGTGGGGCTCCACACGGTACGCAGGCTGGAAGTGAGGTCTGGTACTAAGGGCTGCAGCAGCAGTGCTCCTCCGTGCTGGTGCAGGAGCCCTGGTGGAGGAAGGCAGGAATTGGGGGAAGGGACTGTGGGGCTCAAGGGGGTGCAGGGATTGTGGATCGCAAGACCCCATAAGAGGAAACGCGAGCCCAGGGTCTTTTCCCGACACGCTCGCCAGGGTGCGCGCTGGGTGTTCGCCTAGCTAACGCGGCCCGCAACCGTCTCTCCCCGTCCTACAGAGGGCTAGGGGATGATGTCACGTAAAATCCAGACGGCCGTCTTCCCTGAGACATCGGGAGCCGTGGCGACCTCCACGGAGCCAGGGAGCTGGGGAGTCGTCGACGACGCTGGTCCCCCCGCGTAGCTTGTGCTTAGAACTAGGTTGCCCTCGATGCTCTCCTGACCCCCCCCTTGCCTCAGTGACTTTGCTTCCTGGCTCCTGCCCTGCCCACCTTGGCGTTGGCCGTATTCCCACCAGAGCGAAGATCTGGGTACAAACATCCAGTCCGTCTCGGAGACACAAAGCTCCTGATTACGGAGCAAAGCGACGAGGTCAGAGTGGGACGGAACACCATTAGCCTTGTTCTAAGGCTGACGACACGGAGGCTCGACTAGGGTAGCGTGGGTGAGCTAGGCCACACAGCCCGTCAGAGGTGGAGCTGGACGTCCACCTGGTCCATCCCATTCCTCCCTCCTCGGCCCCTGGCTTTCCTTCCAGCCTGAGCTCGAAGGCTGACCCAGGAGGTCCAGCTCATTTGCATAGTAATTGAATGTGGTCTGAGAGCAGGGTCAGCAGACCCAGGATACAGTCTAAAGTCACCTTTTTAAAAAAAATTTTTATTTAACCGTAGATAAACCAATGTATCATTTGCTGGTGCTTGGTTAAGGGAAATAGAAGGAAATAATTAAGTTGCCTGGGTGTTCGGCCTTCAATGTTCAGAGGGCTAATTGTCAAAGGCAGGAAACTGATCGCGGAGGGCCAGAGCCAGGCTTTAGAACATCAGAAAACCCCGTGTACTGCAGACATGACAGCGGACGTTATAGCGAAGAAGGATATATATATATATATAATTAAGTGTCAACGCACATTTTGAAGACTGCTCTTTAATTCCTCAAGTCTCCTAGCAGAATCAGAAGCAGAAGCTCTTTCATAAAGTTGGCTCCACCTCATAGGCCCCACAGTCGTGGCGAAGAAGCAAAGGCCTGCAAAGGAGACAGTCCCACTGCTGGCACCGGGAGCTTAGTGCCCTTCTCTTTCCAATCAAGATAGTCATGGCTAAAGGCCAGAAGGCCTTGCTGTGTCTTCCTTCGTTTGTTCTTCACAGTCACGCCTTACAATGATTTAGTCCCCTTTCCAACGTGACAAAACTGAGGCTCGAGGAGATTTAGTAGTCTACCGTGTCCATCGCCTTTTCCTCAGTCCTCAGCTACTTCTGCCGCATAAGTTACCCACAGGGAGGGAGAGGCGAGGGGGAGACAAAGCTAGCAAAAGGGACCACACTCTCAAGACTTAAAATAAACCTAAATCCAAATGCTAACCTTGCAGGGGTGGAAAAGGAGACGATGTAATGTAGCCTCTTGGGACACATCTTTCTCATCTGGGGCATAGCGAGTTTGGACAGTCAAGGGTCCGGTCAGAGTTAGAAACGACAGGGCATGTGAGTGATTGGCATAAAGGAGATACTCGAAAAT
This sequence comes from Perognathus longimembris pacificus, assembly GCF_023159225.1. Lineage (NCBI taxonomy): Eukaryota > Metazoa > Chordata > Mammalia > Rodentia > Heteromyidae > Perognathus > Perognathus longimembris. The sequence continues at coordinate 3,653,984 of NC_063173.1, read as the reverse complement.
CTGTTACGGAGTTAGTCTTTTATACTAGCAGACTCCCTACATTGAGGTAATCTTTTATATTAGTGGATTCCCTGTATTGAGTTAGTCAACAGCGGGTTCCCTGTTTTGTTTTATTTGGGCTTTTCTTTGGTTCTGTTCTGTTTTGTTTCTTCCTGCGAGTGGAGGAAAAGCATTCTTCTTCATCTGTGGAATGACCTGGGCGCTAAGTGCCATCCCTGCCGCTCAGCAAGACCTGTTTTCCAAACCACTGATGGGAGCTAACCACCCCTCCATAGCACGACGGCTGCAATCAAATGAGAGAAGACTCTTGGGTGGGAATGGAGGGAACTGAGGAGGCCTAATGAAAGTGTCCCCCCACCCCAGAAGACAGTGTTCAGTGCCTTTAAGGGAACTCATGGCTGCCACTTTAGTCTGTTGTAACTCACACACCCTTTGCAAACTCAACGACCATTATGGATTTCCTACTGCATTCTCTACAGACCCCCTCATTCCCCCCCCCCAAAAAAATCCTAATACCTTATGTACACATGATTTCAAGCTTTCATGCTTCCCCCCAACTAAAAACCAATCCATGGCTCTCCAAGGTAACCTTGAGGTGAACTGTGCCCCATCGGTGGATGGTGTATATTTGATATACTCCATGGCAGCTACCTTGGCAGATCCTGCGGAGATGTACCCGGAAGGTATACCCATCGCGACATGTGTACACCAAGCTTGCTGACAAGTAGGGGAGCTCAAGCCACTGGTGGCTGTAATCCTAGCTACTCGAGAGGCTGAAATCTGAGGGTGGGTCAGATATTAGGGTGGAGCCTTAGTATAAGAGTGTGTGTATGTGTGTGTGTGTGTGTGTGTGTACAGGCATGCACATGCACGTATGAGTGTGCATTGTGGTACATCTTTTCGAAGTAATTCTTGGAGCCTGTCTTGGACACTGCCACCCGCTTCCTGCAATACAATCAGAAAGAGATGACCTTGGAAGCATGATTAACCTGAGTTCCACTGCTGTCTCAGCCCCTCAGTAGGTCAATGATTTGGGCCGGGTCACTCGAGATGACGACAGTTACCTCAGACACACACATAATGGGGAAAAGCACTACGTTCCCCTCAGGAACTATGAAGGCTAACCGAAAGCTGCACCGCTTGGTGTGCCTGGCTTAGTGTTGGGCACACACAGATGTCCAGTCGTGGTGTTGGGGCTCACGTTATACAATTGCTAGGGCATACAGGAGCTATAGCAAGTCATTAGAGCAGGTGCACAGAATTCCTGCTTTAAATACGAGAAGGCGGATGCTCGGTGGGGACCAGTGCCTGGGGGAGGAGCCAGGGTGGCAGATAAAGGGCCTGGTTGGAGCGTCCCCGCTTCTCACCGGTGCTACCTAGCTGCCCCAACAGAAACACTGTCAGTGTCTACAATGGAAGAGAACACTCTTATCCACCATTTAGATTTGGCCTCAATGATGGAAATATTGAAGGAGATCTGTTGGGTCAGGCATGGAGAGAGGAGAAAATGCTTTCATGAAGAACTGACATTCCCTCTGTGTCTCTCCTCTCTCTCTCTCTCTCCCTCTCTCTCTCCTATCTATCTCTGTCTCTCTCCTCTGTCTCTGTCTCTTGTTCTCTCCTCTCTCTGGCTCTGGTTCCATCTGTAACTGTTCTTTTTCTCTGTGTCTCTCTTTCTCTCTCTCTCTCTCTCCCTCAGACCTTGGAATGGATTTGGCTGCTCACATGAAGTGGCAGGCTGACACCACTTGGCGTAGGCAGATAGCTTTATTAGATGAAGGGTCAAATGCAATAAAATGCTTGGAGGCTTTTAAAAAAAACATTAGACACATTTACCATGACATTATTGACAACCTGGGTAATAAGGCTCCCCGACTGCAGGGAGACCGCCGGGATCAGCACTTCCCCTCGGTGGGCCTTGCCCTCCACCTCCTCCTGGGCTCCAGAGTATTTGGTTTTCACCCCCTCCATGGCGGTCATCCTTTGCCTTGCATTTGGAGAAAATGTCTTCTCCTGGAAAGGAGGTTTCTTCAAGGATGTCAAATAGTTCGTTCTCATCTCTGGGTTGTTAATACTTGACATGTATCTTGCAATTACGGATGGTTCACCTCATCAACTGGGGGCTTTATCATGATGTGAAGGCAGCGCACATGTGGTAGAGGCCATACTTTGAATTTTGAATTCTGGTCTTTCTCTAGGCCAGCAATATAAGGACGGGAACGCTCTCATGATATATCAGCAGGGAGTCCCGGCTGCCTGTCAGACACACACTCACACAATGGCCCTAGATAAAATAGGCTTGGTGTTGGATGGATTTCTCCAACTGCAGGCTAGTATAAATGTTCTGAACACATTTTAGGTACGCTAGGCTAAACTATGACTTTCAATCAGTGAGATGTGTTAGGTGCATGTTTATTTTTGACCTTGAGTATTTTTAACTCAGGAAAGATTTATCAAAAAGTAATCCTATTAAGTAAAGGAGCATCAGAAATAGCACTAGATAATTAACGTAATGAGGATTTTTACACTTATTTAACCTTTCACACCTATCTTGTTTCTTTCCATTTTTACTTCTCTTTTCTTCCTCCACTCAATACTCATCCCAATGGATTCATTTCCAATGTCTTGCTCTCCTCAGTGACAACAACAGAACTTACATAAAGGTTCATCATGAGAGTAAACTCCAACAAGCAAGTGGGTGTGTCTGAATTTGGCCCAGTAATTGGAAACTACCCCACCGCCATCCAACCTCCGTCCTTGGAGGGCAAAGACATCTCCTCTTAGATTAAAGACTTGGGACCATCTATCCCCATCTGTCCCAAGGTTGTCTTAAGAATGGAATGAGCCTCATTCCCCCCAAACAGTTTTGCAAGTATTGCTTTTGTAGTCGCTTGTCTTTTTTACCCTGTGTCTCTCAATTTTGGTATTCCCTTTCAGTTTCCTAGTTCTAATACCAGTATACACGGTTTCCAATGTACTCAGATAAGATACAGCGATAGTGCAGGTACAACCACAGGAAGGAGATACAAGAAGATCATCAATAATAGGAGCTACAGTTACACATATCACATTGAAAGTAGTTACAACAGTGATATAACAATCGTTTCCATAACATGGAGTTCATTTCACTTAGCATCATCTCATGTGTTCATAAGGGTATAGCTATTGGGCTCTTGTGATCCTCTGCTGTGGCTTGCCTAAACCTGTGCTAATTATTCCCAATAAGGGAGACCATAGAGTCCATGTTTCTTTGGGTCTGGCTCACTTCACTTAGTATAATTTTTTCCAAGTCCTTCCATTTCTTTACAAATGGGGCAATGTCATTCTTTCTGATAGCGGCATAAAATTCCATTGTGTATATGTACCACATTTTCCTGATCCATTCGTCTACTGAGGGGCATCTGGGTTGGTTCCATATTTTAGCTATGACAAATTGTGCTGCGATGAACATTGTTGTGCTGGTGGCTTTAGTGTGTTCTTGTTTGTGGTCTTTTGGGTAGATGCCCAAAAGTGGGGCTGCTGGGTCATAGGGGAGCTCTATGTTTAGCCTTCTGAGGAATCTCCATACCGCTTGCCAGAGTGGCTGAACCAGTTTGCATTCCCACCAACAATGAAGTAGGGTTCCCTTTTGGCCACATCCCCTCCAACAGTTGTTATTGTTAGTTTTCTTGCTATAGGACATTCTTACTGGGGTGAGATGGAATCTCAATGTTGTTTTGATTTGCATTTATTTTATGGCCAGTGATGTAGAGCACTTTTTCATATGTCTCTGAGGGAGGAGGTAACAAACAGTACAAGAAATGTATCCAATGCCTAACATATGACACTGTAACCTCTCTGTACATCAGTTTGACAATAAAAATTAAAAAAAAAAAAGAAGAATGGAGTGAGCCAGATGCCAGTGGCTCACACCGGTAATCCTGGCTGCTTGGGAGGCTGAGAATGACGGTCTGGAGCCAGGCAAGAAAGTCCCTGGGACTCTCATCTCCAATCACTTACCAAAAAGCTTATATGCGGAGCTGTGGGTCAAGGGGTAGAGCACCATTCTTGAGCAAAAACGTTCAGGGACAGTGTCCAGGCCCTCAGGTTAAGCCCTAGGACTGACACCGAGAAAAACAAACAAACCTGGACACAGAACGAAATGTGAAAATTATTACTGGATAAAGCTATACGCTTTTATTTTATTTTTTTCTGGGAATGGGGCTTGAAGTCAGGGCCTGGGCCCTGTCCTTGAGCTTTTGTGCTCAAGGCTTGCACTCTACCACTTTAAGCCACAGCTCCACTTCCACTTTTTGGGTGGTTAATTGGTGATAAGAGTCTCACAGACTTTCCTGCCCTGGCTGGCCTCAAACCATGATCCTCAGATCTCAGCCTTCTGAGTAGGTAGGATTAGCATGAGCCACCTGCGCAGCTATTTCTGCAGCGGTACATTGTTGAAAATGCAGCATTAATTTGAGAAATTTTAAAAAATATATCTGTACTGGGCATTGTCGGTGAGCAAAGTAGCAAAGAATACAGACCCTGTTCTCTAGCTGCTCAGTACCTTGGAAAGCATAAAGGCACAAGTTTTGAAAACTAATGGAACGTTTACAGTAACTTCTGCTTTAAGAAAACAAATGTATCCAAGCTACTCAGGAGGCTGGGACCTGAGGAGCTCATGTCAAAGTCAGCCCTGACAGCAAAGTCTACGAGCTTCTTATCTCCAGTTAACCACCTCAAAAAGCTGGAGGTGGCTCAAGGGGCTGAGCGCTAGCCTTGAGAACAAAAGCTCAGGGCCTATAACCGGGCCCTGAGTTTAAGCCCCAGGACCAGCACCAAAAAGAAAAACAAACCCTCAATGATTAAACATTAAAATGAAGGAGGAAGATTACCTTGGAAAGATCTAAAATACAGCTGAGAGAGAACCTCAACCTCCCCTTCTAATAGCTGACTTGACCATGTGACTTAAATACCAAAGACATCTTTGTGGAAGTGAGTATTTCACTAATGTGTTGAAGCACTCCGATCTAGTCGGTGACTCACCCTGTTCTCTTTTCCTCTGGGAAGTTGAGCTGCACCTGACCAGTGGAAACCATGTAGGAAAGAAGCTCAGTTATAATAAGCAGCTGAGATACCAGGGCCATTTGCTCCTCCAGCATGACCTACCCTACTAGGACATACGCAGAAGGAAACACAAAGAGTGCCAGTGTTCAGGAAACTACCCAATCAAAGGCTTGGAGGCAGATTGAGAGCTAGGTGTTGTTGATGGAGTAAAATTTCGCACACTGACTGTCTACCAGAAACGGTAGGTAACCAAATTGTGTGTGGTCAAGCACACATAGAGAGTTTCTCTCTTATTCCGTACCCATGGAAGAGCCACAAGCCTCATCGAGCACAGGACTGATCCGATCAAACACCCTTCCTCTAAGCCAGAGAATGGCAGCACTCAATGACCTTGCATTTGACTTACCCACCAGAACGGCTGAGAAGGTTACAAACGATGGAGTGTGTAAATATTATTGGCTTTGACATTACTGGCAAGGTAGCTCCCACAAACCCATAGCAGCAGAGCTTAGCTTAAAACCTCAGCCCGGAGATAGCTTTGTGCATGCCCACGGTGGTCTAATTACTCTGTATCAAGTACATGTATCAAAATACCCTTCAAGATTATAACAGGTTTAATTAAATGCACAGTGAAATCCACTTAAGATGAGGTAATTGGGTAGAACCTGATTTTCCTTCCCGCTGCGTCTGACAGACACGAGGACATTGCAGGGAACAGGCAGCACGCAGAGACGATGAAGAGGTAGGAGTCAAGAGCTGCTGTTTTAGAGACCATGACAGAATAGGCGCTTTCCACGGGCAGCCACGTGGAGTGTGGAAAAGCTGGAAACCAGCCCGATGGTAGCTATGTCGTCCCGTCTCACCGGGCCTTTCTCCTTTCTGCTTCCATCGGACTCTTACCAAGCCCAGGGAGTGGCAACTCAGTCTTTCAATGGTTTGCCAACCCCACCTTTTCACTTTATCACCCCTATCTCCCTTAGCCAATCTCATGTGCCCAGTGCTCAAAATGTGAAACTGTTTGTGAACATTTCTTGTCGTTCCATCACGACTGCCCTGATTCAAGTCCCAACTGTATTTCATCTAGCTGACAAGCCTCCACCATTTCCTCAACCTCCAGCCCCTACCAGTGACTCTCAGCCAACAGCCAAATGATGTTTTGAAACCTAAATCAGTTTATGCCACGCCTCTGTCAAGAAGGTCCAAGGGGTCCTCAACTCATTCGAGGTACAGACCAGCCCAGGTCTTCACGATGATTTAAGAGACGACTTTGTTTCCTCCACACCCAAAGAAAATTCAAACCAAGTCTAAGCAATGTGATAGATGAAATGCCTCTCCCTGCCTGACTAAATCCAATACTAGATGACTGAACAAATGCTGCTCTGGACTAGAATGCTACTCAACACAGAGATGGGGAAATCATGTTGGCACTCATTTAGTTTCGAGTCTTGTTGGAAAGATATGCAAATAAGCTCAGATATTCAAAAATGGTATGACTACTGGTAAGGAAGAGAAAAGCACCATGTTTGTTTGTTTGGTTTTTTTTACAAGGAGTACTGAGAAGGAGCCCCTAATCTGTAGAAAACTTGCATGAATATCAGCATTCTTTTAAATGGATCCCTTAACCGGTAGTCTTTTTATTATAAACTGAATCAAAATGAATTTGGGGGGTTGGTTCATGAATAAGATGCAATAACTGTCAGATATTTCAAGATCACACTAGTGTCTAGATATTCTCTACATCATTCCTCATTTACTAAAATCCAACCCTTCTGCATATACACTGCTTCTATTTTATGCTGATTTTCTTTGCTGCTGATGTATCCAAGGGCCAAGCATGCTGTAATGGTGAAGGTCAAGTGTTCTACTCCAAATAACAGAATCAAAATGCCCTGCTTCTGACATGTCTCTATTCCAACAAATAGTGTCCTGAAAATCAGTTTGCCAACCAGCTCCACAGTTCCAAGGTTTCCCAGAATCCAGAGACAACTACACTGGCTGAAGCACGAGTCTGCAAAGCTGGTCATTATAGGAATGCTCCCAACAACTGTCCTGCCCAACTGTACTGGACACAACCGCTATACCCGGCTGTCTTTCCTTGGAGAAATCACAACCTCCTCAATACATGATTTAGGGAAAACTGGATTCTACATGGAAAAGATTGAAACTACAGCCTTGTCTTTCTGCCTGTACTAATATCCGTCAACTGGATTGAAGACTTAACATGTGGAAACTGCTATAGGAAAACATAAGGAAAATACTGGAAGATACAAACATAAACAATAACTTCCTGGATGTAACCGCAGTCACTCAGCAAATAAGAGCAAGGATGACAAATGGGATTGCACCAGACTAAAAAAGCGTCTGCATAGAAAAAGAAATGGTTGCTAAACGGAAGAGACAGCCTACTGACCGGGAGAAAACCTTTTCCAACTATTCATCTGGCAAGGGCGTCATAAGTCGAATATACAGGGAACTCAAAAATCTAAACTCCCAAAGAACTAACAACCCAATTAATAAAAGAGAAAATGAATGAAGCAGACACTTCTTGAAAAAATACAGATGGCCATTAAATATATGAAGAAAAGTTTGATATTCATGGCCATAAAGGAATTGCAAATCAAGCTGATATTGACATTTCATCTCACTCTAGTTAGAATGGCCATCATCAAGAATACAAACAACAAATGCTTTCAAGGATGAAGGGAAAGATGAACAAATTCAGCACTTATACAACTGGGTAGGGATGGGAGAGAAAAACCTGGAGAAAGCAAGAGAAGAGGTGACATTGTTCAAAAAGAAATGCACTCTTTATCTGATTTATAGAACTACAACCTCTCTGTATATCACCTTTATGATAACAATAAAAATATGAACCCCAAACTCTGTTGGTAGGAATGTAAATGTGGACAAACACTGTGGAAAGTAATATGGAGGTTCCTCAAAATATTAAAAATAGAACTATCATGTGATCCAGCAATACCAGTCTTGGGCTGAAAGAAATATAAGTCAGGTTATAATAGAGACACTTTCACACTGGTATCTATTGCAGCATTTATCATACCTATGGAAAAACTATAGGAGCAGCTTGATGCCTCACAGCTGATGAAGGGGTTAGGAAAATGTCGTATATATAAACAATGGGCTGTGAATCATTTAAAAATGAAATTGTCACTTGCAGAAAAAAAGGGTACAACTCATGTTAAACAAAGTAAACCAAATTAAAAAGGACAAAGGTTATTTTTTTTCCTCTCATATGTGGAAGCTAGACTTAAATGATATACATATACATACACTGGTTACATACGTGCATACACACACACACACACACACACACACGGTACATGACACTAAAAGGCACTCCCTTTGTGTGAAGATGGCATAACAAAACTAACTGAAGGCTTTTTAATAATAGAGAAGATAGGAGGAATGGGGAAAGAAAGAGCAATAGAAGGTGTTAATCTGATTAAAGAAGAATATTTGTATGTGTTAAGTGCTGATGTGAAACCCCTTTAAACAATTAGTATACACTTAAAACCATGAATGACAAGCATGGATAATAGGTTCTGTTGGGTGTGGGATGGAAGAGGGGGAGAGAGAGTAAATATGGTAGACGTAGCTTAAACGCACCTGTGAAAACAGAAGAACGAAACCTGTTGAAGTTGTTTCAAGAAAGGGGGAAGGGTAGGAGAGAGAGGGATGGAGGGGTGAATGGGATCAGAGTCTGGCATTCATGGGTGGAAATTTTGCAATGAACCCTCCCCCCTTGTACAACTAATGTTTGCTAAGAGAAACGTTATTTTTTAGAAGAAAAATTTCAAAAACGAGGGAGGAGGTAACAAGTTGGATAAGAAATGCACGCACTGCCTCACGTATGAAACTGTAACCCCTCTGTACGTCACCTTGACGGTGAATAAACTTTAAGCCTTCACGATGGTTACATAAGAGCACCCTATCGGGCACATGCCCGTGGAATTGGCTCTGCATAGGAAGCTTGGTTTGCCTAAATTCGGGGCTAATTTTTTTTTTCAGACATTTTGTATGACTGTACCTGGGTTTAAACACAGACCCTCACACTGACTTGGTTTGCTCGGTCAGCTGGCTCTCTACCACTTGGACCATGCCCCCAGTCAGGAATGGTGCTTGATATTTTGGACCTCCCCTTATCTAATATTTATTATAAATTCTACTATGTAAAGATTTTGCAGCACACAATTTGTAAGCACCTATACCATATACAATATTCTTCACGATAAGTTCCATGTATCTTCCTGATTCTCAGGTGTTGTGTTTTGTTTTGTTTTGTTTTGTTTGCCACTGTTGGACTGTCACTTAACAGTACAGGCTGCTACCGGCAGGCTTTCATCCCGATTCTCCAGATCTTAGCGTCCTGACAAGCTAGGGCGGTAGGCATGCACCCAATGACGCCTTACCATTCGAGCTGAGCTAAAACAGCTTGAAACCCCTTCCCTCCTACATCCAGGCAGCAGAGCTGGTGGGAGGCGAACCCCTCTGCTCCGCATGAAGGCGGTCTGCAATCCCAGGGTGAGCCTTGATTGCTGACTAGAGATATCCAAGAGAGGTGGAGGGAGGGAACCCCAGGAGAGGCCTAGTAGACGGAAATTCTATCATCGACGGCGTATCCTTGAAGGGCACCTGGGGACCCTCGGCCCTTCCTCTGCCTTTGTGACTCCTGGTTGCCCGTGAAGTGATTATAGACCATCTCCACCGTGTGTTCCACCCCGCCGTGATATGCGGCCTTGTCACAGGCCCGGAGGGACACCCCCCCCCCAAATCCATAGAACCACAGGCTGCCTCCTAAGAGGTCGTTCTGTCTGCTTCTGTCTTCCTTCCTGCCTTTCCCTGAGCTCGCTCGTGCCGTGGGAAAGGCGATCTTTGTGACGCAGTTGTCATGATGTCACGGTGGCATCAAAGGGGCGTTTCCCCCCAGACCGCTCAGCTCCGCTCCCCCCTCTCTCTCCCTACACACAGGCAGCGAAGAATTTGCAAGCAAGGTCGTGAAGGGGATATGAAAACTAGGAGAGCCTCAGAGATCTGTTGTCAAATCAGCAGGTAGGCTCTGCTGGATCCATCCGAGTCTTAGCCTACAAGCCAGCGGGCAGAGGGTGGGAAGGCACGAGTCCATGTCACACCCCTGAGGTGTAGAGATACAGATGTACTACAGGGGTCGTTTGCAGGACCGGACACTCAAGGCCTCCTGTAAGCTGGTCTCGCCTAGGCTGCTGATCTCGCATCACTGATGAAGCAGACCTCGGATTCCTGACAAGTATTTATTCATGCCTTTGGTCTCATGCTTCTGTTTCAGCTGTGGTGATTTTTATCCCCCCTACGAGTGACTTCCTACATTGATGAATAGATCGTGTTTCTCTCCCAAGGCCTGGTTCAGACATTTCCACCTGATTCTCACCTGTGTATTCAAAAAAGTCATCTGTATCCGTGGACTGACTTAAATATGTCCTGTTATTACCTGAGCTCTTCATTCAAGTGACCGCTCTCTCTTGTACATTCCCCTAGCCGTTTATCTAGAACTCTCTTCCTTTCCAATGTCATGGGCGTGTGTCTCTGTCAATTAGAACTCTCCATTAAAAATGACTTGCAACTTCAACTCGTGCCACTGTCAACCATCAAAGGAAATGTACTGATGGCCCACAGCTTCCGTGGGGGGTGTCCTCCTAGCTGCCTTTCCTCTGTGCCTGCTCCATGCTTGGACTGCTGCCTGTGGTCGCTAGCTGGTCGCCAGAGTTCTGAGCTTTAGGTCCTTACATCCAGTTCCAGCACAAGCTTCAGTACTCTCTATGCCCCGTCCCCCCAAAGAGTTTCAATTCTTATTTTCTCTCTGCTCAAGAATAGACTCAATGGGGCTGGGGATATAGCCTAGTGGCAAGAGTGCCTGCCTCGGATACACGAGGCCCTAGGTTCGATTCCCCAGCACCACATATACGGAAAACGGCCAGAAGCGGCGCTGTGGCTCAAGTGGCGGAGTGCTAGCCTTGAGCGGGAAGAAGCCAGGGACAGTGCTCAGGCCCTGAGTCCAAAGCCCAGGACTGACCAAAAAAAAAAAAAAAAAGAATAGACTCAAGTGTCTATTTCTGAATCCATTCCTAAAATAAGCAACTCTGTCCCGATACCCAGGTGTGGAGTTTGAGCAAAACCCACCGCCCCAAATTGGAGAGGAATGTAATCCCTTTGCCTGAGGGAGAAAGAGACATAAATGCTAGCCAACAACAAACCTTATATGGCCTTTGCTGAATTATAAACTCCTTGAGGCAGCCTACCTTTTTAGTGTTTATGCATTTATTTCATCGTACTAAAGAGTTGAAGGATCACTTTCTAAAGAGTCCTTTCCCTGGCACATTGGCAAGCACTTGGGATTTTTTAAATGTTAGGCATAGTTTTTGCATTCAAATAAGTGAAAGTCCAACTTTTTAATCAATAACTCTGTGTTGGACCTGTTCTGAAGCCAGGAATTATGTCAGGCATTGGAAATATAGCAGGTGGCAGCATATAGATCATCATAGCCGTCATAGATAACAAGCCAAAATGGACATGTAGCAATCATACAACTGAGATACCCCCAGAAAAGTATTGATTACACAAAGTACAAAGCAATTTGAAAGACAAAGTCAACCTATCTGATGGCTGGAAGAGGAAGAAATGGAAACAGAAAGACTTCCTGGAGAAGGTACCACCTGCCCTGATTCATAAAGGATCAGAACTGGTGCCCAGTGTATTTCATTTACTATCTGGCATGGGATAGGCTTTTAATAAATGATTGAGGATTAAGTGCATTCACATAAAAAATATCCATGTCTTTCTGAAGTTAGGCAAGATAGTTTAATTAACTAAGCCCTAATCATAATTATCTAGCTGGTAGGAAGGAAGTGCTATTGTTCAAAAAGCCCCTATAATTCTCCTCATTTTTTTTAAATTAAAATGCAATGTGATTGTCCTGCACTGGACTGTGGTGCTTAAACTAGTATTGAAAGAAGTTTGCAGGCCTGGCACTGGTGGCTCACACCTGTAATCCTAGCTACTCAGGAGGTGGGGTTCTGGGGATCAAAGTTTGAAGCCAGCGTGGGCAAGAAAGGCCATGAGACTCTTCTCTCCAATTAGTCACCAGAAAACCCGAAGTGGGGCTGTGGCTCAAAGTGACAGAGTGTTAAAGTGATAGAGCACAAGAGCCGAGGGACAGTGCCCAGGCCCTTAGTTCAAGCCCCACAACTGACAAAAAAATAAATAAAAGAAGTTTGATGGGGCTGGGAATATGGCCTAGTGGCAAGAGTGCTTGCCTTGTGTACATGAAGCCCAGGGTTCGATTCCTCAGCACCGCATATGTAGAAAATGGCCAGAAGTGGTGCTGTGGCTCAAGTGGCAGAGTGCTAGCCTTGAGCAAAAAGAAGCCAGGGACAGTGCTCAGGCCCTGAGTTCAAGGCCCAGGATTGGCCACAAAAAAAAAAAGAAGTTTGCATTTTGTGCTCTTGATGGAGCTGGTAAGAAGTAAGTTGAATGAAAGAAAAATATGAATCTTGGGCTGGACGTTACATGAGTAATAGAAGGAATGGATAAATGATCTGGAATATGCAATGAGAAATCTCAAAATCAAATGACTTATCTGTTAGTGCCTCACTTGTAAGATCAGGATGGTAAAGCATGCTTTCTGATAAGTAAGTAAGAATTAGAGGTTAATAAAGATGAATCTCTCAGCTATGGATTGGCCGGAACAGCTTAGCCAGTGCTGTTATTGTTCAATATTATTTTCTGTTATGTTGTTACAGTTTCTAAAGTGTATTGCATTTATTCTTCTCTCTCTGCCCATACCCGTGACATTCTTCTTCCAGAGTTCACTCAAGCATCATGTGATTTCTATTGACCCTGCGAGTCTATTGGCTCCCCTAATCATTACCTTACCACCCGCTTCTCCGGGCTGTTGAAATGCCCTGTCAGAGACACACCTGGGTGTAAGCACTGATCACATAAGACTGTCACTGTCCGTGTGCCCGTCTGTCCCTCCCACTGGCCCGAAACATTCTCAGAAAGCATTGGATAATTTCGAAATCCATTTCCAGTTGCTCTTACATAGCCTGTCCTCTGCACATCGTTGTTGAATGAATGAATGAATGAATGAATGATCACATGAGCAAGCTACAAAAGGTATGTGTTTGTAGAATGGTATAACCCCAAAAGGTATAAAAGTCGCTTAACCCTATCTGTTTTACTTCTAAGGAAGAGAAGAAAGGATTTAACTAGAGTCACACCATAAGAAAGGTATCAGAACTGGACTTAAAAGATGAGTATTTCTACATCTGGAGAAGCAACCCAGAGCCCTTTCTTCCATATTGCTCACGGTTCTGAGCCTCAGAAAGGGTGTTCCAGGGGCGGAACTCATTGAGTCAAGCTTAGTATGGTATTTCTCCATACATGACCCACTGAGTACTAGCTCTGTGCGAGACATGCTTACGTAGATGAGTAAGTTCTTGGAGAGTATCCTGCTCTTAATCGTAGTGTACTTCCACTCACTGAGGGTTTTCAATCCTGTGTTAGTTTGCTTAACATCACTGACTATGGAATCCTTCCCTCTTATTGGTTTCTCTCTTTGTTGTTTTGTTCTGCTGGAGGTTTCTTTGCTTTTTGTTTGTTTGTTTGTTTGTTTTTGGCCAGTCCTGGCCCTTGAACTCAGGACCTGAGCACTGTACCCTGGCTTCTTTTTGCTCAAGGCTAGCACTCTGCCACTTGAGCCACAGCGCCACTTCTGGCCATTTTCTGTATATGTGGTGCTGGGGAATCGAACCCAGGGCTTCATGTATACAAGACTGCCGGAGGTTTCTTAAAGCATATTGACATCACCCCCCCATGCCCCCCCCCCCCCCGACAAACTTATATCTTGAGAAATGCTATCCACACACAGGTCACCCTGGATAACTTGTCACTTTCTATTGCACCTGGAGGCAATCCCAGGGCACACTACTCCTACTTCCTCATTTTCCGGAGGAACCGAGGACCGGAAGGCAAGACGGCACACCCGAGTCCCACAGCACTAAGAGTGGTGGGCCACTTTAGCTTGGTTTGATCAAAAGTGATCTCTTAAAGTCTTGTGTCTGCAAATGTCCCAGGATGCTAGGGGATGAGACAGTGGCCATTTACAGAGTTGTGAGTCGAGCTGCGGCATCTGCCGTGTCATGGAAGAAGTGACTCGCAGACATGTGTAAGTCATTTCCTGCTGCCATGAGGACTTGCTGTCTGGGTCAAGTTATTGTTGTGCGTTTCAATAAAATTCCCTGTGTTTACACGTTGCCTTTCTATCGGTGCGTGGGATTGCTCTTTTCATAGTGAAAGGCTTTCCTCGTGACAGTTCTTTGGATCATTCTTGACAGATGGTGGGGGGGCATGATTAAAATAAAGAAGGGTTCCGGCCTTGCCTAATCAAGTTGCCACATTTAATCAGAAAGGGAAATGGAATGAAATCTTAGTGTTCTGAAGCCCTGGTCGATCTACCACTTCTTTCTGTTTGTTTCCCCTCCCGTCCTCCTCTTTATTCTGTCTCCCAACCCCAGCTTCAGACCTGTTCTCCAGACTTCACAATTCCCCTTGACTGGGGTGCCCTTTCCTCTCCTCCATTGACCCCAACCCTATTCATATCTCCAAGTTGTAATTCAAAAAGCTCCTCCTTCAACTTCCTTAAACCTCCTTAAACTTCGCCCTAGCCGTGAACTTGGCAGCTTACCTGACTTGAAGTTGGAACTGATCACGTCTTGCCTAACATCTTAAAACCACAGTTCACATCTGAGTCTTTGACACAGAACTAGGTTTTAGGTACAGGGCCTTCTATATTCCCTTTTGTATGCCTTTAATGTAATATCTGGAATTTCAGTAGAGCTCAAACACAAACTTCAAACAAGAGCGATGAAAGAAAATTCTGGGTATGTCACTGTCTATTCATTACCCCCCTCTGAATTTCAGTTCCTTCAAGGGTAAAATGGAGATAACTGTGCATAGCCTAGAAGGGCTGCCAAGATGGTCCAGTGAAGCAGCAGGGGAAGAGCCTTACAAAGTGTATCGGAACATACCTGATGATCAGAGCTAACAGCAACTAACAGTAGAGTCACACAAAGCCAGCGTCCTGTGATCAGATATGTCACAACACAGCTTTTTTGCTCTATATTGACGCCACCTCAGTACCTCGTATTTTTTTCTTGTTCTACTACTCTACTTTTAACATAGGATGACTCCCCTATATTCTTTACCCTTAAATCCCACCCTTCTCAAAGAGTAGCCCCGATCACAGCGGTCATAACTGACTCATTATTCCAGTAGGATTTTGTTTCCCGTTTCAGCATTGCTAGCCAACAGTTTTTGGCTCTTTCATTGTCCTGAGGTTATATCTTTCCATCCCCAGTGTTTGAAGCCTAGTGAGTTGTTAACACTCAGTCCTTGGTAAAAGACTAATAAGTGCAAGAATGAATGATTCTACTTTTTTTTTTTTTTTTTTTTTGGTCAGTCCTGGGCCTTGGACTCAGGGCCTGAGCACTGTCCCTGGCTTCTTCCCGCTCAAGGCTAGCACTCCACCACTTGAGCCACAGCGCCACTTCTGGCCGTTTTCTGTATATGTGGTGCTGGGGAATCGAACCTAGGGCCTCGTGTATCCGAGGCAGGCACTCTTGCCACTAGGCTATATCCCCAGCCCGAATGATTCTACTTTTAAGTGCCATACTACTGAAACATCCCAGGTGGCCTATAACTAATGAATGGATTAGGAAATGTGATATGTGTGTATGTGCATATATCTGTATATGTATGTGTGTGTGTGTATATATATATATATATATATATATATATATATATACAATGACTTACTAGCCATCAAGAAGGATGAAATTATAATTTGCTGGGAAATGTATAGAATTAGAGACTAATATGTGAAGTAAGATACTCTCAGAAGGACAGACATTACATGATTTCTCTCCTAGGTAGATGTTAGAACTGAAAGATAAATGTATATGCAAATACATACATACATGTAAATGCATATGTAAATACATATGTTTAAAACAAAACTCTAGACGCTGTTGAATAATAGGCAGTAGTGGGTAGCAGGAAAGTGAGAGTAGGCAAGGAGGCTAATCTGAATAAAGTACTGTGTATGTATGTGTGAAGTACCACAGTGAAATTTCACTGAGCAATTAATATACCCTTAAAACTGAATGACGGGAACATAAGACAGGTACTATCTGGAGGAAGGGCACTGGGGGGAAGGGAACTGGAGAAGGAAGAAGGTCAAAATAGTTTATGTACACTTGGAGAATGGAACCATGAAGCCTGTTGAGAGCGGTTTGGGAAGCAGGAAACAGGGAGTAGTGAGAGTAACCCACAGCTTGAGTCTGATCAAGATATGTCGTGTACGTACATCGACGTGCCACAACGAAACCCCCAGGTGCATCTAAGTGATGCCAACAAAAATAAATAAGGTGCAATGTGTTCCTCAAGCTGATGGCATGTCCTTCCTCTCAAACCACTTTATTTCTGATATCTGCCTAGTCAGGCCATTTTTATTTTGACACTTCTGTAGGACACCATCTTCTCCAGCTGGACACAGCTATGGCTGTTAGACACACGACCTCACAGGGCGGTGGTCACCCTTACAACAAAACCAGCGCCCATCCCGGGACCACAGGCAGCCATTTCTCACTGGCAAGTGAGAATTACCTTTTGTGTTTTCCTCCACCACGGTAAAGCTATTCTAGATTTATCTCATTGTTATTATCATTTTCATCATCTTAACGATTATTCAGTATATAACACGTGTCTCAGATGAAACATGCAGGAGATGAAAAACCTTTGGGTGGGTTTGGCATGATTCAAATAGTGTTTTATTCATTCGTGTATTAATATTGCATGGGCTGTATTTTTATATACTGGATTTAAAGAACAGGTAGCTTAGAGTAGGACTGAGACAATAATATTAGATCAATCAGAAGCTTGGCCTTTCACTCCATGCTTTTAAATGACCATCCAGATCTGTTGAGTAAGAGAATGGATTACCAGAAAGGTGAAGGTAGTACCCGACTGGGGATATTTTCAGCATGGGGTAAGCTATCTCAGCTTAGAGCAAGCGGGACTAGCAAAGTCAATCTTTTCTTGCACGCTTGAGAGAATTGGGTCTGGCCTGTGGTTTGCCCTAGGAGAAGGCTCTCTCAGATCTGGGTGCCAAAGAATAGGGAATAGATATTGGGGTTGTCCTAAGGGCTGTGCCTTGGCGCTTCTGACCTCCTCCTTGGTGAAAGCTTAAAGTATTCATGAAGTTTTAGGTAAATTCCTGTTTTTGTGGAACTGAAAACAAGAATGTGTGTGATGTACACAAGATAGGAGATCCGGAGAATAATGCCAATTATCCATAATTTGGGCAATTCCAAGAGAAAGGCTCCTATATCTTGAAGATACATGAGCTCCTTCCTCAGCACTATTTTACTGAAAGCTATCAAGGTAGGAAGCACGATAGACTCATCCTACTTCCTATAATTGAGGAAACTGAGACCCTGAGACATGTTGGTTCTTTTTGTTATTTATAACCTCCATTCTCAGTAAAATAGATTTCAAGGAGATTCCACATCAGACAACCCAGGGACTCCTGGGTAAAGACTGCCCATTCCTACGGCACTTGACTATTCGCCTAGTTTTAAAATGATGCGGAAGGAGAAGCTCAGGGCATCGAGTCAGAAGTCTTTGTTGAAGTTCTAGCTGAGGGGTCTTGGACAAGTCACCTCCTGCTCCTTTCCAGTTAAAGGCCTGAGCCTACAATGGAGTCACAAGCTCATGGGCCTTGAGAGCAGAGTAGCAATGTGAATTGGTAAATAAGGATGCATGTTAAACTAATAAGGGACCTAGAAATAGTTAGGAGTGATGATAGCCAAACATAAGCCATCTGGGTATTAGTATGTCGGCACTAAGCAAGAAGACTGTGGTGAGCACTTTTAGAATCAGCATGCCATGTGCAATCTTAGTCACTAATAGAGCTAATCAATGTTAGCACAGCATCCGTTCCTACCTTGAAAACTCCAGAAACCTACCCCAATATAGTTAATTCTTAAATATAGTTAAAGTCTTACTTCAAAGAGATGAGTGTAGATACAGGACATTAACAGAAAGATCCCTATAGATCATTTAAATCAAGTTCCCGTTTCACAAGAAACAGAAATAGCTACGTGATCTTAGTTGTCGAGGACCCCAGGACGCGGCTGAAGCCCTCCCGGTGAGCTGACCTGCACGGTCCACTCTGTCCTTGGCCTTTTTCTTCAGCTCTAGGACCACGAGACCCCAGAAATCAGGAGCCAGTGCAGCTGAGGCCGCAGGAGGAAATGGTGGCCCTCTGAGCCCTGTAAAGGTTCCTAGAGATTTGCAAGAGACTCTCATGGCCTTCTTTTCTAATTACTGCTGGCTGTAAAATAATTGATCATTTCATCACTGATGGGAGGAGAGAGGGTCTGTTAGGTGTCTGTGCTTCCTGACTCTTAAGCTGTATGTGTATGTTCCATGCACAGAGATCAGCTGTTTTGACGATGTCCTCACCAGGGTTCATTCATTCCTTTTATCCGCTTGCTTAGGACATGTTATTTATGAAATGGTGTTTAGCAAGCATGCCTTCTTTGGGCCAGGCACCATGATAGGCGGTGAAGAATGTGAAATGAACAGGACCAGAGTCCCCATTCGCATCCAAGAGAAACAAGCGTCATATTTTCTGAGCATTTACTCAGAGCCTGGCTCTGTCCCAACTGATGTTCATTGAATCCCAATGTGGGCGTTAAGAGATAGCTTACAGATAGGAATCTGAAGCTCATAAAACCTTTTGCCCAGTATCATTCAGGAGGCAAGTGATCAGTCCTAAGTCCAGCTAGACCCATTGTCTAGATGTACAAAGCAATCTTTATGAGAGAGATTCTCACAGAAAGGAAAATCACAAGATGGAGTAGGAGAGGAAAGGATCAAAAGAAGAAATCTGGCTCTCAGCCGGTCTGTCACCCTGCCTGCCCACCTGCATCCCTTCCCACTCCCAATTCCAGGAAACCCAGAACATCGAGAGAACACCATGTTCATTGAGCAGGGCCTCCCCGTCACTTGGGAAAACTGTTGATTTCTTGTTCAGATCCTTCCTAATGGGTTGCAAAGATCATCATGCCATGACCTCATCTCCTAGGAAAAGAATGAAGAGGAAAATAAACAATAAACAGCTTCTCCGTATTAATCAGTTTCTTTATTCCAGGCACTATCTTTGCCAAACGTTACCTTTGAAGTTTACACTCACCTCATGTTCTGAGTCTCCAAATCATAGATGAGGAAATAGCACCTCCGTGGCCACCAAAGAGTGAGTACCCAGGTTTAGATTCCCACCAGCAGTCCCCAATCAGTCCAAAGTGCCCAGCCTTCATTCACTTCCGCGCTTCCTCTCCAAACACAGCTGTCGACTCAGGAGTAACCACGGTCGCCATTTATTCGGTGTCAATGATGGATGAAATACTAATATATTTTTCTAATACGCATTAAAAAATCCTGAAGAGACATTAAGTATTTTTTTTTAATTTAGAAAGTATCTACAGCTTAAGTAAGACTACTGTGTTGCATCCGAAACCACGACCTGCTGGTCTCCACAGATTAGACCATCCAACTTAAAGTCTTGCATCTTGACCTTGCCCGGCCCTCTTGTTTTAAAAAGCAAAGACTCTGTCCCCAAGCCAGGCCTAAGCCCCTCTGCCATGAATGTCACGCATTTCCGGCCCCGAGGGGGCCATCAGCCATCATGAGATGTGTTCTGCTTCTGTCTTCCCTCTGTACGCATGCTCAGGTCTACCCAGAGCCAACCTTCCTGCTGCCCTTTCCGGCATCTAGTCCGCATTCTGCTCTCCCTTTCCTTCCAGTCCAGACCTTGCAGACCCTGTTTTCTCTATTTCCTCATCACCCTTCCTTCCTGCGTTCCTTGCAAGCCAGTGCCTGCCACTCCAGACAGCTCAGCCTGTTCTCACCAAAGCTGCCAGAGCCCCGCTGCTCAGCAATTCTAGGGGCCTTTGACCCCACCTGGGCTGACTCCACGGTGGAGCTGTCTCTCCTGGGCCATTCCTACCTCCCCTCCATTGATTTGTTGTGACCCTGCGTGGTCCTGGTTTTCTCTGACCCAACCAATGATTCTTAGAGCTAGAGGGGAATTTAAATGGGTTCAAAGGAAACTATTACAGAGCAGGAATCCCTCTCTCAGAATTCCACACAGAAAGCCACCTGGCCACTTTTATAATCTCTCCACAGTGAAGCTCACTATTTTACCTCTGCGTTACGACGACTATAATTTATTCATGTTTTTCCAGTGGTTCCTTTTACATATTTCCATTATTTAGGATGTTTTTAATTATAAAAATGTGTACGTGAATTCTAGTTAATGATGAATACAAACCTCGTGTGTGTGCTTAGTCCCTTCTCGCCATTTTCCATGTCTACAGAAGTATGCATAAGTGCACTGATAATGCTATGCTGATATTTGTTTTACCTTTAGACTTATAACATATACATTTCTCTTTTCCCATTTAGCACTACCTTGCAATACTGCTGTAGGTCAAAACTGATGAAAAAGACATTTAAATTCACATGATGTAATAGCTAAGCAATGTTCTGTAGTATAGTACACTACTGTCCAGTCAGCAGGCCCACGTCCATGGATATTCAGATTGTTTTCATGGTTTTTGTTTTTGTTGTTGTTGTTGTTATTACTTGCTACATTACACTCCATTTTTACAATATTTTTACTGTAAGGTAGACATATATCTGGAGTCAGATATTTTTAGTTACCTTTCCTACTTTGTTTGTAATTTATTTCCCACCAGGGATGTGTAGGACCTTATCTTGTCCCATGTCTTCCCAATAAACAGACTTTTTGTTTTTTGCTATCTATGGCAATATGGATAACAAAGTGTAGTACTTCATTGTTATTCTAATTTGTTTCTTTGGTTATTAGTCAAGGTGAGTATCTTCATATGTTTAATGGTCATGTAGTTGTTTTCTTTCATAAATTGCGTTTGCATAACCTTTACCTATTTTTAAAATAAATTGGATTGTTGGCCAATTTGTAAAAGCACTTTGCATACAGGAACAATACGCTAGGTCCATACAACCTTATTTTGTAAAAGTAGTGAGTATTTTCCCACACATTTGTTTTGTTTTGTTTTGTTTTGTTTTCAAATTTTTATTATCAAACTGATGTAGAGAGGTTACAGTTTCATACGTTAGGCATTGGATGCATTACTTGTACTGTTTGTTACCTCGTCCCTCATACCCCCCTTCCTCCCCCTTTCCCTTTCCCCCCATGAGGTGTTCAGTTCACTTACACCAAACAGTTTTGCAAGCATTGCTTTTGTAGTTGTTTGTCTTTTTTTACCCTGTGTCTCTCGATTTTGGTATTCCCTTTCAATTTCCTAGTTCTAATACCAGTATACACGGTTTCCAATATACTCAGATAAGATTACAGAGATGGTGTAGGTACAACCACAGGAAGGTGATACAAGAACATCATCAATAATAGAAGCTACAGATACACATGGGACGTTGAAAGTATTTACAACTGTGATATAACCATCGTTTCCATAACATGGCGTTCATTTCACTTAGCATCATCTTATGTGTTCATAAGGGTATAGCTATTGGGCTCTTTGTTTTGGTTTTTAGACTTCCTTTACAGTGTCTTGGTATGTACATGTTTTAACTATTTTTCCATATATTTGTTTTTCCTCTGTTGGGTATCCCAAGTTCTTATATTGCTTAGGAAAGTTTCTCTAACCCCCAAGATTATACTGTTATTCTACCAATTTTTTTATCATTTTTTCATTGTAAGCTTTATTGCAACTAAAAGTCAGTTTTGTATAGAGCATGACGTAGGAGATTTCATAATCTTACACTTGCTTGGCTTGGACACAACAACACCTCTTTATATTCTTATCTCTGTCGTGACGGCCCGCAAGGATGCACAACCCAAGTTCAAGGCTCTAGGGTCTCAACGGCGTGTGAGCCCAGTTTCCCATCCTTTCTCTAGAATTTGACTGGATCCCTAAGAATTGCATTTGGGAAAACTTAAAACCTTTTTTCTTTTTAATTGTGGGAGGCTTTGCTTTTCGTCTTCTCCTCTACATTAATGGTGTGATTTCCCACTGAAGCTTAGCAAGCCCAAATAGCACATACTTGTCAGGTTGAATTGCCATCACCACACCTCAGATGTCAGCATCCTAGGTCCCCAGAGATCCAAACAGCCTCCCCTCTGCTCGCTAGAAGAATTTTTGTCCCATTTGTCTGGAGATGGGCACGTGGGAAAAGTGCCACTCAAGTGAGCTCTTTTGGGTTTCCTTGGAACATTTACCAAAACAATAATTGCACATGAATTCGCAACTCAAGTGGCCTTTCATAATTGCTGCTGGGGGCTGGGCGTTGGGGACTGGGGTGTTGCTCGCATCTGAGGGAGGCGGGGACGCTGCCAAGGCATCGAACGAACGAGGCTCTCCAGGGAAGGGTGACAAGCAGCCTCGCGGAAAGTCTGTTCCATCCGTGCCCCAAAGCATGATGGGTGTCACAGCCTCTTGTTTGTGTTTGGTTCTGTTTTATGGCTGGAAGTTCTAAGAAATCGGATTGTTTCTATGCCGGAAGAAAAAGGAACTGGCATGTACCCACACCAGCAAAAAATATCCAGAGTGGAAAGAAGAGTTCAATCTGCTTCATCTTTATCAGCCCCCTCTTTCTCAGTTCAGTTAATATTTAATTGGGTGAACATGTGGAGTTTTGAGTTCTGTAGGCTACTAGCTAATTCACATCTTATCATCTGTAAAATGGGAGTGGTAGCTTACCGACTTGCCAGTCCAAATTGAATGAATCTTATTAAATTCTTCACATAGTACCTAGCGTCAAATGGATGCTCACTAAGGGACAGTTGCTATTATTATTTCACTATTATGATAGCTCTACAGCGTCCTACATTGTATGAGACCCTGAGACTTAAGAGATTAAATAACACAGTTTGCCTATCCTAGAAAAACTAAATACCTTAAAAAAAGAAGAAGAAATCAGACTGGTGGTGTGCACCTGTAGTCCTAGCTACTCAGGAGGCTGAGATTCTAAGGTCTTCAGCCAGGGCAGAAACTCTTATCTCCTAAAGAACCAACAGCAAACAAGCACGGAGGCATGGCTCACACCGGTGACCGGCTAAGCAAGCAAGCCAAGTAAGCATTAGGTGCTGAGTTCAAACCCTGGTCCTTCCAAAGAGGAAGAGTTTTTATGGAAGAAATTAGTAGAAAACGGGACTTAGTACTAGGAATGGGAGAAATGGGGAAGAGGGGAGACGCTTAGGAAGAATATGTCTTAGAAGGTAGGGCTAGTGTACAAAGACATTGGCAGTAGACCCAGAAGAAAGGGATTTTTGTTGTTGTTTCAAGAGTTCTTTCAGTGTGGACTAACCAGACACCAGCGTGTGACATCCCTTCGATGGATGCTTGGATACAGAATATGAATGCTGGTCTATGGAGGCCGTGTCTTCGGTGTTCTGTAAGTGTGGACCAGAGTGTGTGGGAATGCGTTTGAGATCACTGTCAGGGAAGAAGGTGTCTAAGTGCAGAAGATCACCTCCCCACCCCCCACCATGGTATCTGCAAGCGATGACGGGACTTGCTCCTCTCCTCAAGTCCTGCCCCTTTCTAGTCCTCATCCCTCCTCTTGTAGAGTTCTTAACGTCCTTGACCCTACAGTTGCCTCTGATTCTGCTCTCCCAGCAATTCTCTCTCTGGATGAATTTCACGAGAGGAGTGAGAGCAGGGCCCTTTGTCAGATGGGGCAGAGATTCATTTAGCTTGTTCAGCCTGTAATAGATGCGTACCACTGTTAGAGAAGTTGGGTTGCTATCACAGAGCAGGCAAGTGTCTCTCATTGTGGGGTTCACATCCTAAGAGAGCAGGATGTGGTATGCTCAGTAAGTGGCCACTGAGGGCTAAGATTAAAAACCGAGTTAAATAAAGAATGGATGATGAGGCTAGAACATGTGTCTGTAAAGGCCAAGATGAAAAGTAATATTTTAAGAAAATAAAGAGGTGAGGAGTCCATATATTTTTCTTTTTACTTAATATTTATTAATTTTATATACATGTATATATTAGTGGAGTTAAGTGTGATATCACAACACATGCATCTAGTGTAGACTGATAAAACCCAGCCTCTATTTATCTTCTCCTCAAATTCTTTTCCAAACTGTTGCAATCGTGATTCTTCAGTGAGATCAATAGTTTTGGAACATCTCTGTGCTGTTCCGTTCATTCAGATCAGGGAGAGTTCACACAATCTCTTCCACATCCATGCCGTTGCGTCTCAGCACGCAGTTCACAACTTCTAAAACTCCCATGTCTTTGTGCAATAATCCAGAAGGAATGAGTCTTTCATATTCACAAGGCAATGGGTCCAAATATAGTTCACAGAAGCTGAAGAGATCCCAACCAAGGGCTCCTTTGCCAGTGTGATATATTGTACAGATTACAAATCCATATACCCGTATTCTATCATTTGACTTTCATGAGAGCCTCAAGGTCACCTGACCCAGCCCTTACTCTTATTGCTTTTGGAGAAGAAGCCACAGAGGCAAAGATAATGTGCCCAAGAATCCACAGCAAGTGATAGGTAATCCTCCTCCTCCCCCAGACCTCACACCGCTGTCTAAGGCCATCTTCTCCTCATTCTCGGCTTCTCAAAGATGATGGAAAGAAAGGCGGGAGGACGTTTAGATTGCTTTTCCACAGGACAGCAAACAGACCCAGAGAGACAAAAGCTCTATCCCTCTCTCCACAGTGACACCCCTATTACATGAGGCATCTCCCAAAGGCTTGGCTGATGGGGAAACCTTTAGGATGTGGAGCCTAGCTGGAGGAAGTAGGTACTCGAGGCAGATCCTTGCAGATGTCACCTCACTGGTCTGAAGAGCTCTTCTCTACCACGCTGCCTCCGTCACCAGGTTCAGTGCAAGCATGCGGGGCCAACCGACTATAGAATAAGCTGAAATAAAGCCTTGATCCCTGTCAGTTATTGTGCTACAGCAATGAGTAAAGCGAGATGTTACAGTCCGGGAGTTTCAGTTCTCGGTTCTGTGTCCATCTCCCTCCTCTCTTTCCCCATCTCACAGGTATATTGCAAGCTGGGGAGTGTAAGTCATAATGTCAGACTAACCTGGATGGACTGCTGACTCTGCCAGTTTGCTAGCTGTTCTATTTGAGTTGGCCTTGATTTTATAAGCTGTAAAATGGGACCATGCAACCTACCTGCCTTGGTTAGAATGAATCAACCTTTGCTGACGTGAAAATACTCGCTTGGTGCCTCATTACACTACTGATTACTTGTTTGTGGCAACTTGTTTGTTGCCTTTACTTTGTAGCTATCCATCGGGAACATATGATCCCCTGAATTAGCTGCGTCAGGGAGAGAAAGCATCAAGTCCAGCCACATTCTCCTGCCTGGAACGTAGCCACTGTGAGACCTTCCCTGTGTCTGGGACAGGGCCATGAGTGAGAACACATCCCAGAATTTGCCATACTGCTTCACGGAGGGCTGGTTAAGCAAGAGCAAACGGTCTCATGGCTTGTACAAATGAGCAGTAAATGGTGGTTGTTCATTGAAAGGCGGTTGAGGCGATGGTGTTGGATGGCCACCTGACCAGGGCTGGGTGAACAGCAAGCACCCAAGCTGGTTCCCCCTCTGGGCCTCACTCTCATTACAAGAAGAGGGAGAAAGGCGGGAGTCAACGTGTGGCAAGCTCCTTGGAGCTCATCCAAGTGTTTGAGTTATTCTTAATTTTCAGTAGTTTTAAATTTTACGAGTGATGACTTTAGTTCTTGATAGCAATGACTTCTGTTTCCTTTTTAAAACTTTTAAAAAAAATTACTGCCTAAACAACGGTTAAATTTCCTGAAATGTCTGAAGGTCTCCTAGTGAGCTGGAAACTCATCCCTCCACCCTGCCACCTTTGGGTGCTAACAAAACACCGTGCTTGCTGGGAAGATGGGTCTCTACATCTAAGGAAGCCTGTGGTCCCTCACAATGAAACCATTGCTGCTTTGAAGAGGGGAAGAAATGAACATCATGACCCCTTTCTCCTATTTTCCTCACTTAATTATTTAACATCTGGGTCATCTGGATCAAATGTTATCTGTAAAATCAAACAAAAAAAAAACTGCTCAAAAGTAAACCCTGAAACATCTGTTGTAGAAGCGGTGTCTACCTTCCAACCAAGAAATCTCCCCAGACTCCTCTAAGCAAATCATTACAGAATAAGGCAATCTCGTTATTTACTTAGTACTTAGTAATGTTTACATGGATCTTGCCTCTTAGCCCTAAAAGCACTTTGTAAACCTTGATGTCCCTCCCTGGACTCAGATCACGGTTTCCTGTCACCCATGATGATGGCAGGATCCTCGGGACCAGCGTCAACCATGCCTGCCCCGTGAAGGCCTCCTGGCTGGGAGGATGGTTATAGCAACGAAGTCCAGATGCAGCTCAGCCCCATAGGCTAGATCACAGTGTGACCACACACCAAGTCCACCTGCTGAACAACCAGCTCAGTCCCTTTCCCATGTGCCTGTGGCGAACTTTTCTGTCACAAACACAAAACCAGAGAGAGAGAGAGAGAGAGAATATCAGACTGTGGTGGGTAACAATATAGGACACAGACACTGCAGAGGCTTCACTGGGTACCTTTGTTTGATTTGTGGTGCAATTTTTCACACTCTCTTGCAGATAGTGTACAAAAGTGATGATAAGAATAATTGACATGCATTGGGTTCCAGCTCAGTTTCAAGCATTGTCTTGAAACAATTACACATTGTTCATCTGAACTCATTCATTTAGTCCCCTAAATAGTTCTTAAATAAGAAGTAGGTCATTTGGAGTTTCTAATGAGAAATCTGGCCAGAGAGAAGCTCCAAGGCTACTTAACCTGGAAGCAACTGAATTAGGTAATCTGCTGTAGAGCACCCATGTCTAATCTTCAAACTATCACAATACCATATATTCTATCCATGGTAGTCTGATTTTTTTTTTTAATGATTGCAGAAAAAAAATCACCCAATGTCACATGGGAAGGAAAACCGAGACAGATGTTTAATAGGTACACAGAGCAACTGAAGGTTCTAAATGTTCCTAGCCAGAACCAAAGCGCGGAAGGATCATTTCATCTTCTCATGCAGAAGAGGCTCAAACAAGAAGGCTCTGAAGAGTGATGGGGATGTGGGATTCTGCTTGCTCTTCCCCACTTAGAGCCTACAGACCAGCACCTCGGGGCCAGATCCTCTTCCACAAAGATGCTTAAAGGGGCTCTTAAAACCGGCTCAGATTGTGTGGCGAGTAGCAACTAGAGAGAGCTAACAAAGAATATTGCTCATAAAGTTTACTTGCACATATGAAAATACAATTAGGTTATTAATATGGAGAAGATAACATGACATCCTACATAATTTCATAGAAAAGTCCATTCTGTGCATATTAGGTAACATAATGAATTCTACTGAATAATCAACAAAAAATATTGTCTCTAAAGTAAACATAATTGTCTGCCTACTGAAAAAATAGTCAATATGTTTAATGAAATTAACAGCAAGATAAACTTAGAAATCAGACTAGTCAGTAAAATTTTAATTTGTCATTGAAATCAGTTATTTTAGAATATGTCTCTTCCAAAAGTGTTACATTTGATTTTAGATAATCAATCTTTTGTTTAATGTGTACTTAAAATAAAGGTAATCTTCATGGAAAAAAAAAAGAAATGATAAAATAATGGCATTCACAGGGAAATGGTCAGATCTTGAAGGAATAATGTTGAGCGAGACAAACCTAGAGCACAGAGGACAAAGGCGCATGGTGGTTGTTGGAGGGGGAGGGGAGAACAGTAGAGATCATGTCTGTAAAGCAACAAACTTCTTTTCAAATGGTATTTCTAGATATTTTGGTCAGCGACTTTATATCATCTCTCTAAAACCAAACAATTACTAAATAAACATAAAAAGGTCTCAACAGCTACATACATATGATTATATAAGATGAGGCTAAGCAAAATGAACTCCAAGAGATGGAAACAGGAGGATTTTACTGTTATCAATGTTTAATGTACTAGGTGAATTTCCTTTGACATACCCCCTGTGGTCACTGTATATGATTCTGGTACACTGGATATTGTATATATGCTTACCTGAACTAGGGAAGGGAAAGAAAAATGAAGGAGGGTATAACAAATATAACAAGAAATGTACTCACTACCTTACTATGTAACTTTACCCTCTCTGCACATCATCTTATCAATAAAATTTAATAGTAATAATATAAAAAGTTGCTTAGGGAAACCACAAAATGGACAGAGCTAGCTAATGTCCAACTCTGTGTTTGAGCGCCAGATAAACAGAAGGAAAAGCCAGCAACTCTTCGATGACTGACTAGTCCCAACCTGCCCTCAAGCCATCCAGAGAAGATGATCCCGACTCTCCAGGGGTAAAGTTAATAAGGAAGATGACTTCTGACCTTGGAAGAGTTGATGTGACAGTCTCAGGAACTTCTCATCTCTTTCCTTCAGCATGACAAGGCTCCTGGGAAGTTATGTTCCTGAGAAAACTTGATATTCAAGGTTATGCATCTAGAAAGCTAGAGCTTCTCTAGGTGTGGGACCAATGTTTTACCAATGGCTAAATCCTAAATATTTACACAATACTGTATCCATCAACAAATACCTCTTGTGAATGTGCTACCGGGTAGTCACTGAGAATGTTGAGTCTAGTTGAGACCTGAGCTCTCCCCTGAAAATACACAGACTATATTCTATTTTTCAATGAACCGTCAATGGCCTGATCTAGGGAGAATGCTTACTTCACTAGTGGAGAGGCCGGAGCCCTGTTCTTACTACTATCTATGAAACTTGAAGCAAGTGTCTTCCTTTCCTAGGTCTCATATCCTCATCATTTTTAGAGTTAAATTGCCTGTGTCCAAATCTATGTAACCGGCTTCTGCTTTCTTGGCTATAAGAAGGCATGGTCTTAGTGCTTACCTTAGAAAGTTATAGTGAGGATTCAGTGAGTTACTTTTTAGTTAGTTTGTTTGTTTTTTTACCAGTCCTGGGGCTTGAACTCAGGGCCTGAGCACTGTCTCAGAGCTCCTTTTTGCTCAAGGCTAGCACTCTACCTCTTGAGCCACAGCGCCACTTCTGGCCTTTTCTATTTATGTGGTGCTGAGGAATCGAACCCAGGGCTTCATGCATGCTAGGCGAGCACTCTAGGGCTAAGCCACATTCCCAGCCCCTCAGTAAGTTATTGTTATGATGGATAAATTAGTTGCATGTACAGTAGTTAAGATAGTGCCAGGCACATAGCAATCACCCATTTCATATGAGTTCTTATTGCTCATAATGTTATTATTTTAACTGGAGTTTGGTCTAGAAAACCTCAGTGCTCCCTACATGAATGCACTGGGCCAGTTCTCACTGACTCTGAATAGCTGTGGCGTGCTGGCCCGTACAATGCCGGGTGTAAAGACACACAATTTGCAAAACGCCAGCACCACAATAAGGACATCCATCTCTTCTTTTCCTGGTCATTGCCCCCGAAAGCCTTCTGATATTCCTGGAGGCAGAGACTGTGTCTCTCATCTTTTGTCCCCAAACCCAGCACAGAGTCAGGCACCGAGGCAGCTTCCATAACTCTTCTTCATACGCACTAACGAAGGAGTAACCCAACCCAAATGAAGACAACTCCGTGTGCTTGCTGCACGTGTGAGGAGAGATTCCGGTGACATCTATTTTCTCTGTCCTGGTGACATGCTAATGAGCTGGAGAGCTCTGACTAAATTGCGATTTCCCAAAATGAGTTAATTAATAAACTGATTTTGGGATGATTAACAGGGGGGCACCGTTAACATGATTTTAATGGGAAAGCGTCAGTGAAGCACAAACTCATTAGCACAAAACTATTTCCTGCCCCAGCAGGCTGTCACATACTACTTTTTATGAAGGCAGCTGGAAAAGCCACCCTGGTAAAGACTGGGCTAGCAGCAGTAGGCACCCCAAGGGCGGTCCCCCTCCTGAAAGGGAGCCTCACGGTGGCTCTGGTAAGCACCCTGGGGAAGGAGGAGCTTCCGATTTCTCCTCAGTTCCTAGGACTGTTTGGTCGCTCAACAGCGCGCTTCATGTTGAAGCTTCATGAAGTTCTATGTGCCTGTTATTGAAGAGTAGCAACAGTGAGCCTGTGTAAACGGGCTGTGGTTCATTCCCAAACATTAAAAAATGATCGTTGTAGTGATAGGTACTATCGTGATTATAAGTAATGTTTATCACGCATATTCCGTGTTTGCCACGGAATTATACTTTCACTTTGAAAGGTATCACGAGAATCAATTCCAAACCAAACAGCTGCCGTGCTGGGTGGTTTTCCTGGTCTCACAACGATAATAGGCACCTTTGCTGTGGATAATACAATGACCACCTCCCCTTCCAGATTAGGAAACTGAGGCTCAGGGGAATAAAGAAAATTCAGATGCAAAATAAGAATAGCTCGTGCTGGGTGCCCGTGGCTCGTGCCTATAATATTAGTGACTTAGGAGGCTGAGATACAAGGCTCAAAGCCAGCCCAGGAAGAAAAGTTCTCAAGATGTGTCTGTAACTAACCACCCGAAATATAGCTGTAGGCTGCGGTTTGAGTGGTAGAGAGCTAGCTATAAAGGGGAAAAAAACAATACAACACAAAAAGCTCAAGGATAGTGCCTAGGCCCTGAGTTTAACCCCCGGACTGCCACCACCTCCACACATACCCACAAAAATACTTTATAAAGCTCAGAGTACTTATGCTACATTACTACATTACTGCAATCCTCTGTGTGGGCTTAGGAAATGGACCAGAAAGATGTTTACTATTCTCATTCTCCTGCTAAGGATATGGGAGACTGAGGCTATCAGAGTCAACCAATAATACAGTGGTTCTATTACTAATAGGACCAGAAGAAATATTCACCAGTCTTCATTAACCAAATTCTGTGTCCTCGCTGATCTACACAACATGCTATGCGAAACAAAAATCTGGTGTATACACATTCCTTCCTGTTTGAAGAACTGAGATCTTCAGGGCTCGCGAGGCATAGAAGATGCTCTGCTAGAATGTAGTTATAATTAAAACCCTGTTCCGCATCAGACATAAGACCTAGTTTTACCCATTTACAATGAAATGTTATTTCACGTGGGGAGCTTCCTGAGTAGCAGGTTCCAGAGTTGACTGGAGCTGTTAACAATTACATGACGAAATGATGACTGACTTGGCCTTCTGAGATAGGGCTGGTAGGCCAGGAAAAACGACTCTCCATGGAAAGAGGCAGGCCGTGGTGGCACTGTGAACTCTTCTCACATACGTGAATCCGCTTGTGCCCCTGACTTCAGTCACACTTCGTCTGGAAACGGGTTGCTTCGATCATCCTTACTGAGGGCATCTGATGGCATCGGAGGTAGTGGGCTGGCACAAAGTAGTCACTGAGACAATGCCAGCATTTAGTTAGTACTACTGATTATCTCTAGAACCCTGATAAAACGACGTTGTGTAACATTTTCTTTTTAAACATGGAGACAAAGAGGAAATGTGTCGGCGTAAATATGCGTGCAATTCTAGCACACAGGAAGCTAAGGAAGGGTAATAGCAAATTTGAGGCCTGGACCCCTGTTTCACGACCCTCTCGAAACGAAATGTACTGCAAGTGTTAGTTATCATGAACAACAGCCGGAATTCAGAACTTGGACTCCCAAATTCGGATGTATCACTCCTTCTACAATATCATCAAAAGAATCTCTAAGGCCCAAATGGCATACTGTCGATATTTCCCAGAGGTATTTGCTGGGAAACGTACAAATACTATTTTTCTCTCCCTCTCCCTCCCTCTACCTTTTCTCTCTTTCTCTTTATGTCTCTGTCTTGTTCTCTCTCTTTGTCTCTGTCTCTGTCTTTCTCTTCTCTCTCTGTCTCTCTCTCATACACACACACACACACACACACACACACACACACAGATATCAAAAAACAGAAGAAAGGGGTAATTATCCCCGTGTGTTTTATTGATGAGACTAGGGTGTGCTGTGGTTGAAGTCTTCACCCATTTCCCAACACTACCTAGGACAGGAAAGGGATTCTAAGTCCACATTGTTTGACCCTGAGTTCTGCTCTCCTGAGAAATGGGGCCCTTTGTTGACTTCAGGCAATTTGCTTAATATTCATCCATTTACATCTTATTATAGAAAAAAAAAGTCGATATCCGGTTTAATAAAGCCACTCTCAAATTTGGACGTCGGGAAATGATGGTGTGGAAACTCAGCTTGCTGGGCTTGGAGGCCCAAAGCTTCTCAACTGTTATGACATCAGATAGGAGGCCTCCCAAAGTCAGTCCCCAAAGGCTCCCACTCAGAGACACATGCACCTGGACTAACAGCCTGTCTCTTCAGCTCCGATGCTTACTACAACCAACCCAGTTGCCCAAGGCATCGCCAGGGTGATTAGCCTGGGCTCTGGTACAAAGAAACACACCTGATAAAATTGAAAAAAAAAAACACCCTCAATCAGAGAGCATGGATCTCAGTAAGCTTGTCTCAATCCGCATTTGAAGAGGAAAAAAAAACAGCTCAGGCAGTCTGGCTAAACGCAAAGTGAAACGAGACAGATCCCCTTCCTCCTGTGGCTGACCTCCTTCACCTCAGGATAGACGAGAACCCCGTTTCGGACCAACGGAAAATGTTCAGAACTGGAAGAAGAGGGTTTCAGAGGAGCAGACAGAGCTCTGCTCACCTTCAGGGGTTAACTTAGCGGCAGGAGGTTGGGGAACCGCCAGTGAATCCAGAGAGCGCCCAGGTCCTCACTCACTCCGTGGAAGGGAGAACAGAAGAATCAAGCAGGCCCGAGTTCAAAACTCGCCTTCCCTACTTTTGTACTGTGTGGTCTCAATCCAGCACCAATGTCTCAGCGCAGTGCTTCTCCTCTCCTTAAAGTAGAAACGGCAATGTTTCCCAAACAAGATGAGTGAGAGAATGAAAATGGGATGATGGGTGGAAAAATCCCATACACCAAATTTAAGTGCTTCTTTCTTTATCTACACATCTATATTTTTTTGGCCTTTGTTACATGATGGTGCTCTTACCTGGAATGTTCGTTATCATTTTCTACTTGGAAAATACTCTCTGATCATATATAGCCCAGCTCAAAAAGGACTTAGTAAAGGGAGCCTCCTAGACTCTCCATATCACCCTCGGCCACCGGGCATTTGTAGTCAACAACCCCGGGTTTGCGGGTTCACACGAGCACAGTATAAAGTTAGGAAAGCCTCCTGGCGGGCCAGCAGGGTCAGGAGCTCAGCCTGAGTCAGATGCTCCGGTGAAATACAGCAACTGGATGCCGCGAGTGGCGAGCATCGAAGCAGCTGGCTGGCATGATGACTGAGCCATTGCACCCCGGGTATATCAATGCCACAAACAGTGGTTGGCTACCTACGATGGGCAGGCCCTGCGGGGTATGTGAAGACGAAACAATGAAAAAGGAAAACCCACCCAGCCACAAAAAGAATCCACTGCCCAAGAGAAAAAATAGAATGTGTGGACCGAGCAACGATGAAATCCTTGTAGAATTGGAAGCCAATATGACTCACGCCTGTAATCCTGGAGACTCAGGAGGCTGAGATCTGAGGATCATAGTTCAAAGGCAGCCCGGGCAAACAAATCCTCCAGACTGTTATCTCCAATTAACCAGCAGAAAAAAAAACAAAGGAGAGAGAAAGGAAGGTATGGCTCGAGTGACAGCATTCACCTATCACTTCTGAGTAAAAAGCCAAGTGAGAACCCAAGATTCTGCATTTAAGTCCCAGTATGAGCACGTGCACGCGCACGCGCACACACATACACACACACACACACACACACACACACACACACACACACACACACACACACACACGGTAGGAAGCGAAATATCCAAAGAGTGGCTCAGCTACTGTGCTGTGGGTATCAAGAGGGGGAAAGAACGTGAATGAACATGTACTCAGCATCTACTTTGTGCCAGGTACTATGGAAGGTAGATTTAGAGCCACCAACCTGAGAGGAAAATGCCATCATCATCCCCGTTTGGCAGATGGTAGATCTGCGACTGAAAGTGCATTAACAGCACGCCTAAAGAGGTAAAGCTAATGCGTGGTAGAATCGAGACCCAGCTCTCACTGACTGCATGGGGTATCCTTTAGTCTCTGTATTGCCACATGTGTTCAACCTGGGAGCGGTCATGACGAATCTAAATGACACTATTTCCTTGATATTTGAAAGGACAGCCATCCTTTCATCCCCGGCATTTAGACACAGCATGAAGCAGCCTGTTATTAATACGCTGATAGCCTGCATTAGGGCGGCAGGTCAATACCAGCTCATGTTGTCATAATAAATGAATGTTCATGTCAATGTGGGTAAAACCCCCATTGGCTAAGCTCTCAATACCTACATTAAGGCAGAGCTGATCACTTCTTCTAAGGCTAAATACCACCCCTCCCTCTCCCTCCGTCCATGTATGTAACCATTAGGTAGTTAATTGCCTCCCACTTCCAAAGAGCCAGGCATTCAGAGATCACCACCCCCCCCCCCGCTCCCATGCAACAATCCTTCAGTATTTCATCTTTCCTGACAGCCAGCCAATCCATCCCTTTCATAATGCGTATTGATTTGCATTTATCCACGGCCAAGCCCCTTTTGCAGACTGTCACTGGAGTTTGGGGGCATTTTTAATGACCAGAAAAACTGTCAAGCGTTGACACAACTTCAAAGTACCCACGTGAAGTGGAAAAGAGTTCCGCCCCCTCACCTCGAAGACTTCAGGCTCAACCCAGTATCCGCAGCTTTGGATCACTCAGCCACAAGAGCAATTGGAACTTGCCTCTCCCTCTGCACGTTTGAGCCCCTTGACTCCGAGCACGAGACGCAGGGCAGACCCAGGGAGATGCAAAGCTCGGGTCCCTAAGCAGCAGGCCGAGGCCTCGTCTGGCTAACGGAGGGAACGTGGTCACTTTTAATTAGAGTAAATAAAGTGATTCTATGTCACAAACCAGATTTTCCACTGTCCTTGGGAAGCATGGCAGAGATGTACATCCATGCCCACCAATGGTGGTCAGCGAGAGCGTTTGGGTTGCTTCTCCTAAAACACAGGCCCACCCAATCCCGATCATATTTTACTCACGTTTCGGCATTTACACTGTCAGACCCTGGTGACATTTGGATGCGTGACCTCTGATGTAAAACGAGATCGCAATTCTCACTATGTGGCTTTGGGTGAGACGCGTGTACCCTGAAATCAGGAAGTGATTCTGTTCATGTTCGTTTGGTAACTTGGGCTAGATACTCTGCTAGGGGCGAGGAACGCAATGATAAACTAGAGACTGTACTTTCCCTCGGGAGGTTTAGCATAATAAATGCAAACAATATATTTGGAAATCATGTGTCACGATACAGGAATGTGCAGGCTGCCGGGAGTGCACAGGACAGTCCTCTGTTGCAAGGATCAGAGAGACTAGAGAAGATTGCTCAAGGGGTGATACTTATGCGGGGAGCACAGGAAGGAGAAAATTGTGCAAGGCACGTTCAAGGAGCGGGCCAAGGTCCAGAGCCGCTTTGGAACAACATATCAAACGCTAGGGAATCTAAAAGGCCTCTGAGTGCTTTATCTTAAATGTCTTCGAGGAGCCATTGCAGCTTTTAGGAGGATGCGGGATATACAGATACACAGATGTGGTGTGCCCAACAAAGGTCTTTGTGGAGGGAGAGCCTCGAGCACAGGGCAGCTCCTGTCTGCGCGGAACTCACGGGCTTTGTCCAAGGTGGTCGTCTGAACGAAGAGCTACCACTCTGACTGGAAACTTCCAGCCCTCTGTTGTTTCCCTGACAGCCAGAGCTGACAGAAAGCGGGTGGAAGGGCAGGTAGGTGGGCCCAGTCAGAAGGTACCTTCAAGGGCACACAGGCATTGGAGTGCTACAATTCCAGATCATTGCAAAACAACCTTGTCTTGTCTTCCACGTGCCAGCTCATCAAACCCACCAGGAACTTTGAAATATTTATGGGACTTCACTTCAGAGAAGGCCAGGCATAGACTGTCTGGCATCAAGCTTTCTTTTTCTTCTACTTCTTAGAGCTGGAGAAGGTACTGGAGATAGGTGGCGAATGAGAAAATTTTTAAATATGACTTATAGAGCAAACGTGATGTGGTGTGCTTATAATGACCCCCAAGTAAGCAAGTCATTTTTTAAAATAAAGCAATAAAGGAAGGTGTGAAAAAGATGAAGTAGAGGTGACTCTCACATGCCTAAATAAGTAGCGTCCTCGGGCCAGAGTTCTTTTGCAGAGTAACTCTATTTGACACAGCTGAGGAGGAGCAGTCACTAAAATCTCCCCTGAGCCATGGAAACCCACCCATGGCAACACCTGCTGGTACAGAAGACCCACATTAGCCTGGGAAACTGCATACGGGGCGGGGGGGGGGGGTAGTTATTAGGGGTTCAAGCACTGGAGCCGAATGCCCAAATGTATTGCCTCTACCATTTAACAGTTATACAATTGTGCCGTTCAACTTCACCAGTTCTTGGTTTTCACATCTGTAAAATACATAAAAGGGATTATGCCTACCCTATAGAAATGCCGAAACGATTAAAGAAGATAATGCATGTAAAGTACTTAAAATCATGTCCCATAGGGAGCGAGAACTTAATCAACGCGAGAGTGTGTAAAGAGATAAGGGCACGATGGAATTTGGAGGGAGCAAAGACTGAATTAAGAGGAAGTAGGAAAGGTTGCCTTCAGATAATGACAGACTGGGGCTGGTGGGGAGCAAATCCGCGGGCCGGCAGAGGAGCGGCTAGGATAGCACGAAGACTGCAATGGACGCGAGCGCTGAGCCTGGAGCAGAGGACAGACGTAGGAAAGGTGAGTTACTACCCAGCCGTGGAAGTCTTCGGAGTTAGGGAAGAAGAAGAAGAAAGAGGAATAGAGAGGGGTAGATGAGGAATGAAAAGGGTTGGGGGTGCCTTGAGGGAGACTGCAGGGTGGAGACTGGCAGCCCCGCGGTGAAAGAAGCCCTGTGATCATCCCAGCATGACCAAGTGAGAGGCAGGTGTGCGTGGATGGGGCCTTGCACTGCCAAGACCTGTCTCCCTCGGGCGGGACCCTCCCTGAACCTCGGGTGGCCAGAGGCTGAGTGGGGAAGGGAAGGGGGGAGGGAGCACGCCGCTGCACCATGAAGACGAGGACCGGCTTGACCCTCCCGAGCACATCTGCTCTGTCTCTCGCCCAAAGGACCGATGTTCTTGGCTACTGCTCTTCGTTCAACCTGTGATTTCTGGAGGGCCGAGCGGAGGGTCAACCTGCTTCCTGGATTACTGATTTTTATAAATTAAGGCTTCACGAATGTGTGTTATAAAGATGGTTTGCTTTCCTGAACAGTTTCCAAACCACTCCCGTGAAGCCCACAAATCAAATGCTTTAGGATTCTAGTAGTGTCGAATGCCTGCACATCAAAGACCATGCAGTCTATCGTCCCCAAAGAGAAAAACATCCCTCTGCTGCCTCTAGGGAATCATCCAAAACCTTCTGGGCTATGCTTGCTGTGGGAATACTGCTGTCGTGCTGCAGGGAGATCCTCTAACCGAGAGAAGATCCACCCTGTCCCCAGACACCGGGAGCTCAGGCCTGTGATTCCTGCTATTTGGGACGCTAAGATTTGAAGACCGTGGCTCAAAGCCAGCCCAGGCAGAAAAGCCTTTGAGACTCCTACCTCCAATTGACTTGCTAAAAGCTGGAAGTAGAGATGTGGCTCAAGTGGTATCGTGCTAGCATTAGGGGGGGAAAAAAACAAATGTGAAAACAGAAGTCCTGATAAAGCTTCAGTAGTGGCACAAACAAAAAATAATAATCCTCTGTCCTTCCGAGGTTCAATCAAACTTCCTCTGGCTTTCACCCCCTGCGCATGCTCTTCTATCTATCACGACACTCACTCCTGTTAGCCCACAGTACGTTACCTGCCACCGTTTCTGAAGAACATGTCCACTTGCGTTATGCTCCTTCTAAGAATTTCTAGTACGACAGCGCGAGCTTAATGCAGGCAGGAGCCAGGCTGTGAGCAGCTCAATACCCCACTGCCTGGCAGAAGGGAAGGGAGGCATACATTCTTCATGAGTATGTGCATAACGGAGATAGGGATGAGTGAGTACTCCAAGCCTGGTGGAAGAATAATGTTACCATATTCATTTTATTAAGGAGTTCCCGAAAGCCCAACGAAATTGTCTGAATCACCCAAAGATACTTAGTGGCAGAGGAAGAATGAACACCTAGGGTTCTAGGATTCTAGCGATGACCTAGAGAAATATGGTTTGCAAAGGAGTCTGAGAAGTGCCCTACAATGCAGAGCAGAGAGTCCAAGGATGGGATCCAAGTTCCATGAGATACTCACCTCCCATTAATCAGCAAAAGATCAGAAATGGGGCTGTGGCTCAAGTGGTAGAGCATCCGCTTTAAGCAAAAGAGCCAAGTGAGAGTGCGAGGTCCTGAGTTCAAGCCTCAGTACTGGTATACACACACACACACACACACACACACACACACTTACAGAGAAGAAGAAGAAGAAGAAGAAGAAGAAGAAGAAGAAGAAGAAGAAGAAGAAGAAGAAGAAGAAGAAGAAGAAAAAGAAGAAAAAGAAGAAGAAGAGGAGGAGGAGGAGGAGGAGGAGGAGGAGGAAGAGGAAGAGAATAAGAAAGAAGAGGAGATGGTGGTTGTGATGGTGGAGGAGGAGGAGAAAGGAGGAAGAAAGAAGGAGGAGGAATTAAAGGAAGTTGGGGGAGGAGGAAGAGGAGGAGAAGGAAGAAGTAAGGAGGAAGAAGAAGAAGGCAGGAGGAAGAAGGAGGTAGGAAGGGGGAGGAGAGAAAGAGGAAGAGGAAGGAGTAGTAAGAAGAAGAAATAAGGAGAATAAGGGAGGAAAAAGGAAGAAAAAGAAGCAAGGGGGAAGAGGAAAGAAGAGGAGGGAGGAAGAAGGAAAGAGGAAGAAGGAGGAGGAAGAAAGAGGAGGAGGGAGGAAAAAGAGGATGAAGAAGAAGAAAGAAGGAAGGAAAAAGATGAAGGAGGAGGACGAGGAGGACAAGAAGGAGGAGGAGGAGAAAGGGGGAAGGAGGAGGAAGAGGAGGAGGAGGAGGAGGTGGGGTTTTTCCATGAGGAAGCAAGGGCAGGGAGAAGTGGTGATTGGTTCTGCTGGGAAGACCAAAGGCTTTATGGAAAAGGAGACATTTGAGTTAGACTTCTGGTGACTGGAAAAATTGTTTTAGCAAATGCTTGAGAAGAAGAGCAGTGTGGCAAGGATGGGTGGGCAGGAGACAGGCTGTCAGGTGGCAAAGAGTTTCCAAACATAGCTCAGGACTTTACCTATCTCTAATGTCACTGGGAGGTACTGGCATATTGTGATGGAGAATCCTGCATTCGTGAGTGGACTACCCTGGAAGTATGTCCTAAATTTGGTCAGCCAGGCCAGGGTATAAAGGACCCTCCCATCTGCATGAGCCACTACTACATGACTAGAATCCACAAGCCCTCATTTCTTACAATCATGATTTGGACTTCTTACCCACTAAGTGGAAGCAGTGTAACATGGCAGCAGCGCCAACCAATCCCAATTTCTCCATTCCCGTGCTGTGTGATCCTTGGACCAACTCCTCGGATTTTCTAAGCTTCAATTCCTTTAACTTCAAAATGAGAATTATAATGCGTATTTCTAGAAGGTTCTTCAAAGAATTAAATACTAACTCCCTAGCTCAGTGCCAAACCCAAAGAAATAGAGCAGTAAATAGGAACCATTTCCTTTGCTCTTCTCCAGGATAGGAAGCAAGACTGACCTGACTTTGTTTCTGCAGGACCTAGAATATTCTCAAAGGGCTTTAAAAATAGGTAAATGTTAGCATTGTGTTTATGACTTTTGCACATAATCCAAAGGCTCTTGACTCACTTTTCTACTCCTTTGCTTCTCTGGACATGTTATATTTTTTTCTTTCTGAACACACACACACACACACACACACACACACACACACACACACACACACACACTGCAACCTCGGTATCTAATTTATGACTCGGTACTCAGAAAGTGGAATACTGGGTGCAGGCTGTTCTGAGAAGTGCACGTACAAGGTAGGGTGGCAGTACAGAGTTAAACAAGGAGCCTTTCCACTGAATGTGATCACTTCTCACATTTAATTAATACCGAGGTCCAAGTACGATGCTGCTGTTTGTCACCACTGCGTCACGTGGTCTGGGAACTTCCCTAGAAACTGACAGCCTGAATTAAGACACGTCTGAATGAAGAATAAGAAGGAATGCTAGAGTTCAGGACAGTACCTGGCATAATATATAAAGTGTTTCACACCACTTATTCACATATACAAATATCTTTTCCCATCATGTTCCAAAAATACATATTTGAGATGAGATATATATATATATATATATATACACACATATATATGGTGACATTTATTGCAGGATTACATATAAAAGACTCGGTTAAATTGCTGATAGGTTGCATCTCAATCCTCACAATAATCCTGTAACTAGCCCGTGTTTATTATGCAAGTAATTCTCCTTAAGGATTTGCCATGGCCAACCAAGTCTTGGTGTCGTGGTAATCCCCCAGCAAAGCATATGTGCTCTGGAATTACACATACTTGATATGTATCTCTGCTCTGTGATGTCCTAGCTTTTCTTTCCCTTGAGCAATCATATGAACTTTATAGAACCTCACACCCTTGTATATAAAGTGAGTAAAATGTGGAGCTGAGCTGGGTGCTGATGGCTCCGCCGGTAATCCTAGCTACTCAGGAGGCTGGGGTCTGGGAATAGTGGTTTGAAACCAACCAGAGGAAGGAAAGTCCATGAGCGTATCACCAATTAAGAAGCAAAATGTTAGAAATGGCGGTAGAAGTGTGACTCAAGTGGTAGATCACCAGGCCAAGTCAGGGAGCAAGGTCCTGAGTGCAAGCCCATATCCTGGCAGACAGCAAAAAAAAAAAAAAAAAAAAAAAAAAGAAAAGAAAAGAAAAAGAAAGAAAGAAAGAAAAGAGGGGGGGAGCTTTTGCATTCTGAAGATAAGGCATAAAGCCATAAAGTACAAACAATTCTAGGTCAAAAGATCTAGGTGGTGGCAATAGTGTTGCATCTTCTTCACTTTCTTCTCCTCCCTCTCTTCCTTTTCCTGTTTCTTTTCTCTTTGTTGGACCAAGGTTTAAATTCAAGATCTTGCACTTGAGTCACGACCCCAGATCTTTTTGCATAGGTTTATATTTTTTTCTTCTTTATTGTCAAAGTGAAGTAAAGAGAGGTTACAGTTTCATATGTAAGGTAATGAGTACATTTCTCAACCAACTTGTTACCTCCTTCCTCATTACCCCTCTCCTCACTTCCCGCTCCCCCCACCCCATGACTTGTACAGTTGATTTACACTATATGATTTTGTAAGTGTTGCTGTTACAATGGATTGTCTTTTTATCCTTTGTTTCTCAATTTTGGTATTCCTTTTCCCTTCCCTAGTTCCAATGCACGTATATACAGTATCCAGGTACTAAAATCAGTTACAGTGATAGCAGAGGTAAAACCACGGGAAGGGAATACAAGAAAAAAAAGGGTATAGTTTCACATGGCATGTTGAAAATAACTACAATAATGATATACCACTTGTTTCCATAACTTGAAGTTCATTTCGCTTAACATCATCTTATGTGCTCATACAAGGCATAGCTATTGAGCTTTTGTGATCTTCTTCTAGGACTATCCTACATGTGTACCAAGTATTTCCTATGAGGGAAAACATAGAGCTCCCCTATGACCCAGCAGCCCCACTTTTGGGCATCCACCCAAAAGATTACAAGCAAGACCACACCAAAGCCACCAGCACAACAATGTTCATCGCAGCACAATTTACCATTGCTTAAATATGGAACCAACCCAGATGCCCCTCAGCTGATGAGTGGATCAAGAAAATGTGGTACATATACACAATGGAATTCTATCACTCCATCAGAAAGAATGACATTGCCCCATTCGTAAGGAAATGGAAGGACATGAGTTTATTTTTCGGGTAAGATTTGACACTTTTTGCCTAATGCTGATGTTGGGCTTTGACCCTCCTGTCTCCATCTCCTGAGTACATGGGATTACAGACCTGCAGCACCCTGGCTGGCCCCAAACCTCGAAGTTCTTCTGTGTTTATATACCAATCTGGAGCCCTAAGAAGATTCTTCAGCCTCCCTGCCTCTCAAGTATCTAACTTGATGAACCAATCTATGGGGAGAAAAATTAAGAGTAATAACCTACCAGGAAGAGTTATGGTCTTGTACTGCGAGCACAATCGGGAAAACCAAAGTTCAGGAAGGGAAGACAACTTGCTCAATGATGCCCAGTCATCAAGTAGCAGAACTCCAGATCCCAACTCTCTTTATTGCTTTTTTGTGTTTCCTTTGTTTTTCTATTCAAACTGTTCCATTGCTTCTCAGAGAGACAGGGTAGAAACAAAAAGGAAAGAAAGAAAAGACGAAATATAAAATGAGAGGGAGAAACAGATATAGAAATAGAGAAATAGCGACAAAAAGAAACTATATAAAAAAAAGAGAGAGAGTCAGAGACCTGTAAGCTAACAACATCTTTGAGTTCCTTTCTCTAAAGAGGTAC
Source organism: Perognathus longimembris pacificus (assembly GCF_023159225.1). Taxonomy (NCBI): domain Eukaryota; kingdom Metazoa; phylum Chordata; class Mammalia; order Rodentia; family Heteromyidae; genus Perognathus; species Perognathus longimembris. The sequence continues at coordinate 3,611,151 of NC_063173.1, read as the reverse complement.
TTAAAATGATGAAAGTTGGTAATTTTTAAGAAGAAGAAGGTGAAAAATAATACGGTGGAAAGTACTTGTGCAGATCGTTAGCGAGTCTGAATGAATTGGGAGCAGGAGTGGAATCATTGAACATTGAGAGGGAAATCAAGGCTCTGTCAAGCTTCAAATTGTGCAGTCGGATGTTCACCCTCCCCTCCCGCCTTCTACAGAGAAAGGGAAGGTTGTAGTGAGCATTAGCCAGGTACCATTGTGCAGTCGAATATGTGAGAATCAACTAATTAAACACTCAGAACGTGGAGATGCGCGTTTAGCAAAAGCAGGTTTCTCGCACTTGTCTGGGTTCACTGTGATCTCACCGGTACTCACTGAACAACAAAGATATCCCAGACAGGAGTTTCTAAGCTGCTGCCAGCATTGATTCAGAGCCCACCAGAGAGGAGAGAGGGGCAACCATCAGGGTCTCCCAAGCCGCCGTACCCCTCACTGGAAAGTGCGACGTGGGGATTCGAATTATATATCATAAGCGTGCCTGTCAATCTTCCCACCCAGGTGAACGGTTGCTGTTCAGAGGCCTGGGGAAGCAGAACTAGCTGCTGCTTTTCACCTAAATGTGCATCCATCCATCCATACACTCCCCAGCCTCTGCCTGGGCCGGGTTCCCTGACCTGACACGCTCTTTCTGCGTAGCTTCTTCCTGCTGTCAGGGCTCGGCTAAGATGCCCTTCTTAGAAAATCTGTATTCTCCAAGTTGCCTCCAGTCACTACCTCTTCTGAATGCATGGAGCGTCTTCAAGCTTCTTGTGTAACTTTATTTTCCATGGGACTTTATAGAAACAAGACAGAAACACCTACTGACACGCCACTCCGAGGAAAGAAAATATGTGATCTATTATACATAAAATTTGACATGTGCAGACTTACTCTGTCCAGTGGCTCCTTCCCACTGTCCCTGCTCAAATGAAAGGCAATTGTTGTTTTGTTGTTGTTGTTGTTTTCAAAGAAGCAGCCACTTCCTGGGTCAGAGTGTGCATCTCGCCCAAGGATGGCTTGCTCATTGGCCAGCTAGACACACATTCATTCTTTGAATAAATATTACCTAAGCAGTTATTTTATGCTAAGTGTGTTCTACACATTAGAACTACATCTACAAGCTGGGTGCAGGTGGCTCAAGCCTATAATCCAAGCTACTCTGAAGGCTGAGATCTGAGGATCGCAGTTCGAAGCCAGCCCAGACAGGAAAATCCATGAGATTCTTATCTCCAATAAACTGCTCAGAAAAAAACCAAGAAGCTGGAAGTGGAGCTGTGTCTCAAGCGATAGAGTGCTACCCTTGAGCAAAACGAAGCTCAGGGACAGAGCCATAGGCCTCAGAGTTCAAGCCCTGGGACCAGCAAAGAAAGAAAAAGAAAAGAAATACAGCTGCAAATGAAACAAAGTGCCACCCTTTGAAAGTTTATGAGCTGGAGTAAATAGTTCTAAACAGGTAGATGGATAAATAGTATCTTGGAGGTGAATGAAGCAGATTAAATCACTTGAAGGATCATGGTAGTGAAAAAGGACTCCAAATATGAATAAATGGCCAGAAAAAAGTTTCCCTTATAAGGTAATATTTGAGGAAACACCTAAATAGGTGAGGGAGGGAGTGTGGTTCTTAACTGCACATATCAACTTGAGGAGGCCACAAAATATCCAGATATTTGAATAAGCACTGTTCTAGGTGATTCTGTAAGGGGACCTGGGATATGTTTAATATTGAAATCTGTAAGAAGAGGAAAGTAGATTATATCTCAATATGAGTGTGTCTCATCCAAACAGGTGAAGGCTGGAAGAGAACACAAAGGCATGACCATCCTCCAAACAGAAGGAAATTCCTGCTTTACCTTGCAGTTAGCTGGAGCATCAATTTCATTCTGCTTTCAGACTGTATCTGAAACCTCAGCTCTCCTGGGTTTCCGGCTTGCTGACTGCAGCTCTTAGAATTTGCCTGTCTGTATAACCCTATGAGCCAATGGAGTTCTTTTCATATAATAAATCCTTTATTCTTAGGCACATCGTTGATCCTCCATAGTTGAGTTCATATCTATGAGTTCAATCAACTGTGGATTGAAAAGAAATTGTATCTCTGCTGAACATGTTCTTATTTTTTCTTGACATTATTCCCTAAACAATACACTTACATAGCATTATTATATCAGGAATTACAAGTAATCTAGAGATAATTTAACGTGTATGGAAGGATGTGCATAGGTTTTATGCAAATACTATGCCTTTTTATATAAAGGACGTGAGCATTCATGGATTTTGATATCCAGGGGGAGTCCTAGCACCACTTCCCATGAATACCGCGAGATAATTGCATGCAGATAGATACACCCTGTTGTTCCCGTTTCTCAGAGGAACCCTGAGTAATCCCGTGAGCCGTAGGAGTAATCAGAAGTGAAGCCCAGGCAATGGGAATAGTGAGAGCAAAGATCTTGAGGCAGGTGTGGGGCCGAGGCTGACGGACGGACGGAGGGGAACCAGTGAAAGGAACAGCTGAGGCAGACCACAGGTGTCCGAGGGCGAGCGACCGGGAAGCCCATGGAAATATTGGTTTCCTTCTATATAATAAGGGAACTCGGGAGAACTCTGAATGGTACAGGATCTGACATTTTTTAAGGTAAAGCTTGGATTCACCGCAATCCAAGAGACCAAGGAGGAGGTTGAGAGGTCCGTGGGGAGGCTTGGGAGAGGGGAGGTAGATCTGTTGTTTTCTTTCTTCCTTCCTTTTTCCACTCATGGGGCTTGAACTCAGGGCCTGAGCACCGTCCCTGAGCATTTTTTTGCTCAAGGCTAGCACTCTGCCACTTTGAGACACAGCTTAACGTTCAGTTTTCTGGCAGTTAACTGGAGATAAGAACCTTTATTGTCCAGGCTGGCTCTCAGCCTCCTGAGTGGCTAGGATTGCACTTGGGAGTCACCAGCACCCAGCATAGCTCCGTTGTTTTCTAGGAAGGTTTTATAAAGAGCAACTGCAGTGCTTGGTCTATGGCATGGGATGAATGGTAAGCCCAGGTGCCTCAGCCTGAACAGTACACAAGAGGGAACATGCGACTTGCTAAGGTGCGATGGGTTTAAGAGCGTGTAGGCTTGGGACAGGGGTTAGGAGGTCAATACAAGATGACATTGAGCACAGAGTACAGGAGTCAAATAGGTGACGGAATATCTATCTGAGTGTGGCGAAGTGAGAGGAGGAGGTCCAGGCTGAAAACCCTTCCATCACGAAGCCAGGACCAGGGGCAATGCCCTCGGGCCTTTACCACTCCAACCGGCATGCTGCAAAGAGAGGATTTCAGCTCATTAGTGGATTATACAATCAATTTGGAGGATAACGAGCAGTACTTTGTCTAATGGGATAGAAAGGAATGGAAAATAGCAGAGGACTTTGAGTGTACGTTTTGTTTCATGAAACATTTTTTTTTTTCAGTGACACCTATTTCTAGAGCAAGGATAAACGTGTTTGCAGAGGTTTGAGTTTATACGTGTGTGTATTTGTGTTCTTAGAGATGAATTGATAGGTGTGCTTCATATGTAGTCTAATAGACGTAATGTAATATATATATATGTATATATATTGCAATGCATCATGATAAAATAATTTTTCCTCCAATGTGAAAGGCACCGTCTCAAGATGCAGGCAAGTATACTAGCAGCCGAGCTCTGCCCTACTGGGGAAAAAGGATGAGAAAGCCAGTGAAACTTACCCCTGTGGGTACTGATCAGGACAGTGGAAGGAAGCTTCTCGAATAACTAGAATTACAGACAGGAGCCATTGTGCGTTGCCTGGGTATCTTTCAAGCCTGCAAGCAAGCTGCTCCCACTGAAGGTGTAACCAAGGAAGGGACCTTCCCTTCCTGAAGCCTTCCATTTGCATATCTCCTTCATCCTTGGGAATGCCCGGGCATTGAAAAGGGCATTTGGCCTCACCAAATGCTCGTTAACTGCTTGTGGAACAGGAGAAAACCAATGTCCTGTTGTGCCTTGCCATTTTCCGCCCACACTGCCCTGTGCCTGGCATCAAGCTTGCGGGTGACGTAGCCCAGTGGCTGGCAGGAACCACAGGCTCTTCCTCCCTCCACAGGAGCCCGACATGGCCCCCAGACAGCATTTATTGAAGGAAGAGGAGCTGCCTTCCAGAAAATGGTGAGCTCTGCCCCTTGTTCAAAACAATCACAACTCCTGATGACCTTAGCGACAAGGCATGTCTTAGAAAGTGATGTGATGTGGGAAGGAATGTTTTCCCTTGCAATGTGACACATGGATGCTCTAGACTGATCATTGCATCCATCCGTCTAGAAGTCAGGGGACCAACATTTCCAGATGCAGACTCATTGTAGACCCTTTCATTGCTCTCTTGGCCACAGGCCACCCATCTATGGCAAGGTGAGAAGACTCATTTCTTCCCGATTAAGGCTGATCCTTATTTTATTTATTTATTTTTTTGGTGCTAGAAAGCACTTAGTGTCACATGTGATTGAAATACAAGTTTGTTTAGATTACTAAAATTATACATATAACTATATATGAAAAGAAGTATAAATAAATAAATATATATATATATATATAGTAAGATGTAAACACAGCAAGGTACAGGATCAGAAGGCTCTGAGGTAAAGAAAAGACTCTGGAAATAGAACAACTGTTCAAGTTGTTGAGCTCAACCAAGCTCCAGGCAGTGTTCCACTGGTATCAAGGGGATCACAGGACTCAAACCCAGGAGTGGACGGGAACAGGAAGGACAAAGAATAAACAGCAACAACGTGTTTCCAATCACAACTATAAAAACCCAATGAAGTCTGGAGAGATATTAAAACAGAGAGATAATTACCCAGTAACAAAACTAGGTGTAGATACTACAAATTTTAAAAATGCAAGTAAATATCCCTGGTGAAGATAGATAGAAAAATCCTCCACCAAGTATTTGCAAACTGAATGCAGCACCACATTAGAAGAGTCGTCTGCCATGTTCTGGTGGATTTGTCTTCGGGATGAAAGGATGGTTCAACACGTGTAAAACAACTGATGTTATAAACTGCATTGCAGAATGAAAAATAAAAATAATACAAGTAACAAAAGGAATCCACCAGGTGCCGATGGCTCAGTCCTATAATCCTAGCTAATCATAAAGAAGCAGGAAAGTCTGTGAGACTCTCATCTCAACAATTAACCACCAAAAAAGCCAGACGTGAAGTGTGAGTCAACTCAGGGTCAGGTCCTAGGCTCTGAGTGTAAACCCCAGGACTGGCACAGAAACACATATTAATCTCAGTAGATGCAGGAAAAAAAGATCATTGGACAAAATTCAGTATCTTAGGATAAACAGCAAACCAGGAGTCGTGGTAAATTTGATACAACAAAGGCTACATTTCAAAATCCCACAGGTGACATGCTCGAAAATGGAAGGTTAAAATGACAATCTCTAAATGCACCTCGATCACAAGTCTCCTTCTTTATTCTCCCTCACCCTTCATTCATATAAGCTCAGTAAAGTTCCAGGAAACAAAATCCCATCCCACAATCAGTTACGGTGGTCAGGGAATAAGGGAGTGGTAGGTAAAGTACTTGCTCAGTATGCATGGGTTGGATCACAGGCCCTGCACACACACACACACACACACACACACACACACACACACACACACATCATGCACTAAAAATGAAGGAACTGACACACTAGAAGGGAAATTTGCAACTACTTGTAAAATTTACAGTCACTTCTCGAAGAAAAAAGCTGAAAAGCCTTTCTCACTAGAACCTATCAAACGTCAGTAAAAGAAGAAAATAAGTAAGGCACAACTCAATAGAAAGGCATGCTGCATTCACAAGCTAGAAAGTCTAACGTGTCAAAATTTCATAGTGCCCAGAGCAACTTGTAGATTCAATGGAATCCCTAGCAAATTCAAACAGCATTTATTTCAGAAACTTTTTTTAAAAGTCAAGAATTCATCTAATACTCCAAATGACTACAGAGGCACAACTATAGAAGATCAAAGCTGGAAATGTCACAAAGCTACAATGAGTTAAACAGCATGATGCTAGCTAGCATTAACGGAAGACATATAAGCCAATGGAACAAACAAAGCAGACAGCTGAGAAGTCCATGAGTTTATGGTCAGTTGATTTTCATCAAAAGTACCAAGAGAACACATGGGGAAAGGACAGTCTCTTCATCCAATACTGCTTGGAAATAAATATCCATTTGCAATTGAGTGTCTTTGGCTTGCATCTGTAATCCTAACTAGGCAGGAGGCTGATATTTGAGGATAGAGATTTGAAGCCAGTTTGGGCAGAAAAGTCTAAGAGTATTATGACCCAGAAAAAAAGCCAGAACTGGAGCTGGGCTCAAGTGGTAGAACATCAACCTGGAGAGGAAAAACTAAGAGGCCATACCCGGGTCCTGAGTTCAAACCCCGGTACTGGCACATACTAAAAGCAAAACCAAACAAAATGGTACAACTCAAAATGAGTTAAAGATTTAACCAAAAGGCATGAAACTGAAGTTAAACACACTAGGAGAAATAAAAAGTTAATTTCGTAGATATGCCACCAAAAGTGCAAGCAGCAAAGCAAAAGCAGACAAGTGGCTCAATCGCATAATAAAAGCTTCTGCCTACTAAACAAAACACTAGGGTTTAACCACAATGTAGAAGTGGCACGAAATAACCACATACATATATTAAAATGGGTTTATTTCCAAATGTATAGAAACTCCTATAATTCATTAGTAAAACCAGCTAAGTTTTAAAATGGCCTAAGGACTTGAACATACATTTCTCCAGTAGATGTACAAATAGCTAACAGGCAAATGCAAATCAAAACTACAGTGAAATAGCACTCCATACCTGTAAGTGCGCTATCCTCAAGACAAAAGAAAACATCACCGTTGGCAAATTGTGGGGAAAATTGTAAACTGCACATTTTGTCGACGAGAACGTACAACGCGATGGCCGCTCTGAAAAACAGTATGGGGGGGTTTTCAAAAAATAAAGAGCACCACACAACCCAGCAATCCCACTTTCAGTACTTGCCCAAACTACGTGAACTCAGAATCCTGAAGTGCCATTCGTATTCTCATGACAACAGTCACAATCGCCAAAACGTGCAACAAGCATGTTCATCACGGGATGGTATCTTCATAGGTACGTTCATGTTCACAGGATGGAATATGATCCTGCCTTAAAAATTACATCCTGGGTGGATCCACCTAAACACGAAACAAATGTTTCATGATTTCTCTTCTCTGAGATAGTTAAAATAGTCAGACTTGTGGATGTAGAGAACTGAATGCTGGTTGCCAGAGCTGGGGTAAGCCCAGACATAGATAAATACTTAATCTTCCTCCAGATATTTTTTTAATAGCTCATCTACGCAGTTGAGATCATGCTTCGTAGACCCTTTACAGCTAGCTTCCTTTGGTCACATAATATTGTATCTGGTGGTGAGCTGGGGCTGGCCGGTGCCCGTCACCTTTCAGCTCAGACTTTGGTGACATCACGTTCGTAACTGGACATCAGTGTGATGGAAATGTTTATGCCATCGAAATTGGCAGGCACTACAAAGCAAGGGATGTTTTGTTTTGTTTTGTCTAAATCCCGGCTGTTAAACTTTATAGCACACTATGCTTATAGCCTAAGCTTTTTTCAAGTCTTGAAAGTTTCTCTGTAAACGAAATTTTAATCATTTGATAATTATTTATAGTTTCTTATATCCAAATATAACATCAACATTTTCACTATGGTAAATAATGCTGTAATGATCATCATAGTCACCAATACTTTATGGTTCTTATTTTCCCTAAACAGATGTTTAGACGGAGAATGATTGGGTCAGAGAATGTAATGTGTATTTTCAAGCTCTTGAAGTCAACTGAAATTTCCTTTTCATGGAAAAGCACAACAATTATATTTTCTCAAACACTATGTGAAAAGGCCCACTTCACTCATTTATCTTAAACATGCAGGGAACTAATTTTTTAAAAATTTAGAAGCCAGAATGGGATACCTAGTCAGAGCACAGACTACTACGTAAGAACTATATAAAATGGAATATCTCCCAGTCACAAACAAAACTAAGAAACAACTAATTTATTTATTTTTTAACTTCTATCGGCACTTGTTAATAGCGTAAAAGCATTTCTTTGTGCTATTTCCATACCTACAGTATATTTTGGTCAAATTCATCCCCCCATTTTAAACATTCTTATGCAGCCTCCTCCCTTTTAGAAACAATATTAATGGGTTTCATTATTCTATTTTCATATACGTGTATGATACACTTTGGTCTTATTCATACCCCTTTTTATCTTCTCATTTTACCATTCCGACTCCCACTCTGACCCCCCCCAAACAAGCTAAAATTTCACACGTGTGCTAACATTTTTTATTTTGTGTTTGTTTGTTTGTTTGTTTTGCCAGTCCTGGAGCTTGAACTCTGGGCCCTGGGCACTATCCCTGCACTTTTGTGTTCAAGGCTAACACTCTACCTGAGCCACCACTCCACTCCTGGTTTTCTAGTGGTTAACTGGAGATAAGTCTCACATGCTCTCCTGCCTGGGCTAGCTTTGAATCATGATCCTCAGATCTCAACCACGAGAGGAGCTGGGATTACAGAAATGAGCCACCAGCTCCCCGCTGTGTTAGCTTCATTTTTCTTTCTTTAGGTCTGGATTCCACAGATGAGAAATTTGTCCTACTCCGTTTGGCTTATTTCATGTTTAAAGAATGTTATTCCATATAAATATAGTTGTATTTAACCTACATATGTGTGTATGTATATATCTCCATATGTATACACATGTATATAGATATATATTTGTTTATATATGTAAGTACATATATATGCACATATTCTTTATGTATTTATCAGTTGATGGAATGTAAGTTGATCATATAGCCCCATAGTTTGGCTATTCTGAATAGTGCTGCTATAAACATGGTTGTGAAACTGTCTCCATTGTATGCTAATGTACATTACTTTAAATATATGCCCAAGAGTAGAACAGAAAGATCATATCATAGTTCTATTTTTACTTTTTTTTTTTTTTTGAAGAATCTCCAATACTGATTTCCATAGTGGTTACAATAATTTGCATTCCCACCAACAGCACATAAAGGATCCCCTTTCTCTTGAATCTTTGCCAACATTTTAATTGTTTGTTTTCTTAAAGATAGCTATTCTACCCAGGGTAAGATTAAATCTCAGGGTAGTTTTGCTTTGCATTTCCTTTATGACCAAGCATATAAAAAATGTATTGGTGTATTTATTGGCCATTTGTACTTACTGTTTTGAGAGCTGTCAAATCCATTTGCCCATTTACTAATAAGTTTAGAGATTTTTATATATTCTGGATATTAATACTTTATCTGACAAGTAACTGGCAAAGCTATATTTACCTTTACCATTCTCTAACTTGTTTCTTGAGTCTGATAACTGTATCCTTTGCTATGCAAAAGCCTTCTACTTTGGTACAAACTCATTTGTCAATGCTAGCTCGTATATATTGAGCATTGGATTACTATTCAGATAGTATTACCTATGTCTGCATCTTTAAAGTTTTTTCTCATGTTTTACTCTTCTGATTTTCAGGTCTTACATTGTGACTTTGATCCATTTTGGATTAAATTTGTTTAGGTTTACAGATGGGGGTTGAACTTCCATCTTTTACATATAGGTGTCTAATTTTCCCAACACAGTTATTCAAACAGTCTGTCTTTTCTCCATCCAGTGTATGCTTTTGGAGTCTGTTGAACATCAACAACAAAAATCATCCTTACCTTATTCCATTTTTCTATACCTCAGTACCATGATGTTTTTGGTTACTATGGCTCTGTGGTATAACATCAAGCCGGGAATTTTGTTACTTCCAGTAGTGATCATTTTGTTCCGGGTCATTCTGGCTATTTGGTGTCTTTTGTGCTTCCATATGCATTTTTGGGTCCGATAGTTCTGTTTCTATCTCTGTGGAAAATGATGTTAATATTTGATTTCAATTGCATTGAATTGGAGGCTGCTTTCAGGAATACAGATATTTTCATCATATTAATTCTGCTGATTCATGAACATGGGAGGTGTTTCCATCTTCAAGTGTTTTCTTCAATTTCTTTATTTTTATAATCTTTTTCCATTTTTTATTGAGATTAACTACATATGTTTCACTGTACGTATTTTAACCTTCACATTGATGAAAATTATTCTAATCTACAAAGCTCATGAACTCTAGGAACTTTAACAATAAAAACATTTCTTCCAGATCAGCTGATAGGTATATTTCTTTCCTTTTGTCTAGTATCATCTGTCCCCTCTTTCTCTCTCATTCCCTCCATCACACCATCACCCTTGAGTTACTTAGTTCACTTTCATCAGTGTCCAGTGCAACAGATGGGCCCCTTTGCTGTATTTTTTTCACCTGCTTTCCATTCTTTTATTAATAATAATAATTATTTATTTAATTTATTTATTGTTAAAGTGATGTGAAGAGGGGGTTACAGTTTCATATGTAAAGCAGTGAGTACATTTATTATCAAAATTCTTACCTCCTCCCTCATTTTTCTCCTTCCTCCCTTCTCCTCGCTTCCCTTCCCCGCCCCCATGAGTTGTACAGTTGTATTAAGGCAGACAGTTTTGTAAGTATTGCTGTTGCATTGGCTCACCTTTTACCCTTTGTCTTTCCATTTTGATGTTCCTCTTCCTTCCTTAGGTCCAATAAACATTTATACAATACCCAGGGAACCAAAATCAGTAACAGGGACATCAGGGTAAAACTCTGGGGAAGAAAGACAAAAGAAAATTACATAATTTCACATGGTATATTGATAACAACAACGACAATGGTAAATCACTTATTTCTATAACTTGGAGTTCATAGCATCATTGTATGTGTTCATATGGACATAGCTATTGAGCTATTGTGATCTTCTGCTAGGACTATCCTAGACATGTATTAAATTACAAATGAAGGACACCATAGGATCTATGTTTCTTTGGCTCTGGCTCACTTCAGTTAGTATAATTTTTTCCCAAGTCCTTCCATTTCCTTAGGAATGGGTCAGTGTCATTCTTTCTGATAGAGGCATAGAATTCCATTATGAATATGTACCACAGTTTCTTGGTCCATTCATCTACTGAGAGGCATCTGGGTTGAACACCTGTCCCTTTAATAAATGGGCTAAAAGTCTAGAAAGAGACTTCTCTGAAGAGGAAATGAGAATGGCCAAGAGACACATGAAGAAGTGCTCACCATCACTGGCCATAAAAGAAATGCAAATCAAAACAACATCGAGTTTCCACTCATTCTGTGCCCTCCTCCCAGCTTCCCTCATATATGCTCATGTATATGAGGTAAAGAATCTAGAGTAATTTAAAAATAATAAGACAATTTCAAAAGAGGTCCTTTGTTTCATTATCTTTGGAGTTCTTTTCAGTCTGTGAATTATTTTACGTACATTGAAGAGATGCTTGGGTCTTACTATTTGGTGCTTTTCTCCCAAGACTGTCCTCTTTCAGTCTTACTGTATATTGGTATCTTGAATTAAGTTTACTTCGTTATATCTTGTATTTTAAATTTAACACCTGCATATCAAGGAGACCATGTTCTGTTCTTAGCTTATCTCACTCAACATAGTTTGTTCTAGTTCCATCCATTTCCCTGTGTAAAATTCCATTGTATTTAGGTACCGCATTTTTGATCCATTCGTCTGTAGTGGGGAACCATCTGTAGTAAAAACTGTAGAAATCTAAAGGGAGAAATCAAAGGGGACACCAGGAAATGGAAAGACCTCCCATACTCGTGGATAGATAGAATCAATATTGTGAAAATGGCCATATTGCCAAAAGTGGCATAAAAATCGATGCAATCCCTATCAAAATCCCAAAGACATTCTATACTGAAATAGAGAAAACAACCCAGAAATTCATATGGAGCAACAGACGACCTAGAATAGCCAAAGCAATTCTAGGCAAAAGAAACAATGCAGGGGGTATCACAATACCAGATTTCAAGTTCTACTACATAATAACAGTAACAGCTAGGTATTGGCACAAAAATAGACCCGACAATCAATGGAATAGATCAGAAGACCCAGAAATGAAACCACATACTTGCAGTCAACTGATTTTGGATAAAGGAGCCATAGACATACAGTGGACAAAACATAACCTCTTTGACTATTGATGCTGAAAGAACTGGACAGCCACATGCAGAAAGCTAAAAGTGTATCCTAGCCTGTCACCAAGCACTAACATCAACTCATAATTGACTAAAGACCTCAACATTAGGCCTGAAACTACTACAAGAGAGAGTAGGAGAGACACTAGAGCTTATAGACACAGGTAGGAACTTCCTGAACTGAGACCAAGGGGCACAACAGACTGGAGAGTGCTAACCAGTTGGGAAAAGATGTTCACCAGCAATGCAACAGACAAAGACCTAATAGCCATCATATACAGGGAGCTCAAGAATCCCTCCCAAATCTGATAAACCCATGACTAAACGGGCAAGAGAGCTGAAGAGAGACTTCTCAGAAGTGAAAATTGCAAAGAAACACTTGAGGAAATGCTCATTATCCCTGGATGTAAAGGAAATGCAAATAAGAACAACCTTGAGATATCACCTTATTCCAGTCGGAATGGCCTATATTCTGAATTCATATAACAACAACAGCTGGCAAGGGTGTGGACAAAGAGGAACCCTACCACATTGCTGATGGGAATGTAAACTAGTACAATCAGTCTGGAAAGCAGTCTGGAGGTTCTTCAAAAAACTAAACATAGACATACCCTATGAGCCAGCCATACCACTCCTAGGCATCTACCCTAGCAACAGGAACCAGGATATGACCAAGACACCTGCACCTCCATGTTCACTGCTGCACACTATTCACAATAGCAAAGATATGGAAACAACACAGATGCCCAGTACAGATGAATGGATCTTTTTATAATTTTTATGGTACAGTGCTTTCACCTCCTTACTTAGAGTTATTCCTAGCTATATATTTTTGAGGCTATTGCTAATGGGATTGTTTTCCTGATTTATTGCTCAGCCTATTTGTTACTGGTCTATAAAAACAACTATGATTTTGAATGTTGTCTTTGTATCTTGCTGCTTTCCAAGTGTTTATCAGATTTAACAGTTTTTGGTAGAGTGTTTAGGATCTTTTAAGTATAGGATTTTATCATTGGAAGATAAAGATGACTTCCTCCTTTTGTGTTTTTCCTGTTTCTTTCTCCTTGCCTTATTGCTCTGGCTAGGAATTCAAATATTAAATTGAGTAAAAGCAGAGTGGACATCCTTGTCTCAGTCCTGATTTTAAAGGAAATGGCTTTGTGCTTTTCCCCCATTTGGTACACTCGATATAGGTTTATCAGATGTAGTCTTACTTTACTGAAGTGCATTTCTTAATTCTTAACTTCTTCCAAGATTTTATCCTAGAGGGATTTTTGAATTCTATCAAGGAGGGTTTTTTTTTTCTATTTTTGAGATGATAACGTGGTTTTTGTCTCTTTCCTGTTGATTTGTGTATTTGAGTCTTTCTTGCATCCTGAAATGAAATCAACTTGATCATGGTGTACGATCTTTTAATATATTACTGAATTTGGTTTGCAAATGTTTTATTGAGGATTTTTTTATCCACGAAATCAGGCAATTTTCCTTTACTTCGTTTATCTTTCGTCATGTCCTTATCTGGCTTTGGTATTGGGTAATAATGGTTTCATAGAATGAGTTTGAAGAGATTCCTCCCCATTCTATCTTTTGGACGAGTTTAAGAAGTATTGGTATTAATTCTTCTTTAAAAGCCTGGCTTATGTCAGGTATGCTAGCCTGCAATTATAGCTACATGGGAGACTTAAGATCAGAGTTTCTTGGTTTGAGGGATCAGTGTTTGCAAGATTCCATCTCGATTAGTGACTGGGTAGGGTAGTGCTTACCTCCCTTCCCCAGTGACACTGAAAAGCACAAATGGGATCATAACCCTCTTTTTGTTAATTAAAAAAGGGACTAGAGTCATGGCTCAATTGGTAGGGTTCCTACCATGCAGGTGTGAGGGCTGGCGTCAGTCCTCCATGCCACAAAAAGGAAAAAAAGCAGTAAGTCTCTAAAAGAACTTAGCAAGTGAATCTAGACCCCGGTATTTTCTTCTGGTGAAATTACTAGCAGTTCCATCTCTTTCAATCTTATTATAGATCAGTTTAATAAGTGGCTTACATCCTCTTGGTTTAATTTTGGTAGGTAGATCATATCTCCAAGTGTTTCAGGCCCTGTCCAGAAGTTCACCTACATGTGAAGGAGAAGGCTGGGGAAGTAACTTGATTCAGATGATCTGAACTTAGTGTCTACACACCCGCATGGCAGCAATCATATACTGGGATTCAGTTCCCAGAGGTGGGCCTTCCTTAGTTTTTTCAGGCCCTTCCACGCAGTTTGCCTCCTTGAAGATGTCTGGGCATATGTGGATATCATATGATTAGCAGGACCTGAGCTCAGGTACCAGATCTACTTGGCAGCCAGCACACACAGGCAGAAGATAGGACCTGATGGGATACTATGCCAGCCACAGACTCAATGCTCAGGTTTCATGCAATCCTCAGGCAATGGGACTCACTCCTTGCCAGGGGAGCTGAGCTTCCCAACCCCTCTAACCTGTGTTACCCCAGACCATCTCTTCCTATAAGACACTCCTTGGGGTCTCTCTTGCCAGATACCGAAGGAAGATGTATCAAAACTCTCTGAAATATGGTTGTTTTATGTTTCAGGTCTCCAGATTATCCAATCTCAAACAGCAGGCCTTCTCTCAAGATAGTGTCTTGCTGTAGTTCTCATAGATGAGGAAAGTGACCAAATATCTGTTTTTCTTTCATTGAGATGATCGTGCCTTACGAAAGTGTCACTGTCTCACCTCACCACCACCAGAGTTTAAGGCATATAGTCTTGTGGGCTTATCTAGGTAAAATTCCAAGTCTGCCACTAGGGCTGTCTTAACTTGTCATGATATCTTCACTTTCCCCTTCCCCTCCCAGAGAGTTGGGATGGGGCTCTGGACTATTTGCTGTTTCTCTGTGATTTCCTGTAGTTTGGCCACTTGTGTCATGATTGCCAATCCTCGTCCTCTCTCTTCAGTCGCTCCTAAATTATACGACTTTTCTCATTCGTAGAGTCACGTGTGAATGCTTCCCGTCCACCATGCTTCCTCCTTTCTCTCCAAACTAATCTAAAGTCTAATAAATATGATATGTCATATAAGGAAATGGTTCCTACAGATCAATTAAAATGAACGGGCAAGAAAATGTGGCATATAAACACAATGGAATTTTATTCATCGATCAGATTGAATGACTTTACATCACTTGAAAGAAATAGAAGGCCCTAAAAAACAATTATGTTAAGTGAAGTAAGTCAGGCACAGAGAGACAAAGGTCATATGTTTTTCTCATACGGGGAAGATAGAATTAATTTGTAAATACTTAAGTAAACACTTAAGAGTGATCAGTAAGTGTACACATACGTTTTAACTGAAATATGGTAGACACATGGGTTACTCAAAGCAGTGTAATTCTTTAGAAAGGCTAGTTCGTAGTCCAACAAAATAAACACCAAGAATGGGTACTGGTAAAAGGTGGACTGGGGCCAAGGGAAGAGATGAAGATGAATGAAGAAAGGAAAGAGGGGATGCAGTCAAAAATCTAATGTATATCCTACAAAAATAAGAAAAGTGTGGGAGGGGTGGGGTGGGAAGGATGAGGAAGAAGTTTGAAAGGGGTGATACCCATCAAGATGCATTGCATTCACGAATTTTTTTGTTGAATGGAAACTTCTTTGTACAACTACTTGAAGATTTTATATATATATATATATACATACATACATATACACACATATAATTCTCTTAAAGTATATTAAACAAAATAAATTTATTTTTAAAATAGATATAGCAAAAGAACAACATACTATCAGGATAATTGTAGTAGATAACTCAGTTTGAATTATTTTATCATATTTATACAAAATATTAGAACTTTGGTAAAATTAAAATGTTATTTTTATAGGGAGATACATAAAACATTAAAGTATTTACTCATAAAAAGTCAGAGAGCATAATAAATAAAAAGAGCCAAGGACTTGTACACACTAACACTCTAATTCATGTGCTTCCAGTGTTCAACCTAAGAAGCAGGCAAAAATAGAGGAAGTTTGAGAATATCAGGACTCCCCCAACCAAGTTTCGAACATACTTGGTAATTGGCGTGATGGTCCTGAATGGGAACGGAATTTGCTAGCATTTGTTATATTGTCAGTAGATCCAATTCCCTCTACCCCGGTAAAAGCCATCCTTAAAACCACACGTGACCATAATATAAATAGGTCATGTCGTTTACTACTCAGAAAGGGAGAAAAAGTGAAATTAACAGGAGGCAAAAGTCTAAGAAAAATTCCAGCAAAACAGATGGCTCTCCTCTGTGGAAACAGAAGCTCTGTTGACGCTGCCCACCTCCAAGATTCCTGGAGTGGAGTTCACATTTCCTTGAAGATTTTAGCTGTTTTCTATAAAGTTCTGGCTCAGAGATCACAAGAAACTGAAGGAGAGAAAAAGCCCCCAGAACACTCTTTTGTTCCAGATTGCTGTCAAGAGTCTGGGCTGTGTATAGGTTTGAGAAAATTAGTCTTCTTGCAAGTAGAAATCAGAGCCAGAGAGAAACATATTCTGGTTTGCAGTACATTTCATTATGCAAATTGCACAATACTACTGATGTAAGGTTGTAATCAATCACCAGGTGTGTGAGAGGACCGTTCAGCATCAGTCTAGGAATACGGGCAACGTCAGCCAAGCCAGATCCTTGTCCTCAAAACACATCGAATCTCTGGGAGACAATTGCCTAGGATTGGAAGCAGAAGTGAAATAATCGGCTAATTTCTCCACTCCAGGCAGACACAAGTGCTGCTGGAGATCAGAGACAGGAAAGAGGAGAATGACAAGAGCATATTGGAGCAATTTCAGAAAGCTCCAATGGCTGCGGATGAGCTGAACTTGGAAGGAAGAATAGGACTAGAAGAGCTATGTGTCAAAAATGGGTACCAGAACCATTATCCCCAAAAGACTTGCATACATCCGTTCACCCAAATAAATTAAACAGCATTATGAGGATGACAAATACTTTAACAGAGATAAAAGATTCCTAGGCAATTCATGGGCCAATCCAACATGGTCCCTCAATTGATGTTTTGAAATTTTATTTAAAAAAAAGGTAATGTTTTGGCTTGAGCTTACCAAGAATCAATAGGTAATCAGCTTTTATTTTCTTATGTTATTTATTATGGTATTGTGGGTAAAATATGTCACCAATTTTACTACTTTAACCGTTTTAAGATTATAGTCTAGCGGCATTAAAATACTCATACTGTTATGTAATCATCTACAGAATATTTTTCATCCATTAAAAGAGAAATCCTTTACCCACTAAATAATAATTCCCCATTCCCTCTTTCCCCAACCCCTGGGAACTATGCTGCTATTCTCTTTGTCTTTGAATCTGACTCTTCTAATAAATCATGTAGGTGAAATGACTCCATTTTTATTCGTATGGCAACAATCAGAAAAAAAAACAAGGAGCAAACAGATTGAATGCCTGAAGAATTGATAACTGAATTTAAGAAAAAGATTACAACTGCTCCTTGGCTTATAATAGGGTCTGTCCTGATAACTGCATTGTAAATGTAAAGTTGTTTAAATGTATTTATCCTACCTAGCATTATATCTGAGCATCATAGCACAGAACGGTGTTACAGTCATGGCTCCACTAGAGTAGCTGGCCAGAAGCTATATTGAGTGACTCTGATGTGCAGTGGTGTCTCCAGACAGGTCTAATAGTCCTGCTAGCCCAAGAAAAGCTCCAAGTAGAACATGTAGGCATAGTTTCTAATGAGTGTGGATCATTTTCACACCACCATAAAGTAAAACCTTCTCAGCTGAGCACTGTGAATTGGAGATCGCCAGCATCCACAGATGTGTGCAAGTTTAAGTAAGTCATAAAAAAGGGATATGAACCACGAGTCTGGCAAGACCAGGGTGCTCTGTCATGGTGGGCTGCGACTGGTTCTTCATGCTTTTTGTTGGGAAGCTGTGTGCTCGAGTTTTCCTTCCCTTCATCAAGCACATCACTGAAAAGGGAAAAGCCCTTGACTACTCCCACCTACCTATTAGACAGAAGCTGGAACCAGTGCTCAGAAATCATAGATGTTTGGCTCATTCCCTAAATCCTTGGGAAATTCTGGCCTGATTCCTGGAAACAGGAAGGTAACTTCCCATCATGGATAAAACAGTTATCAGACTAGGTGATCTTCAATGGTCCCTTCATCTCCATCACTGTTTCTGAAGACAAATTCACAGAAGTGTACTGCTTGGTCCATCGTCCTCCCATAATGACCTACCCTCACACTTTCTCTTCCAAATGAATAGTCAACTGTCAAGTTGCACCCCTCCCCAGAATCTTGTAAACCGCCATACATTTTATGTTGCCTCCCAGATCCTGGCACTGACCATTCTATCTGCTCAGAATCCACACTCTCTACTCCTCAGCCTGCCTCTCCTCAGCAGACAGAGGCCTTCCTTCCCTTGATTCCTTTTCACCTTGTCCATTGAGGTGTTTGCCCCAGCCCCCATCCATTGTTGAGCTGCATCTATTTCTCTCCCCCTAAACCCTGGAGCAGCCCCAGCAATTAGCCCAAGGCTCATCTTAGGCCTCCAAGAGCAAAAGCCTAAATAGAGCTTTGTTGTCATCCCTTCAAGTTGCCCGCAGCCAGGTAACCAGTCCTAGAGTGCAACTAGGGGACTTGATTCTCCTTCCCTCCCTCCCTCCCACAGACCCTGCCCACATGTCTTTACAATATAGCCTTTGTAACTTGAGCTTGTCAATTGGCCACAGTCACTCTTGTAGTCAGTCTCTTCTCTCCTCTCTCCACATGATCTTTGGGCTTCAGCTTCATTGCCTGAAGAATTCTTGGATCTCAAGGCAACAAGCACCGTTTTCCCAGTGTCTTTTCAATTCAGATTGCACTGAGTCACTGACAAGCCTATGGGCTGGCCACTCGTGAGTGCTACAATCAGCAGGACCTGAGTACCACTGAGAGCTGCAAAGAACCAGCATTTCTGATTAAGCTGGTGAGGAGGAGGTCAAACCTCACACTAGGGCCCCGTGGTGACACATGGCTAATACCTTACAGAGGGTCAGATCACAAGTGCAGCTTGCAAGTTCCGGTTCTTAGACTGGGAAGATTGTACTGATTCCCAAAGATGAAGACATTCCCAGATGTGGCCAGAGACTCGCTTGATACTCGGAAGTTTCCTACCCGGGTCACCCAAAGGCCAGCGTGGGTTGGGGAGGGGGCTGGCAGCTCTAGAACATACTGGCAGTCTACGCATCTGTTTTGAAGTGGACCCAAATGTGGTTTTTTTTATCTCTGGCTTCTCCAAATTGCCCCTGGCATTGAGTGTCAGGTGTCTTCTTCAAGCCCGGGGCGGCTCTGGCCAAATGCAGCTGGAGTGCAGAGTCCGTGTAGCAAGGACAGGACAGTGCGCCACACGCTGCCTTTGCCCCCAGACGCCAGGCTGATTGGAAGATGGATTTAGAAAAGGCTTTTGTAATGAATTGTTCCTCTCCTTGCTCACCACAGGGGTCCAGCTGCTGCTGGCTCCCCGCATGGAGGGCACAACTGTGGATTGAGAGCAGGAGCAGAGCAGATGGGCAGCCTCTCAGCTTCTTGAGGACGGCTGCCAACTTGAGTTTGTGCTGCCATTTGATCTATTCTTCTCTCCTGATGCTCATGTTATGCGCTCTGTGGAGCAGCATGGTGCTGGGGAAAGAGCGCTGGACCAGAGGGTCAGGCTGGGACCCTGAGTCCATTCCTTGCTCTTCCTTGTCACACTCCTGTTCTCATTTATGCACCGTCTTAGAACCATGTCTTGCCTCACCTGTTCTGCCCGCACCCCCCCCCCCCGGGGTGAGGAGAGCCCACAGCCCAGGGAGGGAGGCAGACAAAAATACACAAGCCATGTTGCAAGGGCCATGGCTAGCACTGTATCTGCATAACCTGGGGGACCCTTGCCTCCCATCAGAGAAGGGCTGTCCAGAAAAGGCTTCCAGAGCACAGAACAGAAAGAACTAATTGGTTGGTGGCTAATTTCAGAGCAGGCTAGATAATAAACAAGAAAGGCAAGGGATCAAGTAGTTACTACCAGGTCAGTCATTGTACTGGATGCTTTGGGGAATGGTATGCCGTTTCGTCTGCCAGAAACTGTCTATGGTAAAATGGAGTCAAGAAATGTCACAGGAGGTTGTGTCAGGGCTGACCTGAGAACCTGAGTCACTAAATATAAGTTTTAGTGTTAAAATTATAACAGCTTCTAAACCCTGGTGATGACTCCATGGTAGAGGGATGCACCCCCACCCGTGAGACTAGTTTCTTCTAGTTTGACATTTAAAAATATAGGGAGCACTTGTTCCCCTCTATTCCTGTGGAGCAACCATGGTAATGGACAGTAAAAAATGGTCATAGCCATAGACTATAGAAATAACCATAATAGTAGTAGAAATGCCATGGTAACTGTTGGGTTGGTTTACTTATGATTGAGTACTGCATTGTTTTAGCCCGCTCAAGCTTGCTTAGTGGTAATGGGGAAACATGGTCACAATCGTTAAAATAAAGTTGGTACTAGGTCAACCTGACCACAATATTCTACTTCTGTTAAATGGCTTGCTTAACCCATTTGTGACTTGCTCTACCCTCTGCACTAACCCCCTGCATCAGTGCTATGTGACCACTTGTTGTCAGTTCCTGATAACTAGGCCAGTTCCCAATATCAAAGCCAAAATAGATAACTGAAAGGGTAGATAGCCAATAGAAATAGGAGAAGACTTGCTTGCTAAGTGCCATCCAATAAAGTATCTGCCAAGTTGGAAATACCCTGCCCCTGTTGTAATCACAATAAAAACCCTGCCTATCTGAGGGTCGGGGCTCTCAATCCAGATCTGCTGCGTCAGTGACGGTTGGGAGTCCAGGCTCAAGCTTGCAATAAAGTCTCTCGTGCGTTTGCATCGGTATCGGCTCCTGGGTGGTCTTTGGGGACCGGAAATCTAGGCATAACTGTTGAAGCACTAGCCCAACATTCTGAATCACGTTTGCCCACATAGCCAACCAAGGCTTGAAAAGCATGTCTTTACCAAGATCCAACCACCAGACGCTTTTTATTCTAAACATTTGCTATCTCACTTTTTAAAAGAGAATATTCATTTGCTCTCCTGGCTCTGTGACGAGAGCTTGAATTGCAGGAGTCAGGAAGAACTGCTTGAATATGCTTTTGACGCTGGGTGTTTGGGGTGAAGGCCATCTCATACTGAGATACCTGTTGGTAAAATAATCCATGCACGGAATGGAGATGATTTGTTTTTCATTAGAATTTTGTTTTGTGGATTATTCTTCACATTTGCGGCTATGTTTTGCATTATTTTATTGTCTCATTGTATGCCTACTGTGAAGAAGAATTGGGGCTTTAGGAACTTTGAGCAGAGACACCATTTTAAGCAATATTCATTGATTATCATTATCATTAATGATGATGACAACTAAAGGAGCCTTTCTCATTCATCCGTGTGATCATTCATGCAATTACTCAACAGATGTTTACTGAGCAACCAGCATATATATGGAGCACTGTGTTAGTTCTTCATTTCTGTGATAAATACCTGAAACTATTGAAAGGAGAGAAGATTTATTCCAGCTCATAAGTGTATGGTCTACTGGCTGCATTGTTTCCAGGCAGTAGTGAGGCCCACTGTGGGGGTGTGTGTGGTAGAGCAAAGTTCCTCATCTCATGGTGGCCAGGAAGTGGGGGTGAACAACCTGAGAATAAGATTAGCTTTTCAAAGACAAATTCCTGGTGACCTACTTCCTCCAGGCCCAACTTCCTAAAGTATCCACCACCTCCCAAACAGCACCACTAGCTGTAGACCAAGCATTCAATCCCTGGGTCCACTATTACACAAGAATGGGCACCATGCTTCATTCTAGACATCGCTGATGAGGAATACATGCAGAGTCCCTGACCAGAAGGAACTTAGAGTCTAAAGAAATGAAAGAGATAATAACAAACAAAAAGGCACATAATTAGATGATTATAGCCAATAGGAAGCATATCATACACAAGTGATATGTGTTACAATTGATATGTAATAGGATTACAATACAGTCTGGGAATATAATATGGGGGAATTAGCCTAATTATAATGTCCAGAGAAGTTTTTCCTGAGGTCTTCTGTCTTTCTGCTTTTTGTAGAATGAGGATAAAATGGAGCTGGTTTCATATGTTATAAAGATTACATATGAAGTGTAGGACATAAGTTTGAGCCTATTGCAATCACTGAAAATGATGAGGTTTTTTTTTAATATGTTTTCTTTAATCATCTTTAAGTAGTTGAATAAAGGAGTTGCCATTCAACAAATCATTTTATGAGCACATTGCATCTTGACCAATGTCACTCCTTTCATCACTCCCCCACCCCCACAATCCAACTCCTTCCCTCATTTATTTTTAATTTTGTAAGATACACGTTGAATTTTATGACTGCACTCACCTCCTTCTCTCTTCATCAGTCTACCCTCCTTTGACCCGGCCCTGCAAGTACCCATATTTTGTATTTATTTTATTGGACTGTTATAAGCTAGCCTTTTAAGGAATTACATTGAGATCTCCCCTAACTCTACCACATTTCAGTGAATAGGTTTGTGTCCACTTGCATACCACCCCAAAGGCGGGAGGAAGGCAAATTGTGTGCAGCCTGCGTCGGGGGAAATCATGTCATCGACTCAGCCTCCCAATTGCCTGTCGTCTGCACAGGCTGACCTCTAAGGAGCTAAGACAGTAGTGACCATCGACTTAAAGGGGTTTTGTCAAGGCTGACAGGCTCAATTTAATATACATTAAAAAGAACTTAGCTCATTTTCCATGTGCGCAAAAGGGTGTCGGTGCTAGAGAGAAGATCAGCTTTTCCACAAGGTTAAAAGACTGGCTCAAGGAAAATGCTCCCATGGTCCAGTGCCTCCCTAATCATTCCATTTTGTTTTTACAGTGTCCAAGTTCTCACTTGGAAAATGCTCCTTGCCACACAGCGGCCTTACTGAAGGTCCTGTCCTGTGAGGTGAAAGTCATTCTCTGGGCATAATTAGATTCTTTTTAGCCCTGTTCAATGTTCCCGTCCATCAGGCCCACCCTGTCCGCCTGCCTTCTGAGTACTCAAAGTGACTAACAGGAACCAGGCCCTTGGGCACCAAACTACTGCTCCCTCTGTGAGTTGTAGGGCCGTTATTTGTATAAAGCTCACACAGGATGACTAAGACACGTCAGTATAGTGGAAAAATACCCACGTTGTGCAGTAAAGAGGGAGGGCAAGACTGGACTCCAAAGACCATTCTACCTGGCCTTCAGACAGGGAATCAAACTGAATAGACAAGTGGAGCGCGTTTCTGGGTGGATCACAGCCACTCTGCTTCCTAGTTCTGCAAGTTTGACAGGATCCTTGATCTTCCTGACTCTCAGGCTTTCCATCTTAATAAAAAAAAAAGATCACTGGAGAGCTGGTTCTGGCCTTGCTGACCTCACGGTCAGATTCACTAAAGAGAGTCTGAAATGTACAGACATAGAGTAGGCTGAAGAAACCGCAGCCAGCCTTGGATCCTGGAGTTCTGGCTTGAGTGCAACGGTGCCTGGCTTTTCCCAGTCCTAAGAGGAGATAACAGCACCCTCTTCCTGGGCTTTACCACGACCCTACCTTCCCCTCATGCCATGCCAGGGGAACCAGGAACATCAGAACTAGCCACTGCAGCAAGCCAGACAAAGCCAGCCCCTCCTGATGCTGGCTTTCACATATCCCTCTCTTCTCCCTTCTCTGAGCTCTCCTGTTCTCCAGCTCCTTGTTTCGATGCCATTTGACTGCTGCCTTTTTCATAAAGCCAATTTCAACTCTTCTCTTCATCAGATGCTCAGTTCTGCAGCCCTAAATTTGGTTAGCAAGCACCCCTGCACACAAGACACCTCTAAGACTCTCTGGCAGGTTGCAGACCAGGCAAGAACATTAAATCATAGACCCAGCACCCCCAGGTCAAGGCTACACCATTCTTAGGAAGCTTCTGACTTTCCTTTGGAGCTTCGCAGCTCCACCTCAGCAGCTTTGGTCAAGCTTGCAGCTCACGTGATTCAGCGGAAGGAATATTTTCTTCATTGGGTCTTCTTTAGTGTTTTTGAAATGACAATTGCACAGCCAGTGCTGGATCAAAAATGGGTGGGAATGGGGGAGGGAAAACAAAAATGCAAGACTTCAGGAAGGATGGTGAGATGAAAGGGAAAGGAAATGAAGCATCAGGGAAAGGAACGTGCAGTAGAATGGATGAGCCAGGGCCAGGAAAGAAGCGAAGCAGGGTTCTTTAGTCTTGTCTGGCTACCCCTGTGCCTTTGACTCTGGAGTTTGGACATGATGTTGAGATGAATGTAACTATCCCTGGCTTTTACTCAGACCTAGAAGCCAATCCTGCGTTGTCAGTCCCTCAAGCAAGCCTCTGTATGTGCAGATCCTCACTGCCATCAACTGTGAAAGGGAACAGACAGGCCGCCACCAGTGGCCCAATCTTAAGGGTTGGACTTCAAAGCCAGCCCAGGCGGCAAAGTCCCAGGAGACTCTTATCTCCACGTAACCAGCAAAACGCTGGAATGGGGTTCTGTGACTTACGAGGTAGCATGCCAGCCTTGAGTAAAACACAAAAACCAAAATAAGGGTGAGACCCTGAGTTCGAGTTCCAGTAATAATAAATAATAGAGAAATAAAACTAATGAATCATGAAAAGAAACCAGGGCCTGCCGGGCAGGTGCCATTCTGCCGCCTGAAGGCAAGACGTGAACAGCAGGGGACGGGAGCAGTAGAGAGGAAATGCTCCGTACGCGTCCATGACTATAGCTGTGAGCGCTGGAGGCCTGGCCTCCCCGTCGCAGGCCGCGGTGGTGGTGCTGCCCTTTCCCTTGGAGGGAGCGGCAGGATTTCAACTGGTCCTCCTCACTGTTTCCTCTAGGGAATGGCTTTGTCCCCCCCACCCCCGCCCCAACCAGCTTTTCTCCTCTCCTTAACATCTTTTCGTTCATTTTGCTGCATCCCCCTCATAGGAGGAACATATTCTTTGGAGAGGGGGGGGAGAAAAAAAATCACACCAGCTTCCAAATTAGCACTTGAAAGCAGTTGTAAATTCCTCAGCCAAAGCACCAGAGGAAGTGCCACCCTCTCCAGAGATGCCTGAGCACTTGGGTCTCCGTGAGGGGAGCACACAAGGGTGCCAGGACCCGGGTGTGGAGGCCCTGAAATCCTGGGCCATCCCCAGGTACCAGGGACACCACAAACTCCGGACACACTGTGTTCACCCCAGCCCGCAAGGACTCTTTCAAATCCGTGCCTCCTCTGTGCAATTAAGAACATTAAATCGACTGCCGTAATTGAGTTCAGTTCAATTTCTCACTTTAGACTTGGAAAATTATGTGTAAGGAAAGATTCACATGCCTTACTTATCAGCCAACGTTGACAGGAGAAAGAAAAAAGAAAGAAAGGAAACTTGTGATCACTCAACCATTAAACAAATGCCTGGGACAGTGCCAGTCTAATTACTAGGTTACTACAGGCTGCTGGTATTTTGAAAAACAACACCCTAAGTCTGGAGGCCTCCACATTCCAGAAACCCGGGCGTCTCCTTTAGCCTTCTTTGGCTTCTGTGGAGACTGCCCTGTGCCTGGGCCACCGGGTCGGACACTCCATGGTGCGATCTATGGCCATTGTGGGTAGCCACCCCACTTCCACAAGACACCCCGCCTAGTACTACCATCAGCCTGTGTCCTCCTGGATTTCGATTTCTACCCATTGGGAATAAAAAAGGAAGAATTCCCAGCAGCCTTATGGTGAATAGCCAAGGGTGGAAACAGACCAGGTAGAGCACCATTCTTAAGAAGAAAAAGAAAAAAGCCAAGAAGGACTTGAGGCCTTGAGTTTAATCCTCACTATTGGCTCACACACACACACACACACACACACACACACACACACACACACACCTGTGACTAGTTTTTGTGAAGGCAGTGTGGTCCATGAATACCTGCCCGTTCAATGTGGTGGGCCTCCGAGGAGAGATGATGGTAGGGAGGAATCCTCCTCAGCCGTCACCATGTTCCGTCTCTACCTCGAAACTTTAGAAATAGCTGTACGCCAAAAAAAAATATCATGGGAGTAATTAATACCACTGAGTTTGCACTTGTAAAGGGCCCCTGTGTGTATTTGCCACAGTTCATTGTGTGTGTGTCTGTGTGTGTGTCTGTGTGTGTGTGTGTCTGTGTGTGTGTGTGCCAGTCCCAGGGCTTGAACTCAGCATCTGGGCACTGTACCTGAGCTTCCATTGCTCAAAGCTAGATAGAGCTAGCTCCACTTCTGGCTTTTTTTTTTTTTCTGAGTAGTTTATTGGAGATAAAAGTCTGACTGGCTTTCCAGCCCCGGCTGGCTTCAAACTGTGATCCTCAGATCTCAGCCTCCCGAGTAAGTAGGGTTATAGGTGTGAGCCACCACTGGTGCCCAGTTGCCACGGTTCTTTTATGTTAAAAAAAAAAAAAAAACACAAGTGGAGACACTGGCTAGGTTAAGCTGACGCGCCAAAGAGGATCAGATTGGCCTCCATGTTTGGAAAGCCAGCCCAAATGATTCCCGAGAAGAAGGAATTGTAAGGTCAGGCGAGCTTCAGGATACGTGTCAGATGCCTTCCCCTGGCTCTTCCAGATCCACTCATGGGCCTTCTTCCCCCTGCACTCTTATTTGGGGAGCCTATATTGTCTGTACCCCATACGCAAGGCTTCAGGTAGCCAGGGCTTTTAAATGTACGGGGCCTGTGGGAAACGCCAACAAAAATGTGGAGGAAGGCATGGGGTGCAGACGGGGACCTCTTCCGCTCATGTGTGCCCCTCAATCAAAAGCTGTTCTTTTTATTTATTTATTTTCAAAATGCATTCTCGGTATGACACTTTCTAGCTACTTTCTCTTATACCCTTTTTTTAAAAAACGAGACAAAAACGGAAGCAGTTGTACAAAGAAGTCTGGTTACGAATGCAGTGCGTCTTGATCAATGCCAGCACTTCCCTATTTCTCAATCCCGTCCATACCCTCAAGTTACATTGTTCACCTTCTAGATAATGTACATTGAATATCATGAGTATATCTGCTCAACTCTCTTCATTCACTGAACCCTTTCTTCCTGTCTTCCTCCTCCCCCCAACTACCCCTAACAAAATACATTTCAGTTTCCTGGTGTTCATTTTGTTAGACTGTTCATCAGTTGTTCAATGAACTTCTACGATTGGAGTGCTCTCTTGAGTATACCAGCTTTTAGTCAATTTGTTTGTGTACGGGTGCATATAACCCTGTACATATTTTTTATGCATCTTTGGATTTGAAGGTAGCAACTGATTCACTGTTGCTGGCCCTGGGTTTCTGCAGTAATTTTCCACTCACTGTGTGTTTGGGCGTCCTGTCCCGATGCGCACACTGAAGGAAGGATCCCTCTGTGAACCCGTGCCCCTACCATCGAGTGCAAGTTTTCCTGGTGGGCCTTGACTCTGGCGAAATCTCTCATGATAATTCCCATTATCACCATCTCTTAGCTCTGACATTTGCCGGGCTACTCTCAAACTACTCTTAGTTTTACGGTGGTAGCAGTAGCAACAACCCCGCAGTACGCTTTGCTTCAGACCTCATCGAGGAAACCAAGATCCTCGTTTCCAAAAGCAACATCGAAGTTTCCGTTTCTCCTTACTGCTTCAGAGCGTACCTCGCACGTCTCCTTGAACCCACGGCCGTGGCCAGAAGAAAGCTAAGTGCTACTAGCGTAGGCTACGTGCTCCATGATGCAGCTTTGTGTGGACTGTGAGAGAACGCGCTTCCCCAGGAGGAAGTGAAGGAAACATACATATATAGCAAATGGAAGTCACTTGTCCATGTTGCACCGATGATAGGCGTTCCAACTGAGCTTGCCCGACTTCAAGCCCATGTTCTGCCCAAGAGAAATGCAAACATCCAAGTTTTGTGGACAAACTCAAGCAGGAAGTTGGGCGTAGGCTCTAGACACAGGAGTTCATGTTGGCGTTCCCGCAGAAGTGAGCACTTCAGGAACCAAGCCAGGAAAAGAGCCAGCGCATCTCAGGCGGACAGGAGGATGGAAGAGCAATGCACAGTCCTCCAGCTCGTACACACAGGAACAGCTCCATCGTCTTCCAGTCCCTACGATACAGCCAGCTGTGACCCAAGCATCTGCCACAGCAGAAGAGCAGAGTCGGAGATGCTGGGTGGGAAGAACCAATGAGACAGGAACACAAGCAGAAAGTTGAGATAAGCAGGAGGTTGGAGCATAGGAAGCTACGGGCAACTGTAGGACTCCAGGGCAGAACAAGGAAGTAACCAGGGGTGTCCATCTGCCCCAACAGGAGCTGTAATGTGCCTGGACCGGTGAGCTCTCAGGCCACAGACAAAATGCTGCTCATATTTATGGGATTCATGAGGAACAATTAGAAATCGTTCAGAGAATATCCACTGAGCGCCGGTCTCTGAGTTAGGCCCTAAATATACAACAATGAAGAAGAGAGTCGTGCACCTGTGCATCGAAGGGAGGGGAGCATGTAGGTCAAAGGCCATTCTAATTCTGGGCATGTTGGTGCTGCTGGGCAGACTCACAGGGAAATGACCCCTCAGAAGCGCATCTGACAACCCACAGCTGCTCATGGCGGGCTCCCAGGTGAGTTGGACCCCTGGCTGAGTACTGAGAGCGTTTCCCGATATATATAAAGTAGAAAGAGCTGGCATTCTAAGTCCTGGATTGAGGCCTCAGCCCTGACACCAAAATACTTTGGGCGCCTGACCAAGTTATAAAACACACACAAACCCATCAGTAAAAAGAGCCCCCTTACAGGCTCTCTCCTTGAAGATACCACCTCTGACACGTGTTAGGTGTCTCTCCCAAAAGGTTACGCTACGATCAACATCAGAGCATGAGTCAACCATCATTAAAGAAATGTCCAGAGGAGACCACCTATGGGTCGGGGATGCTACATGAAACTGCCACACATTATGTTACCACTATCCATCCCCTCCCACGTGCCGGTCATTCTCATCTCCCTCTAAAGCATGAAATGTTCTGGAGTAAGTATTAAGACCACACGATGAAAACGGCCAGTCTAAGGCACACAACTAAAGAAATTATTCTATGATTTGGGGCTGGGGATATGGCCTAGTGGCAAGAGTGCCTGCCTCGGATACACGAGGCCCTAGGTTCGATTCCCCAGCACCACATATACAGAAAACGGCCAGAAGCGGCGCTGTGGCTCAAGCGGCAGAGTGCTAGCCTTGAGCAAAAAGAAGCCAGGGACAGTGCTCAGGCCCTGAGTCCAAGGCCCAGGACTGGCAAAAAAAAAAAAAAAAAAACAATAAAAAAGAAATTATTCTATGATGACTGAGTATATATGTGAATAAAAGAAATACATAAGCCAAATGACCCCTATGAGCTCTCTCATCCTTAAAATGCTAAAAAAAAAAAAATCCTATAAATACTAAATCACAGACAGCATTTGAAGGAGCGTCAACAGGATAAGCATCTGGCTTGGTCAAGGGAAGGCTTCTTAGAGACGATTCTGTGACATTTGGAGTACTGCCCCACTGCCAGACACACCCAGTTTTAAAATAAAGGGTTCTTCCCGTTCAAAATCCTACCATCTTTACACAGACACTACACCCAAGAGCCCAACAGATGTTGGTCTAAACAATTCATGATTTTTAAGAGAGAAAAATAGAATTTTAGATCTCTTAAAGATAAAATGATACCCTGTGTTTTTAGTTATAAATCCTATGATTATCATGGAAATTTTTTTAATTCAAGCATGTTTCACTCTAGCTGAGAGTTCAACCACTATTGATATATGGATGTATTTCTTAAGTTGTTTTCATCTTTACATAATATTACTGATAATTTTAATGAGATGTGTTCTGCTTGATTTTGTTTAACATTGCGTCATAAACACCTAACCATGCCATGAAAATGCCTTCATAAACACCATCTGAAATTCCTACAGAATCCTATATTAAAGGAGTCACGACTTGCATATCCAATCCCAGATCAGACATTTCGCTTATTTCCAATATTTGCTGTTATAACAAGTAGCCCTGTGCATAAATCTGTGATTCCATGTTTGATCAGGTCCTTAGGACAGATTGGTGAAAGTAGAGTTACTGAGTCAGAAGGCATGAAGGGCTCTTGCTACTCAAGGTTGGGTTACTTTCTCGATGCTGTGCTCCGCCAGGGTCTCCACCAAGACCACGAGACGGCGGCGTCTCTGCAGTGCGGACTTCATTCTGCTTCCTCTCGTCATCATTTTGCCCATTTATCCTGTTACCATTTTTGTCTTTATCCAGAGCTATCTTCCAGGTCATACAAGCCTGGAGAAGAAATGGAAGGGAATGGACACTGATTACATTTAGGCCTTTTTCTACCCAGTAGAGAAAGCAAAGCTACCTCCAGCCCTGGTATATTACACATACAGCAGCAGGAATCTGATGTCTAGAGTTAAACACTACTCTACGCTGTCAAGCTTCCATCGAGACAGAGAGGGAGACAGAGATGGGAATAGAGATGGAGTTGAGGACAGAGAGACGCAGAAGAAGAGGAGATGGAGAGAGAGACAGAGAATGTGCAGGTGGGTTAGAGCAGCTACACTTGGTGTGCATGTAAGAAGGGGTCTGGACAGTGAAGACCGACAACGTTTGGGCTAGGGGCCATAGAACTTCCCACTGGTTGATGAGAACAGCAAGAAGGCGCCTCTTGGACATATAGAAAATTATTCAACTGGCCTTCTGAGGGCCTACATTTAATATCTGTTTGGTACATAATTGTTTCCCATTTGGACACAAGCCTACAGAATCAAGAGCAGCTTATATCTAGCTCAAAAAGAAAAATCTTTGCCTGAAGGGACTGAAATCATAGCCAAGAGCAGCAGAGCTTGGAAAGGAAGAGGGAAGCTACTGAAATCTGAGCCTGAGAGAGTGAACGCTCAGTCACAACTGAAGAAAGGAGTCTGGAAGGAATGTACCTACAGATAGCATGGATAGAGGCAAGGGGAAAACCAGTGCTCCTCCTGCTGTCGTATTCTTCCGTATTGTTCCGAGGGAATTGGCCAGTGGGTGTGGAATTGTCTACAAACACACATGGCATTCTCCTGGGACAGGCCATCTCCCTCAGTGGGTTAGACACTCTATCCCGCCCCCCCCCACCCCCAAGATTACTTTGTGGAAAGAAACGCAAGGATTTTTGTTCATATAGATGTTCTTCAAGGGCATGCCCTCCGAACCTCACAGTCAGTCATCCTCTTCTCCCTGTCTTATAGCCAGCCTCAAATCAGACACATGCTCCTGAAAGGAGAGAAAACAGATAGCTCTTAGAATCTAAAGACCTTTGCAGCCACGTATAACCTGAATACTGAAAATCACCACCCAGCCTGGCAGAGCCACGGGGGACTCTCTCCTCCTGGGAGGAGAGGGAGACAGGGCTCCCCAGCTCAGGCTCTGTGACTTTCTAGAGAGTGAGTCTCAAACCTCTGTCCCTGCAGCTTTCAAGGGGTCAGAACATCTCTTCTGTACGTGTATCGGAAGCCACTGTTGGGATTGGCTGAGATGATGTGTGTGAAAGTTCTTACCAACTCCAAAACATCGCCCAGCACAAGCCAAGCAGGGATTTGCCTAAGAAAGAGCTGGGCCCTGGGGAGAAACTGGAGGGAAACAGCCTCCATCAGTCACCTTTCCTCTCGAGATCTGTGGTCATCCTCTCCCAAGCCATCTGTGCCGGCTGATCTCTTACAGAAGTGCTTTCCAATTCTTTTTTACGCACAGAATCTTTATTTATTAAAACAAACAAACAATCATGAGACCTCCTGCCCCACTATGACATGATGATGATAGTATTACTTTGGTGAGGTATAGCTAAAAGGCATGGAATCATATCTTTATGTATGCTCACTCCTTAGGTTTACTATCTCTCCCTCCCCCTTGTTCCCTCCCTCCCCTCCATACACATACACACAAATTGCACATTCATTCTTTTTTTTTCCGAATAAATACTTCCTAAATATTTAAGTCCTAGCTGGCAACTGTCTGCCTCCCGTTCTTGGAGGGAAATCGAGGGGAGGGTGCTCAGGTAACCCTGTCCAGATCATTCTAAACCCCTCCCTTAAGATAACGGACGACTCTCCCTCGTTAGCCTGTGAGACTGTCTTTTATACTTTTAACCAGTGGCTCCTGGCTATTGTTCAGTCATTTGGGCAGAAATCTAATCACTCCTAGAGAGAAAAAGATTTAAAAGACTCTGTTAAATTAGCTAAAGCCAGGCGCTGGTGGCTCGCGCCTGTCGTCCTAGCTACTCAGGAGGCTCAGATCTGAGGGCCGTGATTCAAAGCCAGCCCAGATAGAAAAGTCTGTGCGACTCTTATCTCCAAACTACCAACAGAAAACTGGAAGTGGTGCCGTGGCTCAAGTGGTAGAGCTTTTACCTTGAGCAAAAGAGATCCGAGACAAGGCCCAAGCCCTGAGTTCAAGGTCCAAGACTGACAAAAATTAAAAACAAGAGTAGGTGAGGTTCTGTGGTGGCTGGCACACGTCCACACGGTCCAGGTAGGGATCAACGAGATAGAATAAAGTGTCTGGCATTTGGTATATCCAATCAAATACCAAACAAATCAAAATAAAAACTATAGGAAGTAGTAATCATCTTTAATTGACTATATACACTAGCACATTTCAAGACTGCCCTCTCCTACCCCCGGAGTAAATCAGTCTCAAACAATAGGCCACTACCAGACCGGGCAAAGGTGAGACCCCCACGTGAATAACAAACTAAAAGCAAAAGGGGCTGGAAGCATTGCCCAAGTGCTAAGTGTTCTACCCAGCAAATGTAGGGACTTGAATTCAACCCCTAATACTGAATAAAGAAGTGTAAGGTCTTTAACCGTAGTATGAAACAAGTTGTTATTCTAGAAAGAATTCACTATTCAAATATGAAAGAAAAATTGTCAGGAAAAAAAAAAAAACACAGAAGTCTTGGGCCAGGAATGTGGCTTCGTGGTAGAGTGCTTGCCTAGCATGCATGCAGCCCTGGGTTCAATTCCCCAGTACCATATAAACAGAATAAGGTGGAAATGGCGCTGTAGCTCAAGTGTTACAGCGCTAGCCTTGAGCACAGAGAGGCTCAGAGATGGCCCAGGCCCTGAGTTCAAGCCCCAGGAGTGGCAAAACAAAAAGTCTTGGTATCAGTGATAATGTCATCACGAAGGCTGTGGATACACTCTGCTTAGCCAAAATTCAGGGCAAAACCTTTCTCCTGTCAGAGTACATTGCCTGGCCGGCGCCCATCCCAAACCCTTGTGCAAGATATCTTGGAACACTGCCTAATTATATATCATTCCAGACCACAACGTATTCCATATATATATATATATATATATATATATATATATATGTATATTTGCATATATATGGCGGAAGGGGTCAGGAAAAATTCATTGTGCCATTCTTAATCCCATTTATAAAGGTAATTAATCATAACTACTATTGGTAGAGTACATTCCAGTTTAAAGAGCATTTTTATCTATAGTGTATCAGCGAAAAGAAAATTCATCACATGTAACTAGTTTCTTGAACAGTCTGAGCTCAGCAGGGCCCAAATACCAACAGGTTTTCTTTTCTTCTCAAATTACCACCTTCAACCAGGTTGTCAAATCTCCCTTTCTCACCCCTTAATGACACCTGAGGTGGATTCCACATTCCTCCTGTTGCTTCGGGGGGTCTGGAAAATGCCCGGCTTCATTTGCAATTTTCAGTCTCAGATTCTGTTTTAACTCTCAGCTCAACCTCTCCCAACAAGGGCTCGCCAAGCTTAGCTTAAGGAACCACATGTGTAACCGGCTCAGGCATGAGGTACGCTCTCCCATGACTTAAGATGGCGATGGGAGGCAGGAAGGAGACGACACAGGTTCTCTGGCCCGCCTGACTTCTATGGTGAGCATCTACGGCTAAGCATACTATCTTACTATCTTCCCGGAGGGGGTGGGGGAGGGCACGTGTCAATAGTGGAGTCTCGGTGCTCATTCAATGGGAGCACATGCAAGTTCTCTGACGACCCAGAGAGAAAGGAAGCCCACTTGACCCACTCCTTCAAACCTAGGCCTCTGGCCTTGCCCCCGAGTGAACGGCTCCACTCCTGCCCAGTCCCTTGCAGACACAATCCTCACTGACAGTAGCATGAATCGTTTTGTTGTTTGTTTGTTTGTTGGGGGGGGGCGTAAAGTATACCAGAGAGCTCTAGACTGGCTGCTTTCCATAGTGGGCCCTTCATCCCCAGGACTCTTAACCCTCTGACCTGTCTCCACGCTGCGGGAGTAGGCTGCTCAGCTCTCTCCAGCAGACGGAGCCCATGAAGGAGCGGGCAACCCTCTCTGCAACCCTCTCTCCTCGGGTAGGCATGCTGTCTACCACGGAGCCCACTGGAGACACAGAGAGCAACGAGGGGCGGCAAACGTTGTCTCCCCTTCTTGCTGACATGCCGTCTCTATGGAGGACACTTTCATTCTGCCTCTGGGCTACATACACGACCGACTTACAGGGGAAGGATTTCCCTTCCTCTTCCATTGAAAGAACTTGAAGGACGAGCGGGGCAGGTGGTTGGGGCTGGGTTGCATTGGCCTCTGGGGTGCATCACCCTTAGAATGAGGTACTCAGTCCCACCCTCTTCCTACCTCTGGGCTCGGATTCCTGATTCCCCTCTCCATCCGGTTATCCAAGTGGTCCATGTTTATGACCTCTCTTCCCAGCCCCTCTTCTAAGGTAGAATGACTGGTTTCTAGTACTGGCTTCCAGACCCTTTAGTTGTTGTTGTTCAAGGCCAACGAATGAAGCGCGGAGTACAGGGAGACCAGAGAACTTGTTCCTGCTGTATTTCCCACCTCCAGGCCTGGGGCTTGACTCTGGGCCTGGGTGCTGTCCCTGATCTTTAGTGCTCAAGGCTAGTGCTCTGCCACTTGAGCCGTAGCTGTCCTTTTGGGAAGGTAGTTAACTGAAGATAAGAGTCTCAAGGACTTTACTGCAGGGCTTCCTTCCAAAGGTGATCCTCAGATCTGAGCCTCTTGAGTTGTTAAGGTTAAAGGCATGCATTACCAGAACTGGGCAGTTCTGACATGGTTTTTATGAGAGAGGCTGAGCAAGGTTGCTGGCCAGAGGGAGAAAGTCTTTGGAGAGTCTGTGATGTGGAAAATGTTAAACTAATATATTAAAAGCGCAAGCAACTTTTGAATACAGTTTGTGGTATGGCATGTGGTATGGCGTGTGCCTAATGCACTTGGCACAGTATTGCTAAAGACAAATTGCTCATCCATGGTTTCGAGTGCCATTTGAAAATAGGACCCTGAAATGGGGTTGAGGCTTCAGCAAGTTACATAATCTTTCATAATTCTAACTCCAGGATGTGTAATATCAGTCACATTTCTAAAATGTGGGAACTGAGTCATAAAGCGGATAAGAGAATTTCCCAGTTGGGTGCAGTGGCTCATGCCTATAATTTTAGCTACTTAGGAGAATGAAATAGAAGATTATGGATCAAGGCCAACCCAGGCAAAAAAGAAAAAGTTAACAAGAGCCTGCCTCAAAGAACAATTCAGGGAACAGATGCCCGTAACCAACCCCAAATAAATGGGAGATGTAAACTGGAGGTGTCACTGCCCAAAGCAGGTCAGAGCAAAAAGCACTCAATTCAATCTGAAAAGTAACGAAAGCAGAAAAAGCTGGAGGCATGATTCAAATGGTAGAGCACTTTTCTAGCAAAGCTAGTATTTCTAAGAGAGAGAGAGAGAGAGAGAGAGAGAGAGAGAATCAGAGAAACAGAGAAGGAATCATCCCAAATCGTAAGATATTAAAGTAGTAGATCACATAATCAAACTCAGTGTTGGTCTAAATACAAGATATAAGTACCAGAACTATTCCATAATACTGTTGCTATGGAATATTGAAGGAAAAAAAAACCATCAAGACTGGAATTGCTTCCTGAACATTTTGAGGCCAGCATTAGAGGTCGCTCTCAATTCCTTTCGATAAACTGAACGTCACCTGAGGGAACACACAGCTAGTGGCCCTCGTGGGGCTGCCCTGGATTCATACCCCACAGGCACTCATAACCAGAGCTCAGTGGCCAGTCATAGTTCCTAGGACCAGGCCTCTGGCTCTGTCAGGAACACCAAAGCACCTCCTCCAGAGCCACTTCTTCTCGGGGAAAGCAGAGTCTCAGATTGTGTCTCTGATCTGAGAATGGGGCAGGCTCTGGATTTGGATGTCATACTAATCCACAGTGGAAGTAAGGGGATTGGTATATGACAACGGAGTTCCAAGAAATAAAGTAATACAGAGCATCACAGAATCAGAGCTGTGAGAAACCACTGAAAGCAAAGGCCCCCACTGAAAGCTGTTAAAACAACAGGGAGTGGGGTATGAGAAAAACGAGGGCAACAGAGGGGGATTGATTACGCTAAACTATAATTCATGCAAGTGCAAGATACTATGTTGAAGTTCCTTTGTAAAATTAATATGCACTAAAAATAACAAGAAATTAAAATAGGCTCTGTTAGGATGGGAGAAGGTAAAGGAGGGTGAATACTGTTGATGCACTTTATACACGTGTGTGAAAATAAAACCATGAAACCTGTTGAAATCGTTGTAAGAAGGGAAAGAGATGAAGGGGTTGAGTCCCTGACCAAGATACATATTTTATGTGCATGTATGGAAATAGCACAATGGAAATGTTTGAAATGTCAATAACAAATGTTAATTTAGAAAAAGTAGCAAATGCTTTCCTCAGAACCAGTCCTAATACCATTTCCCACAACCTATGATTGGAAGCTGTGTCTATGTTCCTCAAGCTGCATCACCTATATCTATCCTCCCAGAGTTTGGGCTTCTAGAATATTCCTGTGGCTTGGCCTAAACAAGAGTCCTTGGTCTGGGGAGGCTCCTAGTGCAACATTTGGCTTCTGTGTTAAGAAACATCCAGGTTGATTTGGTGATGATAAATAAATCTGACCACTTAGTTCTCTAGCAGAAAACTTCCTATTATCTCAGGAAAATCTCAACATCTTTTGCAACTACCTTTTACATTCTACCATTCGCCTCCACCTCATCAAATCCAAGTTCTGGAATTGACTAGCAGTACAGGAACACTGATCTATACTGCTTCAATCTACCATGCCTTGCATCTCATTCTCTCCTGCTTGGGATGATTTCTCAACACCACCAACGCTCCCCAACTGTCCCCGCTTTTTTCTCCCCTTTACTTGGATTTGCTGTTAGAATTGGATGCTTTTGTTGAAGATTTTGCTTTTCATCTTTGATCTGAAATGACTCTGTGTGTACAGAGCAGCCTTGTATGTATCTGCCTGTAACTTTCATGCACCAATCTCTTGGAAACATTCTGTAAGTCTATTCTCTCTCCCCAGTGTATTACAGAAGTTTAATACCCTCCATTTAAACATTTCGTCTCCTTTCAGCTAAACACAGGAGGTTGATTCAGGTCTCTTGTGCTCCTCTCAGTCTTCAGGGCATATGCTAAATCATTAGAGAATTTGTGCAGAAGGGAAAAGAATATTATTCAAGGTGTGATCTGACCAGCATGCAACATGAGAACCAACATGGAACCAAATGTGCTGAACTACATCCAGCATTCTTCCAACTGCTCTATCAACAATATTTCCTTTCAATCCTCATTAAATAATGTAATGGTATTACCTCCAATTTGCCTATAAGGAAATTGAGGCTCAGAAAGATAAAAGGACTCTTCCAAAGCTGTTAGGTCAAAGAGCAGGAGCCCAAATCTTTATGTGAACAACACCAAATCCATGTCCTTTGTACTTCATTATCAGGATTGCTCCTTTGAAATATGGGACTTAAATTAATTCATCTACTAAAGGGAGACAAATATAAAAGCCACAGCCTTCTTTTTTTTTTTTTTTTTTGGTTTGGGCAAATGTCTCATGATTACACTGAATTTTCTAGAATCCATATGCTTTTCTACTTTGTAAAGGTCAAAACTGTGATCTCAGTTCCTCTCTTCAAGAAAATTAAAATAATTGGGGTTTCCCATCTCGTCTGCTCTTCCGAATCTCCGTTGTTGTGCCAGTTGCTAAACAAACATGCCACCTAAAAGAGCCACATCTTCCCCATTCCCCAGCTGCCTTATTGGTTCCTTTAAATAAAATATTGCTGTGATGAAGAACGCCGTCTCATTGTAGATGCGCACATCACAGTTCAGTGCTTCACGTGGCTTCTGGGCGTGCCCTAATGGGGGCCACAGACCTCATGGCTCTGTAAAGTACCGCCAAGTCACTTGGACAAGGCCCACAGTCTGCCTCTCCACGTTGCTGCACACCCTGCTGCTGACTGTAGTCGCTAACAGTATCCAAGTTCTGAACTCAAGTGATATGGAGAGATCACATCCGGGAACTTTAGGCTACCAGTAGCCATGTAACTCAAGATGAGTGAGTGAGCTGATTGACTAGATCTAAGTATGGCCGGATGGGAAAGATAAGCAACCAAAACAGTGGATAGATGGTTGGGTCGTTGAGTGAGCGAGTAGACAAATAGAAAGACAAATAATAATTTTGAAAGAAGACAGAGGAAGAAAAGGTAAAGATGAATAACGATTCAGCCTAGAGGCATGGCATCCCTAAGAACCGACAACTTCAACTGTGGAACTTAACATGGCCATTTGGCAATGTCAATTATAACGGAAAACCTCGATGATTTCCTAGGCTCCTAGACAATGTGTGGACGTGTTCAATTCAAATGTCACACAACCCTATGTGCCATAGTTCGTTGATAAGTACGGCGATTCGTGGGATAGGCTCTAATATGTTTCCTTTTTTTTTTTTTTTTTTTTTTGCCAGTCCTGGGCCTTGGACTCAGGGCCTGAGCACTGTCCCTGGCTTCTTCCCGCTCAAGGCTAGCACTCTGCCACTTGAGCCACAGCGCCACTTCTGGCCGTTTTCTGTATATGTGGTGCTGGGGAATCGAACCTAGGGCCTTGTGTATCTGAGGCAGGCACTCTTGCCACTAGGCCATATCCCCAGCCCATATGTTTCCTTCTTCATGTCCCATCTGATCCAATCTGATTGGTGGCTTCGATTTATCTGCAAGTTTCTCAGAACGTGATTTCTGGGAGAATCTGCTTGAACAGGACAGCGGATAGCGCACACCAGTGACTCCTACCCCAGCCCTCCCTTCCCTGTGGGTGGAGTACAGCGGCTAACCTAAGACCGAAAGTCTGATGTGTCAGCACCCGTGCACTGAGCTCATCCACTCTCTTTCTTCACTCTCTTCTGCTGGGAAACAGAAAGCAAACAAGATCACGAGGATAGCATGGTCTTTTTCATTTCGCCCATTTCTGTTTCAGACACAATATTGTCTTGTTTCTAACCCAAACATGACTTAGTGAAATACGTGATATTCAAATGAATACCAAGTAAATTCACTCTACCCTGTAAGGATGGGGTGATAACAATAACACACTTGTAGAAAATGCAAAGATAGACCATGCATTCCCAATTAGTTGCTGAGAGTTGAAGTCTACATAGGTACCTCTCCACATTATTAAATGAAATGAAATTCAAGGCACAAATGCCTCAACTCAAACGTTATCAGATGCCACGTTTTCCCCACTGTTACTTTATGGATTGTGTGCTCATGAGATGGTACGATGAGTCATCCCTTGAAATGTGAGCTCGGAACAACCTAGCAATACTATTCACTGCCTGTCTGGGTTCCCTGTGAATCCTTTAAGACCCTAGCCCAAGTTTTCTTCTCTTCCATGATGTTGCCTTAGACCAGTAGTTCTCAAAGTGTATTTCCCAGACCAGTAGCATCAGTATTGCCAGGAAACAATAGAAATGCAAATTCTTGAGTTCTACTGAATCAGAAACTCTGCAGGTGAAGCCAGTAACCTGGGCTTTCATAAATCTTTCCGAAGATGCTGATGCTTGCTACTGTTTGAGAACCACTGCCCACAAGAGTGATGAGCCCCAGGGAAGAAATCAGTTCACCTCCAAACAGCAATGCTTATAAAGCCCTTACTCTCATGACCATAGTGGTACTTACCTCGAATCCTAGCACTGGTGAGGCTGAGGACCAGGAGTTGAAGATCAGCCAAGGAGGCATGGTATCTCCCCCAAAACAAAAACAAACACCCACATCAAAGGATTATACTGATTCAAGTCCTGAAGATATGTTAAAAAAAAATGAATGAAATGCAAGCAGCTCTTTAAGGAACTAACAGTGTAGTAAGTGACAAACGTATCTAACTAAGCAAAGATGCCTGTTAGGGTAGTAGATTGCTACTTGACCAGAGCAGGTCAACAGAATCATCTCTAGAGTTTAAAGATAAAGTATGCGTCTGGTGAAGCAGAATGAGGAAGTCCGTTGTGGTTTTCGTGACTCTTTACCTTGCTTCGGAGCACTGTGCTGCACTGGCATAGGATGCAAGTGAGATTGCACTGTGCATCTTCCTTCATCTCCTACCATCTTCCCTCGGAAACGGCCTGTCGGGGCTGGTCCTGGGCACCCCATTTGTCAGCTGCATGACCTTGGGAAAGATGAACTTTGTGCCAGCAAGGGGGAGTGGTCTAACGATTGCACGCATGCCCTCTGAAGCCTGGTTGCCTCGCCAGGAACCCCTGGCCTCCCACAGACTTCTACGGGCAATTCTTTATGCCTCAGTCCTCCTATCTGC
Organism: Perognathus longimembris pacificus; assembly: GCF_023159225.1. Lineage (NCBI taxonomy): Eukaryota > Metazoa > Chordata > Mammalia > Rodentia > Heteromyidae > Perognathus > Perognathus longimembris. The sequence goes on along the minus strand of NC_063173.1, from coordinate 3,570,212 downwards.
GAAGTGGAACTGTTGCATAAAATTATCTTCAGTGTTGTCAGATGTGCATATTAAGGACTTGGAACAGTTATGCAAGATAGACAGGATTTTGGGGGAATGGTGATGAAGGTGATGATGACGATGATGACGATGACGACAATGATGATCTCCATGATGACCGCAAATGGAAAGTAACACTATAATAACTCCTGCATTACAGGGTTGCGTTGGGACAATAGAACGATATAATATAGAGACAATGGATGATTTATACGGAACACACATACTCCGCTCTACCTCGGATTTCCTTGATTTTAGAGAGAGAGAGAGAGAGTGTGTGTGTGTGTGTGTGTGTGTGTCTACAGAAGATTCAAGTCCCTAGGTCTCCCATCCAAATGGTATGCAGTGACATCATGCTATCTCCCTCTAATATCATGTAGCCTCCCTGTGGCTGGTGACGTCTGCCTTGGCTATGTGCGGTTGACGTCCTGAGCCTTGGCAGTTCGACGGGAAGCGTGTCTTGTTGACCAACAGTCTACCTGGCTCCTCCGGCACGAGTCGCTGCACGTGGGAATGGCGTGGCGATCTGGTTTAGGAGCAGAGTCTGGCCTGCACCCACAGTGAGGTCCCTGGGGAGGCCCAGTCTCCCCTTTCACATTTCCAAGCAGGGCTGTCGGCAGGTCCTACAAAACCTTCCTACTAAAAGTCCCCGAGATGTCACGCTCCACCTCTCCAGTTATTCCAGTGTCGAGCCCTGAAAGATGCCCAGGCCTGGGAGGGAGGAGGCCTGGCTTCAAGTTCTGCCTCTTCTTCTCATAAGCTGTGTGGGGTTGAGGAAATTAAATCGTGCCTGCGTTTCGAGGGTTTCCCAACTTTATGCCCTTCCTATCCTGCACAAGGTGTTGTGACAGCCCAGTGAGACACTGCAAGGGAAAGCATTGAAAGAAGGAAGGAACAGCCAGCCGGTGGAGACGCACGCCTGTCCTCCCAGTTACTCGGGAGGCTGGGGTCTGAGGATCATGGTTCGGAGTCGGCCCAGGCAGGAAAGTCACCGTGAGACTCGTATCTCTAATTAATCACTTAAAAAACTGGGAGTGGGGTTGTGGCTCAAAGTGGCAAAGGGCTAGATTTGCGCAAAAGAGCTCAGGAACAGTGCCCAGATCCCTGAGTTCAAGCCTCATGACTGACGAAAAAAAAAAAAAGAAAGAAAGAAGGAACGGTACAAAAGGATTATTGCCAAGCCTACTCCTGGCTAGGAATATGTGTGATCTTGTTCCTTGGACCAAATACTACGGATATGATTTCCTTTGTTTCTTCCTAATACTGTGTTCATTCTTGGATGTAGACATCTGTGTGTCAGTCAGTGTTCAGTGGTAGAAAGGTGAATTCACTCTAGCTAGAATTTTTTCGAGGGATATATTATACAAGAGTCAACAAACCATAGCTCACAGGTGAACTCTGGCCTACGGGCTGCTTTTATGAATGAAGTTTTATTGAAATCAGTCACACTAATTCATTTATACATTGTCTGAAGTTGTTCTCAGTCCACAATGTCAGAGTTGAAGAGCTGTAACGGCAATTGTTACAAGAGCTTAAGCCTAGAGATTCTAAGACCATAGGGTCCAGAGAGAGAGGGGGGGGCGTTACTATCTCGTCATCCCTTTCACTTTACCTGAGTTACAGGACAATTGGCAGAGCTGAAGAAAATGACTCTAGGAATGGATTCCAGGAATAACTACCAAAGCCATGCAGCAGGACTGAGCTCCATAGAGAGTTGCCTCTGCTATAGTTAGAAAAACGTTGAAATGGGAAGTTGCCTGAATGAGGAGCCGCCACTATGCTCAGAATGGTGTCCACTGGGGACCAAACCCACAGCCACGCCCAACACGAAAGGCCTCTGTGACTGCTAAAGCAACAGAAGCCTCCCACAAGTACACTGTCCTACCCTTGCATGAACGTGTCTTAAGATACAATCCGAATGACTCCGATTGAGCCGTCAAGGAAATCTGGTTTTCGACTCCCCATATATGTTTGAATATCTAATGCACATTGCAATATGTAACCACGTTGTGCATAGACCTCGTAAGAAAGCAGGATGATCAGAGATGGACATGGATGTTGAACAAACTGTAGCCACTACAGTTTAAGGTGCTATCGCAAAGTGCCATAGACCAGGAGGCGGGTTTAAAAAGTGATCACTTCTTTCTCCCGGTTCTGGAGTGCGTGAGGTCCCAGAAGAAAGTTCCAGCAGATCCAGTGACTGGTCAGCACACTGTTAAATGGCTGATGAGCCATCTTGGTGTTGTATCTTTACACAGCTTGGAGCAGAAAGAGGAGGACGTTCTTCCTGTCTGTTTTTACGAATGCAGCCAGGGGGCTCCGCTCCCAGCTTGGCCACAGTGCAGGCTAGGATTTCAAAATACATACCTTGGAGTCCACACACATCAGTCCACGACAGCTCTCAATCAAGAAGCAGACCTTCATTTGGCCTTCATTGCTTTGGAGGTGCTGGTTTTCTAGGTCTTCCAAGTGGAACTGCAATATAATGATTCCAGAGTTGTTCGGGTCTCCTTACCAGCAGTACCTGCAGAGGGATCTAAACACCAAAGGCTCTGTAAGCTCGATGAATTATTGAAATGCAGAACTCCCTGTATGGAGAGACCTACTCAGAACTCACCAATAAGTCACTTAAGCACAAGCATACCTGCGCCATTACAAATGGCCTCGGAGTCAGCCCGCGCGCAGCGAGAGACCCGGGAGTCCCTTCTATGCCAGAAGCTGTCCTCTGCCCCGAGTGACTTGAGGAGGTGGCTCGTTTCTCTCCCCCCGGCTCCCTCCTCTCCCAAAGGAAGCATCTGAGATTCCCACTCCGAGAACGCCCTGATTCCCAGATGCCTGGCTCTTCAGAAACGACAGATGTCCCCAAGGTGCACACCTGACAAGGGGACTAGGAGATTCGATGAGACAGTCGGGAAGGGATACGCAGGAAACGGTGAGGAGGGGGAACGGCGCTTAGCGTCCATTGTACACATAAGTGGACAGGCAACAGTGAAAGAAAATGACAGTGAGATGGACGCAGCTATTGTCGCTTTTTTTTTAATTCAGCTTTTAATTAACCCCGGGCAGATGAAGAGGAGGCCTGGAGTTTTCGCATCATGGGAGAGCAGGTTTGGGGTAGCAGCTTAGCAGAGGGACTTGTGTCCTATAGCTTACATTTAATTCCCCCATGAAGAACAGCCTTTGTTTTTTTGAGGTAGCACTGACCCGTCCCCTCGCCTGGGGGTTTAGCCGCCCCTTCCTAATGCCCGGGTCCCCTCTGTCTTCCTGCAATTTCATTCTGACGACTGAAAAGATGACAGTGACAAGATGCGTAACAACCCAGGAAGATAAAAACAATGTGAAAGGCAGAGATTGGGAGCTTATCAGCCAAACAGGACATGGGATATAAAAAGTAATCAACCTAAAGCTCTTATCAAAATCTCTCCCAGGGAAAGGTTTTTAAATTCTGTCATTGCTCAAGGAAAAATTATCCGATTATTATAAGGGAATTTCATTTGCCGTGTTTTCGGCATACAGGCAAGCACACTGACTTGCTTCAGGCTACAGGTAGCTTGTCTGGAGAATACATTTGAAAATGTTAGGCATCCCATTCTTTGAAACTAAGACATAAATGATATATACCCAGAAGCCCACTGCCATCATGTTAATTATAATACCCCTTACGGTATTCTGAAAGATACTAGGTATGTTGCTTCATGTGGTGCCCTCCGTCATTCTGTTGTTCAAGAAATTTCCTTCGCATCTCCATCATTCAAGTTAGGAGAAGGCAATTCAGAGAGATGGCTCAGCGCCGTACCAGGAAAAGGTTAGACTCAAGATTCAAATCCAGATCAAGCTCCCTCCAAAGCCAGAAGACATTTAGATCAATCAAAGGGAATCCGTTGTTTTTTGTTGTTGTTGTTATTCCATTCTAGTTTTGTAATAAAAACCCACAGAAACTGTCTCAGTCACTGCAATCCAATATAAAAGAATCTTTCTGCTGACCTCTTGTTCCCCCAGGGGAGGAAAGAGAGCCCAGGGTAAACTCTGAGAAGCGAGAGGGGAATGGCCAGCCAGAGGACCGGGCAGAGAACTGTCACCTGTGGAAACTCCTAAGTGAGAATTATTTCCCAACATTCACTCCTCCATCTCCCCATCTTCAGAACGTTGCTACACCGTGGCATGAATTGAAATATATAACACCTAAGTTACACATTCAACTCTTCATCCCTCTGGGGAAATCCTGTCTTCTTTAATTGTTCAAAGCATTGCTGATAACAATGTGTTCAAGATAATTTTTTAAAGATACTTTGAAAATGTTCTTAACTACCTGTCAGCAAACCTACCTAAGTACTTTACCAGGAAAAATAAAGCAAAACAAAACAGAAAAAAAAAAAAACAGCTGCTGCAGCAGCAGCAACCACAGCAACAAGAAACCCCACCTAGGACAGCAATCAGCAATGCAGAACCAGAAGATAACCTTGAAAGATAGCCTAGTGACCTTGAATGATGGGAAAGAAGAAACAAAGGGCCAGCCAGTGAAGAGGCAAAACTAGATCGGCTTCACCAGAAAGCAGCGACAAGAGCAGGACAAAGCGCCAGATCCTAGAAGCCCCTCCCAAGGACTTCTTTCTTCTTCCCTGTCGTGGTTCGAACACGGCTGCTAGCAGAGAATGCTTTACTCAGACAACCCTAATACTTAACAAAGGCCTCTGCCTTTGAGACGTGGACATTTTTGGAGAACAAGCAAGCAAGCTTCTGGTATTAAATGACAAATTTTCCAAATTAATTAAGAACCCAGAACTCAGCCATATTTTAAACTAGAAAAACAACTGTGTCCATAGTGATTATACCAGATTTATAAGAGCTTAGATGAATGTATTGCTTCTTGACAGTACTGTGTACTTTGAAAATTGTCTGCCACTAACCTTTGTTTGCTGTTTTCCTTCTGTGTTTTTACCTCCTGATGGTCAACCGCATTCCAAATATATTAAGTGGAAAATTCCAGGAAAAAGAAAAAAAATGTGTAGGTTTTTAATTGCACATCTTTCTGAGTGATGAGATCTCACGCCAACCCACTCCGTCCTGCTGAGCCCATGAATCATGTCTTTGTCCAACGCATTCCCACTCTGTCCACTCTCGCCCATTAGTCACTTAGAAGTGGTCTCAATTATCAAATCAACTGCCATAGTCCAGCATGCTTGCATTCAAGTAATCTTATTTTACTGAAGAATTATACTGCTGGCAATCTGGATCTACCAAAGAAGAGCCATAAAGAGCTGTCTTTAATTAGAAAGGTAGAGATCACCTTGTGAGCGCACGTCCTCAATACAATAAAGTGAATAAAGGGTGTGTGTGTGTGTGTGTGTCTCACAGACTTTGGGCCACAATCCTCAGATCTCGGTGTCTTAGGTAGATAGGATTACTGGCATGGGTCACTGGCTTCTGGCTTACAATACGTTATCTTGAGAGAAAGAGAGGCCATCCACGCACAACTTTTATTGTAGTAGGAGGCTGAGATCTGAGGATCTGAGGCTTAAAGATGGTCAGTCCATGAGACTCTCATCTCCAATTATTCACAGAAAAGGCTAGAAGCGGAGCCGTGGCTCAAAAGGTAGAGTGCCATCCTTGAACAAAGGAGTTCAGGGACAGTGCCCAAGCCCTAAGTTTCAGGACCCAGGACTGGCACACACACACACACACACACACACACACACACACACACACACACAGTGGATTGAGTATATATGTGAGGGAACAAATATGGTAAATCTAGAGTTTGGTACCGTCTGTGGTCTTGGGATGTGTCCTCATAGAGAGATAAAAAATATTATTTGTACTGATCTTGCAACACCCCCCAAAATACGGTATCTCCTTCTCAAAACATGACCTGAGATCTATCAGAAATAGCAGTCTCTTACTATAACTAAGCCTCCCACAGGCCACCCTACCAGAGGTCCAGAGAGACAACCTTGGCCTCTCAGCCCAGGAGGAGGAAGTTCGATGTCCATTCTGACTTCTCACAAGGTGAAGCTTCGACAAGCCAGTACCTTGTCTAGGCCACGTTGCCATGATATGAAAAATAAGGAGGCCAAATACTCTGAGCTTCAAGGTCCTTTCCCACTCTGGGATCCTTGGAAAAAGAAATGAGGCCTGAAAAAGAATCTAGCTAGTTCCCTGTAAGAGTGAGCCAACATCCGTCTCCAGACATCCGGCCTTGGTGATCATAGGAATTCCTCCATGTGTTCCTTTGAGTGGAAGGCAGCTGGCTGGCTAGGAAGCAAAACCATAGCTGGAGGCGCTGCCATCCCAGAGCTAGAGGGGCCAGGCAGACTGTCGTGCTACTTCAATGGGCTACGTAGTGCAGGAACCCCAGAAGAGGAACTTGGCATGGCTCACTCAGTACAGATCCTCAGTGAATGTTACACGAGCTGAGAAATCTGGACACACAGCGCTCAACATGTAATTTGGGCTCAATCAATGTGTTTCTATCTTCTTTGTTTCAACGGTCATCTAAACAAGGTACATAAAATTTCAAAGGCTCGCGAGGGCCATAGCCACAGTAATAGCAATTACAGGTCTGCTTGTTTTAGCATCCTTCCAACCTTGATTCACTGGTTTCTGGAAAAGTCTTTTTATACTCACAGTTGTATTCTTTCATAGCTTTGGGAATTTCTGTGTTGTACATCTTCCAATCAAAAAGTCCCATCTTACATTTTGAGTATTGACAACAGCCTTGTGGAAACTGAAAAGAAAAGGCACAAAGCCATGATGGAAGTGTTATCTCAAGGGAGCTGTGCCCAGACACCAGCTTCAAGAGTGTGATGTGATTTTTACACATCTTCATTGTGAAATGTCACCCCCACAGGAAAATCAATTGCAACTCCTTCCTCTGACGGGGTTTTAAAGCATACATTTCCAAAGCTTGACTAGTAGCAAGGCAAATGGGCTCGGGAATGATACCAGAATGAATCCTAGAAAGGTGGCCCCACCAGCCACCAGAATCATCTTGGAGCTGGCTGTTTGGCTCCAAGATTCTTCAGTTTGCTGCCCAAGAGGTAGCAGGGTCTAGCAGGTGCTTGTCAGGGATTCAAGCCCTCACTTCTCTTCCTACCGGGAAATACCACTGGCCACATCGTTTAACGTAATGGGTACCAGCATGCTCTGCTCCTCTAAAGATCAAAACCATTGTGTATAAAACCTTGACCAGAGCACCAACTCCCGGGCAGCTCTTGAGAGTCATTCCTTTCTGTGCTGCCATCTTGTGTAAGCTCACCTCTTACTCACGAGCACCTTTGCATTCTATGCGACTCAACCTGGCTACTCCCCAGACACACCAGGGCTTTTCCCTCTTCCAGACCATTGTAGCTACAAGTCCTTCACCTTGGGATATCCCTAAGATCATGATACAAAACAAATGTCACCGCTATGAAAGTATCCTGGACTCTCCCTTCTCTCTAAACAGAACCAACCCCTCATTACCCTGTTCTTCTGTGGCCTGTGGATTTCCAAGGCCTGGAACATTACAGAGCAAATGATTCTTGACTTTATGATCTCGTGGTATCTTGGGCATACCGTTGTCAGACTGCGCTGTATTTCTGTACATCGGGAATGCCAGCCCTTTTCTGCTAGGAAGTGATTTCAACAAGGGAACAAGCTGGTGATTTTTTTAATCTCCAGAACCTAGCACTGGATTGATAAATGGTGACTTTTCTCTCCAGTTCTACACTGTGATTGGATGATAGAATCAAGAGGAACTGTGAGAGACAAGAGGTGCTTCTAGGCGTTTAGCATGTTTTCTTGGGAGGTATACTTTGAAATTAATAATAGCCCATGAAATTGATGGATTGCCTCCTTCTAACCAAGGCTTAGTGCGTTTCTAAATGAGCCACTGTTTCACCTTCTCAGTGGCTCCACTGAATTTGGTGTCATGATCTCCTCAGGGGAGTCAGGAAGCTGACTACTGAGGACGTATGTCTTCACAGTCTGCTCCGTCACTGTGCTCTCGTTTCTTCATCTGTAAAATGGGAATGAAATGAGACTCAATTATAGAACTGCTGGGGAAAAAACAAATAGGCTATTATATAATGCAAGCCAATAAGATGATACAGAATCAGAGGCTTAGTGTTCAGTAACAGCTCAAGAAAGATGGCCAATATTGTCGTTACTGTTGCCACATATCTTATAGGCGGCTGAGCTAGGTGTAGCTCTCTACGTCTGACCCAATGGTGCCCCATAAACTCCTCCTTCAAGTCTCTCTTCATAGATAGATAGTCATCCCCAGATCTACTGGAGGAGGCAACTAATGCCACAAGAAATGTCCCCAATCCTCCTAAGAGTACTAGAAAACATAGTTCTTCGTCTACCCCATTGGGTAGTGCAGATTTCTTTCCAGTAAAGAAAAGTTTCTGCAATGCTACATTATTTTTTTCAAAATGCATTCTGTCTGACAGAATTAAGAGAGCAAGAGGAGAGTTAGTTTAGCTTTCTACTTTAGACCAAGAAGCAAGTAATCAGTAGGCATTGTAATTAGAGTTATTTTATCATGAGACGTGGTTTACCATGGAGAATCCCAGCAATCCTCAGTTGTCCTAGCATAAGTATTTATGGCACTCTTTCATTTTCACAAGTGTTTCACTTAAGGCAATAAGTTTTATGGTCCCTATTTATATTAGAGGAAGTAAGTGTCTTGGAACCATGAAGATCTGGATTCAGATCATGACTCCGCCACTTGTTAGCTGTACATCTAGAGTAATTTGGACATGCTTTCTGATTTTTTATTGTCCTTTGGTAAAATGACTTTCATATTCCATGCTTTCTAGAGGCTTTGGAGACCCCACTGTGAATTCCTCTGAAATTGCTAGTTGTATACATCGGAATAGAGCACCTGGTGAGGCCTCCCTCACTGGGCCTCCTGGGTGGTCCCAGGGAAGCAATGAACTGTACCTGGCACAGGACCTAGCGAGGCGTTAAACATTTCTAACTGCTCAGCCTTTCTACACCCTGCATGAAGCCAATGACAAAAGCAGGAAGTTGGGCCAAGAGCACATTGGATCAAGGCACAACAGGTATCCATATGTAAGATTAGTCCAGAAACAGGTCACTCGACTTGACCCAAGCATGATTTCATTCTACCAGGGGTTTCAGAGAAAACCATTCTGCTAACAACAGCTCCTGCACAATCCCTTTGGATGGCCAGAAATACCTACAAGAGAAATTCTAGTTATATTTGAATAAAAAAAGCTGAAGACTCTAGGTTCCGATGGATGACATAATAAACAATGATTAAATTGGCTATGTTTTGTTTCGTGTTTTGAAGTTTGATTGTTGAGTTTTCTTGAGGCTTCCTTTTACAAGCATATTTTGTTAGGACACACTAGTAAATTACAACTACGTACACTGTAAGATTCATTTGTTTAAAAAGTACAATTCGGTAGCTTTCGTTTATACACTTAAACAATCATTGCAATCTAAGTATAGAGCATTTTAATCACCTTTCCACGGAGCTTCATACTTGTATGATATGGTGATATTGCTTGTAATTCCAGTACTTCGGAGGCTGAAGCAGGATGGGTATTTTTTAGGCCAGCCTAGGCTGTGTATCAATGCCCTGACTCAGAGCTCCAAGACAAACCAAAACATTCTAAACAAATAATGTCTCCAAACTCATTAGCAGTCACTCCTCACTCCTTTTCCCAACCCCTGGCAATTAGCAATCTATTTGCTGCCCCTATACATTTGCTTATTCTGCACATCTCATAGACAGGATCCCTACAATAAATACGTATTCTTGCCCAACTGGCTTCTTTCAGTTCACATATTTTCCAGTCTAATCCATATTGCAGCGTGTACAAGTACTTCACACCTTTTTTTAAATTGTTGAATAACATTCAGTTGTGTGTATATATCACATTTTGTGATGGACATTTGGGTTTTTTTTCCATTTTTGGAGAAATGAATAATGCCGCTGTGTACATTCATGTAAAAATGTTTTCTATACCAACGCCTTTCTCACCTCAGGAAGCCTGGTGAGAACCACTCTGTCCTTCCTGTGTCTCTGGAAGACTTTGCTATTATCTTATACATCAACAGCCAGCTCTTCTATTTCCATATCAGATTACTTATTACTTAATGTCAACTAATTCCATTTTTCCACTTCCTTTCACATATCATAGATTGCATTCTTTAAGCATTCAAATGTAGACCCTTAACTGCTCAGTGAAATTTCCAGACTTATCAATGTATTCTTTTCCCCTCAGTTTAGTTTTCCTCATCTGTAAAATGGGGAGGGGGGGAAGAATAACAATTATTTTGTGGAAACTTTTTAAAGCTCAAATGAGATCTATGAAATAATGTGTATAAAACACCCAGCATGGCACTTGGCATATTGAAGTTTTTGAGATTGGGTTTGGCCACAAGTAACTGAAATCAGAAAAAAAAAATTATACTATGGTAAGAAATGTTTAGGTGGATATTTTTGTTCCCTTTCTTTTGAGTGTAAGTTTGCAATTATGAAGTGATCACTTGTATTATTCTAATCTTCCCCCAAACAACTAGAAAGCTGAACAAACTCTATAAAATAACTATTTTCAGATAACGCACAAAAGGTGTGCCGTGACATGATCATTAAACTAAGGGGAACAAAAAAGATAAATAACTGTCCCATCTTTTTTCCTGAAATCTCTCTCCCTGTATCAGAAAAGGGAAACCCATGCAGAATACTACAATCCTGCAGCTGAGGAATTGAAATGTTCAGAGTACAGTACAAGAAAAGAAAGAGCGCTGCAGAAAAATCTCAACACAGAAATCGGCTTAAGCGTTGGGATGTTCGTAGGATACGATTCCACCAGAGTGGACACAGAACAATGAACATAGAACAGTTCGGAGAAAGCTAGGAATTGAAACACTACCAGAGTGTGAACCTCATGGAGTACTTAGAGATGATGCAGGAATGACTCTGAAAAGATCACATCTCAAAAGACAGAGATAAGCGACCCTGCCAGTCAAAGCTCTTGACCTACCCTAAAAAAAAAAAAAAAAAAAAAAATTCAAAAGGATTCAAAAGGATCAAGAATATCTATAAACAAATTAAATGATTGCCAAAAAGAAACCCTCAGCACTCTTAACAAACAACAAAATTCAGACCTTCAACAATTCATTAGGCATGCTGTTAAGCATTGATCAAAATTATTAGACATGTAAACAAGCAAGGAAATGTAACACATGTGCTGACCCATGGTCAGCAGTAAAAGTACTACTCAAAACAAAGAAATCAAGAATAGGTATCTTGGAAATAGCAGAAAGAGTTTTGTTTTGTTTCTTTTTAGGATTGGATCTTACTGTGTGTCCTCGGATAGTCTTTTTTTTTTTTTTTTTTTGTTTGTTTTTGGCCAGTCCTGGGCCTTGGACTCAGGGCCTGAGCACCATCCCTGGCTTCTTCCCGCTCAAGGCTAGCACTCTGCCACCTGAGCCACAGCGCCCCTTCTGGCCGTTTTCCATATATGTGGTGCTGGGGAATGGAACCGAGAGCTTCCTGTGTAGGAGGCAAGCACTCTTGCCACTAGGCCATATTCCCAGCCCCTGGAATAGTCTCTAACTCGTGCTATCCTCCCTCACTCTCCTGAACAGGTCAGGCTCCTGATCACAGCCAGCTCACAGGGGGCCTTGAAACACAATTACAAGTGTGCTCAATGATTCCCAGAGAGAGAGAAAGCAGAACAAAGAGAGAAACTGAAACTTCTCAAGAGAAAAATAGAACCCCTAGAACTTAAAACTGCGATCAATATATGAAATAAAAGTTATTAGCTATGCTTACCAGATGACTGAATTCACCATCAGTGAACTTGAAAGCCAGACAATTGAAACATGCCAAACTGAATCACTGACAGAGAGAATGAAACCTAGAAAAATAGTTCAGAGCCTCAGTAACTTGGAAGACAATATGCAGCAGTTTAACATGCATGGAATTAAATCTCAGGAATGAAATTAGATGAGGAAAGCGACAGAAAAGTGATATGATAATGGCTTAAAGTCTTTGGGCCAAAAATATAATACTCCAAGAAGGATCAATACAATAAAATCAAACCAGAGAACATTATAACCCAATTGCTAAAGAGAAAGAAAAAAATTCAACAACAGTGAAAGATGAATGAAAAGAGGAAAGGGGGTGGATAATTCAGTCATAGTATTCAATGACATGCGCATGATATTAAGAAAATTGAGGGGGGCTGGGGAGATAGCCTAGTGGCAAGAGTGCCTGCCTCGGATACATGAGGCCCTAGGTTCGATTCCCCAGCACCACATATACAGAAAAACGGCCAGAAGCGGCGCTGTGGCTCAAGTGGCGGAGTGCTAGCCTTGAGCGGGAAGAAGCCAGGGAAAGTGCTCAGGCCCTGAGTCCAAGGGCCAGGACTGGCCAAAAAAAAAAAAAAAAAAAAGAAAGAAAATTGAGGGGAGGGGTTGGATTGTGAGGAATGGGAGAAAATGATTAAAAAAAAAAAAAGGAGTGACATCCATTAAGATGCATTGTACTCATAAACTGATTTATTAGATGGTGACTCTTTTGTACAACTACTTAAAGATAATACAATATAATTTTATCTTATAAAGTAAAAGAACCGTGGAAGAAAACAGTACCTTGCGTAGAACAGAAAAGAAGACAGGTTTCTACAGACGTCTCCTCAGAGGCTCCGTATAGAAAGGCTATGGAGAAAGATCTCCACACTGCTGACATGAAAGCAGCCTGGGGAGAGCTTGGCCCAGTCTGGGGGCAGCTCAGTGTAGTCTGGGGGCAGTTTGGTCCAGACCGGGCCCTCCACAGCATGAGTATCTGCATTCCTCCGCTTACTATTTGCCATCCCAGCACAGTTCCCGCACTCAAGCTTCAGCCCCTACATCCGCACCCCAGCAGGCAGAAGGAGGGAGGGGAAGGAGGAATGTCACCTTCCCTGCCTTTACCGACATTTTTCTGCCACACAAATACTAATGGAATTAGTCACAGAGCCACAGATACAAAGCAAGGAAGCCCAGAAAGCACACTTTCGATTCCAGAGGCCCGGTATCCAGAAAGAAGTCTGGCGGTTCCATTGCTAAACCATCTGGCAAGAAAGAAAATCAGGACAAGAAGCAATTTTTACCTTAGATCTTAACATGATCAGTATGTTAGTTCCTTTTCTTCTTCATATTTTTAAAAGCTGAATGTGCATACAAATGGATAAATGTGTATTCTGAATGAATAATTCCCAGTGGGATGGGGACCTAGCACGTGCATTTTTAACAAGTGCCAGATCATGTTAATGCTGTCTATCCACAAGTCCAGAGAGAGGTGAGGTTAGAGTTCAAGATGGAAGTACGTTTTACATTCAATCCATCAGTGTATGTCTAGAGGTATCATTGCTTAGGTTTTCACACATTAGTAACTGCTTCAAATCAAGTAGGCAATCTTTTTTAAATTACATTGTTATCTTTTAAATAGTTGTACAAAGTAAGCAAGATGTGTAACCCTGAGTAACCTACAAATCATCACAGATAAAATGAAGGCATTGGAACAGATGATACGCAAGTGTCCTTATAGTTTCAACCATTCTATTTCCACCTGGTTGTCATATAAGATGACACAGTCACTGTTCTTCTATTAGACCATGAATAAGCAAATAATAGCCTACACACCAAATCTGGCTTATCACCCTACTTAGGGAAACAACAGACTCATCCATCAAGTATTATATTGCTCCTCTTTGTCTTCACATAACAATGTCAGGATTGGAAGTGATTGTGGAGACACAAAGTCTAAAATATTTATTTTCTGGCCCTTTATGAACCAAGTTTGCTAGCTCCAACATTAGCAAAATAAATGAAGTCACATGAGTAAGCAATTTAGGAAAACATGACTGTTAGTAAAGTTTGTCATGCTTCTATTCACTTCTTTAGATTATGTTCTATAGTTTGAAAACAAATATGGGATGAGATTAATTGCCAAGACTTTCTGAAAAACAGATTACCAAAGAAATAAATGATAGAGTAACTTCTTAATTCCTGAAAAAAAAAACTTTCATCAATCCTTGAAATACCAGATTTAAACACACCAAGCTTCCTCTTTAGAAATTATACTGATGTGTGTGTGTGTGTGTGTGTGTGTGTGTGTGTGTGTGTGTGTGTGTGTATTGGAATATATCCCAAAGAAATGAGTACATAAAATCCTGGCAAAAATGCTCAAAATAGTTTTACATTTGTAGAATATGTCCTCCCTTCAAAGAAAAGAATCACAAACCCAGGGGAATTCAGAAAAGAAAGCCAGGCAAACTAAATAAAACCACAAGCTAAAGAAAGGATTGGCCCCTGAAACAGGTCACAAGAAATTCAAATTATATGGAGTTTAAAAGTCTATGGCAAATCTGAGCCTGACTTAAGGCTCAGTAGAAGAAATACCTACAAGTGCTGATGTCCTGAGTCATTAATGCAGCTGCTGTCCACATGGTTTAGATAGGAGGACATGTTTCAGTGGGTTCCCAGATGATTGCCAGAGGTCATTCTCTTGAGCAAGGTCCTGTGTACTTCTCAACAGCAGCTAGAACATTCATCAGAAACTACAAAGAAGCCCTGTCCTTCAGCTGAGGCCAAAAAAGGGCACGTGTATGGATGAGATCTTACGCAGGAGCCTGGATTTTTCTGCATTTCTGTAGTCAGATAGCCCTGAGATCAAACACCAACTCATTGTTCCTGAAATATAAGGTTTAATATGTCATCTCTTGGCCTCAGTTTTCCCATTTACAGACAACAAATGATAGATGTCTTACAAAACTAATTGACAGTAAGTGTTTGACAAGTGATAGATACTACCATTACGCACACATGCACACCTCCACCACCATCATCATTAGTAAACTGGCCCACATAGGTGTGATTAACCTCCATCTTCATTCAGGTCCATGCTTGCCTAGGACTAGCTTTGGAGCTGTAGTTACTGAGCCAGAGTCTGAAGACAACAGTGTCTATAGAAAAGTGGTGTTGGAAAAGATAGAACTGAAATTCGATAAGATTGCTGTTGTATCTGTGCTTTCCAGAAAGTCTCTGCCCCTGCCCTGGGAAACAGTGACTACAGGAATGATTGGTAGCAAAACAAACAAGCACCTGAGGGAACTGAGATGATCCTCTGACCAAGGGACAAAGGCAATTGCCTCCGCTGTTTTCCTTTTCCAGCGTAAACACATAGTGGGCGATGCTCTACTTCCTACCTTTCCCTGATGCCACACAAAGAGTCTCTGCCCAAATGTCCCCATGCCTTGATCCCTCACTGTATTCAAATCTCTGTTCAGATTTTTTTTGTTTCTTTATTGACAAAGTGATGTACAGAGGGGTTATAGTTTCATTTTTTAAGGCAGTGCATACATTTCTTATCCAACTTGTTACCTCCTCCCTTATTCTCCCCATTTCCCTCCCCCACCATGAGTTGTACAGTTGGTTTACACCATATAGTTTTTTTAAGTATTGTTGTTGCATTGGTTTGTCTTTTTATCCTTTGTCCCTTGATTTTGATATTCCCTTTCCTTTCCCTAGTTTCAGTACACTATATACAATATCCAGGGTACCAAAATCAGTTGGTGACATCAGGGGTAAAACCACAGGAAAGAAAGATAAAAGAAAAAGGGCATAATTTCACATGGTATGTTGAAAATAACAGCAATCATGTACCACTTGTTTCCATAACTTGGAGTTCGTTTCACTTAGCATCATCTTATGTGTTCATAAGGACATAGCTATATAGACAAAGGTCTCATATCTAAAATAGACATAGAACTCAAAAAATTAAATTCCTCCAAAACAAACCTTCAAAGAATCAACTGCCCCCTCAACAAATGGGCTAAAGACCTAAAAAGAGACTTCTCTAAAGAGGAAATGAGAATGGCCAAGAGACACATGAAGAAGTGCTCTATATCACTGGCCATAAAAGAAATGCAAATCAAAACATTGAGATTCCACCTCACCCCAGTAAGAATGTCCTTTATCAAGAAAACTAATAACAGATACTAGAGCGGATGTGGCCAAAAGGGAACCCTACTACACTGTTGATGGGAGTATAAACGTGTTCAACCAGTCTGGAAAACAGTATGGAGGTTCCTCAAAAGGCTAAACATAGAGCTCCCCTATGACTCAGCAGCCCCACTTTGGGGCATCTACCCAAAAGATTACAAGACCACACCAAAGCCACCAACACAACTATGTTCATCACAGCACAATTTGTCATTGCTAAAATATGGATCCAAGCAAGATGCCCTCAGTAGATGAGCAGATCAAGAAAATGTGATATATATATATATATATATACACAATGGAATTCTATGCTTCTATCAGAAAGAATGATATTGCGCCAGTCATAAGAAAATGGAAGGACTTGGAAACAATCATACTAAGCAAAGTCAGCCAGACCTAAAGAAACACAGAAATTATTTCTTCAGTCCGTCTATTACTTAAGACAGAATCCTTCTCCTCCAGCCTTACCACCTGCCTCTTCATTTGCCTTATTTTTTTCTCACAGAAATCCTGTTTCCTACATATCATACACTGATTTTTTTTTTATTGTCTAGTTCAGATGATTGGAATGTAAATTCCATGAGGCTGGAGACTTTTCTCAGTCCAGAGACTGGTCTTTCTTTTCCAATGTGTTTGCAAATACAAATATTATCTGAAATATAGCAGATATTCTATAAATGTTGATCAACTCTTTACTGAATAAATATAATCTGCCTGCCTCCAGGAAATAAAAAGAGAGAGAACGATGTAGGAAAGTAATGTGCAGATAGGAGAAAAGCAAATAGCCTTAAAAGAAAAAAAAATCAAGTAGTGTAGAAACTCAATGGGAGGAAAAAGGAAATGATTACCCCCAGAAAACTTAAGCTAATGGACACTAATACAAAAATGTGTTGTAGTTCTGCATGCACGCGCAGCAACCAGGCCAAAAGTGAAAGAAAAGGCAATGCTAGTCAAAGAGGGCTGCTTTTCCAGTTGGGGGGGGGGGGGGGAACAGGTGGTGGTAATATATATCTGAAGTCAACAATTGTTTTGCTTTTTTTTTTTTTAGCAGTAGTAAGGTCTGAATTTGGGGCTTTGTATTTGCTAGGCAGGCACTCTACTCCTGAGCCATGCCTCCAGCCCTTCTTCGCCTTACTGACTATTTTTGAGACAGAATGTTGCTTTCAGCTCATCCCTATGCTGGGACCATGATCCTCTATTTATGCTTTTCTCGTAGCTAGAATAACGAGTACCTACCACTGTATCCAGTTATTGGTTGAGACAGGATCTCAAATATGTGTTGCCTGGGCCAGCTTCATAGATTACAGGTATGAGCCACTACTCCCAGCTTTGAACATTCTAATAATTAAAATGTTTTCCCTAATATCATCTTACCAGGAGTCCTTCTAATAAGAAAAACAAATTTGTTGTTATTTTGAAGATTTTGAATTTTTGATAGTCTCAGACTAGCCTCAAATTTGCCATTCTCTCACCTCTACCTTCCAAGAAAAGCATGAGCCATCACGTCCTGCTTCCAGTTTATTTTTTTTTAAGTTGCAGATGTAACAAGGACTTATAAAGTCAATGAGAACAATCAAGTTATGGAGTTACAACCTTAAATCAACCTCAGTATTCATTTTATTTCTCTATGTCGTACAGTTTTGCCAGTCTCCTGGATATCCTTACTTGCACATATAAGTAGCTATAGAAGGCACATTTTTAATAGCTTTCCTTACAACCTCAGTATGCTCTTCAAATCAACTGATCTAGATGCTTCAAAGGGAAGCAGAAACAAATTTTCTTTTCAAAATCGAATCACTAATGACCTCCAACAGCACCTTGAATTTCTTTCTTCTGTGCGTATAAAGGACAGTAAAGGAACATCCAAAAGTTACAACAAACAACAAAAGTGTTGCTAATTCAATAATACCACCTAACAAAACATTTCAAACGCAGCTGCTATTTTTTACTCACTGTCCATTTTGTTAGCACAGGAGAATGCCAAGAATAGAGGCACTGAGCATTGCCAGAAATAGATTACACCATTCTCTCCAGCACACCTCAGGAAATAGATTCACATGAGCCAGGCACACAAGCTTGACTTTGAAAAACAAAACAAAACCCACAAAACTACAACTTCTTGGTCAATGGGTCATATGCAAGAATTTCAGAATATACACCAAAAAGCACACTGCACAGACTACTAAAGTCTGCCTTATCTCTCAGACGAGTCTCCATAAAAGTGTGGGTGCTGCCGTGTGCCCCTCATAATCATTTTTATGGCTAAGATCTTTGACTAAACTGCAATTTGTTTTCAAGTAAGGAATGAGAAAGGGGCTTACCTTTGCTTTTGTCCTAATGACCAGGAATTTGCGTCAACCTCCTTTGTAGAAGGAGAACGATAGATAGATGACAGATAGATGTTGAAAGATACATACATACACAAATATATACATACGTATATAGATATCTTTTTTATCTTTTTTATTTATTCATTTTTGTGGTTGTGTTCTGGGCCTGGGTTCTGTACCTGAGCTCTTCAGCTCAAGGCTAGTGCTTTAACATTTGAGCCACAGTGCCACTTCCAAGAATTTATACTTCTATTAAATGTTTCCTTTGGTCATTTTCCAAACTCCTTTAGGATCAAGTTCTCTTTCAAGGTCTTTGGGGTTTTCTTTTTTCCTTTTCTAATTCATGAGAAAAGACAAAACTTTGCCAATTCAAATTCAAATCAAACATTTATAGGACCCTGGTTCACCTCTGTGGAATCGTGAGGTTTCCAAGTTAATCCTAACATTAGTTCTCATAATTGAGCAGGGCTGTAGCAGAGCCCTCCATACATTGCAACTTCGCTGTAGCATGCAATCTGAGCTCCTTTCAGTCAGTTCAATTCCAATTCCAATGCAAGGATACCAGCCATGGAGTCCTTCCTCCTTTGAGGCACAACTAGACACTGCTAGCATTTTTAAGATAAGAAACTCAGCACCTAACACTGCCACCTACTTTATTGTTAGGTAGAAAAATACCTCCTTCCATCTGCTCATTGGGTTTGTAACCAATGGATGTAATTCTGTTACAATTACACAAAACAGGATTGATTTCTTTGGTATTTGCTTGAGGTCAGAGATACAGACCATAGTCCTCTGTCTACCTTCTCTGATTCATCAGAAAATTCAGGAAATCTTGAAGGATAGAGATACAACTTGCAAATGTGTAGATGAAATTTAGAGCTACAATAGCAGAGTTTGAGTCTCAGCTCTGTGACCGTGATTGATTCTTCAAACTCCCTGAGCTTTGGTTTCCTTATGTGTGTGATAATCATTATTTTGATTATCAACATGTAAAAAATGATATCAGTAACTAATGTGGCAACACCCACAAGACTTGACACCGAGAGGTGGCAAAGGTGAGAATAGGTCTTCTCTTTTATGGTATAAAACACATACATCCAAACTTCTTGATTGAACCCGTATCTCCGTCTCGTTCCTCTTCTTGTCCTTTACCACCTCCAAACCCTCAGCCAATTTCCTACTGCTCTGACTTGGCTTCCATATCCAAGACTGGAAGGTAAGGCACAACCATGGTGTCACCACTAAACCTGAGAGACAGTTTTTTCTTCCTCTCTAAAAGGTCAATGGCTGCGTGGAATAGGAATGTGTTTGCTCCCCACTGCTGTCTGTATTACTTTCCCACCTCATGTCAGAAAAAAGAAAAGAGGATAAATCTTGTTCCACAATAACAAGAACGGAAAGAAAGGCAGCCCCATCTTTCCAGTGCTGGGAAAGGACCAGACAAGTAGCACCAGAAGGCACAATGTGCCTGTCCTCTTGCTAGCCTCTTTCCAGGAAAGCAGAGTTATTCATGTGTGCAGGAAACAAACAGGGCTGCTTTGGGAGGTTTACTGCCTTGTTTGCAAACAAGATGATTCATAAACTTAGTGAGGGTCGTGGAGGTTTCTGAAGAGGAAGCTGGGCCATGAAGTTCCCAAGGTTCGAGAAACACTTGAGGTTGCGCGATTCTGAAGAACTCGGTGGGCTTGAATAGTACAGTGGGTGTTTCCCAATGCTCGGTAGCTTATGAATATTTAAAGGTAATAAATGTCACAGTAAGTGTTTAACGATCTTGTTTACATGTAAAAGTCCTTGAGAAGGGGCTGTGGAAGATGAAGCCTGATGCCAATTTCAAACTGTCTTTATTCTTTCCTCCTCCCTCCCTTTGAGGACAAAACTACGTCCTCCGGCAGGCAGGACGGGGAATCGGGAGGTGCTGAGTACAGAATTTCGAAGGTTTTAGATGGTGGTAGAATGCGTTCTTTAGAGTTTTTCCAAGTGACATTTTCCCCCATTAATACAAAGGGAAAACTTGAGGAACAAACTCTGACACCCCAATTATAACACGTGCACGTTCTGGTTCTGGGGAATTCCTCTAGCTACAAGAAGAATCTAATCAAGACTGCTGACTTTCGATGGAGACATCTCAGGCTTTCACTTCAGCCGAGCTAGGTTTCAAACTGGGCCTCTGTATCTTACTCTCCAGGTAATCTTGGACTTCCATTTCCTGGAGCTTCAGTCTTCCTTATCTGCAATTCTGCCCACCCCACCCCCTGACCCCCCAGTCTGGGCAACTCCGAGGCTTAGAGGAAGTAAACTGAATGAGATAGATACAAGAGTAACTGACTCGCAAGCTTACTGTGTGCGTGTAGTAAAAATATAACTACTGAACATTCTACTTTGAAGAAGACTAAAATCCCAATAAAGTGGACATTCAATCGAACAGCACTCCGCTGGTTGCTGGTGGCTCATGCCTCAAATCCTAGCTACTCAGGAGGCTGAGATCTGAGGATCATGGTTTGAAGCCAGCCCAGGCAGGAAAGTCCGTGAGACCCTTACCTGCAACTAACCAGCAAAAAGCTGGTAGTGAAGCTGTGGCTCAAGTATTAGAGCACTGGCGTTTAGGGAAAAGGAAAAAAAAAAAGCACAGGGACAGCAAGAATCTAGGCCCTGAGATCAAACCTCAGGACCAGAAAAAAAATGTAGCAACCCAGGTATGCATGCAGTGAATAGGTTTTCAGACTTACAACATGAGAATGCAGGTGAAAGGTGTCCAAGTCTGTCAATCTAACTGGCTAATTAGCTGTCATGCACAATGCTCAGAGCCACCCTGAGCCAGGAGTTTGGAGTTGTAAAGGGAAGATGACTGGATCTGGAAACAGAGCCTGTTTGCAAATCGTCTGCCATGAGCGACCTCTACCATGACTCTGTTCTTCTAGAAGCTCCTGTTTACCTGTTTGCTGCGTTCCAGGAGTGAGGATAACATTTTGCTGTTCACGATGACTTAGGAATCAAATGGGAGGTCTCCCTAATCCATGGCATGTTACTATTCTAGTTTTCCATTGTATTCTTCTCAAACACATTGGCCTGCATCCGCACAGTTTATCATTTCACAATTGCATATCTTGATAGTCCCTGGGTTCCAGGTCCCCAGGTGTTGTAAGATGATGGTGCACAACAGGAAGTTGGATCGGGGAAAGCCAATTTCACCTAGAACTGAAGGGCTGTTGTTTATATTGCACAGGGAGTATGTCTGTTTACCTCCATTAAAGCCTTTTAGCCTTGCCTAAACCCCTGTTAGCCTGACAGCCCTAATTAAACTCTCTTTTTACTTCATCTTGGTCCACAAGAATCTATGTTACGATACAATGTAAAATGAAATTTGGTCTGGGTGCTGGTGGCTCATAGCTGTCAGCCTACAAAATCAGAGGATTGAGATTCTTCCGGTCTGGGCAGAAAGTCTATGAGATTCTATCCCAATTAATTGGTTAAAAAAAAAAAACTGAACTGGAAGTGAGGCTCAAGAGGTAGTGCTCCAGTTGTGAGTAAAAATAGCGGAACCAGACCATGAGACTGTGAGTTTAAGCCCTGGTACGACCATGTGTGCACAAATGCACATGCACACACACACACACACACACACACACATACGCACACACACACACTCACAGAGCGAGATTAATGTCAGTCATCTGCGATGTACTATTCCAGACTGGGCTGTTATGCCGTATGTGAGAAGCAAGCATGGATGAGTGCAGATGTGAAGATTAGCTATTACATGTTACTGGCTGTTTTCTGTTCATGTTTACCCAGCATAGGAAGAAGGAAGAGAGAAGCTTTGCTCCTTTGCTCCACTTACTATTTTACCAATTGGAAACTAATTTGGAACACATATAAATGCTAAAAGAACACACATGTAAATGCTAAGTGGCTTACACCTGTCATCCTAGCTACGCAGGAAACTGAGATCTCAAGATCGTGGGTTGAAGCCAGTCTGGGCCAGAAAGTTCGTGACATTCTTATCTCCAATAAACTACTCAGAGGAAGCCAAAAGTGGTGCTGTGGCTCAAGTGGTAGAGTGCTAGCCTTAAGCACAAAAAGGCTCAGGGATGGCACCTAGGCCCTGAGTTCAAGCCCCAGGACTGACAAAAAACAAAAAAGAGAGATTTCTGATCTGCCTTTGGTTTTCTGAAAACCAAAACCAAAAAGTAGGCCTGGCTTGCTATGTAGTCTTAGTAGTCAAAAGAAGCAGAATTGCTTTTCAAGTGACCATGTATTTGCTAGCAGTTAAAACTTGTTTAAAATTTTCCTTGTGAGGTGCATAAAGTGATATAGTGATTAATGACTTTGACAACTTCTTTACAGAAAACAGTTCTGTAAGGCAATTTTGTATCATTTTATTGAATAAAAGCCTAGAGCTAAGCTGACAAATGCAATGTGTGTGTGTGTATGTGTGTGTATTCCAAGAACCACATCTAGAATGCTTGTGATGTCAGATAAAGGCTTATCTTAAACCCAAGTCTACCTCATTGGGAATGACTGCACAAGGAGCTACAATGAGAAAGACCCAGAGCCCTTATCTGTGTTCAACAGAAGAGAGTACAGTGATCAATTAGTGATGTCTGACATGGGCACAGGAATTTGGAGAATGATAGACTGTATTCTAACCCTAGTCTGGGCAGAAGTTTTCAGATTTCTTTTAACCAGAGCACATAAATATAAATCAAAACTGCTATAGCTCAGCTCTATTACCTCCCTCTTCTTTCTGGACTGAAAAGGGACTCAGAAATAACTAAGAATCATGAGGGCAAGAACAATGATCAAAATGAAGCAAAATATTACTTATCTTGTAACAATATAATCAATAAAAATGAAATTTACCAGAGTTTCCACAAGCTGTGTTTCATCAAATTGAAAATGTCACCCATGAAGCCTCATGCTATCATACATGTTTATATTTATTATGCATGTATGAAATAATGTGTAATATTAATTGGTATGATTGATTTGCTATTAATAATTTTGTAATCATTGGTTCATTATAATTAATCGATTTGATAGTCATTCATCTTTTAATTATATTATTATATAGCATTTAATATATAGTATATATAAATAGTGTGTGCTTTAGTTATGTGAAATCTCACCAAGAGGTTTTTTTTAGGAATCTATTTTTTAAGAAATGCTTTAAAGTGAAGGATAGAGGTGTATCATTGCTTCGGGTACAACTTTTTAATTTGGAGATAACACTAGAGAATTCATATTGCTTAGTCCATCGTAGGTACTACTTAAGTGAAGGTGCTTCTCACTCAGCCTCAGAATTCTCTGCTAGTTGTGACTCATCCAAGGTCTACCCCTTCTGCTGAGAGCTGTTCATTAGTTGGCCACTTAACCTGGGACCTGCCAGCAAGGACGCTGCCTGCCTTGGGCCGCACTGAGCCGGACACAGGTCCACCTGGGGGCGTGGGGAATGAGCTCTGGAGCGTGGTGCAGAATTCCCACGGATCCAAAGAAGACTCCTTGACCAAGGAGTGCTTCCAGTGCTGGGGCCCGCCAAGGCAGACAAGATGAGCCAGTCCCGGGAGTCCCTAAAACTCTCCTCCATCTAACATTCTCTCCGGTGTACACATTCTTCTCTTCTCGTTATTTAAAAGTCCATCCCAAGAAATGACAGGCTCGGAAGGTGGCATCCCGG
This sequence comes from Perognathus longimembris pacificus, assembly GCF_023159225.1. NCBI lineage: Eukaryota > Metazoa > Chordata > Mammalia > Rodentia > Heteromyidae > Perognathus > Perognathus longimembris. The sequence continues at coordinate 3,546,161 of NC_063173.1, read as the reverse complement.
GGAAATGATTGCCTGGAGAAGCTATCCACCTCTAGCTGCCTTCCCTTCTCCATGGTCAGCCGTGGGACAGCTCTTCCCGGGACTCAGGGAGTGTCACCCACTCTTTCCTCTGAGGACAGACTCACAGAAGAATTGGGAAAACAGCCAAGAAGAGGGGGCCAAAAAAAAAAAATCACTGCTAATTATATCATGAACCAACAGCAGCTAGTTTTGCTTTCAAAGAGAGTGCGGCCTAATGCGATTTACCTGAGGATCGCGTCATTCCTGAACTGCTCCCCTGCCCTTGCCAAAGTCAGGCAGGGGAGGCAAGATCCCAAAGACTCTGCCAGAGTTTTGCTTCTGCTGAATGGTGGGCCTGGAGCAGACAGCCCATTGGCGGGCAGAACACACTACTCAGTGTCTGGGTGGAGGCGGGCGGACCTTTCAGAAGGTAGAGGCGGTCAGGAGCTCAGGAGCGCGGTAAACGCAGTCACCCCTGGAACCTGCAAATGCTTGCTGTGCTGCCAAATGCCTCGTGAGCCATGGCTTAAGGGAAAATCAAAGGACAAAGCATTCTGTCCTTCTTGCAGAGTTACTGGGAGCAAAGGTGGAATGAAGGAATCGTGAGATGGGCGATTTACTGAGCATAGGAGGCCCACGCTGAACTGTGGAGGCCAAGGGACCGAGGAAAAACTCCCACCGTTATCACAGAGAGGGAGGCCATTTGGGACTCCCACTATCCACAGCTGCAGCTCAAGCCAGCTTCCTCTGGATGGCCAAGGACGGAGGTTCTGGACTGGCTGGAATGGATCTTGCAGGAACAAAATTAAACAAAAACAGCTACTTAGGAGTGAGGAGCCAGTGGCTCAGGCCTGTAATCTTAGCTACTCAGAAGACTGAGATCTGAAGATTGTATTTCAAAGCCCCGGGCAGGGAAGCCTGTGAGATTTTTAGATCAAAGCTAAAAGTGGAACTGTGCCTCAAGCGGTAGAGCACCAGCCTTGAGGGAAAATGCTAAGGGAAAGCACTTAGGCCTGGAGTTCAAAACTCCAGCACTGGTACTCTCTCCTTCTCTCTCCATACATACATATGCATACACACACACACACACACACACACACACACACACACACACAGTCTAGGCATGGAGGTATAGGGACAAAGTGTTACAAAGTGGAATAAGATGAAATCCTGCCATACATATACGTGTGTGTGTGTATACATATATATTCCTTTATTATCTACCTATATAGAGAGAGAGCAAAAAAGATTGAAATGTGTGCTAAAGAAAGCAACTTGCTACTTGCTAGCATATACAGCTTTGAATAACAGAAATGGTCCCCGTATCCTGGGCAAGGAAATTGTGTGTACAGAGGTCATTTGTCGAGCCTTTAACCATAAAACCTGCTAGCCAGTTCGGAGATGATTTTCTTTCATTTATTGTTGTTGCTGCTGCTGCTAGTCCATTCTCTACCTTAGGAGAAACGGGAAAGAGATCCACCAAGTAGCACGTCACGATTCGCCATTCAGATCCGAGGTTCAAGTGTCACTTCCAGTCCTCTGCCCTGAGACGAGCCGCGTGGGTTTCCTAAGCCTTGGGTGCGTCCTCTGTGAGACTTGGGTAGTTGCAGCTGTGAGCATGAAACAGGAAGACGCAATGTACACCCCCAAGCACGTGTGGAGTTTCATCCCTGAGGGCTGGTCCATCTGCAGTACCAGCTGGCCTCCTCGGGGTTAGGCTGAAGCGTGCTTAACCACAGGTAAATAAGTCATTCCCTGTTCTGCTCCCTGGGAAAACAGGTGCCGAGGCCCACCCTCATGAGAAGTACTCCCTCACCAGTCAGAGCCTGTGTGCGGGTGAAGTGTCCGCCCTCGGGCATTTCCATTAAGCCCGGATATCATGAACACTGGTTTTGTTTGTTTTCCCCTATCACAGTGCCTGGAGATAGCTTTCATAACTCTCCTATGTGGGAACCCAAAGTGTTTCCTGGAGAATGGCTGTCAATCATGTAAAGGGACCTTTAAACGCGGCCAAATTAAGCCCATGTCAAGACTTTCAGCTTAAGTCAAGACCCATCCCGAACACACTAATCTAGGCTCGTTGATACACTCGCAGGCTGTGCAATCATGCTGCACAGAATGGAGCTCAATTCTGTTGTTGTTGTTTTTTTAATGCATCATTATTAGTATTCTTATCATTGCCATCGTCCAAGATCTGAATGTTTCCTACGGCTGCCATAGCCAAGTATTACAAAGTAGGTGGCTTCATAAAACAAACATTTCGCTCACGGTTCTGGAGGCTTGAAGTCCAAAGTCACGGTGCAGCTAGGGGCTGGTTGTCTTGGAGAAACATGGAGACACAACCTTCCAGTGCTGCCCTCCTACCTCAGGGGGCGCTGGCCCCCTATAGGTTCCCTGGCCTACAGGTGTGTCTCCCCAACCCCACGCTCCATTTCACACGCAGCTCTCCTTCCTGAACTTCCATCTTTTCAGCGTCCATCTCCATTTTTTATAAATTAATTTATTTATTTATTGTCAAAGTAATGTACAGAGGGGTTACAGTTTCGTATGTAAGACAGTGAGTACAGTTCTTATCAAACTTCTTACCTCCTCCCTCATTTTTTCTCCCCTCCTCCCTCCCCATTTCCCTCCCTGCCCACCAAGTTGTACCAAGATGCTTTACAGCATGTTGTAAGTATTGCTGTTGCATTGGTTCACCTTTTACCCTTTGTTTCTCCATTTTGATGTTCCCTTTCCCTTTCCTAGTTCTGATAAGTGTATATATAATACCCAGGGTACCAAAATCAGTTACGGTGACATCAGGGGTAAAACCATGGGGAAGAAAGACAAAAGAAAAAGACATAATTTCACATGGTAGGTTGAAAATAACAACAACAATAAACCACTTATTTCCACAACTTGAAGTTCATATCACTTGGCATCATCATATATGTTCATACATACACAGGTATTAAGCTATTTTATCTTCTTCTAGGACTATACTAGTGATGTACTAATTATGACCAATGAGGGAAACCAAGGGTTTATGTTTCTTTGGGTCTGACTCACTTCATTTAACATTATTTTTTCCAAGTCTTTCCATGTCCTTACCAGTGGGGCAATGTCATTCTTTCTGATGGAAGCATAGAATTCCATTGTGTTTATATGCCACATTTTCTTGATCCACTCATCTACTGATGGGTATATAGGTTGGTTCCATATTTTAGCAGTGGTAAATTGTACTGCAATGAACATAGTGGTGCTGCTGGCTTTAGTGTGGTCTTGCCTAGACTCCTTTCCATAAATGCCCAAAAGTGGGGTTGTTGGGTCATAGGAGAGCTCCATGCTTAGCCTTTTGAGGAACCTCCATACTGCTTTCCTGAGTGGTTGAACAAGTTTACACTCCCACCAACAGTGTAGCAGGGTTCTCTTTTGGCCACATCCCCTCCAGCATCTGTTATTGTTAGTTTTCTTGATAATGGACATTCTTACTAGAGTGAGGTGGGATCTCAATGTTGTTTTGATTTGCATTTCTTTTATGGCCAGTGATATTGAGCACTTCTTCATGAGCCTATTGGCCATTATCTTTTCCTCTTCAAAAAAATCTTTATTTGGGGCTGGGGATATGGCCTAGTGGCAAGAGTGCCTGCCTCGGATACACGAGGCCCTAGGTTCGATTCCCCAGCACCACATATACAGAAAATGGCCAGAAGCGGCGCTGTGGCTCAAGTGGCAGAGTGCTAGCCTTGAGCGGGAAGAAGCCAGGGACAGTGCTCAGGCCCTGAGTCCAAGGCCCAGGACTGGCAAAAAAAAAAAAAAAATCTCTATTTAAGTCTTTAGTGGATTTATTAAGGGGGCAGTTGTTTCTTTGAGGATTTGTTTTTGGGGACAAGAAACACAACACATCAAAAAAAAAAGGTTGGACAAATGGGCTTGCATCAAACTGCAGAGCTTCTGCATGGTGAAGGATGTAGCTAGCAAGATAAATAGAAGGCCCTCAGATTGAAAGAACTTCACTGGCCATACAACAGACAAGGGCATCATATCTAAAATATGCTTAGAACTCAAAAAATTAAATTCCTCAAAGAATCAGCTTCCATCTTCTTATAATGGCATCAGTCATTGGATTAGGTAGTGTAAGTGAGCCCTTCTCTTAGCAAGAGTGCATCTGTAAAGACTCTAACTCCAATTTAGGTCATATTCATAGGTTTCAGGTAAATATGAATTTGAAAGGGACACTGTTCATGTTTTAAATTTAGACTGCAAATGGAAGTAAAGGAAGACTATAAGTATTTTTGAGACCCCACAACCCATGAAATTCCCTCTGTGTGATCCTGTGTCCATTTTATAGATGAAATAAACTAAAGTCTCAAAGTCATGGAGGAAATAAGCACCTTATCTAAGACCCAGTTCCTCATCTCTAGCCCAGTGCATTTGCCAAACTTCTGTTGCAACTCATAGGATTAGAACAGTCATTACCACTCAGGTTCAAGATGTGAACTAAGTCATCTCCGTGAGGTTAGACCTTCTTATGAATGGAAATAAATAGGAATAAAACCATTTGTAGTCGGCATGGGTGGCACACCACTGTCATTTTAGCTACTGAGGAGCCAGTTCTGAAGATCGTGGTTCACAACCAGTCTGAGCAGACAACTAAATGCGATTCTTATGTACAATTAACCACCAAAAAGCCAGACATGGAAGTGAGACTCGCGTTATGAAAAAAACACAAGTGAGAACATGTGGTCCTAAATTCAAGTCTCACTCCTGCAACAGCAATAACAAAGAAACAACAGTTTGAAAAATCTGTTTGTAACTTATCTGTTTGGCATGAGGATTAAGTGAGAAACTATTCATGAGCCGTAGCTGGACCTATATTAGGTGTGTCAATGTTAGACAATAGGACAGTATGCCTTTTCCATCTTTATTTCCTCGACAACTCAGAGCACAGGTCAGCATGCGCAATGGAGGGGGAGTACGAAATCTTGAGTTGCATTGCAGCTGATGCCTTCACGATGATTGAAGCCGGGCAACATTTCATGCAGCTATCATTTACTGAACAGTTCCATGCATCCGGCACTAGTCTAGGCAATGAGGTATGGAACAAAGTGTTACAAAGTGGAATAAGACACAATCCCGCCATCATAGAACTAGGAATCTTTCGGTATATATTAATAGTGAGCTGCCATTCAAATCACAGCATGATGGATGTTCTGGAAGAGGCTAAGTCTAGTGCCTTGACAGGAGAGACGATATGATGGATTCTGCCTCGAGTACAGAGAAGAGTTTTACAGAAATGCTATTAGAATCAGGCTTCCAAGAGAAATAGGAATCTAGGGTATAAAAAATAATACCCTAGAGAGAGAAAAAGGCATTGTGATGTGGAAGCCCATGTAAATTTGAGCAGAAGTAGGAGCCACCATAAGAACCACCATATGGTAGGTCTCTTCAAATGTCTTTTCAAAACCAAGCTGAGGGGCTGGGGATATGGCCTAGTGGCAAGAGTGCTTGCCTCGTATACATGAGGTCCTGGGTTCAATTCCCCAGCACCACATATACAGAAAACGGCCAGAGCTCAGGCCCTGAGTCCAAGCCCCAGGACTGGCCAAAAAAAAACCAAAAAACAAAAAACCAAGCTGAGGCTGTTTGTGAAGGCTGCCATTCACTGGAAAGAGATAAGGAAAGATTTCGCTTTCTCTATTTCCTCTACTTGCCTGTGGGGTTCTTCATACAAGTTACTGAGCCTGTTTACGTCTCCATGTCTTCTGTAACGTGGAAGCATTAATGTTTTCCATCCAGGACTGTTATAAAGATTGAATGAAGACAATGGAAAGCTTAAAACCCAATACCGTAAACATTGACTCGTGATGTTTTTTAATTGAACTTTCCATTTTTTAACCAAAAAAAAAGATTTCTTTTGAATGAACATTAATCGATTGCATCAGGCATTGATTGATTGCTTCGCCAGGCAGTAGGAAATCCCTGGGGTTGGTTCAACCAGAGAATTGATGTCAAGCTTGATGATAGCGGGATACTTCTAAAACAAGAAGAGGCTTGAGGGCCAGGCAGATGCCATCTGGCCATATCAGAACACTGGAGAGAGGATGAGGGGCCTGGGATGGATAGACTATGTGGCGATGAAGGAAACCCCAACACAGTGACTGACGAGATAGAGATAAAACTCTAGGAGGAGCTCCGTGTTTCTGAATTGGATCAATGAATGAACAGAGGTCAAGATAACAGGAAGTTCTGTATGGCAACGTGGTAAGTTGCCAACATCTCGGGACTGAAAGTCAGTGGAAGAGCTGGGGATAAAGATTGCTTGCTCTTGGGCTGGGGATATGGCCTAGTGGCAAGAGTGCTTGCCTCCTACACATGAGGCTCTTGGTTCGATTCCCCAGCACCACATATGTAGAAAATGGCCAGAAGGGGCGCTGTGGCTCAAGTGGCAGAGTGCTAGCCTTGAGCGGGAAGAAGCCAGGGGCAGTGCTCAGGCCCTGAGTCCAAGGCCCAGGACTGGCCAAATAAAATAAATAAATAAGATTGCTTGCTCCTGCGAAAATGATGGCTCTAGAACTGGAAGAACTGGTGTCATCAGTAGGTGGGTGGCCTCTTACACCCCCGCCTAGAGGAAGCCCAAGCCCAGTAAGAGGATGCAAAGGAAGCAGACAGAGCACATCCTGGGAGCCCCAGTATCTAGGAGATGAGGAGCAAGACTAACAGAACAAACCCACCTCAGACTCTTCCCACTGTGTGTCAGAACGGGGGTTGGGGGGGGAGATTTTTCAGACATCCTCTAAGTCAACCTCTTTATACATGGATAAGAACACAGGAAATAGGTAACGATCACAACAGAGTTCTAACAGGACTGGCCACAACGTCTCCTGACCTTCATTCTAGACACCTTCCGCTGTCCCAGCTACTCTCCAGCCCGGATATGGCCACCATGGAGCTCGCTTGAAGAAGTGATCAGCTCAGCAGGCTCGCACTCAGCCCCATTTCTCTCTCTGAGGAATGACTCTGTGACAGCTCCCAGTCAGCTGATGAACCAGCAGAAGTCCTCGGCTGGGACTTCTTAATTCCCTTCTAACATCAGCTCCCAACATGTGACCACAGCTTCAGACAAAACACATCAAGCTCCGGAGGAGACCGATGGCGGGGGCTGGAGGAGCTGGTGTGTAATCTGCGGCTCCCATCTCAGTCAAGCCCAGAGTGGTGATGAGGAAGCAGAACGAATAGAATGGCCAGTATTGGTCTGTAAAGGCATGGCTACCAGGACACCTGCCTCTCCCCAGATTCCTGTGGGCACAAGCAGCCATTCAGGAGGCCTCGGGAACTGAGATGAGCTTTGCAAGGATTTCATCACCCAAAGTCTGACTGTCCTTACCGAGAAATGGGTGGACCAAGGGACACGTGGGTAAACACTTCACTGTGCCCAGTGCAAAGCACTATGCTGTACTAGGCGAGCATTAAAGGAATAAAATGAGAACTGCCCAGTAGACACACTGAAGACATTTAGTGAAGACGTAGACGAGCTAAGTCCCTCTGTTCTCTGTCTCTTTCTTGATGCAGGTGTAACTGGGTCTGTGATAACCTCCATTCTAGTATCCAAAGGCGTCTACAAATTAATAGCTCCCACAGTGAATGCGTGACTTCCATGCCCCGCCCACCTGCTTCCTCTTCCTCCTGTCATCTCCTAGGTCTTGCAGAACAGAAACTCTGTCCTCCGTGGGTTCTTTCTCCAGCATGGAGGTGACTGTCTCTTCTCTCTTTCGTCACTGCTAGCCTAGTTACTTAGAGCCACCATCACCTTGCTCTGCCTGTGTGTGTGTGTGCGTGTGTGTGTGTGTGTGTGTGTGTGTGTGTGTGTGTGTGTGTGTACAGCATTTAAACGCAGGTCCTCATACTGTGGCTGAGCTTGTCTTACTCAAGGATGACGCTTTACCACTGGAGCCACAGGCCCGCCTCCTCAGCTTGCTCCTGACCCCCGCCCGTCTGGACTCCTCCCTTCACCCATGGCCTGCTCTCCATCAGGTAGCCGGGGGGAGTCTTCTGAAAGCTCAACAAATGAAGCCATCTTCCCTTACCATCTCCACGGCTCTGTCCAGAGACGGAACTGGCGTCAGGTAGTCACGTGGTGGCTTCCCCGGTTCCCTGGGGGCTGTGCTCTTGGCCCATCCTCCAGGAGCTCCGCTCACTCCACCCAAACCGCCCAGAGCATTCAGCACCGGGTCTTGTGTCTTCATCTGCTCACCGTCGCCTCTGGAAGCGAAACCTCCCTCCCCGAAGCAGAGACTCTTCATTGTGCTTCCAGTGCTCTGTCTCCACCCTTGCATTCTAGTCACACGAATCCTGTGCAAATATCTGCTAGAGAGAGAGGGACAGGAAGAGAGAGAGAGAGCAGAAGAAAGGGAGGGGGAACGCTTCTCGTATTTGAGGTCATTTCGCAACACCTCAGCTTCCTCCCAAAAGCGGGGTACCTTTTGTTCCTACCACGCGTTCACCCAAATACTCTGGACCCAGCAGAAGAGGGCAGAGCACCCGCTGCAGGTGCTTTTGAACGCCCCTTTGGTTGCGCAAGATTACATTTGTGAGCTTCCAGGGAGTTGTTATTGGACGCTCCTTTTTCAGCAGTACTATATTGACTGACCGCTCATCAGTTCACCTTCATTACATCTTGGTAATACTTCAGAATTCTTAATGTAATTCTACACCAGGCACTCGTGGCTCATGCCTGTGATCCTGACCCAGGAGGCTGAGCCCTGAGGGTCACAATGCAGAGCTCGCCAGGGCAGCAATGTCTCTCTACAAGACTCACACATCTGACGGCGTCACCGCAAAGTGGGAAGCTGAGGTGTGGCTCACGTGGTAAGAAAAGCACACAAATGAAGAAGGAATTTCACATCATTATGTGGTGATGTGCAAGATAAGCCCGGGTAGGAAGAGAAATGAAGTAGAGCTTGGTTCTCTTTGAGTTTCTCTTGAAGTCGAAGGTTCAGAAAGTTGAATGCTGGGTACAAAGCTCCATAAACAGCCACGAGGAAACCTAAGTCCGAATCCCAGTTGCCCTCCTCCACATCCCAGCTCCATTATGCCAGAGTGACCGAATCACTGGCGCAGAGAGCAACACGAGCTCCTCTCTCCCGGCTCCAGATGCCCCGGAGTGACGGTTTGTTCCGAAAGGAAATGAAGCCACACTTGACCTGCTATGGCTCGACCGGGAGAGCGCTGTCTCTAGCCATGATTTGACCAGCACAAAGACACCCATGCGTCACTATAGAAGGACTGAGTTTAGAAAAGCAAGATAGAAAGAAAGAAAAAATCAAGGACAATCTACTTTCTGTTGGTAAAACACAACTTGAAACTTTTTAAAATTCCTATTAATTATGGGCATGAAGAGGTCCTCTTAACAACTCCCCCCCCCTCATACACAACTAAAATAAAAAAGGACTACGCGTTTGAATTAATTAGGTACCCTTGCATCTGTGAGCTGAGAGAAAGAAACTATAATAACGATAAATTAATTAAAATAATGGAATGCCCTGCAATTAATGAGATTGTTGCTATTTCTATGGGAGACACCCCCCTCTTCTAAACATCCAGAGATTATTTAGCAATAGCTTTTATGCCAGAATCTTGAACAATGCATTGGAGGATTTTAATTGTCAGGAAGATTATCACAGTCATGCTCAGATTTACATAGCAAATTTTTAACTTGGCAAAAAATGCTAGAATAATACAGACTTGTCTGATTTTTTTTTTAAAGAGCCACATGACTATGCCATTGCTTTTAGCAATGCATTATTCTTACGTGGAGAGGCTCTTGTCCCATGACTTCCTTCTCTTTTACTATCAGATAAGTTAAATTCACGCTGTCTTAGCATCAAAAACGTTGAGCTGAGAGAGCCCTAAGAGACCATCTGTTCGCAGCTTCTTGGTTTCCAGATAATGAAAGCAGAGTTTCAGAGGGCTAAAGGTTGCCTTGATTTCCTCCTTGTTAAAGGTAAACGCTCTTCTCAATGTATCAGCAAAGTTGGCAAGTCCACAGGAAAGGATGGGTGCAGAAGAAAGCCTTTGAATGCATATAAAACAATACTCATAACCCCAGAAGATCACACACACACACACACACACACACACACACACACACACACACACAAAGTTACCTTCCATTTGTTGGCTGGGCATTGCAGAGCACACAACCCAAGGCCACAACAATAAGAAAGACAGAGGATGGACACTTCTCCTGAGAAGGGCTAATGATGAAATATTAATACAACAGATTTTTTTTAATACTCTTAGGGAAAAAAATCAATAAAAGGAAAAGCTGACAGAAAGTGATTACACATTGTTTACACTCCACCACGCATTGTTCTGGAAACCCCAACACTTCCTACATGTTATGAACAAACAGTCCTGTAAGGTAGGAAACATTGTTCTCTCCATTATAAAAATGGGAAAATGGAAGCTCAGAGGGGCATCCTTATCCTATAAAGCTAAGCTAGATAGGACAGTCACAAGGATAAAGACACGCAGCGCTACTTCACAGTGGGTGGTCTTAGCTACCTCGCTCATCCCTTACTGATGAATCAGAGCTTAAGTTCACTGTTTCCCTCAGCTTTTCACTGGTTGAGCTGGGTCTCACAAATGTTTTGCCCGCGATGGCATTGAACCATAACCCTCCTGATTTCAGCCTCTTCAACAGCTAGGGTTACATATGTGAGCCCTGCACCTTGCTTTGTTGTTGTTGTTATTGGTTTAGAATATCCATGTTTACTGGAGTGGGGTGATTTCTCACTGTGGCTTCGATTCTGTTTTGCTTGGTGAATCATGGTGTTAACCCCTTTTTTCATACAATCATTGATCCTCTCTGTGTCTTCTTTCAAAAAAAAATGCTATTTAAGTCTATTGTCCAGTTTCTAATTGGGTTCTTTTGGGTTTTGTGATTGTTAACTTGAACATGAGTCCAAGTTGTTGCTACTGAGTTGAGCTCTTTATCTAGTATAGATATTAACCCCATGTCAGATATACACTTTGCAAATATTTTCTTCCATTTTGTATGTTGTATCTTCACTCTGCTGATTGTTTACTTTGAATAAGCCTTTTAGTTTATTATAATCTTATTTGTCTACTTTTGCTTTTATTTTCTGTGCTTTAGAATCTTATCCAAAACATCCCTGACTATTCATGTAGCCTCAAGTATTTCCACTACGTTTTCTTCTAGAAGTTCATCTTTTTGTGTCTCACATTTAAGGCCATAATCCATTTCAAGTTTATTTTTATAAGTGATGAGAGAGAAGGGTATCGTTTCATTGCTCTGTTGATAGACAATCCCTACAGCACCATTTAGTCAAAGCGCTGCGCTTTGCCGAGTGTGTGCTCACTCACCCTCGCTGAAAATAATTGATCGTAGATGTGTGGATGACTTCCAAGTTCTGTTCCATTCCCTTGACCTATATATCTATTTTTCATACTGGCACTGTTTTAGTTCCTAATTACTATAGCCCTGTATTATGATTTAAAGTCAGTAATATAGTGTCCCCTACTCTGTTCTTTATGTTAAAAATTGCTTTCAGGGTTCTTTTTTACTGTTATATACATTTAAGGATTTTTTTAGACTTCTTTTCCCCTAGTTCTATAAGAATCATTATTGATATACTGAGAGGTTTGCATTATGTCTGTAAGTTACTTTGAATAGGATGGACATTTATTTTTGGGCTGGTCCCGGTGATTGATAGCAGAGCCTTAGGTACTGTCCCTGAGCTTTTTTGCCCAAAGCTAGTGCTCTACCACTAGAGCTACAGCTCCACTTCTGGCTCTCTGGGTGGCTAATTGGATATGAGTCTCACTGACATTCCTAGTTGGGCTGGCTTCAAAGACAGTTCTCAGATCTCAGTCTCCTGAGTAGCTAGGATTACAGACATGAACCATCTGCACCTAGCCCAGACATTTTAATAATGTCAGTCTTCCAAATTCATGAGCCTGAACTATCTCCAATTTTGTTTCTGTATTCTTTTAAGTTTCTTTCATTGGTGTTTTATACTGTTTTATTGTATACATCTTTAATCTCCTTGATTAAGTTTATTCTTCGGTGTATTTTTTCATAGCTATCATTAATGGGATTGCATTTTTAGTTCTATTTCAAATATTTTGTTATTGGCGTATAGCAATGCTGTTGATTTATTCATAGTAATTTTATGTTCTATAACATTGCTGAACTCATTTATCAGTTCTAGTGGGGATTTTTGCTTAGTGGAGTCTTCAGGGTTTCCTACCTGCAAGTTCATATCATCAGCAAACAAAGACAAGTTGACTTTTTCTTTTCTAATATGGATGCCATTTGTTTCTGATTCTTTCCCAATTGCTCTGGCTAGAACTTCCAAGACTATGCTGAATGCACATGGGAAAGTGCACTTCCCGTCATGTTCCCGATCTTAGAAAGCTTTCAGCTTTTTCCTACTCAGTGTGGCGCCAGCTGCTGGCTTATTATTTATAGCCTTATCATGTTGAAATATACTCCTTCTATACCTAACGTGTTCCAAGTTTTACCAGGAAGGGTAATTTGAATTTTTTCTAGAGTCTTTACTGCACAAATTGAGATGATCGTACAATTGTTGTTGTTTTTTAACCTTCATTCTCATTCTCTAGTTTTCTTTTCAAAACTGAACATTCACCATGTTTGGTAATAATAGAGAAAAAGAGGAAATAGTTCTAATTTTTATAGCTTCTGCTATGTCCCAAGTACCTTAAATATCCTTATTTACCCTCAGTCAATAGATGAGGAAACTAGGCTCAAAGAAATTAAGCTGCCTCTACCAAGCCCATGTAGTTCACAAGTTGCCAGTCATCATCTGGCCCTTCATGGACTTTGCCATTTAGTCCCTGCTACTAATCATTATGCTTCACTGCCCCTCCAGTCATATTTTATGCTGAGTTTATTTGTTAATTGTCAGTACAGTGTCTAGGGCTCTGTGCAGAGCACAGAACAGGGCTTTACAAAGTCTTGTTAGATTGGGCAGGTCAGTTGGAATATGTGGAAAATATAGCCACTGACGTAATACATGTGGCCAACCCTCACCTGGAGCCATTTCTGCTGCATTGAGTTCTTCCGGGTATTCGTGGCATGCTGTGGTTGTCAAGTGAAGCCTCGTAGGACAGCCATGACCCCTCGTCAAGTAGACCATTCTTCTCCCACGACTCACCCCAGGCTTCCCTCCACCATTGAGGAAATTACAATCATTAATCTCAATGAAGACAAATATCAGACTTGGATTCATTTACCATGGATCCCATTATTCATACTTTAAACAGTGGGCGGAGCTAAGATGACAGGTGTACAAATACGTTACCAAGAAAGGGAAAGACCAAGACTGAGAGGCAGTGTTTTCTCCTGGCTAGGAAGCCACGCTTGAAATACGTACCACCTGTTGTCTTGCACACTGCAAAAACATAATGCAGATTTAACTCTATCCACTTCCAGAAACAGAGCTAATTCCTTGCCACAGACTTTGCGATGCCGTACTCTTGTAGATACATCTTTCTCTCAAAACCAGCTTTTCCCACTTTCTCTCCTTGGGTGAACACAGGCTCTTCAAGCTCCAAACTGACTTCCCAAAACCTCCAGCCACAAGAACATACCACATATACATCCTGAGAGGGAGGGATTGTTCTGGAATCTTGGTTTTCCCAGGGCCTCCCCAGCTGTTAGGGACCTTTTAAAGAGTAAGAAGCAGCTCTTCCATTCTGTGCTGATGATAGAGTCAGCACTCTGCCAGCCAATGACATTTAATATGCATCTTTTAAAGGAAAGAAAAATAAGATTATTTAAAAAAAATATCTGCTAGTTGGTTTTATATTGAAGGTCCAACTCTCTCTGGTTTACCACAATATCTTGCGTGCTTGGGTGAGGAACTTCTGACAAACATTGTACAAAAGACAGTTATGTCACCAGATTATGCACAGAATAAGCAGAACAAAAGTTACTCAAGTTGAGTTGTAGGGGGCGTAGCAATAGTAATAACTTTACTATCGCCAATAGCATCTAAGTGATCTAAGATAGTCCCTTAGAGCCTTGGTAGCTACATCAGGAGCACATATCTTAAGGGATAGCAGGTTACAAACTTCCTCTCTGCCTCAGTTTCCCCCTTCATAAAACTGGACTGGCAATCACACACACACACACACACACACACACACACACACGTGAACGACAAAACAGAGGCTCCAGGGGGCCCAATTCATCTTGTACAGCTGGAGCATTGTCTAACTATTTCCACTTTTGAGTGGACATATATCTTGTAACATAATATCTTATCATATAATATCTTACAATATCTTATTCCATTGCCCAGCAGATCTCAAGGGTCTGTTTGCTTGTTTTTTTTCTCCATCCTCCTGAAGTTCAACTGAGGTTTATATTTTAAAAGCAGTGAAGCCAAAATTTTTATCTGGATTTTCTATCTCCTCAGAAATTTCCCCTGACTCTATAATTCTTCTACTAGCATTCCATCCAGACTCTTTCCTAGAAATCTGAGTGGTGCAGGTCTTTAGGACCATGTCACTCAGGAAAACTGAGTTATGAGACCACAGTCCCAAGAGAGAAGCAGATACAAGTCCTGGAGGCCTTTGGGACTTAAGGGTCCAGGGCACAGTCCCTGGACTCATTTCTACCTCCAACTAACTGGAAAGCTCCTCAAAACGTGGTTTAGGCAGTCCCCAAATCTGCTGCTCATCAATATATGTGGAAAATAAGAATGTCCCCCCTCCAAGGACTTAGGAGAGAACTTGAGAAGCCAATAACATTTTGTATATGATAAGTGCTAACACCAAATCTCATTTAACACTACTAACTACCGCTTCTTCAAGAGACAGGGCAGTCCGAGAGAAAGGAAATGAGAACTACAGTGTAACGTGGGAGACAAAGGGAGGGGCATCGATTTTAGGCCTGGATGTCCAGAAGTTAAAGGGGAAATGGGAAAGATTGATGAAGCCCCAAACATGCTAATGGTCTTGAGAGGGGTCTACTTCATTTGCTGCTCTGCTTTAGTTTGTCATACAGTATTTGGCTTGTCACAGGGTTTCATTTGCCATCTGAAGCATTTTACTCAATCAAAGGTGTTGATGCAGGTGGTGGGGTGTGATTAGGATAGTAGGTGGAAGTGCCAAAAAGGAGCAATTAAAGAAAAATTAACCTTAGGAGATGTCTTTAAGTGTACACCCCACAATTATATCCAACAGTTAATCTGAGCATCAAAGCAATGGATGGAGAGAGGATAAGGTAACTTGACACACAGTTTGACATAACAAGTAGAAAAAACTGGTACTCCAATGAATAAGAAAAGGAGATGGAATCTGGCAACTATAGAGGGATTATTGGGTCACATGATTTATTTCACAGATCATGTGGAAGTGTCTCTCTGCAGTACCCATCAAATGTGTGGAACTCAGTGTCTCTCTACAGTACCCATCAAATGTGTGGAACTCAGCGTCTCTCTACAGTACCCATCAAATGTGTGGAACTCAGTTATCTTTCGTGTACTAAGGAAGTCTGTCTTCAGTCTGTTAAGGGAGCAACAACAGACCAAATACAAACTACTGATAATGTGATAAAGTGATACATAATCCTAGCCAAATACTGGTGGCTTACACCTGTAAGCCTAGCAACTCAAGAGGCTGATCGCTAAGGATCTCATTTTTAAAGCCAACACAGACCAATAAATCCAAAACTTTCATCTCCAATGAATCAGCAACATAGTGGAAGTGGACATGTAACTGAAGTGGTAGAATACCAGCCTTGAGTGAAAGTAACCAAGTGAGGGTATGAGACCCTGAGTTCAAGCCCCAGTACTGGAACTGGAAAGTGCAGCTATGGCTCAAGGTGGTAGAGCGCTAGCCTTTAGCAAAATTGCTCAGGACCTGAGTTCAAGTCCCAACTGACAAAAAAAAAAAAGAAAGAGAGAAGGCTTCGAGAAGAAAGTGACAGATAAATCTTCATAAAACTTGAATAAGAGTTAGCCAGGTGAAGAGCAAAGAAAAAAAATCTCTCCAGGCCTTGGCGAAAGGCAGGAGGGCAGGCACTGTGCCATGCAAAGATTAGAAGGGGTTCAGGACGCCTGTTCTACAGGGCAAGAGGCAGGGCAGGGAGAGGGAGAGCGTGACACGGACAGATGGAAGGACTCGAGTCCTGGTCACTTACAGCCTTGCAGGTCATCCTAATAGGTGAGGTGTGTTTACTGTGGGTGAGAGGGCGCATTAGATCATTCCGGCAGCTGTGTGGAGGATGGAAAAGGAATCAGGAAAAGAATTAGGGAGGAAGGCGGAGAGCCATTCAGAGGTCCACAGAAAATCCAATCAAAGCCCGAAGGAGGGCAGGATCAGCAGAGAGGAGGGGAAGGGAGGCAGGTGGGGTGACTGTGGAATCCTGGGGAGAGGGCCCCTCGCTCACCTCAAGCTTCCCTCGGGGACTTTCAGACAACATTGCCTTGGAAAGGACCAATCAGGGGAGAGATTGCAAATATAATGGGTGCAGATTTCACAGGGCAGATCTCTCAGAAGACAGAGCTGTGAGAGGCTTGAGGCTGTGGATTTTTTCAGATTTCAGTCTTGTTGGGTGCCTTAAAGTGTCACACACAGTATATGTACTCAGATGGAGATATACGGGCTCCATAAATTCCTAGTCGACTTCTTCAGACTTGAGACACATTTATTAAAATATGAGGGAGGAAAAAAAAAAAAACCAGGAACAGGTGAGGGGAGGACGACATTTTATGCCAACCGCTTTACAAACAGCCCTGACTTTGCTGATGGGAAAATAGACCTTGAAAAAGTGCAATTCATCAATACAGCAGAGGTCAGACTTGGGTAAATAAAAGAAAATTGCTCTAATTGCTGATAAAATGCAGCTTTTGTCATTTCATTTCTGCATTTCAATTGCAATTAGATTAGCAAGGGTTTTATAAGAGGAAGAAATTTCCATTGCAAACTACTTCTCAGATTGAACAAGCAAGAGGTTTCAGAAATAGCTCAGAACCTACAGGCAAGCACCCAGAGGGACAGCCAGGGCCAGGTCTTCTGTTCTATAATCTTCAAGTGCTAGCTCAGGACACAGTACACAGGAGTTTGGTAGTGAACCGGGGCAGGGGGGGGGGGGCGGCGAGGAAGAAGAGGAGTGTCAAAATCCAGTTGGGATACAAAAGGGACTTTGAAAGAAGTGAGAAAAGCAAGACAAGACTGCTTTAATTATCTCCAATTTCTGGAACTTCTAAATGATATCAGAGTCCTCTCACCCTACCATATTGCCTCCTTGGAAAGCCATTTCCTAAGCGAAATGATCTTTAGACCAACGATGGGGCTACAGCATTTGGTAGACACCATTCACCCATTCATCCGCTCACCAATTCAGCAAGCCCTCCGGCGTCATTATCCTGTTCATCATTATCCTACGAGGTAGGCTGTCTTGATTTCTGTCTAATGAGACTGCTGAAGTTCCTGGAAGTGAAGTACTCCCCCAAAATCCAAATCACAGACAAAGATGTGAAATTTGATTCTAAAACTATCATTAATTCCATAGCCCATATTTTTCACATTTCCTTACAGTAATTGCAGATATGTGAGGGTTTGCTTTTACTTTGGAGCGGGGGGGGGGGGGGCGTCCCAATCTTGGGGCTAGAACTCAGGGCCTGGGCACTATCCCTGAGCTTTTATGCTCAAAGCTAGCATTCTACCACTTTGAACTACAGCACCATCTCTGGCATTTTGGCAGTTAATTAGAGATAAGAGTCTCATGGGCTTTCCTGTCCAGACTGACTTTGAACTGTGATCCGCAGATCTCAGCCTCCTGAGTAGATAGGATTACAAGCGTGAGCCACCAGTGCCCAGAAAATCTGTGACTTTTAATGAGAAAGTGCTACATCATTCACACACACACACACACACACACACACACACACACACACACACACACACACATCTTTGACCCAGACTTTCTTCAAGAGATGTTAATCTTGGAGAATAGGCTGGGACAGAATTTGGTGTGAAGGGTTAAGATCACAAATATATATATATATATTTTTTTTAACTTGACATGCAATCCTTTCAAATGAACAATGTCTCAACATCTGTTATGATGACAAGGAACCCTAGATTCCACTCCTGGCGATACTAGGGCTCAAACTCATGGTCTCGTGTTTACTGGGCTGTTGCTCTCCTATCTTGCCATGGCTTGAGTCCTCTTTCTGCTTCTTCTTTTGGAGCTGGAATTTAAATAACTCTGCTACTAAGCTTGATGTTGAAGCTGCTAGGATTGTAATCATGAGCCATTAGTGCTTAGCTGGTGTGTGTTTCTTGAAGTAAATTTTCCTCTGTATTATCAGTTATTAGTGCTCTTTTCTCCCTTAGTAGTCTTGAGTATTGGAAGTGGGTTTTCAGTAACTTAATGCTAAATAAAAAAATGTATATATTAATAAAGTAAACCTGTTACTGGAATGAAATGATATAGTTCAAAGAAAGAAAGAAGAGGCCAGACACTGAAGACTCAGGAAGCTCTACATCAGCAGAGATGCAGGATTCTCAGTGGCAGACCTAAAGAACATTCTGTTTGCTCAAAGCTCCTTGCATGGTTAGAGCAGCTCACCTCATTGCTCTTGAACTTTGTCCTCCTAAGAAAGCTTCATTTTTCAAGGTCAGGTGGTCTGATTCATCTGTCTAATGTCTTGGCCAGGCCTGGGTGAATGGATAAAGTGTTAGTGGAGTATTTGATGCATTGATTTCATGTGGGGTTGGGAAGTTCTTATCTACCAAAAGAGGGAGGTTTGGATTTAGGAAAAGCAGAAGTGTGTGTGTGTGTGTGTGTGTGTGTGTGTGTGTGTACACTAGGAAATTTTCACTATTACAAATAGGAAAGCGTTCTGTGTAAATTTAAGACACAATTCAGAATTTATGTCTTTGGGAGATAAGGGGAGCACAGAAATAGAAGGACAAAAGGTGAACAAATGCAACACTGATACTCATTACACACTATGTTGAAAATGAACTATACAACTTTCAGGTAAGAATGGGAAGGAAAGGAATGAGAAGCAAGGTAACAGGTAATTTTGTCCAAAAAGAATTGTCCACTTATGTATTTGACTTACATAACTGAAACCTCTCTGTACATCAACTTTATAATAACAATAAAAACTAAATAAAAATTAAACACAATTCATTTGTTGAAATTCAGTCTTAGCTGATACTTTCTATCAGCATATTTCTCAAAGTCCAAAAATATTTAGATTTTAATATCTTATTTAACTCAACAACAAAGATGACAATGTAAGATTTTGTTGAATCTCTTTATAAGTACTGATTCATTTATTCATTCAGTTGGTCAATTCATTTATTCAACATATTTATGAGACCTCCTCAGAACAGGACTGAATTTGTTGTATTAAATTGCTGAGAGAGAGACAGAGACAGAGACAGAGACAGAGAGACAGAAAGACAGAGAGAGGCACAGAGGGTTTTATTTTCTTTTTGTGCTTTGTTTAGAGATTGGTTTTTATCAAACATTCATTATATAATAAATCACATCACTAGCTTTTTCATTGTTTTTGTTTGCTTTTTTTGCCAGTCCTGGGCTTGATGAACTCAAGGCCAAGGAGCTGTCCCTGAGCTTCTTTTTGCTCAAGGCTAGCTAGCATTCTAGCACTTGCACCACAGCGCCACATCTGGCTTTTTCTGTTTATGTGGTGCTGAGGAATTGAACCCAGGGCTTCATGCATGCTAGGCAAGCACTCTACCACTAAGACACATTCCCAGCCCACATTAGTAGCTTTATAAGTGTGCTTTAAGATTGGCTAAAAGGCCCAGTGGCCTTTGTCAGAGAGTGAATAGGACATCTGTTCTTCAATCCTCTGAGCTTTTACCCCTCCCCTTCCTACAAGCTGTGCCTTCCTACTCACCCCATTCTCTTCATAGACTTCAGCCAGAAGGACTACAGTCGTATCTGTGGGGATTCTGAGCAAGATTTCCTCATATTGAAAAAAGTTTTAAATTTTTGGACTAAACAGTGTCTTATTTTAACCATTAGCCATCTGTTAGATGTCTAGAAGTATCTTCTAATTCTTAACCCCAAATTATAGTGATCATATTTATATAGACATGAAGGGCTCATCTTCTTGATTAAAAACCAACATTTGGGACCAATTTGAAGTAAATACGTAGAAACTATTCACTGTGAAAAAAATGTACCTGTGTGAAAATCGAACTTAGGCAATTCAGACAGACAAGCAGCTTTGGGGTGGGGATGAGGAAATGCAGTGGAAGGCTGATGACCCTCATCAACAGGCACCGTCCTCCGAAACTACCATGCTGAAACAAAACCCTTTGTACAACTGCGTCAAGGTTTTCAAGAAGCGTGTGGTAAAAATGAAAGTTGCAAGACACAAGATCAGTATATGAAAACCAGCTCTGTTTCCCTTAAATGTATAATCAACAATCCCAAAATTAATTTAGGAAAATAATTTCATTTATAAGAGAGTCAAAAACAATAAAATGTCTAGGAATACACTTGATGCAAGTAGCGTACTCTGACAATTACAAAATTATTTAAGATATAAGGAATATGTAAATAAGAACACATCCCATATTCATGAGTCAGAAGATAATTGGATTAGGATGACAATACTACTCAAACTGACCTATGTTCTCCATATATTTGCTATCAGAATCACAACTTATTTCTTTGTAGAAATTGATAAGCTGATACTAAACTTTATTTTGCACAGGGTCAAGATTAGCCAAAGGAGGACTCACACTTCTGGGCTTCAAAACTTAACACACACACACACACACACACACACTTAATACAAAGCGACAGCAATGGAGATAATATGGCACTGATAGAAGGACAGACATACAAATGAGTGGAATAAAATCAACTATCCAGGAATAAACCATGAGACTACAGTTAACTAATTTTCAACAAGAGTTTCAAGACTCTTCAGTGGGGAAAGAATGATCTCTTCAGCATATGATGTGTGAACTACTGGATAGCCACTTGTTGGGAGAAAGGAAGGGAGGGAGCGAGGGAGGGAGGAAAGAAACTGAAAGATAAATCAAAAAAAGGAAACAAGCTGTATACCCTTACTTTACAAGAAAACTTCCATAAAATATTCATGACATCAGATTTTGACAATGAAGTGTTAGAAATAACAAAGGCATAAGCAAGAATAAATTTTACTTTAAAATTAAAAGCTTTTATGTATTAAAAGGGCCAAGGAAATAAAAAGACAACCTACAGAATGAAAGAAACGACTTGTAAACCATATATATGATAAGGCTTTAGTATCTAGAAAATATACAAAAACTCTCATAACTCAACAACAAAACAAATGATTCAATTGATAAAATAAGCAAAGCACTTGAATAGATAGCGATCTGAAGAAAGTATGCAATTGACAATTACATGAAAAGATTTCAACGTAAGGCACGTTTTAGGGAAATGCAGTTCAGTGAGATGGCACTGCATTCTCTCTTCAATATTTATCACTGGTTACAGTGGAAAACAAGCTTGGGGGAGGTGATGAACTTCACACCTTGCCGACGGGATGTGAAATGATTCACACTTGATGGTAGAAAGGTCGGTGGCTCTCCAGGATGTTTAGCACAGAATGATCATGTTACCCAACTGGGTACCATGAGCCTATAAGCCTAGCCACTCAGGAGTCTGATTCTAGAACATCATGGTGCTGGTCTTGGCCAGCTCAGGCAGAAAATTACTTCATCTCTAATGAACCAGGAAAATGCAGAGCTAATGGCATAGCTCCAGTGACCAGGTGCCAGACATGAGCAAGTGTAAAAGCAAGAGGCCCTAAGTTCAAGCCCAAGTAGCAATATACAGATACACACACACACACACACACACACACACACACACACACATTATCATACAACTTAATGATTCTCTTCTTTGGCCTATTTTCAAGAGAATAAACAGGCATTTAAAACAATATGCATATAAATTTTAATGGCCGTTCCATTATCATTATTAATAATAGTCAAAATGTGAAATACTTCCATTGCCCACCAACTGATGAGTGGATGAACAAATGGAGCCATCCCTGGGGAATGTAGTACTCAGCCACAAAAGAGGAATGAAGTCATAACACATGTCATACCATAAATTAACTCTGAAAACGTTAAGCTAAGTGAAAGAAGCCAAACACAGAAGGCAACATATTGCATGATTCCATGTATCAGACAAAACCAGAAAACAGGAAATCAGATAGAAGAGGTTTACCAAGGGTGTACGGGGGAAAGGAGAACGGTTGCTAGCTGAATATCTGTTCCTTTTTGTATAATATCAATGTTCTGGATTAGTTAGAACTAGTGTTTGGGACTCTGAATGTTATGTTTTAGAAGGGTTCCCATAGTGAGGGTAGAAAATGGCTTAAGAACAGAGCCAGAGGGAGCACTGGAAGATGGCGTATGTACACACGAAAGGATAAAACATGCAGAAATGAATCCAAATCCATGAGGGAAATGAGAAGAATATAGAAAAGTAATCAACCAAAACCAATAAGAGAAGGAAGAAGAAAAGAAAAATGTCTGACCGTAACTTGAAATTTTGTGAACATGTCAAAAGTTTGTTTTTCAAACAAAGCATCCAGAGCAGCAGAATATTAGTAACAATTAGGCAGTTGGTTGGGTGCGCGTACATGCCAGTGCTTGCTCAGAGGTAAGGAAAAAACAGCCATAGAAGAGATATGAAACAGAGTTAGAAACATAAGACAGCCCCCCAAGATTGGCAAAAATTGAAAATGAAAAGAACGTTCAACCTCTCGAGCAACGAAGGAAAGGAAAACAGGATTAAAACATTTTAATTCATTAAAATATTTTAATAAGGAGGCCAGGTGCCCGTGGCTCACACCTGTAATCCTAGCCACTCAGGAGGCTGAGATCTGAGGAGTATGGTTGGAAACCAGCCCAAGCAGAAAAGTTCATGAGACTTTTATCTCCAATTAATCATCAAGAATTAAGAAAAAAAAAAAAAGCCAGAAGTTGAGTTGTGGCTCAAGGGGTAGAGCACAACCTTGAGAAAAACAGCTCAGGGACAGTACCCAGGCCTGAGTTCAAGCCCCAGGAACTGCACGAAACAATTCATAATGATAATAATATGCAGTGCTACAATGACATAATAAGCATCACAGGAAAGCTTTGCATGCATGACTATGAACTCTTGTAAATCCAGGAAGGAAACTCAGCACCTCAGTGCAGAGCTTCCAACTATTCAGAGACAGCCTGAGATTCTGAAATAAAACCTGAGATTTCAGAAATAAGATAGACAGGAATGTGAATTTGTTTCTATTGCAAGATTGTTATTTTTACTCATTCCCCTCATATTTATTAAGACAATACAATTTGCCCAACGCTTCGCCAGATAAAGAGTAGCATACACGAATGCTCTTTCCTTTTCTAAAGTTGATATGGTCAAGGTTCGAAACGGCACACCGTGTTTGCCATTTTGCTAATAAAAGTTATTGCATACTTGTTAAGCCCACGGGAAATACAAACTGAGTTTAGAGAAAGTTAGAAACAAGGTCACCTAAGCTGGACCATTGGGTCTTTTCAATATATAAATATATGCTATATATTATTGGAGAGGTGATAGACGGAGGATTTACAGCGACGTAAGTCAAGTGACGAGGGCATTTCTTTGGGGGCAATGTCACCTCATCCCTCGCTCTCTCCCAGTTTCCCCCTCCTGTCCTCACCCACAAGGTGCACAGCTCATTTTCCACATAGTGTTTAGTGAGTACCACTGCTGCATTTGCTCATCCTCTGCACTATTGTTATTTTAAAATACTCATACTCGTGGAAAGCTCTTGCAAATCAAGTTTTTGTAAGGGGGAGAGAAGGAGAAACCATCGAGCTGGATCTTATCATCCAGCAACGATTGTCATTAAAGGAGGGTGCTGGGGTGAGGGTATAGCTCAGTGGGCAGAATACTTTCCCACCGTGGGTAGAGAACAGGCTTCACCCCTTGGTACTGAGATAAGACCAAAAGTGACGCCTAAACTGCCCCTCATACTCAAGGACGTCTGGAGAACGATGCATTTCCAAGCTTTTAGAAACAGACTATAGCTACAAACCCTCTGTTTTAAAAAAGGGAACGCTCACGATTAATTTCAGCTCTGTTATACTTTCTCACCTGAGCCATGCGCAGATACCCTTTGTCGCCTTTGATGGCTTACATTCATTGGGTTTGACTTGGATAGGTTTCTCTGAAAGTATTCCAGAGAAATGGTGAGCGCGAAGCCCTTACCGTCCAATTCTAGATGCTTACTCTTTGCCTTCATGCTTCCAAAACAATTAAGTCAGCCGTAGCACCGCGTTTCGTGCCTTTGTGGGTCTCCTGAAACTCTGTTAGGCATTGCTCTATTACCTTCTGACCCCGGGCAGATGGAAGGAGCCCTCTGAGGAGAGGTCAGCTGGACCCTTTCCTTGAACTTGACCTGGCTTTATTTCTGTTTAGATGCCAGAACAATTATTTCTTCATTATTGGAGGATATTATTATCTCTTGTTTGTTATCTTTCTAAATCTGATTTTCTGGGATGTGATTTTCCCTTTCCATTGCAAAAACAGAGTGAGATGTATTTCTATTCCACGTGTTTCTCTTGCGTGGACACACCAACAGTCCTTATTTTTTAATCAACCGTGTCCTTCACATGTGTTATCATCTTCCTAATGATTCTAATCTCCGTTGTTTTCCTAAGCTCTCATCATTATTACCATGAACCTTTTCTCTTTGTCAGCATTCAAATTTTCAGCTGTCTAATTTAGTTCTTTTTGTTTATAATCTATTTCCATAAAAGTGGAGTTTTGCTTCCATTTTCTTAGCATTGTGAACTCTCTTTTAATCTCATTGTGTGGTCATCTCATTTCTCATTGTCAAGTTCCGTTTCATAGAATTCAGGTTCTTATTAACTTCCATAGTGCAAAGACAAATTGCAAGTTTTCTTTTTGTCTTGAGTTTATCTGCTGTGAGGTTGGGTTTTTTCATTTGTCTTGTGCAAGCAATAGTCTTCCTTCTTTCTTCAGTGCTTTCTTTTTCTCTCCCTTGCAGTGCTATGAAGAAGGTGTGCTTTGCTACCACATGCTTTATTCTCATATTCCTCAGGCCTGACATTGGCAGTTCTGATTAAACTTTTTAGTTCTATTTAGTGCAGTTCATGGCTTCTTGACTATGGCATGATTAACAACATAAAGGTAACATCCTAGGGAAACCGTGAGGCAGGGAAGGCTTTCTGAATTAGCTCAGATTCTAAGATCCCAGAAACAGGAAATCTTGTGGTGGCTACAAGGCTTCCCATAGCTTTGAAGTACAGGGCCACTTCTCCTGAATCTGGCTTCTGTCTCTTGTGGTTGGGCTTAGAGAACACCAGTAGAGATTGCTACTCCCTTCAGCAGGAAGTTAGAACGCTTCCTAGTTGATTGGCAGAGAGAGAGAGAAGTTGAACAGATTTTTAATTGTCTACTGTTCATTTAGGGAAGAACTAGAAGAAAGCAATTGGGCGACTGGTTTCATTATGCCTCCTAGATGTTCCATAGAATTATTTATGTAAGTGAAGGAGTCAAGAGAATCCAAGTGCTCAATAACAGAAGATTACACAAAGAAATTATAATTGATCTTCATAGCTGAATATTAGTCATTAAACATTCTTTAAAATTAAAAGAGCAAATAAAATATTCACTATGTAATCAACAGTAGATCAAAGCATATGTACATTATGACCCAGATGTACGCTGATTACTTAGATAGATGTATATAAAGTCTAAACAGGAAGAATGAATGGGTTATATACGTTTTCAGGACCTAGATAGACATGGGATGTGGATGGCTGGTATCCCGGTGGTTTCTTGACCTCTTGAAGCTTTACTTTACGCCAGAGGAAGAGAAAGGGCTCTGAGTGCTTGAAACAGAAGCGGTGGGTTGTCCAGTACTTGTTACACCAGGACTAGAAAACTGAGACGCCAAACAGGAAAGGATGCGGTAATTCAAAGGTTCACAACAGCAAGAAACTGAAAGTTATATCTACAAGGTTTAAAAAAAAAAAAAAGAAAATCGAAGCTGCCACTCAGTACAAACACGGCCTCCACCCTCCCAAGTCCAGGCAGGGCCTCGCCCAGGCCCAGCTTGGGGGAAGGGAGCCCCCTGCCACCCAGAAAGAGGGAAGAGAATGTCTCCGGGCCTGCAGGCAAGCGGGTCTCCACCCAACAGTTTTCTCTTCCGTGAAACCCTAAGGTCAGGGGACCCCTGGAGAAATGGTGTCTGTTACATGGCTTCCCCGGACCAGCCCTATTCTTCAGAAATGGAGGATGCTGGGGAGACCACAAAGGATGAAAGCTGCCAAAAAGCTGATGGGGCCCAAGGGCTGAGACAAAGGCGACCAGTCAGTGGGAGAGGAGGGCGGGATGCTGCTATAAGCCCGTCGGGGTGCCATCAGCTCCACCCTCGTGGTCCCCACCCCCTCCCCCAACCCCACGCACACCCAGGAGGAAGAACGGCCACTGCACACCCAAAAGCATCCCAGACACAGGCTGTGAAAGCAAACCTGCGAAATCCCAGCATAGGCCGGCACACCCCCCCCCACGCACCCCCAAATCACGATGCCCCTCGTGTGGGGGATGTCTCTGGGATCTGCCTCATCCCTTTTTATTTTCCTCTTGTTCTTCACAGCCGCACCATGAAGTGTGGGATCATAGCCGCCAAACAGCCTCCTTATTAGCATCAGAACTATAGTCAAAACACATTATGCTTGGCTAATACATTTATTTTTTATGTAATGGAAATGCCATCAAAGCATAGTTAATCGGAATTGAATTAAATCATAATTGGAGCTCTTGTGCACAAGGAAGAGAAATTATTCTTTATTGTTGCGGACTGAACATGCACCAGTTGTAATTTACTTTTTTTTTAAAGCAAATGGCCATTGTTGCCCAGGGGGTGTGTATCCCACCAGCAATGGCTCCCGTTAAACACCGTGGCAGAGCACAGATGTGGTTGTGATGGGCCCATGGATGGTTCCAGGGGGACATTGTGCTCAGCTAGGAGGCCTCCAGGTGCCTCCGTGCCCCTCTGGGGTGAGCTGGCAAGCAGGTCCATGCTAACGTGAGCAAACGAGATGACCTGTCAGAGCCAGTGGTCTCGGCATTACTCATTGTAGAAAGGACTTCAGGTCTGGATTTTAGGCTCTGATGTCCCCATTGTTCCAATGGTCCCTAGCCTTGCTACACAGTAGTGGAATATGGGTACCTGACTCCCTTCCAGCGTCTTCCCAGCAAGATGTTTCGAGGAAGGTTTGCGGCTTGTAGCATCTTTGAAAGGCACCACACGTTCTATGCACAACCAGGTTAGGTCCCACCGCCCTCGGCCTCGGTGCTCCTAATGACAAAGAGTGACCATACCCACACAGGTCTCCCATAGGCCCTAGGTAAAAACAGACAGAGCCACTCTGCTTCTTAACAGACCTAGAGACTTTTCACATAAATGCAGAATAGCTCTAACCAAGATCAAACCAACCTGGGTACACGTACACCTGGACATAAAAGCTTCAACCAACAAACCGCCCTCTCTTATTCATAGCCTCTAACTCCGTGCCTGTCTGCAGGTAGCTGATGGCTAACACTCTGGGGGACTTCTCTCCCAGACAACGTTTTGGAAATGGTACTTCTTCCTAGCATTTGAAGAGCAAATGAGGATCTTCCTTAGCAACTTGTCGTGAGTCTAGTGAACCCAGCAGTTCTCAGGCTTGGCAGTGGCCCCACGTCAATGTGTCCTTAGCCTTGCCACGCAGAACCTCCAAGGCCAAGGTGCTCTACAGGAGGAAACACAATAGGAGCTCGACTCTCCTGGGCCTGGGAGGCCCTTCCTGCTCGCTCAGTATTCTGACCAAAAATAAGGCCCACCAGAGCTGCCCAGGAACACCATGGTTTAGAATTACCCCCTTCCTAAACATATATGGTTAATCCCATGCTTCCCGTGTTTGACTTTGACCTCCAGGCATATGTCTTACTGTTTCCATTTCATTACATGAGGAGGGTGAGCCTTAGAGAAGCTAGGAACTCGCCTGACCCGTGTCAAAGCAGATTAAGTTGTGGCGGTAGTTGAGCTGCTGTTCACATGGCGCCTTCTAGTTTGCTGTTCTGTATCCTCC
This sequence comes from Perognathus longimembris pacificus, assembly GCF_023159225.1. NCBI lineage: Eukaryota > Metazoa > Chordata > Mammalia > Rodentia > Heteromyidae > Perognathus > Perognathus longimembris. The sequence goes on along the minus strand of NC_063173.1, from coordinate 3,517,988 downwards.
CAAGTACAGCTATGTGCCACCTAACTGTGGCGAAATGCTTTCAAGACGAGTCATTAAGCAATTCTGCCTTTGTGAGAACACTGTAGAATATACTTAAAGAGGGCTGGGAATATAGCCTAGCGGCAAGGTGGTTGCCTTGTATGCATGAAGCCCTGGGTTCGATTCCTCATCACCACATATACAGAAAATGGCCGGAAGTGGCGCTGTGGCTCAAGTGGTAGAGTGCTAGCCTTGAGCAAAAAGAAGCCAGGGACAGTGCTCGGGCCCTGAGTCCAAGGCCCAGGACTGGTTAAAAAAAAAAAAAAGAAAAAGAAAAGAATATAGTGTCTAGTGTGTAGCAAGAATTCAATAAGAAACTGGTGGTAATTATATAGAATGGGGGGTGATAATAGTTGTAGAGCACCTAACGCCAATCTGACAGATAATCCCTGCTCAATGCATACTACTTTTCATATGCCTGCTCTGAGGCCCAAGCGCTGCAGACTTTATGTAATCACATTGTTGGAGGCCTGGAGCAAGCTATTTATCTTATAGGTGCTGAGGGGCTGTGACCTTCGATTATCCCACTTCCTAGACCCTTGTTTCTCTCTAATTCAAAGGGGTCACACTGTATTTTTTGACGGCTACTGTGCTCCCACCTACAACTGGATATCTGGAGATCAGGGAGGTCTCACCTGCAGACATAGGCAAGGTTTTGCAAGCACTGAAACGCATACAGGGGTTAGGGAGGGCCCGTGCTCCATATCATGCGTCAGGGCCCAGACTGGGCGGGAATTCCATTTGCAGACCGCTGACAGCAGCAGGATTGTAGCCATAAAGTCAGGCTCTGACTCACCACCATTGGAAAGTAACCTACATCTTTAACCATGGTGGTGCGGTAACCCGAGGGCAAGCTGGTCAAAATGCACCACGAGCCCCGGCACTACCGGCCCGTCCTGTCATCCCAGCGGCTCGGGAGGCTGAGTCTGACCATCGCCGTTCAAAGCCAGCCTGGGAGGAAAGCCCAGGAAACTCTCACCCCCAATGAACCACCAAAAGTCGACAACTAGAGCCTTGGTTCATGCCGTTCGTTGAGTGCTCCTCTTGAGCTAAGGGACAGCAGCCAGGCCTTGAGTTCTAGTCCCTGTCCTAGAAAAAATAAACAAATAAAATGAACTATGATTTATTTACACATACATACACACACACGTACATACACTTCTGGAAAAATACTTACTGCATGACAGTTTGAAGACAGACAGGGGACCATTAAAAAATTAAGATCATAAAATAACAACTTTTAAGCATCGCATATATTAAAGGGATGTCCGCTAGCAAATGTATTTTTAAGTTCTGAGTCCTTTTAAGTGTTTGATGGTAGAGGATTCAATGTCCTATGCTCTTCTTTCAGTGGCCTTGTTTGAAACACACACTTGCCGGTATTGTAAAAAAATTTTTTTTCTTAATCTAACACAAAAGAGGAAAAGGAGGCCTATTTTTCTCAACCCACTTAAAAATAGAAGCACGAGCTCCTCGGTCAGCTTGGACTCTGCCGGCTTACCTGGCTGCTCTCAGCTCTTCCCTGCCTTAAGCTGTCTGTTCTTGTGCCCAGGCCCAGCCGTCCCTTTCAACCCCACCCAAAGCCCTTGGCCAGTTCCCCTCCCCGACTACAGGTCATTCACGACTCTCCTCCCTCTTTAGCCTTCTTCCTTCCTTCCTTCCTTTCTCTCTCTCTCTCTCTCTCTCTCTCTCTCTCTCGTGTGTAGTGTGTGTGTGTGTGTGTGTGTGTGTGTGTGTGTGTTACTGGGGTTTCAATTCAGGGCCTGGGCTCTGTCCTTTAGTTTTGCTCAAGGCTGGCACTCTACCATTTGAGCCACAGTTCTACTTTCAATTTTTGGTGGTGACTAGCGATGAGAGTCTCTCAGACTTTCCCGTCCTGCCTGACTTCCAACCGCGACCCTCAGCCCTCAGCCTCCTGAGAAGCTAGGACGGCGGGAGCGAGCCACTGGTGGCTGGCACCTTTTCTGCCTTTCCCACGAATCCTCTTCAGGAATGTCTCTGCATTGGCACTCGTCTCTCCTTGAGATGGCCCATACCATCCCAGAACTTGAGGCTGATGTTCAAGGGGAACTTGAAACATCTTTCTGTTCCCCCTGGGAGTTTCTGGGTCCTTGTTCTTTGTCACTCTGCCAAGATGCTTTTCCGGGGTAAGAAAGACGGGAAGTTAGCCGGGCACCGGTGGCTCACGCCTGTCATCCTAGCTACTCGGGAAGCTGAGATCTGAGGATCGTGGTTCAAAGCCAGCCAGGGGGAAAAAAAAAAGTCCACGAGATTCTTATCTCCAATCAACCACCAGAAAACCAGAAGGGGCTTGGTGGCTCAACGTGGTAGAGCAAAAGCTCGAGGACGGCACTCGGCCCCTGAGTTCAAGTCCCACGACCACCAACATCAACAACCACCACAAAAATGGAGAGTCAAGGAAAAAGGGCAATTAGGGCCAAATTTAAAGGCCATGCAGTAACCAGCAAGAACACAGGTGGAAGAAGGAGGAGAGAGTGGCACAAAGAAAACAAAACAAGCCATCTGGCCCACTTAGAATTTTAACAAGGCTGGTCTCCTGGGCATTATGTAATTCCTTGAATTGATTTGCATGCTGCCTCACCTTACAAAGGGTTGGAGGAAAGTTACCAAGAGAGAGAGAGAAGGCATTTGCAACAAGCTGATAAAAATCAGAAAGCGGACAGCTGAGGGGGAGGGAGAAATAATGCGAAGTGAAAGTGGAAAAAAAAAATAGGTGTAAAGCCAAGTAGAAGGACTCTCTCAGGCTGCCAAAACAAAGCAAGACATTAGGCGAGGCAGGAGAGCAAATGGCCACTCCCGGGGCGGGGTGGGGGGGTGGGGGGGTGGAGGATGCTCTTCCTATAGGCAAATCAGAGCGGAGTTCCTGACAGTGAAACTCCCCACTTCTGTTTGAATTACGAAGTGAAGCACAAATATAAAAAAAAAGATCACACGAGTGGGCCACTCCTGGGGAGTTGTAGTTAACTCCAAACCCTTCTCCTCGAGGGACCCCCTGGGGTTGGGCAGAAATGGCCCTAAAGGAGCCAGGCAAGCTGGGGATTTCATTCACACCCCAGTCATGCATATGCACATTTTCTACTTTCAAGGTTGGTTGGTTTGGAGAGTAAGGGGGTATATCTGAGCTTAGATGATGTGATATATAGATAGATAGATAGATAGATAGATAGATAGATAGATAGATAGATAGATAGATAGATAGATCGATAGATAGATATGGGTCCTGTTATTCCTTCTGTATGTGCCACATCAAAATTCAGACCCTTTGTTTCCGTATCCTGACCGCAAACGTGTGCCACCTTTACTCGGGGGCCTCATTTTCTTCCTGGTTTGTTCACTGACAACCTCCAGGTTCTTGAGAAGCACTGGGTGGAAGGTGTGAGTGCTCACTGCTAAGTCTTCTTCCGCACTCTGTATCTGGGGAGGCCAAGTTCAGGTGCGAGGTAGGGGCCGAGAGACTCTTCGCCACACAGCCAGGCGGGCATCCTAGCGGTTCCCGATTCGCACACCAGGAAACTCACGAATCACTTGCAGAGCAAGATGATCCCAAAAGCGAGGTGGACGCCGAAGAGCGTGCCTTTGAGCCCTCCCCAAAGGGCTGCAGTTTCTAGAAGTTTCCTAATAGTCAGTGTAACTGAGGACACAGGAAAAGATGTTTAATGTTTCCCAGGAACTTGGGATAACTAAAATAAATCACACCAAATAGTCTCCCAAGTATACTCCAATTATCATCATCATCATCATCATCATTAATGTTATATATGTTATTCAAAAACTAAAAATGAGGGCTGGGAATGTGGCTCAGTGGTAGAGTGCTCGCCTAGCATGCATGAAGCCCTGGGTTCGATTCCTCAGTTCCACATACGCAGAAAAAGCTGCAAGCGGCGCTGTGGCTCAAGTGGTAGAGTCCTAGCCTTGAGCAAAAAGTAGCCAGGGACAGTGCTCAGGCCCTGAGTCCAAGCCCGAGGACTGGCAAAAAGTAAAATAAACTAAAAATGATGTAAAGTTCATTTATCAATTAGTAGGTAAATCATGCTCGTAGCTGCCACGGATGAACCTCAAAGTATCAATGACTCTCATCGTGGTGAAAGTTGTTTTTCTTTCATTTTATGGAAATCTGAGTTGGTAAGAAAACTCACCCATCTTCCTGGGGCCGGGGCTCCATGTATCTTGTGGCTCCACCACCCACCATTCAGTCTTTCAGCAGGTGGCGAGCACTATCCCAAGGAAGAAGCTTCTAGAAGCTAAGGAGGAAGTGGTACACACCTCATCCCCACCTTTTATGGGACACCTTGGGCCACGTAGGCCCCCTTCACTTCAAGGCAGGCTGGGAAACGCGTCCCTGCGCTGTCCGTGGATGCGAGCCGTTCTATGCCACAAGTTTCACCTTGGCGCCACGGTCACCAGGAAGAGATCCTTTCTCCATCTTGCCTGCAGCCTTGTTCTGCAGGGTTTGGGAAAGCATCCCGTAGAAGTGGTGTGAATGGACCTAAGCCAAGGCCCTGCCCAACACAAGGTCCCCATGTCCTTCAGCTCCATGCGGCCCTGTCAAATAGCTCTGACGCTTAATCATTCCTGGCGTTCTCATGAATCTCCGGGCCTCGTGCTCACATTACCCTCATTAATAATACGGGCACACCCCCAGGAGGCAGGCCCGTGTGGACGGTGAGGAACTAGAACTAAAGACGGAGGTGAAGCAGCCCTTCTCCCCCACACAACAAACAGGTCCGCCAGCGCGACGGTCTCAGCTTCACAGCTATTAATTCTCAGGCTTGCTGGAGAGGACGACAGAAGGCCGCGGGAACAGGTCCACCACGCGTGGCAGCCATCCTTCCTACAGCCACGTGGAGGAAACACCCAGGTCTCCTACAGGCTAGCGCTGCCACGCTGCACAGGTCAGGTAACTCCTGTTAGCTGTCTGGCGTGCCTATTCCCTTCTTTAAATGGAGGAGACAGAAATGCCCCCTCCTAGAGATGATGTGAGGATTCTGTGGAATAGTCCGTCTGCATCAAAGGCCTTTGTAGCTGGAATATGCCAAGTGCCCTAGACATGACAGATGACGATGAGGAGGAAGGTGATAGCTACAGCGTCTCCAAGGGCCGCATCCAACTCCTATGCTTTTGTTTCAATAAAGCTTAAAGGGGGTGGGGAGGTACTTTCTAACTCTAGTACATCCACAGTGCCTATCCCAGGTGAGACTAAGGTCAGAAATATAAATATTTGGTGATCTACTAAAGGCAGTTGGGTGAGATGAAATTCACATAGCATGACTTCACGTTAGTATCTTCTAATCTAGCTTTGGACACAAACCCTCTCTCAACTATACCAAAATCATAAGTAACAAGCTATGTGCTTTTTGTTGGGTTCTTGCAGAAGTTACATACCTTTCTGTGCCTCGGTTTCCTCAACTACAAAACTGAGGTGAAGCCAGGCACCAGCGGCTCACATCTGTAATTCTAGCTAGTTGGGAGGCTGAGGTATAAGGACTGTAGTTTGAAGCTTACCTGGAAAGAAAAGTCCATGAAACACTTACCTCCAATTATCCACCAAAAAAAAGGGCCAGAAATGGAGAGATGGCCCAAGTGGTGGAGTGTCAGCCTTGAGCAAAAAAAAAAGCTAAGGGACAGCAACTAGGCCCTGAGTTTAAGCCCAATACTGGCACCATATGTACACGTAGATGGATGGACGGACAGACGGATGGACTGACAGACAGATAGATGGTCACCATTCTCAAATCATAGGATGGTTGTGAGGATTAAAGAAAGAAGGCTGCTAGAACAAGACCTAGCTGATGTCATCCACTGTGTATCTAGAATGTCTAGAACCATGACTCCTTCAAGTCAGACTAATTGCAACCCTCCTGATGGTGGCGTTAAGGCATTAAGCCCATGCTTGGCAGAAACTAATGGTGGAGATGCAGAACATGCGTGTGGAAACAGCTACCAGAGCCCTCCAAGGGCAGCAGGCCACACTCAAGGCCAGGCCTCATGCCCTGCAGCACACAGGACATGCACTTGCAATTATGCGTGAGACGGGAAGTAGTTAAATGACACAAACGAGCTATGACCAACAGATAATAAATAGTAAGGCCTGTGATATTTAGTGACATTCTCCTAAAACACCTTTGAATCTGGAATAACAGAAGTGCCAAGATGGTTGATCACAATGATGGTGGTGGTGGAGGTGGTGGTGGTGGTGGTGGTGGTAATGCCTCAGTGTGTCTATAAGGAAAGTAAGGTGTCATGTACAACTCTTGTCACACCCACAGTTCCGAACATAATGCGGGCCAGTGGCAAGAACTGTCCAAACACCTGGTTGTGGAGGTGAGAATGATCATGGAGATGACGACCCGCAACTCCAAGCTCTCTATGTGTTTCAAATGTTTCTCCATATCGTTTGTTAAGAAAAGAGGTATATTGCACCTTACTAAGTACTACACAAATACAAATTCACTTCTGCTCACTCTCCTAACCCCACTGCCAATATATGGTGGCTATTCTGTAAATGGGGAAATTGGAGTGCAGAGAGCTTGAGTCCCTTACCAAACTTTCTGCCAGCCTCCGGGGTAGTCTGTAAGCTGCAAAGCTCCAACTCGTCCCCTTCTCCCTGCTCTGCCCGCCAAGGCAAATCGGCTTCACGCCTTAGAGCTTCCCAAGGGACATGGCCCCTTGGAGTCTGCAAAAGGTTCAAACATAATCGAGGGCTGATGAATCCAATCCTGCTCAAAATCTTGCTTTTTCGGTAGCCTCGGGCCAAGAGTTGAATCAACCTCGGGTTCCACTTTCTTCGCTTACAAGCAGAAACTTACGCTTACCAAGTCACACGAGGGCCCTGGGAGGATTCGTCGGCTGTTCCACAAGCGCTTTTAAGATGAGAAATATGGATCCTTTGCATTATTATTTTAATAGCCTTGGACTTTGTGGTCCCCCGTTTATATGGTGGTGGATAGCAGGAAAGAGGGAGGTTGGTGACGTTCCTTCTCTCCAGCTTTGTCCTATGAGCCGCGCAGGGAATACGTATACCTCATGACCTGGGATTTGGGGAAGCTCTTCCCAGCAGAGCCTCGTGGGCCAGGCCTCACGGCTGCTCACAGCCGTGTGGGAACCTGGTGTCTAACGAAGCACAGAACAGCTTCCTGTCTCAACAGCTGCATTGCGGACAGACCCAACACAGGAGCCTTTCTACCACCATGCACACACCTGCAGCGCTTTAAACAGGGACTCTGCCCAACGCAGCGATGCTAAGCAAACGTGTGGATGGGCTGAACGAATACGTGAACTCGAACTCACTCCCCCTTCTCCCCCAGAAACACAGAAACAAACCCACCGGTTCATCCTATGAATAGGAGTGAAGGGAGGAGTGTGGAGGTGTGGAGGGGAAGGGAGGACCACTGCACACGTGTGTGTTACAGACAGGCTAGCCAGCGAAAGCCAAACAGCCGGCCACCTTGTGGAGATGGGCAGCCGTGGTTTGTCGCTTTAATGCACGGTGAGGCAGAGGCAGAGACCTGCTCTTCTCGTTCCTTTTTCAGTGTGTGTGTGCGTGTGAGTGTGTGCGTGCACGTGTGTTAGTACTGAGGCCTATCCTCAGAGCTCTGCCACCCCGAGCCCCAGCCCCACTCCTGGCTGGGTGACGGTTCATTGGAGCTGAGTCTCGAGTGCTTTTCTGCTCAGGCTAGCTTCGAACTGCGGTCCTCAGGTCTCGGCCTCCTGCATAGCTGGGATTCTAGGGGTGAGCTGGGGAAGGCTGCGAGGGCCTTGGCACACGCACACACACACGCACACGCACATGCACACTCAGGGACGCCCCCTGTACCCTGCCCCTGCGTCCTTCAAAGATGGTTCCTTCCTGAACGTCGCCTTCCTCTGCCACACCGATCATCAAGTGTATAATCCGCGTCAATAATTAAACCGGGGGCCAGGACCCCCCCACCCCACCCCCACCCCAGGCCCCGGGCAGCCCCTTCTGCACCAAGTGGGCATGCTCCGAGCCCGGGCGACACACAAGGGGTGAGGCAGGGCCTGGTGGAAGGACTCGGCTAGAGAAGCACAGAGGAGGGCACAGCTCCAGAGCCTGCAGAAATGGAGTCCCGTGGGGAGCAGCTGGGAAGGGGAAGGGGAAGGGGAAGCCCACAGACTTCACCCGGCTGCTCTCGTCCACTCGCCGACGTGGAATTAAGCACCTGCTGTGCGCTCGCTTCGTCACGGACACCATTCCCAGTAATGAATCGATGCAAGGTTCCCAAAGCCAAACCTACCACTCAGTCACCGCACGGACCCGGGAAAGTCACTGAGCCTCTCGGTGCCTCCGTGACCTCATCTTGAACACGGGATCGGTAGTAGCAGTTCTGTGAGGGCTCGATGAGGATCACATACGTGTTCAGCACTTGGGCTCCTGTCAGGCTCACAGTCACGAGTTACAAACGTGTGCTCATAGTAAAGATGAACACACCTAAGTTCCGATGATCGTCTAAAGAAGTAAGGACTCGTTGAACCGCCCGTCCACGTGCCAAGATCTGGAATATTACATGCCACGTTCGCCATCTCATTTATTCATCCATTCACTAAAATAAAAATACCTCGTACACGCCAAATGTCGCGCGTCCCAGAAGCATTCATTGAGCTTGTATTTCATGCCAGGTGGGAGCCAGGGATTTCATAACATCCAACTTTTCATGAATGTTCCCTGAGCTCCGTGCCCAGGGCCGCTCCGAACCAGGTGGCTCTAACCACAGAAGCGTGCTGTCTCACATTTCCGTCAGCTGGAAATCCAATATCAAAGGTGTCCTTAGGGGTGGTTTCCCCAGAGGGCTGAGGGAGAATCTGTCCCATGCCTCCCCCAGCTGCTGTGGTTTGCTGTTCCAGCCTTGCTATTCTTTAGGTTGCAGATGCCTCCCCCGCTGACCTCTGCCTTCATTTCCACATGTGGTCTCTGTGTGTCTTTGTTCAAATCTGCCCTTCTTGTAGGGAAAACGCATATCCAAATGCCCTTATTTCAGCTTGATTCCTCTCACGAAAACCCGGTCTCCAAATAAAGCCACACTGCAAGGGTCGAGGGTTTAAGGAGTCCAACATTTCCTTTGAGAGGAGAGGACCCGGCTCAAGCCAAAGGTATTCCTCACCAACAATCCCTGCAAAGAATGCCACACACGCTGTCACTCATTCAGCAGACATTTGCTCTGGTGGGAACCAGAGCAAACCAGCATCATTTTATTTCTTCCATGAATGCCCAGCCTCTATTGGGAACACTTCATAGGCAATCCATATAATCTTTAGTGCATCCTTCCACACGTTTGACAGCCGATGAGCCCTATATCTCTGGAACTCACGTCTACTTCAAACCCCGCCCTGCCACCAACGTAACCTCTGGAATTCAGCAATCTTTACTACTTCCTGGGGTCCAACTCAAGAGAAGCTCCATTCCCTCATCCCGGGCATCTAAGAGTTGCAGAGTTAATATTCTGTTTGTACTTCAGAGCAGCTAAAATGGCCAATAAATACAGACCCACAGCAGGAAAATGGACAACAATCCCACCAGTTGTTTGAAAGAGCCAGAAATAACCTGGCACTGACTAGCTGAGGGGTCATTTGGTGACAGAGCCAGCTCCAGCATGCAGAACAAGGGGAGGAAATCTCTGGCACAAATGGAAGCTTCCGTAGGATAAAGCCAGCAGAGGGAAGAACAGAAAAGTTCATCCTTAATGAGAAATGACCTTCATAACTCCCTGGGTCTCCCCAGAGCTTCCTTTGCAGAATATTACATTTTTCCATATCTAATTCCTTTCCATCTATCTTATCACTTGTGTGGAAATATTAATAAAGAGACTTTTGTTTAGGCCCTTTTCTACAGTTGCGTGTATGTGTGTTTCAGTATCAAAATATATAAAAGTGTTTTCTACTCTTTTCCTCCTTTATATCCTTCTCTCTTGTGTTGGTGTGAAGGATACTTTATATTTATCTGAGTAGTTTTTAAAGCCCATGGGTTAGGCTGACACCCTGAGCCTTTGCCTGGAGGTAGGAGGCCGGGCACACGCCTCTTGGCCTACCCAGTGTTCTAAGCACAGCTAGCACTAACCAATCCCCCGGATTGGGCCTGAATCTCCATGCCTAGCTCTAGGTCTCCGGGAGTAGGCTACAGTTCACCCCACCCACTCTCCCATCCCACTCTTCTTCACCTTTGGGAGAGACCTTGTTCTCCGCTGGCTGCGAATCCCTGGTTTCACCTTGTCTGGCACCATTTCTGCCCTGTCTGTCACTTTAGCTCCGGTCGTGGCCTTGACTGTGCAGCTCGAAACTCAGCACAAGCCATTTCATGTCGGGCTTTGAGTTCCTGGAGCTTCCCTCGCTCGCTTGCCGTCTTGAGCCAAGTGAGGCACAGTTTCCTCTGTGTGCAACAGAGCTGGTCACGCCCAGCTACCCGGCTGCCATGGGAACGAACGGGAGGAAACGCCCCAAACGCGATTGCTAACGTAGGGCGGCAGAGCAGTCTGTGGAAACTAGCCTGAAACAGGTTTGGGCTCCTCGGCTCTTCGTGTGTGTGTGTGTGTGTGTGTGTGTGTGTGTGTGTGTGTGTGTGTGCGCGCGCGCGCCTCTGTGCGTGTGTACTGAACTTTACGTGAGGGTCTCATGCTCTACCACCTGAGCTCCACTTCAAGGGTTTTGCTGCTTAGGAGATGAGAGTCTCATGGATCATTTTTGCCCAGGCTGGCTTTGAACTACTACGATCCTCAGATAGCCACCGCTTCGGTAGCTAGGACTGCAGTAGCCACCTGTACCCTGCTATAAATAAATGTTCTTAAAGAAGTGACCACCATGGCCACAGAGAACTCAGGGCCTGGGCTCCGTCCCTGATCTTTTGTGCCCAAGGCTACTACTCTACCACTTGAGCAAGAATCTCATGACTTTGTTTTCCCCCCAGGCTGGCTTTGAACCACAGTCCTCAGACCCTCAGCTTCCCGAGTAACTGTGATGGCAGGTGTTCTGGGAGCCAGGGTTAAGAGCCAGCCCCGCCACCATTGGCGCTTGTCCTCGGGGCCCTCATTGGCTTCCACCAAAGGACGGGCGCTCCCATCCGCAAAGCTGGGGAGCCTGGCCGCGGAAGGGAAAAGCCCCCAGGTTCCTTCCTGAGTGAGAGCCTCGGGCAGAGACCTTGGATCCAGCCCCTCTGCCAAGGGCTGCCTTCCAGTTCGGCATTTTCTCCTGGCACCTGGGTGGCAAAGCAGTAAAGATAATAATAATAATAATAATAATAATAATAATAACCCGCGTCAGCTCTGTGGCCGGCTCCACTCCCCGGGGAGGACCTGACCCTTTGTGGGCAGTAATCCCGCTGGCAATTAAAGCGCTGGATGGTGGTGGCCGACGCCGGAGCTCGGTTGGGTGTGTGAGGCAGAAGGGGGTGCCGGCTGGGCCGCAGCCTCTCGGTGGGAACCCGGACTCCGGGCCAGCTGTCCAAGCGGGGGGGGGGGGGGGGGTACCAGCTTCCTTCGGCACTGAGGCTGGAGAGGACGGTGGGAAGGCAGTGTACAGAAACTAGGTCGCAGGGAGAGCAGCTGCAGGCAGGAGGGAGAAAATGCAGAAACACGTTAGTGCTTTCCTTCTCACCTGGAACAGTCTTCAGCCATGAAAAAGACAGCTGCTTCCCCGTTCACTGGCAGCCAGTCCTGCGGAGGGAGGCACGGGTGGGTGGGCTCCACCAGGATACCCCGGGAGGTGGAACGTTGCAGGCTCTGTCCACCAAAGGGACGCCCACCCGTGCATGAGCTTTCCGTGACTGCGACAACGTACCTTATGCAAGCAACCTAAAAAGAGACTTTCATTTTGGCTCAAGAGTTTCGACGTGTCCGTCCATTGCTCGGCCAGGTTGTCTTGGGGCCTCCATTGAGGCAGAGCATAGCAGCGTCAGGGAAAATATGGAAGGAGAACCTGCCCACCTCCTAGCAGCCGGGAAGGACCAGGGGAGGGACGGTGACAGGGACAGGGAGCAAAGAGAGGTGTTGGGGCCCCAATATGCCCTTCAAGAGCCTGTCCAGTGACTTCCTCCAACTAGGCCACACCCCGGAAAGTTCCCACCCCCCCGCCCCAACCCCCCGCCCAAAAGTGCGATCACTGGGGGACCAATCCTTCAACAGAACTCTAGCCCCGTTCCAGATCCAAACCGTAGTTCACAGAGCACACCACGGACTAGTCACGCCCTGATCGCGGGCTCCTCCCGGGAGCTCCTCTTAATGGCAGGCACCGTCTACCCTTCTGTAATCCTCACCGTGGATTTCCAGGTCTTCTTTCCCCAGTCTGCTAAAAGACAGAGAAGCTCAACTCATATCATCACGTGAACAAACCCAGTATGTGGTGAAATTAGATGTGAACCTTGTTCCAAGTAAAAACCCATAAAAACCCCACACTGTGCCTACCCTTCAGTTCGCTGTGATGATCACCACTGATGGGCTGAGGCATAGCACTGTGCTCAGTATTTCATAGCCACTCCGTTCTCCAAGCAATTCCCATCAGAGCTGTGCACTGGTCGCTCATGCCTGTAAGCCTGACTGCTCTGGAGGCTGGGATCTGAGGACCACGGCTTGAAGCCAGCCCAGAGAGAAAAGTCGACGAGAATGAGACTCTTACCTCCAATGAACCACCAAAAAGCCAGAATTGGACCTATGGCTCCATTGGTAGAGTTCCAGTGAGTGAAAAAGCTAAAGGACACCATCCAGGCCCTGAGTTCAAGCCCTAGTACTTTCATACAAAAAATATTTAATGATAATACCCCAAGACCTGTGTCCCAGCCTTGCTGTTGGTGAAGAACGCTGAGGCACTGCCAGGTTAAGCGTATTGCTTCTGATCACTCGGTAAATAGCCAAACCAGAATTTTTAACCAATTTCCTGATTTGGGATTCCTTGCCGTGTGAACGTCTCTCATCTTTAGAGAAGATCCCTTATCTACACCTCATCCCTCATCAGAGATCAGCAGACTCCCCAGAACTCAAGGGACTTTCTCATGGGTGGCTAGTTCTGATCTACCCCTCCCTCCAACAATGGCTCTGACTCCTATTGTCGATCAAGGATGATTGGCTGCTCTTGGCTATAATCTCATGGTCATGGCGTGGTGTATTCAACCCCAGTTCCTATTAGAAACCTAGCCTGCAACTTCTGAACAACCCCCCCCCCCCATGTATCACTGACTTTTTGGTGGGCGGGGTGGTGTTAAGAGTTTATATCAGCAAAGCAGGCAATGTTAAAGAGGGCAAAGGCAAAGGCTTCTCCAGAGCTTAAGAGCCGCCTCATCATGGGACCTCCCTACTAGCTACTGTTCCTCAAAGAACACATGGGGTGCATAGTACTCCCTCTCTTTACCTTCCTTTTCTCTGCGGCATCCCACAATGTCCTACTCGAATCCTGTGTCAAAAGATGTAAGTTGGTGTCCTTTAAGGTTTTCCCTCCCTCTGCACCCCAAAGGAATTTCATCTCCTCCCCCTACAACAAGATTGAAGTGACAGCTGTTAAAATAGATTAATTCATACTTGATGGACTAAAACAAAAATGCCACACACACTGCCCTCCATCCCTCTCTGAGGATGGAAAGGAAATGTGTCCCTTCGCGTTGCTGGTCCGGGAACAGAAACAAGTGGCCCTGTGTTGAGATGAGATTCAGAACCCAGGCTGCAGGTGGGTCATCCTAGCTAGTTGGGAGGCTGAGATCTGAGGAGCGTGGTCCCAAGCCCGCCCAAGAAGAAAAGTCTTCGAGATCTTTATCTCCAATTAATAAAAACAAATCTGGACGTAGAGAGCTTTGGTTACATGTGGCAGAACACTAGCCTTGAGTAAGAAAAGCTAAGGGACCATGCCCAGACCCGGAGTCCAAACCCCAGTAGCAGCAAAAATTAAAAATAAATGAACAAGCGCACAGGCTGTAATCAGAATCCTAGGTCTAAACTGCCTCAACGACTTACCTGCTAAGCCTCAGTATTTTCATCAAGAAAGTGAAAAGGACAGTGATGCCTACCTAGCTTATTGAGATTATCGACCAGTTTAATCACTAGATTACTGAAAGGATTGAGTACAATGATGTGTTGCAAGTGCCGGTCAAAGTCAGGCACCAAGGACTCATGCCTGAAATCGTAGGTATTGAGGAGGCTGAGATCCGGAGGATTACATTTCAAAACTCGCTCAGGAAAGGAAAGTCCATCTCTAAAATAGAATGGGCAAAAAGCCAAGCTGAAGGTGTGGTGGTTCGGGTGTTACTGAGCCAGCTAAGCGAGCCAAGCCAGTGCAAGACCCAAGGCCCTTGGTACGGGGGTGGGAGGGGGGAGGGGCTGAAGTAATCTTATAATGCAACATCGTTATTAGGTTTCTATATTATCTTTTTCCAACCACAGCACTTTCTGTCCCTTCTTTCTCTCTCTCTCTCTTTCCTTCATGCATTCATTCGTTCATTTATTATGCTTTTCTGAGACAGGTTCCCACTGTGAAGCCCAGGCAGGCCACTAGGTCAAGATCCTACTGCCTCAGCATCCTGAGAATTAGAATGATCTCTGGCACCATCTCTAGTCTTCTCTAAGGCTCTACTTTTGTTTGGTGCAGTTCCACTAGGGCTTGAATCAGTACCTAACACCCAGTAGGCAGTGGACCAAGATTTTCCCAGACAGTGAATGGGTGGAAGGATGGATGGAAAACTGAATCAACAATAGGAGGATTTCCTCCTCTCCAGAAGGACATCGTGAATCATTCCTAGTGTTTACTGGTTTGATTTCTATTTCTTACTAATCACCGCGTATTTTCTTGTTTTCTGGGTGCTGCTGACAGAAGAAAGTACAGTCAGTTCTGCTATGGAACCCCATATGTGCTCTGGAAAATCTCTGTGCTATGCAAATGCACCCGCAAAATTAAAACAAATGGAACACAGAATTAAGGGAGAGAAAATAGAGTTAGGGGTATAACACCAAAACTTCACTAATGACACATTCTTTAGAAAAAAAGGCACCTAAAAAATTAGCAGTACTATCCTATTAAATAGTTAAATGCTATTACATGAATTAGACTTGAATCTTGAGGAAGACATGCAGATTTCTGGTGGAAGGGATGTCACTGGGAACTGGAAGAACCAGCTGCATTTGTAACCCACGGGAAGTTGGATAGGCAGGTGTGGTACATAACGTACATTAAGCTGAGGAGGCTGCTAGGTGTTGCTTAATGCGTGTGCATACATGCGGGTGCACACTGTGTGTAGTCTTACACCAGAAAAAATTCTAACTGGGTCTTGCCATTACCCTAAGGCTTCTAATGGGAGGAGTAGAACCTTAGGCTCATATTATTTCTTAGCAGAGACTGCATGAGGTCAAATTCATACCTCTAAAATAATCATTGTAGAAGAACCAAAGGTAAGGTTTTTGTTGCTGTTGTTTTATTTGGTTTTGTTGTGTTCATTCCAGCACTGGGACTTGAACTTAGGGCCTGAACACCACCCCTTAGCGTATTCACTCAAGGCTGGTGCTCTACCAGCCACTCCTCCACTTGCAGTTTGGTGTGGCTAACTGGAGAGAAGCGTCTCGTGGACTTGGTGGTTGCTCAGGCTGGCTTTGAATAGCAATTTTGATCACTGAGCCTTCTGACTAAGTAGGATTACGGGTGTGAGCCACCAGCACCCCAGAAATGCAAGTTGTGTTGATGCTTGCATGTTCCTGTTTGTTAATGCTCTCATTATTTATGCTTCACACACACACACACACACACGCTGGAGGTGGAAGACTAACCTCTTCGCATCCTTCCCTCCCATCTACTTTCAATAAGCACTTATTGATCTCCTTCTATAAATTAGATTGTCCTGACATCACAGAATTATATTTCATCTCAAGACAAAAGCAAATCATGTACAAAACATTTACAAAAACGTCAAATGGTGGATTCTGCACCTAGACTAGAGGCATTTATAAGTTCAGTAATGTTGAATCCCCTCCCTCCATGATTCAAGTCAACTCTCGCTGAAACAAATGACACAAAAGTCTAGAGCTATTTCCTGCTCACCGCCTGCCACAGACACAGGAGCATTTGCCTCTGTTGCAGTAGAGTGCTAGGTTGGCAGACAGAGAAAGCCCAGCACGGTGTAAGGACCCAGTAGAGCACCGGAAGCCAATGTGAAGAATGCATTGGTCTTGAGTGGGTCTAGGTTTTCTCCCTGCTCGAAGGAAAATTCTTCCTTGTGCTGGAACTTGGGGACAACAGAATGATAAATTACCTCTCTCCCTGTTCAACCTTCTTCTGGAGCCTTCTTGTTTCTTTTAGCAAAATTTCAGACCCATCATGATGACCTAAAAGGCCCAGCAGGATCTGACTCTGGCCACATTTCACGTCACCCTCCTCCCTTCCACAGAAGTCTAGCCACACTGGCCCTGAATTTAACGAATTCTTCCTCTGAGCCTTTGCACTGGCTGTTCCTTCCAACTATAACGCTCTCTAAACATGTGTTATCTCAGCATGCTCCTTTTATTCCAAGCTTTGAGCATAATCTGTGATTGCAGTATGTATGTGTTCCCTCTTGCAGCTGTAACAAATTACTGCAAGCTGGTGCCTTCAAGCAACTAAGATTCATTCCCTAGTCGTTCCGAAAGCTGGAGGTCTAACGTGGGTGGGACCACTCACTGCATTTCGTCTGAGACTCTGAGAGCAGTTTATATTTCCTGGGTCTTTCCCACCTCGCTCTCGGCTCCTTCCAACTTCAAGCCTGTCAGTCGTAGCAGTTTGACCTCTGTTTCCATCTTTATATCTTTTCCTCTGACTTTGACCCTTCTGCCTTCCCTTTCTAAGGATTATTTTTATTACAGTAGGCTCACCTGGATAATCTGGAGTGAATTCCCCAACTCCAAGTTCTTTCACATGTTCCAGGGATAAAAGTGCGGACACTTCCGTGGGGGGAGGGACGGAAGGTACAAGAATTATTTAACCTGCCACACTTATTTACCTGCCTCCTTGTTTACCATCTATCTCTATTCTAAGCTCTATGAGACTAAGACCTTATTTATCTTCCTCAGTACTGTCCTCCCTAAACCCACCAGGATTTCTGGCATATCATGTAATCAGTAACTTCTTTGAGAATAAAGGAATTGATGACTAGAGGAGTTGAATAAATTTGTAACCAATTTCCATTGTTAAAATGACATAAGGAACTCTCAGCGAGGCTTATACCTGTAATCCTAGCTACTCAGGCAGATGAGATCTAAGAATCATGGTTGAAAGCCAGCCCAGGCAGAAAAGCCCATGAGACTCTTGTCTCCAATTAAACTCCAAAAACTAGAAGTGGGGCTATGCACCAGCTTTGAGTGAAAAAGCTAAGGCCCTAGGTTCAAGTCCTAGTACTGGCAAAAATAAAAGCTCTTCCAGTAAGAAGACAGGAGCACCAAATTTGCTCTAAAGCTTGCATCTCGCTATGTGACTTGAGGCAGCTTGCTTCACTCTCTGGGTCTCTGTGGTAGTTTCTATAAAATTTAATACTACGAAAAATACTTCAGAGATATTATAGGTATTAAATAAGATTAGGAGTAGGAGAAAGCACTTGGAAACTGTACAGCATCCACAGTTAAGATAATTACTGTTACATAGATTATAGATGAGCAAGACTGAGTCTAATGTGGAAATTACAACATAAATAACTAATGCGAGGCATATGCACACCTTACTTCTGCGGCTGGGTGCTGGGTGAGCGTGGTTATCTCGGCGAGACCGAGAAGACGTGGTGATGGGTCCTGAAGAGTGACCCGAATGGTGGCAAGGAAAGGCAAGGAATAGGAAAAGGCGAGTCGCTGCCAGAAGCCACATACAAATAAATCCCTGAGAGTGTCACCAAGCAGAAAGGGGAGATGCTAGAGGACCCATTTTCAACGACTACCTGGCTTGTTAAAATTGATTAAAGATAAAAGGAGAAATAGAGATCTCTGTCTGTGGCATTAAATTACTCCTTAGACAAGCAGGTCTGTGAACCACAGACTTTCCTTGACGCAATATCTGAAATATCCAAAGACATGATTTCCATTTATAAAGAAAATTCTTTTTCAAACTCCACTAAAAGCCAGTTTCATTGAGAAATGTTCGACATTGCTGCGTGGCTTTGTGAAATCCCTCTTATTGATGTGTTAGGAAGGGCATCACGGCACTCGGCAAAAATAAATCAGGCCCGGCTTTATTTCCTGTCTAGGAAGTGGGGGTGGCATATACTGTTTGCATCTTCAACATTTTTAAGTGTTTGAACATTTTGTAATTAATTTAGAAGAAGGAAAAAAAAAAAACCAGAAAGCCTCTGGATGAGGTAGGCATGAGCAGGAATATTGTTCCCTTGGCTTCTCGGCTTTGTGACTCTAGCAAGTCAGATAAAGCTGTGACTGAGCCCAGTGGTCACATTCATGACTATCTTCCTGCAGACACAGCAGGTTTGTGCACCCTCCACGAGGGGAGAGGCCAAACTTCAACTGTGTCGACGAAACAAGGGTGGAATTGGCTATCACGATGGAAGGAGCACCTGCCTTGAGTCTCCTCTGGCTTCACTTGGATCCTCCTCTAGCTCTATTAGCCCAACAGCCTTGAGATCTCAGGCAAATCATTTAACTTCCTGGACTTCGTTTTCCTCTTTGTAGAATGCCATGATAGTAGCTCTGCCTGGATTCATTGGGGTTGAGAGAACCAGACAAAGGGCTACCTCAGGGTTCAGGGTGGAGAGAAGCAAGACAGGGCAAGACACAGAGTCTGGAGCCAGAAGCCTTGAGACAGTTCCAAGGCCAGTTACTGGAGGCGAATACAACACAAGGTTCTTTCCTCACTTAACTCTTAGTGGTATGCATCTGTTCCAAGCCAGGCATTGTTAAGAATGCTGATTCAGGACTACCCTAGGCATATACTAATCATTGCCAATGACACTGAGATTCCACCTCACCCCAGTTAGAATGGCCATTGTCAAGAACACCAGTAACCACAGATGCTGGCGGGGATGTGGCCAAAAGGGAACGCTACTACACTGTTGGTACACTCTGCAAAAGCAGTATGGAGGTTCCTCAAAGGACTAAACATAGAGCTCCCCTATGACCCAGAAACCTCACTTCTGGGCATTTACCCAAAGGATCACAAGTAAGGTCATAGTAAAGCTACCAGCATTATTTACCATAGCTAAAATATGGAACCAACCCTGATGCCCCTCAATAGATGAATGGATTATGGATTAAGAAAGTGATACACACACACACACACACACACACACACACACACACACAATGGAATTCTATGCTTCCATCAGACAGAATGGCATTTCCCCATTCATAAAGAAATGGAAAGACTTGGAAAAAATCGTATTAAGTGATGTGAACCAGACCCAGATAAACACAGACAATAGCTCAATAGCTATGTACATATGATTATATAAGATGATGCTAAGTGAAATGAACTCCAAGATATGGAAACAAGAGGGCTTTCATTGCTGTTGTTATTTTTAATGCAGTATGTGAAATTTTTCTTTTTCCTTTCATTTTTCTTTCCTGTGGTTTACCCCCTGTTGTTACTGAATTGATTTTGGTGCCCTGCGTATTGTATATACGTTTGTCTGAATTAAGGAAGGGAAGGGGGAACATCAAAATGGTGAGACAAAGGACAAAGGGTGAACCAGTGCAACACCAACACCCACAAGATAATATTTTGGAAAGTAACTGTGCAACTCGGAGGAGGGGGCCTGGGGAGGCCAGAAGGTAGGAGAAAAAGGAGGGAGGAGGTAACAAGTTTGACAAGAAATATACTCACTGCCTTGCGTATGTAACTGTAACCTTGACAATACAATTAAATTTAAGAAATAAAAGGATGCTGATTCAGGATGAACTGGGCTGTGAGAGCTGGTTTTAAGAGCAAGGCAGCAGGCCAAGCTGTTCAACAAGTGGTCAGGTGGCTGAAGGTACAAGGAGCCTCCATTGCACCTTGTAGATGCAGCCAGCAAGGATAGAGACGCCTGAAGTCAAAGCGACCATGGTTTCCTAAGTAGGCCCCATCCTGTCTTTTTTACTTCCTGGGTTATAGCACCTCATCCAGGGCCATCAAGGTAGACTTGGCTATGACCAGCCAGTAGGGGGAGCCTGAGAGGGTCCTTCTCGAGGCCAGAGCCAGGGGAGCAAGGACCCAATGTCCAGGTCCTAGCTTAGAGAAACCACCTGTCTCCGAGACCACAGGACTGGGCTGGCACCCCAGTGGTCAGATGCGCGGATGGATGCGGCCAGCTTCAAGCGTGGGTAAGGGGGGCACATCTTGGCCAGGCCGACTCTCGCTTTTCTAGTCCCCCTGGTAGGGATGGTTAGCCAGGCTAACTGGAGCAGAGTAGGACAGAAGAAAAGAGTCTGATGAAGGCCCCCTCACAACCGTGACTTCTCCACAAGTATGCCTGAAATTCATGTGTGAGAGAGAAAAGCGTCCATTCCACTTCGAGCTTATTCTCCTTAATAGTGATGAGTTGTTAGGTACGCGTTAGCAAGACATAAAAATTATGATCGTGTGTAACAACAATAATAAAAAAAGGGTTTAAATGTGTATAGCACTGTATACTTTACAAATGCTTGCTCATTCATTAGCTTATGGGAATCTTGTAATAGGCCCCCTGAGAAAGTCAACATGAAGGCTGTTTTCCAACTTCCTGCGTAAGCAACTGGCTCAGAGAAGTAAAGTGATTGGCCCAAGAGCACACGGCTAGTCCAAGATGAGATCTTCATCACAAGTCCAGGGCTCTTCCCAAAGCCTTCCAAGAGAAGTTTGATTACCCTCAGATATGACCTCTGCTTTGCTCCTTGCCCTGAAATTGTCCCCAAAGCCAGTATTTGGGATGTGTCAGAGAGGCCCAATGGATGGGCCATCAAACCTAAAGTGGCTTCCACCAGCCCCTCTGATGACAAAGGAAAATCCTGTTTATTACATTTGAAACACATGGATGGTGACGTTCTGAGCCCAAAACGCTCACGCTATAAGTAAAACCAAAGGCAGGAGCCACAGAATTCCAGACTCCTTCGGCGACAATTTGGGGACCACTCTGCTAACAGCTTCAAAGCCAGATGTGTCCATTCAGGAGCAAACGTACTGCAAAGCAACAGGTATCAGAACTAGAAGGAGTAACAACCCAGAGAAAGCCCATGGGGAGGCAAATGGAGAAATCGAGAAGGATAAGAGACAACAGAAGAGGAAGAATGTGTGGTAGAACGGGGAAGAAAGGGAAATGAATAGAGCCAAGGTGGAAAGAGGAAGGAAGAAATGAAAAAGAGGAAACAAGAAAGAAGGTAGATTGAGAGCAAAGGGAGAGGGATGCAAGAGAGAAGGGGAGAGGAAGAAAGAGGGAGGGAGGGAGGGAAGGAGGGAGGGAGGGAGGGAGAGAGGGAGGGATGGAGGGAGGGACGGAGGGAAGGAAGGAGGGAGGGAAATATGCCTGTCTTTGAGTAACAAGATGGAAAGCATTTATTTTTAAAAAGCTGCTTCAATATCTTCTTTTCCAGTCCCCCAAATGTAAATTCTTCCTTGTCCTCCGGAGTTAATCAGGCTTAAGCCAATTCTAAGCCCTGCAGGGCTTGGTTTAACTACAACAAAGAGTATGTCCAAGGAAGCTGACCCCTGTCCAGTCGGTATGTAAAGAGGACAGGAGCTTAAGGAGCTATCCTCACCCAGGCGAGACGCCAGCGCGAAACAAAAGCGGCTCAGAGCTCAGCCTTCTCGGCAGGGAAGAAAGCTGCTGCGCCCAAACAAGGAAGAAAGGCCCCCTAATACCTCACAGGCCCCCCCGGCATCCCTGGTACCTCTACAGCCCAAGGCCAGAGGAAGGGGTAGGGGGAAGGGCTCACAGGCTGGATGTCCATTGGCTGAGGGGCAACAGACCGAGGGGGGGAGCCTCAAGGCAGCTGCTTTGTCCACTGTGGCCTCGGCTGCAGTGGATGCAGTCCCTTAAGACAGAGCTCTAGAACTTGCTCTAGTAACACCCACTGTTACACGCTCTCATTGGGCTTGCACTGGGTACTAAGACTTTATTTGAACCCAGGGAGTTTGCCTCCTAATAAAATACTTGTATATTCTGTAGCTTACAAGGACTCTAAGGTCAAGAATGTGGAAAGGGTAGAGAAACCATGCCCTCCTGGCTCCTCGAGGCCACTAGCAACTAACACGGAATTCACAGGGTGCCTTGCCAAGGAAGTCACTAGGAAGCATAAGTAACACATTCAAGACATCTCAGCTGGCAATGAGCTGAACAGGAATTTGAGCCCCTCAACTATCCTGAAGCCAGGCGCCCACGCCTCACACCTGTAATCCTAACTACGTAGGAGGCTGAGATTTGAGGATCGTGGTTCAAAGCCAGCCTGTCAGGAAAGTCTGTGAGACTCCTGTCTCCAAGTAGCCACTAGAAAACCAGAAGGGGCTGTGGCTCCAAGTGGTAAAGCACCAGCCTTGGGTGAAAAAAGCTCAGAGATTGTATCCAGGCCCTAAGTTCAAGCCCCATGACTGATGAAAAAAAATAAAAATGAAGCCCTCGGTCTCTCATTTCTACATTTACTTATTGTTTTCTTAAATCTGGAAAAAAGTTAAAGCTATAGCTCACACCCAAGCCCATGCAGCCTTATTTATTACATGCGGGACACTGTCGGCTCTCCTCTATTCTGTTACAGCTTTGGTCTCTGAGAGCTGTCTCTTTCAAGAGTACTTGATCAGAGCAGTGTATGAATGACTGATTGCTTCATAAGATAATTTCATCAGGGAATGCAGAGCGATCCAGGATTCTTACTTGCATATGGGATATGAGTCTTTCTAGGAGAAAAAAAATGTCTAATAAAACCTTATAGCCTCTAATCAACTTCCAACGTGCTATAATTTGGACCCTATCCCACCCTTACCACTGCCACCCGTGAAGTAAAATTAAATAAGGTAGGGCCTTTAGTCTCCAAGGACAGAAATCAACAGACTCACACAACCCCTCGAGAGAGCAAACCAGGAGCAGAGTCCAGACACACCAGCGCCCTACCTCCTGGATCCCACATTCATGGGTATCTTACGGAGCTCCGTGACGCCAGGCATTACTACAAACGAAGGCTATCATCTTATTCCACACCATCTTTTAATCCTCTATACCACGGGCACCGGGTAGCTGGTTCTCCTGGACTACCAAATTGCTGACCGTGCTGACGGAGGCAGCAGGCTGAAGGCCCCATGTGGTTGTCCTAATGTGACAGACTTAAAGCTCTGTTGTTGCCGTGAGAGAGGACACCCTCAAGACACCAGCCGCCGGTGTCTGAGTCAAGAGGCCGGGTGAGAATTCCAAGGCTGCAGTCTTTTTAACGAAGTGAGCCTGGCAAGGTCATCTAGCCTCTGCATAAGGGAAAAGAAACTATGGGGAGAGCCAACGGGTGTCGTGGTGTAGAACTAAAGAAAGGCCTCACTCGTTTCGTGGATAAAGGGATGCTTTTCTGTAGTCTGTCAAGAACAGGTTCATAATGATTTTCCTTCGTCCAGGTGGTTGGCACGAGGTGAAGCTGCTCTGCCAGCCGGGTTGGGAAAGTGCCTGGGAACCGGGTGTGGGCCGGGGGCTGGTTCTCCTAGGGGAGGTTGTGAAAGGGAGTTGGCCTGGAGATGTTGGACCAAGGGTGAGCTGGCTGTCCTCGCTTGCCCGGGGCAGGGCTCTGAGGGACGGTTGGTTCCAGGTGGCTGCTGAACTCTTACGGGTGATCAGACTTCCCCAACTCTCACCTCAGCATGCAACTGCGGGGCCCTTTCCTTGGACTCCCAGCCATCGCCACAGTCGGGGCTGACATCCGGAGCTAGTCGTGGTGGCATAGGTCCGTCATAACGCCAGCACTCGGGAAATGGAGGCCCAGACGAATGAAGGAGGGAAGGGATGAATCCCAATATCTACACTGACCATGGTGCAGGGATCCGCTCGTTCCCAATTCTCTTTAGGCCTCGAGTGGAAAAGAAGGGCCAAGTGTGCATTTATTGTGTGTCTAGGTGTGTAGTTTTTCATTTGTTTTATTAAGTAGTTACACAAAGGTCCATGCATGCCAGAAGCCACCTTTGGAGTACAGCACATCCTTTTTCAATTGTCCTTGTGAAGCAGTTGTACAAAGGGGTTGCAATGCCATGGCAGGTGGAGTTCACTGCTTCACAGTCAATGTCACCCCTTCCTGGTTCTTCCCTCTTCCCCCCTCCCATCTTTACCCTCATTTCGTAATTCATGTTTTACAACGTGCACCTTCACTATAATAACTACTTCTGCTCACGCTTCCTCCCTCTGTTCCTATGCCCTCTCCCTTTTCCCCACCCCCTGAAGCACGCTTCTGCTTCCTGGACTTCACTTTGGTAAACAGTTCTTTGGTTGGTCAGAGGAGTTATGCTTTGGGATCCCTCCCCTGAGTCTACCCTTCTCTAGTCAGTTTGTTGGTGTGCAAATCCAGTGAGCCCTGTATATATGTTGCCATCCATGCCTACCTGGTGTTTGGATCTAGCTTCCACGTCGGAGAGCAAACGTGTGCCGTTTGTCTCTCCGAGCCAGGCTTACTTCACTTAACATGATTTGTTCTAGAGCTATCCATTTCCATGCAAATGACATAATATTATTCTTTCTCCGCGGGCAAGTAAATTCCATTTTCTTGATCCACTCAACCACTGTAGGGTATCTGGGCTGTTTCCGTTACTGAGTCAACTGCCCCCAGTTCTCCTGTGGACTCAAGAGGAAAGGAAAGGTTCCATGTGCGTTTTAAGGATCGTCGCCGTATTAGGTCGCGGGTAATTTTTTTTTAAACGTTGAGGTAATATCAAACAGAATCTCACATGTGAAGATTCAAACTCTTGGGGTTTTTTTTCCTTAGCAAAATGAGCTTTGGCAACTCTCTACACCATCCCTCTCCTCCCACCAATGATCACGTGAGCTAATCACGAGTAGCCACTGTGTAACAGGGGCAAGACGACTCCAGTTTGCCTCAGTCACACAGCTGCATACCCCCCTGCCTTCCAGCTGTGTGGGAGTAACTAGAACCCTCCGTGACCGGGTTCACAAGCTACGAAATCAGGAGATCTGGGTTTTAATACGATTGCTACCAGGTATTGACTTCGGGGCTTTGACTGCGTAAATGTCCTAACCTCTCTGAGCCTCAGGTTCTTCATCTTGAAAATAGACCCATGAGGGAGGGGGTGGTAGAGTTCAAAAGGAAATGTACTCTCTGCCTGACTTACGTAACGATAACCTCTCTGTGCATCCCCTTTACAATAGAAGTTGTCTTGGGGATTGGAAAGCACATTAGAGAAATCACTCAATAAATATGAACTGTCATTAGCGCTATCATCATGACTGTCACATTCATTCGGGATTTCCTGGGTGTCACTGGAAAAGATTGGACACCGCAGGACCAGTGGTCACCCTCAATCAACCTGGGCCCCAGGTGGAGCGTTCCTGTCACTACAAGCAGAAAGGCATAGGTCAAACCAACACTTAGTGGACTAGAAAGGAATTGCTACATTCGGTAGATAAACAGGTGGACCACAAGTTTCCTTTCAACATGAAAATTGACATAGTCGTATGGTCATAGATGGCATTTTTCACATCTCAATTTTATCACATCCGCACATCTGTTCCATGGAATAGATGTTGTTATTATTGTCCCCGTCGTACAATCGGGGAAAAAAAAAATTATTGAAATCGGGGAGGTAAGTAACTTGCCAACGGCCTCAGGAAAGTAAATGCAGGAGAGTAAAGGCAGGATAAAAGACTTCTTTCCATTCCTTCTCACGAGAGATTGTTTCTTTCTTGATGACTGAGGAAGCTTCTGGAAGTCATCTCCCAAAGTGGCATTAAAACACAGCTATCCATGGTGGAAGTCAATTGTTAAATAAGAAAAACGTGTGCTCCTTAATGGACAGAATCCTTTCTAGGGCACCAGGGATCCAACACCCAGACCAAATTGATCTGGACTGGACTGGATTCTTTTGTAGAAGCCAATACACTGCTCTTGTATCCTTGGCACCCATCTCAGTGTTACCGCAGTGCTTTGCCTTCCTTTATCTGCTGAAGGGAAACCGTCACCATACTGCTTGATATTCTTGCTAGAAAACTAAATGAGTTCCCACAGGTGAACTCGTGATCTTGAACCACAATAGCAAGATGCCACAGAATGGGTAACTTCGAGAATAAACGTTTACTTTTGCACAGTTCTGGAAACGGGAGGTCTAGCATTAAGATGTTAACCTCTCCCATGCTAATGAGAGCTCTCTTCCTGGCGTGCAGATGGCTGCTTTCTTTCTGGCTTTACACGGAAGAGAGAGAGAGAACCATCTCTGTTCCTCTCCTCCTCTTCTAAAGCCACCCATCCGCTCATGGGGTCCCACCCTCAAGACCTCCTCTAACCCTACATTCTTCCCAATGTATCCATCTCCAGTATCATCACGCTGAAGGCCAGGCTTCAGCAGACGAGTCTGGAGCTTGACCAGGGGAGCACAGTTCAGTACAGTGCAGTATTTGTCTGGCACATGACAGTGCTATCTATGTGCTGGCTGTTTTGCTAACAACCGCTACTCTCTCTATTTTCCTTGAACTTCACATTCACTTAGAAGTTCATACTCTTTACGATCCTATCCGAAGACGTGTTTTGGACTGCTGATTGGTTCAGATAAAAGCCAATTCAAATAGAAGCCATGGAAAGGAAAGGAAGGAAGGGCAAATGAACGCATGAGATTACAGTCTGGATGCCCATCTAGACATCTGTCGCCATTAGACAACCCGCACAGGCAGGCTGGCAGGGGCTGGAGGAGAGAGCAGATGGCACTCAAATCCACCCACTCTGCGGAGCCAGAGCACCTCCCACCTCCTCTGAGGAGCGATGTGGCTTCACCCTGGCACCCAGGATGATGAGAACACTTTCCAGAGAGCCAGCAGACCTGCTGATTCTACGCCCCGAGAAGCACTTGCTGTGCAACCTTGGGAAAAACACTTGTCCCTACCCAGCCTGTGTTCTCACTCACTCAAAGGAAAGGTCGGTTTCTTTGTTCTGGAAGTTCCCTTCCAATCCTATGAGGGGCAGGTATAGCTTCTGAGGGAAAAAGCTGCAGACAACCTTTAGACAGACCTGGGTCTGAGTACTGGTTCAGCCTCTTTCTAGCCCTGTGACTTTGCCCAAACTCATAACCTTTCTGGGACTTGTTCGTTTCAAGGATCAGACTTTTACCCTTTCAGCGTCTCCTCTGATCTGTCAGTCAATTTCATTCCCTGATTTCTCCAACCAGGGGTGCAGCCCCTGTGCCTTGGAGCAATACTTTGTCTCTGGAGAAGGCAGTGAACTCACTTTGCTTTTCCTTCAGATACTTCTGTGCTTTCATCTTCTGTGTGTTTGAAAAGAGCCATACCACCTTCAGGCTGGTTCTCAGTCACTGATGTTTTGACAGTGCAGGAATGCCATGACAAGTACTTTTAAGGCATTTCCAAGGCCATCAGAATCCAGCCAGGAAAACATCCTTTGCCTGTATCGCCATGCCTCCTTCCCTTCGCTGTCTCCATGCTCACATACTGATGGCCCTTTAGACAGAGTGAAAGAAAGCAAAGATGGTTAGATCAAACACCAAGTGCAGCACAGGCAGTTCTTAACCTGGAGAGAGAGAGAGAGAGAGAGAGAGAGAGAGAGAGAGAGAGAGAGAGAGAGAGAGAGAGAGAGAGAGAGAGAGAGAGAGAGAGAGAGAGAGGACAAATCATCACTTGGGGCATCCTCTGAAAACACACAGGAAAGAAAGGCAGGATGGAGACACTGAAGAGCTTAGAGAAGGAAAGACACTCTATTCCGAAGCTCCATATGCAGCCATAAGCATCACATTGTCTGAGCGAGATGCCTAAGTATAACTTAAAACAAACTAAGTTCATCATGTTTTACGTGAGTAGATCTACCCCACTCCACTGCAAAAAACAAAAACAAAGTTCCATTTCGAAACAAAAGCCCACATGAGGAGGTCCACATGACCTTTAGAAGGTCCTCATTGCTTATAGTGAAAGTTCCTCCCATCTCTTGGCTTACACCTGCCCCAAGAAGGTCTTAAGATAGGAAACTAGTATTGGAGCCGGCGTGGAGGCAAGGAGAAGAGTCAAGGGCAATGGGGTTCTTGCCTCTCTAGACCGCTTGCAGGCTCAGCAGATGCATCGAGTTGGCCAGCCTGCTCTCTTAGAGCCTGTTCTTGGCTGTTTCCGAGACACTCTGCATAGGAGGGTCATCTGTTATTCTCATAACTCAAAGACTTCCTCCCCTGGTTATCAGTCACAATCGCCTCCACCTTCCTTCTGCCTGCCTCTCTGTGATCAGCATGGAGAGCCACCTGGGCCTGTCCTTTTCCTCAGGTAGCCCTATCTGGTACAAAAGATTTCTGGAAGACAGACCAGCCCCAGACTCTCTTTGTTCCCTCACCTGTGACATAGCCAACTGAGAGCTCTTGCCTTTTGGATTTCTCAAAGGTGAGTTGCACACTGCAGCAAAGACTCTTCTATTCTCCACTTCCATTCTCCACAGGAAAACCCTGTCCCTAAGTACAATGCACAAGGGTATCACCCCTTGGCAAAAAGACTGAATTCCAAAGCTCACTGATGGCTTCATCCAAAGTCTTCTCGGACCCTCCCTTGGAATTGGGTATTTAGGACACCCCTTCCCAGATAGTTTTAAGAGAAAGGAGGACAGGATGCAGCTGGGTGTGGTAGTATAGGACTTTAATCCTAGCACTAGAGAGGCTGAGATAAAAGGATTGTGAGTTGTTTGGGGTCTTATTTTGGGGGTACTGGGGTTTGTACTCAGGGCCTCAAACTTGGTAGGCAGGTGCTTCACAAGTGAGCCATACCTCTAGCCCTGTTTTTCATTGAGATAGGGTTTTGCTTCGTTCCTAGGCATATACCTAGGTTTCCATGCTTACCAGGTGGTAGGTATAGGCCAGCATTTCTCTCTGTTAAGAAGGAATCCCCTGGCCAACCTGGAACAGAAATCCTCCCACTCTTAGCTAGGATTTCAGGCATGAGCCACTTATCCCTGGCAGGAATTGTGAGGCTGAGGTCAGCCTGAACTACTGGGAGAGTTCAAGGTTAGCCTGGGCTACATAGCAAGACACTATCCCAAAATAATAAAATGAACCAAAAGCCCACAAAAGACAGAACAATTCTTTGGTAAACCTGTTACACAACAATCCGGAAACTGAGAAGAGCAGTCAGATGGTTTAATATACTTTTTTTTTTGCCAGGCCTGGGGCTTGCATTCAGGGCTGGAGCACTGTCCCTGGCTAGCACTCTACCATTTGAGCCACAGCACCACTTCTGGATTTTTCTGTTTATGTGGTGTTGAGGAATGGAACCCAGGCCTTCATGCATGCTAGGCAAGCACTCAACCACTAAGCCACGTTCCCAGCCCCTTAATACACTCCTATAAGAAGCATTTCATTTGCTAAAAGACAAAAGAGAGAGAAAAACAGAGATAGATAAATGATAGATAAATAGATAGGTAGATGGGCAGATAGATAGATAGATAGATAGATAGATAGATAGATAGACAATGAAAACATGTAAACAATAGTGAACACTGGGTAGTATATCAACAGGTATTTGATATATAGTTCTCTGTAGTTCTGAAATTTATTTAGAAGTCTGCATCAAACAAGAGAAGAGGTTGATCCATTTATTCATTCATTCAAGCGCCACGTGCATACAACGAACACTTACTGAGCACCTAACTTTAAACACAGTGCGGGTACAAGCCACTACTGCCCAACAGCTTGGAAGCTTTTACATGGCGCATCATTTAGTGCTACGGCACTGGAGCTTGCATGCATTTAACTTAAGCAGCGTACTAGGCAGAATAGCGCTCCCCAAAACATGCGCATCCTAATGTCCAAGCCTTTGCTGGCAAAAGATACTTCGCAGGTATGACTAGGATCCAGTGTAGATGAGTGAGGAAAGAGATGGGTAGGGAAGGGGTCGGTGAACATTTTGACAGGGGTGATGTTGATCAAGATATGTTGTATTCATAAACTTCTTTGTTCAATGGCAACTCGTTTGTACAACCACTTAAAGATTTTTTTAAAAAATGGGGGAAAAAAAGGAATCTTGAAATGGCAAGACTCCCCCTGCATTATTTAGGATGCCTGATGTCATCTGGAGGGTCACTGGGAGGGAAAGGCCAGGCTGGGAGGCCATAGGAGGTAGAAGCACCGGGCTCTGGGTGATGGGTTTACTGCCCTTGCCGACGGTAGGGTTCGTGGCCACCGAATGCCAGCAGCCTGTGCAAGCTGAAAGACACACAGAGAATGGATTTTTCCCTTAGACATTCCCAAGTATCACAGCCTTCGCCAGCAACTCAACTTGTGAGCCCCAGTGAGACCGGGTTCATTTGGCCTTAGGACCTCCAGCACTGTAAGACGATGGATTTATTTTATTCGGCATCTTTAAATACGCGGGGGTTTGCTACCGCAGCCATAAGAAATTAGTAAATAATTTCAACTAAAATCGTTCAGGAAAGAAGAGGGGAAGGGAACAAGTGAGGGGGAAAGGAGGAGTAATAATAATATGCAACATAAAGATGTGTAAACAAGGCATCAGTTCTGCCCTCCCCCCCCCCCCCCCGCCCCTTCCCCAACTTGCTGTCAGGGTGGAGCTCAGAGCAGACCTGAAGTAGCGTGCGTGCGTGCGTGCGTGCGTGCGTGCGTGGTGCTTTTTCTCAACTGGATCTCGGGTGTCGTGTGAGCATACTGTGACCCAATCGATGTCGGGGAAGCTTGGAGGATCATCACCCTGCAGCTTCCCACATCTTTCCTGATTTCCTTAAGTCCTAAAGGGACACATTTCTCCTTCTTTTTCTTCCTTTTACACTGTGCGTGAATCAAATCCGGGGCCTTGTACATGCTAGGCAATTCTCTATTCCTGTACTCCATGGCATTATTCTGTTAGGACTGACAGGTGTTTGAGTCTAGTGAATAAGAGCTTGAGCAATGCCAGGTGCTGGTAGCTCACACCTGTGACATTAAAAGACTGAGAGCTAACGATTGAAGTTCAAAGCCAGCCTGGACAGAAAAGTCTGTTAGGGGTGTGTGTGTGCGTGCGTGTGTGTGTGTGTGTGTGTGTGTGTGTGTGTGTGTGTGTGTGTGTGCTGGTCCTGGGGCTTGAACTTAGGACTTGGGTGGATATTGACCTGAGAATTTTGCCCAAGGCTAGCAGTGGCTATACCATTTGAGCCACAGCTTCACTCCTAGCTTTTTTGGAAGTTAACTGGAGAGGAAAGCATCACAGGCTTTCCTGCCCACGATCCTCAGCTCTCTGCCTCTGAGTAGCTGGGACTACAGGCATGAGCCGCAGGCTCCCAACTCATGAGGCACTTACCCTCAATGAACCAGAAAAAAAAAATCAGAAAGTAGAGGTGTGGCTCAAGTGGTAGAGTGCCAGCCTTGAGTGAAAGGGCCAGTCAAGAGATCTGAACTCAAGCCCCACCCCAGATGGTGAGAGAGAGAGAGAGAGAGAGAGAGAGAGAGAGAGAGAGAGAGAGAGAGAGAGAGAGAGAGAGATTGAGCTGTGAAGACAGATGAACCTGAATTGTTACTCTTCTTTGCCCTTTACTAGCTATGTATCCCTTAGATAAGCCACTGAACAACTCCAGCCTCAGTTTCCTCATCTGCAAAGTGGAGAACAGTGATAATGTCCTAGCACTTTGCAGTAACAGTTAAATTAGACCATGCATGCGGCGTGTGTCTGGCATGTAGTAAGTTTCTAATCAATGATGGTAGTTAGTATAACTTGAATAATTGTTGGGATTTATCTCCACTGTTGGGAGAGAATTGCCCTCCAATGGCTAATTTACCTCCCAGAGACCATGCGTGCCTCCAGTACACCCATGGCACACGTGTATTAATAAGATTCCCAATCTGATTTGTCAAGTGGGAAAAGCCTTGCAAAAGTTAAGGTTCTGAGAGGGGAAATAAGGAAAAGGGAGTCCTTGGCAGTGAAAAGGATGTCTGCGGCTCTCATTCCTGTACAAATGTGCCATAACTGACATAGGAAAGGAGTTCATGGGCCCAAAGACAACACCACGGGGAAGAAGGGCGGGTGGGGCAGATAAAAGCCTGAATTGTCTCTCAGGCCATTCTTAGCTTTCTCCCCAGCAGACCATATACCTGCAGGCCATGTCGCATTACATGTAAAATCCGGCTAAGATCTCCGTGATCCTGCTTCAAACTGGGGTAAAGGGGTATTTCTTGCTCTCTTCTCTAGTGACTTGTATATCCCTATTCCTCCAAATGTGACTTCTGAGATAGGAATACAAAGCTTTAAATAC
This sequence comes from Perognathus longimembris pacificus, assembly GCF_023159225.1. Classification (NCBI taxonomy): domain Eukaryota; kingdom Metazoa; phylum Chordata; class Mammalia; order Rodentia; family Heteromyidae; genus Perognathus; species Perognathus longimembris. Next base: position 3,485,625 of record NC_063173.1, on the reverse strand, counting down.
AGAAATGTGTCTTTTCCGTGTGTCCAGCCTTCCAACATCCTAAACTACCATTGGGTTTTGTTGTTGTTGTTTTTGTTCTTATTGTTTTTTTGTTGTTGTTTTTTTTACCCTGCAAAAAGGTATTATAGAAACAAACAAAAGAAAAGAAATGTAAAAGGGTTAGCTTTTCTAAGCAGGCACAAGGTTAAGTTAAAGGAGCAGCCCCTTTAGCCAAGCTAAGGCCAGCTCTCTTTTGGAAAGTATTCTATTTATAAATTGTCAATAAATAAGATATTGATTCTAGGTTTCTCAGTGGGGTACAGCTTTAGCCTTTCCAGTTGAAATGTGGCAATAATTCTGAGTCACTTGGGACTGAGTTCAATGAATTTCCTGAGTGACCAAGAGGGAGAGAGCGATTTCTCTCCTCCAGATCAATAGCAGAGGCTTGGGAATTTGTTTGGGCTTTAGAGAATTATAAAAAAAATTGGTATTCATATTTAATGAAGACTTCATACCCAAAGGGAGCCTGTTGATCATACTCTATAAATTTATAGTCCTCCTGTCCATCCTCTCAAGCAGAGATCATGGTTATTCTTAACTCTCATTTTGTAACCTAGAAAACCCCTTTGGGGTTCAGTTAACTTGTTCAAGGTGATATAGTTAGGAAAATGGGAAGTCAGGACTTGAACCCAAGTCTTGAGATCCAGAATTCAGTCTCTTATCCTCACCCTATTCTGTATGTGAAATTTCCACAAACCCTAATCAGAAGGACACACTGAAATAAAAGGAGAGAAAAGGATACTTTTTGAAAGTTCATAGTTGTGTTATGGCATTGCCCAAATATCCCTTCACTTAGCAAATAAATGTAAGTTCCCACTTTGCTCAAAATGTGTTGGTTAGCAGGAAATAGAGGTGAGCAGAATGAGGCAGGCTCTTCCCTCATGCAATAAAGAGTCTAATCAGGAACACCATTATCAACACTTAAACAGTCTAAGGAGAAAAGCCACCGAGTCCTTTATAAAGAGATCTCTCTGTCTGTAATTAGGGTTACATGTGACTTCCATTCAAAACCAAGTTCAAATGTTTAACAAAAAAAAAAAAAGAACTCGGATCTAAGAAAGTCTACTTCTTTCTTCCCCTGGGCTTCCTCAAATTTTGTTTTGTTCTTCCTTTTCAAAAAAAAATCAAACCTAGTTGTGTTCCTTTGATTTCCACATCTGTTCTCACATTCTCACTATTACACTGGGCTCACCTTGAGTTCAGAGTTAATCCCCGTTTGTGTCTCCAGCATCAAGCAGAGTTCCTGGCACCTTGTTCATTCCCCAACAGCTTTTGTTAAATGAGTGCTTCCTCTTTGATCATAAAGGTACATTACATGCATTGCCATCTAATAGATCAACACTATAGGCAGTCCATTAAAAGTTCTCTATATGATAAAAATGTACACACACACACACACACATACACACACACACGATACATACAACCTCATGCTCACATACTTCTCTACTTGTGGCTTCTACCAACCATCCAGAGCCCCTTTATGCTTAGCCTCCAGGCCTTAGGGATATATTGCTGCTGTCTGCTAGATGGTGGCCAATGTCAATCAGATGTAAAAGTCATTAGTGACTTGTAATGCAGAAGGTGGCCCTGTTATCGGTCACTCCATGTTTGAGTATATTATTGATGATAGATGGTTTCTTTTTATTTGGGTTCAAAAAAGAGATCGTTTAAATTTAGTAAAGTGGAAAATTGTACTTATGTTTATTGTTTAACTTGCGAGGCTAAGTCTCGGGATTTCTACCCATTAAAAATAATAATAATAATAGGGCTGGGAATATGGCCTAGTGGCAAGAGTGCTTGCCTCGTATACACGAAGCCCTGGGTTCGATTCCCCAGCAGCACATATATAGAAAACGACCAGTAGTGGCGCTGTGGCTCAAGTGGCAGAGTGCTAGCCTTGAGTAAAAAGAAGCCAGGGATAGTGCTCAGGCCCTGAGGCAAGCTCCAGGGATGGCAATAAATAAATAAATAACAATAATAAACAAACTGTAGGGCTCAGGTTATAGCTCAAAATGTAGAGCGCCTACCTAGCAAGTACAAAGTCCTGAGTTCAAATCACCGTACCTTCCTACACACACACACACACACACACACACACACACACACACACACACACAGACAACCTTTCATGTAACACAAATCATAATGACAAAATATAAGTTAATCAAAAATTCTGGCTAGAACTAAAGTATCAACATAGACACAAGCTTCTTATCCACTAACTGTTGATCATAATTAAACATATGCTCATATTTTTAAATTACATACACATTCTAATCTATTCTCGCCTCAGTTTTTGATGCTGCCAACTTCCTGTCTTGTATTTATCACATTGAAAGTACCCAGACTCCCTGATCTTTGTGATCCCAATTCCCTCCCCTCCAGGACTTTATTCTCTCTCATTCAATTGTTTAACCAATTAGTCAGTTAGTGGACGTTTCCCCTTTCCCAGGTGTTAGATTAGTCTCTAGGACATTGAACTAAGGAAACACAGTCTTTGTTACAAGCTCATCATCCACTAAATAGAAAAAAATAAACCTACTCTTGTTTCAATATCAAAATATAGAACATTTCTTCAATGAAAAAATTCACACTGAAATAGCTCAAACCATTCCTGGTAGATTCAAAATGCCAATGATATTCAGTTGACACACCATACTTTCCTCTTTCCATTGGCATTGTCCCAAAATGCCAGAAAAGTTCTAACCTTAGACTACCTCCCTGCAGAGCTAAGACGATGAAATTATAGCATGTATTTGAAATGCTTCAAAACCTGGAAAGTGCTATTCCAAGAACAAATTCAACAGAAATCCTTATAGCACACGTAGAGTTCATTTACTACTAGGTCTAACCCCTTAACTCAGAATTGTAAAAATGGAACAGAGGCTGAAGGACTTGATCCATGATGCCTTGTTTAATGACAACTATGGTTCATAATAATTTTTGTTTTCTCATCTCTCTGATTTAATCAAATAGAGCATTATAAAGCCTACAGATAAATCCTGTTGCCTAGCATGTGTGCAATGAATATTTCTCTAAATTGATTTCCACTAGTAGTTCTGAATCTTTCTCTACAACCTGTACACACACACTCTCTCTCTCTCTCTCTCTCTCTCTCTCTCTCTGCAATAGATATCTTTCAGAGTACTCCTGAAATGGAAGAATAAAAGAGAAGAGACATTTGGCCTCCTCTACCCAAAACAAGTTATAGTGAAAACAAGCAAAGTGTGTACAAGTGGTATTTATTAATAATAGTTCACAATGCCATCTGGTATTTCCTAATGAGTTGCCTTTTTAAAATTGGATTCCATGATTGCACCTATAATAAATCTCACTCTTAGTCTCTAGTATTCCAATGTGCTTTGGGGACTGCAAAGGGGGACGGAATGGCCAGGCAATTGTAGACTGAATCACTCCTGATTTTAGAACTTAAAAGAAGGCAATAGCAAGACCCTGCAGTCATGGTACTCTATGCCAAAAAACTCTGACATGAAATGTCTCAGGCTGCTTTGTTGCCTTTTCACCTCCTTTTTGGCACCTGGGACCAGTGGGTGATGAAACCAGCCCAAACAATGCAGTATAGGAACTGGGGGAGATTATCAGAGATAATCGAGAGGACTAGAAAATGCTCAGCTTAGTTTATACTGACCAAAGAGAAACAGCCTGACGATATCAGATAGACAGGGGCCCCTTTGGTCAGTAGATGAGTCTGCCGAGCAGCGACATTACAGTCCCCGGTGAACTACCCATGCATGATGGGGAGACCAGCAGGTGGGTTCCAGCCCATCCTGGGGGAAAAGATTAGCCAAACTGAAGGCGTAGCACCTAGGACATGTGTGGGCCTGGGGCAGCAGGGAGCTTGAGTGCTGGAGGGAAAATCAGATCCGTAAAAAGGGAATGGTAGAAGGAGAAATACCCTATAAGCTTACCTTATACAGTTGGCTGGATCTTTAATAACAAGAACGACTCTAAACTCTAGTGATAAAAAGTAGGTTTTTTATGTCCCCCTGGCCCTAGAGAGCCAAGAACAAGATGCCAGCATCCTCCTCATTTTCTCTGGCCTTCATCTGGACTGATACCCTTTCTTATCAGGAGAGCTACACTGGTACCATACTGTCTTCCTAGGCCTCTACCTGGCCCTCTCTTGCATCCTGGGGTCCCCTTTCCAGTTTGCTTCCTTATTTGAGAGAAAGACATCTTTCATTAACTTTCTAAAAGTAAATTTGTTGAAGGCTTGCTTTAAAAAAAAAAAACACAGCTTTTATCCCACTCTTCCCACAGAGAATGCTGAGCTGGGATTAATCCTTTGGAGCTTTGAAGATACACTCCACTCTTTTCTAGTTTCCAGTGTCACCAATACGCAGTCTAAAGACATTTCAATACTTCCTCTTTTGTCTAAGACGTATTCCTCTCTAGAAGCTGTTAAGATCTTCTCTTCATTTCCTATGTTATGAAATTTCACGGGAATGTGCCTGGGAAGGTTTGTTTTTAGTTTTCAATGGGCTTCCTCCTTCCTTCCCCCAGAGTCTCAAATTCTGGGGAATAACCCTGAATTATTTTATTCATGATTTACTTGCTCATATTCTGTGTTTTTCTTTCTAAAACTCACCATATAGATATAGAATCTCCTGAGTCAAACTTCTGATTTACTTATTTTCTCCCCCTTGGTTACTTTTTACTCCCTTGGTTTTGTTTTTATTGATTTCCTAGGGAGGAAAAATCTCTGTTTCATTTTCCAACCCTTCTAATGTGTATCATTTCCCTGGATGTTTTTCTTTTCATATGTTCTGCTTCCTACATAGATACTACCAAGTCTTCTTTCTCTATTTTGGTCTCTGTCTGCCTGCTAGTGACTCTTCTCGTGTGTCAGTCAATATTGAAAGCCTGGAGATGAAAAGTTAGTAGGGTACACAGGTAGGGCTTGTCAATGTGAATGTCACTGAAGGAGAGCTGGTGGTGCAAATGCATTAGGACATGAGTTGTTGGCTCTTCTTCCTTCCTCCCTTCCTTCCTTCCTTCCGATCTTCTTGGCACTAGTCCAATAAGTGGGCTATCAAAGAAGATCAGAGGGGCTGGGAATATGGCCTAGTGACAAGAGTGCTTGCTGTTTCATATACATGAAGCCCTGGGTTCAATTCCTCAGCACCACATATATAGAAAAAGCCAGAAGTGGCGCTGTGACTCAAGTGGCAGAGTGCTAGCCTTGAACAAAAAGAAGCCATGGACAGTGCTCAGGCCCTGAGTTCAAGGTCGAGGACTGGCAAAAAAAAAAAAAAGAAGAAGAAGATCAGAATAATGAGGATGGCAAAGGCTCAATAGCTATGTGAATAAGACCATATTAAATGATGTTTATTGAAAAGAACTCCTAGAAATGGAAGTAAGAGGGTGTTTTTATTATATCGTATGTGGTTCATTTTCTTCTGAAATGTTTTCTTTTGTTTATTCCCTTTTGTCCCTGTTTTTTTTTAATTTATATCTGTACCCTTTATCTTGTATATAAGTTTATTTGATTTGAGGAAGGGAAGGGGAAGTAGAGAAATGGTGGGACAAAGGGTGAACCAATTTCGCAGTGAAAGCCACTAACCACTATGTTGGAAATGAACTAAACAACTTTGGGGGGAAAGGGAAATTGAGAGGGGAGAAAACTGGGAGAGGATGAGGGAGGGGATGACACTGTCCAAAGGAAAAGGAACTGGTTACCTTACTCGTGTAACTGTAATCCCTCTGTATATCACCTTTGCAATACAATTTAAAAACAAAAAAGAATAATGTCCCTCTCATATGCTCCTCCCCAATCTTTAGGACAGGTGAGTATGTTGTCTTGCATGTCAAAGGGGACTCTGCAGATGTCTTCAAGTTAAGGCTCTTGCAATGGTGACCACTTTGGACCATCGTGTCGGTTCTCTGTAATCGGAAATCCTGATAAGAAAGAACAAGAGGCCCGGGGAAGGAAATGTAACTACAGAAATAGAGATTGAGCCAGGGAACATGGACAGTCTGGAAAATCGAGAGAAGGCAAGGAAACAGTCTCCCTAGAGCCTCCAGAAGGGACATCGCCCAGTGAGCACCTTGAGATTAGCCCACTGAGGTGGGCTTCTGACCTCCATAACTGTAAGGTTGTGTTGGTTTTTAAGGCCACTAAACTGGTGGTCAGAACCTAGTGGGGCTTCTGCCTAGGGCTGGGGGCTGGGGGCTGGGAGGAGTGGGGCTGCTTTGAGTTTTTGTTATTGTTTTTGATATTGGTAGTGGGTCTTGAACTCAGGGCCTGGGCACTGTCCCTTGGCTTTTCGGTTCACAGCTGGTACCACTTGAACCAAGTCTACTTCTAGCTTAAAAAAAACAACCTGGTAAATTGAAGTTAGGAGTCTCTTGGATTTGACTGCCTGGCTTCAGCATGGGACGGACCCTCAGATCTCAGCCCCCCGAGTAGTCAGTTGGCCACTCTTACAAGGCAGTCTTCTACGTGCTTCCTCCTTCGTACTCTCTGAGCCCTGGCGACTCTCTCGGGGAGGCTGATGGTCACATCCCCAATTCCTGTCTTCCTCTTGGTGCCACTTTTGGTCTCTGATTACTTTGGAATGTCTCTTCTGGGCCTTTTTCTTCCCCCATTTCCCTCCCCTTTGCTGCATTTACACTTGCACAGTGCCAAGTAGAACGTCCCCATTGCTTGTTGGCGTTTTAAACCCCTTCCTTGCTGGTTGTTAATGGCCACTGTTCCTGTAGCCCCCAGACCTACTACTCCACTACCACTGCCCCCATTGATAAGGAAACTCCAGAGACTGGGCAGCTTATGGAACTGACATCTTTTTCACCGTTCTGAAGACTGGCAGTCCACCATCATGGGGCCAGCAGGATTGGTTTCCTTGGAGCCTTCTCTCCTTTATCTGCAGATGATGCTTCTCTGTCGACTCTTCACTGTCAACTCCTCAGTGTACTCTCATCATAAGGAGCCAGTCAAATTAGATTGCAGTGCATTCAAAGAAACTCATTTTGATGTCACTATGGTTCTGCCTCCAAATACAGCCACATTCTGGAGTATAGGGGTTAGGGCTTCATCAGCAGAACTTGATGGTGGAGGTGAAGAACAAGTGGTTGTTGCATACACACATAGAGATGGCACACATATTCAATCACCTGGCATTGCCCAAATCTAGCCTAGCATTCTGGGCACTTGCGTCCCTGTCATACCTATGATCATCTATCTGGAATGTCACATTCTCAATTTCTTACTGTAAGCCTAGGCTATAAAACTATTTCTCCCTGGACAGCCACAGTTCCCAGTCCTTGTCTTACAGCAGAAGAGAAGCCATGGAGCTATTTGGGTTTGGTGTCATCGTTTCTGTTGTGTGGGTGGGCTTTTGGTATTGTTTTCTGCCTGCTTTGTGGGGTTTGAATTCAGTCTGTCATTCTGCCACCTGTGGCACAGCCCCAGCCCCATCTTCTGCTCGTTATTTTAGAGATGGAGTAGTCTACCAGACATTGACTTTGAACAATGATCCCACAGATCTCGGACTCTTGAGTAGCTAGGACTACAAGGAGGAGCCACCAGATCCCAGCTTGGGGTCATCCTTCTATGTCTCCATTATTCAATATAAGTTAAAATCAAAAGAGCACATACTCTATACATATACTGTATATAGCCCTCAAATAAAATTTTTGTGCATGTGTCTCAACACTTTGGCCCACTTCTGTTCTCATTCCAACTTTCAGCTAGAACGGAGAGTAAGACTTTTTTGGACAATGACCTTCCATTTCCCCCAACTCATTGACCTTGGGGGAAAAACATGTCTACAGAGAATGGAAAGTCTTCATGAGCCGAGCAAGCAGAGGCTTTGAAATCAGGCAGGGCTGCATTTCAGTTCTGCTTCTAACACTTATTCATGGTGTGACCTTGAGCCAAGGGCTGAACCTCTTAGTTTTTGAGTTTTCAACAATAATATCTGGCTCATAAGGCCACTGTGAGAAACAAGTGATAGATACATGCATGCATAGGAAGGTGGACCCCAGTGTGATCAAGGAATGGGATTCTCTCCCTCTCCTTGCACCTGCTCAGACAGTAGACCACCCGGCCAGGAAGCCCCCTCTCCCTCCCCCCCACCTGCTACCCCCTCCCAAAGTGGCTCCCAGGCCCTGATCTCTGCTTAGTGCTTAATAAAATCCTCCATCCCTTTCACCAGCAAAGAGGGTATTTTTTTTTTTTTGCAAGTCTTATGGTAATAGATTCTTTTGGCCAATTCACTTGGCAGGTTTTACATCTGAAAGAGTATTTGACAGTTTCCCTAGGCCTTTCTCTAGGGGCCCTCCCAGGTCCAGAAAGCTCTGGGTGATTAACTTCTGACTCTCCCAGCCCTGGAACTGTTCCCAGGGCACAATGGCTTCAGCATCTCTCCACCCCTTCTGGAAAAGGTAAAGGTAAACTTGCTGACTGAGGCTTGCAAAAGAAATTTAAAGGGGAAAGAGGAAGAAAATCAGCAGTCACTGAGGCCTGTTTTTCATCTGTGAGGCCCTTGACATCAGTGATCTCATTTAGTCTTCCCAAAGGCCCAGGGCTTAGACAACATCACTTCTCCTGTTAAGGAGGAAGAGACTAAGATTCAAGGAGGTTCATTAACTAGGGCAAAACTACCCTTGGTGGAAAGAAAAGTTCAAGGCCATTGGTCTTTGAGGCTACTAAATCCTACATTCAAACAGATAAAACAGTAAACAAATGAAAGTGCAAATAAAGAAACGTTTAAGTGATTGGATTGCCAGACAAAGGCAGTTCACACCTGAAATCCTAGCTATGTAGCAGGTGGAGATCGGAAGATCTTGGTGTGAAGCCAGCCTGGGAAGGAAGGTCTATGAAACTTATCTCCAATGAACAAGCAAAAGGCCAGAAGTGGAGCTGTGGATCAAGTGTTAGAATACCACTCTTGAGCAAAAAAAAAAAAAAAATGTTTCCTGTTCTATGAGAATGAATCCAACTCCAGAGCTCTTTCCTTGGGGTTACCTCAGCCCCAGTACCAGCACAAAGACATACATGCATACATACATACATACATGCTGTTATAAATGTTGTAGATAATAGATAGATAGATAGATAGATAGATAGATAGATAGATAGATAGATAGATGAATACATGAATTTGGAAAGGATTGAATGAACAGATACAACAAGTAAGTAAAAATGTATGTAACACAAATAAGAAAAAACAAGTGTTGCACATACGCAAAAACTGCAGGTATCCTGGCACATGTTGATGCAATAACAAATTAATGCAAAGAAGAATGAATAATGCATTAGTAGACTGGTGCGCGCAGGAAGGAGTGAACGAGCAAGTGGGCGAGTGGACAAGTGGATTCGTGAATGTCCTCCCTATCTTCTCTGGGCTTCCGTACACTCTCAGTGCGCCCTGGGTTCAGGGGACTCACGGGGTCAGGTGAGATTCTAGAAGCTAAAGACACGGCGGCTGCAGGACCAACTATACATCGAGTTCCCTCCAATATCTGCCACATCTCCTAAGAACCAGACAGCAGCAGGCCGTCAGAGAACCCCCTGCTTCCTACCTACTCCGGAAGCTGAGATCTAAGGATCACGGTTTGAAGCCAGCCTGGGCAGGCGAGTCTGTGAGACTCCTATCTCCAATTAGGCACCAAAAAGGCAGAATTGGAACTCTAGCTCAAGTGAAAGAGCACGAGCTTTAAGCACTGAAGGCCAAGGACAGTGCCCAGGCCCGGAATGCAAGCCCCAGGACTGACAGCGCACGTACACACACACACACAGCCATAGTCCTCCACAAACGGGAACCTCAGCGTCCCTGCTACAAGGGACACAAGGTACAGCTAGGGCTTGTCTACTCCGTATCCCTTCGTCCTACTCCCCATTTGCGCACGACCCCCTATAGCCCACTTCCACCCACATCTTACTCCTTCCTGTATCCCAAGCCCCTCTCTCCCCAAACACACAACAGTCCTGAGCACAAGCAGGCACCCACAGACAAGGAAACGGATTCTTAGCTTTCAAGAGCAGCCTCCTGTAAGGAAGAGGCTGCTGCAATATCTTTGCAACAAGCAGCAACTCACATGGAGGATTACAACAGGTTGAGCCAATCCACACTCCCCTGTGCCAGGGCTCAGGGAAACAAGGAGGAAAAAAAAAAAACAACAGAAACTAAACTGTAAAGGACAAGACACACTTCCTGATACAACCAGTGTGAGACCCTGGCTCTGCTCAGATGGAAAGAGCTGTGGCTTTTTGTGCAAGGAGCCCGGTGTCTAAACTTCGTCTGCATTGCTGAGCGCTGCTTTCCTTTTGCTTCCTTTTTCCACTTCAGAGTCGGCACCATCTCGGGTTTTGAATGACTGACACCTCCTCTGTCACCTCTGGGAGCCAATTCCAGCAGGACTGGGGCAAACTAGTATTTCAGATCTCCTTGGCAACCCTCAGTACCCTGTCTCCAGAGGACTACTCTTCTCCCAAGCAGCGGAGACCCCGGACTTCTGGGTGAGAATCCACACCTTTCTCTTTGTATCTTTGCTGCCACAGGCTGCCCAGGACTCTGCTTCTGAGTAGAGAGAGGTTGGCTGGGAGGAAAGGTTGTCCTGGAAGTGGGGGAATGGCTGGTAAGGAAGAGGACAGGGCCTGTTTCTGGCACCAGGGGAGAGGAATCTGGCTGCGCACAGATTCCTAGCAAGGAGAATTGCTGGCGTCCTGTTTTCTCACTCGCTTGCTGGTCCTGTGATGCAACTTTGGAGTAATAGCTGCCACTAAGGACTCGGTGCCCATTTGGCCCCAGGCATTTGTCAGTCATTGAATTAATCACCTTAGCTGGGCACATGCCCAGAGGAGTTGTTCTGGGGTGAGTGGGTGAAGAGGAGATGGGAGTAGTCTGTGGGCTCCTGGAGCTGTGGGGAAGTGCTGGGTTTGTGACTGTTTTGCTTTATTCCTGAGCCATTGCTAGAAAAGTAAGCATGCTTCCAGATGGACACCCCCGGCCCCCCATCAACTTGATGATTTGTTTGGAAGGAGAGGGAGATCTAGGCAGCAGGCGATTCGCCACGGTCTTGGTGGCTAACTTCAAACAACAACCACTAAGGAAGACAGTGACGTGCAAATTACTGATTTTTATTGGACACTTTGGGGAATTGAGTTGTTTGTCAGGAAATGAAAGAGAATGTTTGTGCTTATAAAATTATATGGAAAATCAATGCAGTGTTAAGTATATTTTTCAGTTCTTCGAGTCCAGGACTGTTCTCCAGACAATTCTAGCAAACTCTAAGGGAGACAGAGACATCCCAAAGCACAACCGAGGCTGAACAGAAAGGTCAAGCTGACATTGACGGCCACATTTCTTCCCTTGTGGGATATGCCGGGGCAGCACGAAGTGGCCTGCGCCAGGCCAAGTGAAAGTGTGGTTGTTACAGTCTCTCGTTAGCAGCAGCTCTCGGGGCTGCGCTGCAGACAGAGAGCGCGCGGAGGTTCAGACCTCTGCCCTGATTTCCTCTGCCTGTGTTCTGAGACCAACATCCACCACAAAGGGGGTGACCCCATAGGAACTGAGAATTCATGAAAGCAAGTCACCTCATGGGAGCCGACAAGAGTTACCCAAAGCTTGAGAGAGAAGGGGAGCGCCACCTCGACTCCCTTCTGCACCAAGTAGAAACGCTTGGTGAACTAAAGGCTGTCTCTCCAGTGCTGGATCTGGCACAAGGATATGAATACAGATTGTAGGAAAGAGGCCCCTAGGGGTCTTTGGTATGAAGACGGATAGGTAAGGAGGAACCAACAAAACTCCCCCCTGATTCTCAGCCCTAAGCCAGATAACACTAGGATTATGAGACATTGTCTGGAGAACAAATGGTCCCTCTTTCCATTGCTTCCCTCTGTAATGCATGGCAAACCCCTGGCCTCTCTGGGCTCGGCATTCCAGGGCACATATTCTTTATTCTAAGAAGCTTCTTAAGCCTGGTACTGGTGGCTCACACCTGTAACCCTAGCTACTCAGGAGGCTGAGATCTCAGGATCACAGTTCAAAGCCAGCCCGGACAGGAAAGTCCATGAGACTCATATCTCCAATTAGCCACAAGAAAACTGGCTCAAAGTGGTAGAGTGGTAGAGTGCTAGCCTTGAGCAGAGTAGCAAAGAGAGAGCGCCCAGGCCCTGAGTTCAAGCCCCATGACCAACAACAAAAAGAAGAAGCTTCTTAGGACATCTTGCTACTTGAGCCTCATCAGGCGGAACCCGACTGACTAGTGGAGACCATTCTGTGGATGAAGATGTGGCCTTCACCAGCGTCTGTCTCAGGGAGGCGACTTAGCTTTATGCCTCCGTTTTCTTGTTTGAAAGCTAGGGTTTTGTTTGGTTGGTGCATTTGTGAGTTGCTTTTTCTCTTTGTTTTGGTTTTTCCCTCACTGGGTCTGTGGTGAGAATTAAATGTTTTAATACATGCTCCAGGCTGAACCCAATCCAGCTCCATAGCTGCCGGGTTCACAAAAAGGGGTGAGGAAAACAGCACCCTCACTTTTTCACTTCTGTATTTATTTGCTTTTATTTTGTTCTGGGGCTGGGGTTTGAACTCCGCCCGGGCGCTGTCCCTGAGCGTTCTTGCTCAAGGCTAGCGCTCTACCACCAGAACCGCAGTGCCACTGCTGACTTTATCTGTGGTTGACTGGAGATAAAGAGTCTCACAGACTTTCCGGCCCGGGCTGGCTTTGGACCTCGATCCGCAGATCTCAGCCTCGTGAGTAACTAGGATGACAGGCATGAGCCACCGGACCCTGGCTTGTTTTCGCTTCTCATCTTTTTTTTTTTTTTAAACCTATTTTTATTACCATGGACTAGTTGTACTTAGGAGTTTCCGTTTGACGGATTGCATGTGCACTTACCTTGATCGCACTCTGGTAGGAAAACGGATCCATTCCAGTTAATTCTTATCAGAAAGCAAAAATATCTCTGTACCACACAATAGGTGCAGTACAGTGCACTGGAAAGATACACACCACAGAACAGTGCAAACTACAGCACAGGACTAAAATTCTTTCTCAAAAACCATCAATTTCATCATATGTGTGATGGGAATAAAGACCAATGGCCACTAAAGAGTTAAATATAATATCACATTGTATTTAAGCTACTGTTACTATGTACAGTTACTATTCATTACCAGAAATCCATAATTTAACAAAGGTAATATAACCAAAACACACATCTATTTATGATTATCATCATCACCATTGTCATTATTGCTGTTACTGTTATTATTAACATTGGAAGTCCTGAAATAGGAACTCAGGGCTGTACATGTAGTAGGCAGGTGTTCTTCCTACTGAGCCACATTTCCAGCTCTGCTTTTCGCTGGTGATTTTTGAGATCGGGCCTGTCTTCTGCCTGAATACCCTGGTAGGTACGATCCACCATGCCCGCAAAGCTTCCCACATTCGTTACGCTGACAGGCCCACACCACCAGGCCCAGCTCTCCGTGAAGAAGGAGCCCAGTGAACTTTGCTGCCCAGACTGACCTTGAGTTTTTTTGTTTGTGCCAATCCAGCCTCCCAGGTAGCCAGGAGAGTTGTAAGTCGCTGGTGCTAGGCACTTAGCTTTATTTACGTACTTCTTTTTAACAGGACTTGGGAAGTGTGTTGTCCTCAAGAAAGCTACTCAGGGTGTCTTCTTTCATTTGCTTGTTTGTTCATCGCTTCCTAAAGTGATGAGTGGAGACGATCCAAAATGCCTGGATTTTACTCAAGTAATAAAGGCAGTGAGTGGTGTTGCCCACACATTCAAGTGTAACTCCTGGCTTCATGACACAATCTCCTTGCCAGAGAACACGGACACTTGGGGAAGAAATATCTTTGGCAAAACATCACACTGTACACTCTAAGTATGGACAATTCTTATGTGTCTATTTAAAATTTAAATGATCATTTTTCTTAAAAGAAAAAAAAAAGAATGAACTTTGGCAGACATGACTGACACTATTGGCCTTGACTGTGGCTGACAAGGATCTTAGATCCAAAGAAGTCCCACAAAATGTTGGGGGTTATGGTCAGAGAACCACAGGTCCGTTAGAAGTACAGACACAATGGGCCTCATTCTCATGTCTATGGGATAAGATGTCTTCAGGTTAGCTTTCCTTCAGTTAGATTTCCAGTCTTAATCTGAGTCTGAGGATGTGAGTTTGTGGATAGAGAGGTCAAGTCTCTGTTTCTAAAATGAGAGTTTAAAAAAGTTCCTAAGTCTTTAAAAATATAGTATAAATAATATAATATCAAAGATGATGAAATACCTGTACTGTATATTTTTAAATTTGGTTGCACTCATACTAGTGGTCCATTTTTTTTCCTCTGAGTTTCTCTGTGACTCTGTTTATTGGACTTTCTTTTGCTATCGGCATGGGTAATTGGCATGGATAATTATCTCTCCCTTTTTCTCTTTCTCACACACATTCCGTGAATTACAATTCATTTAAGTTGTAATGATCTTCAATGCAAGTGAGGGAAGGGGAAGGGATAGAAAGGAAAGGGGAAGGAAGGAAAAGGAAAAGAAGGAGGGAAGGGAGGAAGAAAGGAAGGAAGGAAAGAGAAAAAGGAAATGATACATTAATTTTCTTCTTCAGTAAGCAAAATGTACTAGGACTTCAATTATGCAGAGACAAGAAAGACCAAAACAAACCAATTGAAATTAAAATATCATGCTCACAGGAAGAAATACTAAAAGAAAATTTGAATCATGGTTGTTTTTGCAGGGTAGAGCTATAATTTCCTCTTTTCTATCTTTCATCAATTTTCTATGATATGCATGTATTTTTTTTAGTGAAACTTTTGCCTATTTTTGGAGCTATTAAAAGTAGGGCTTTTTCAGAATAGCATGTATCTACTTGAACCCAAAATAGTTATACACCTTTGTGGTAGCAAATGTCTCTCATGCGTTGAACCTGACTTTTCAATAATTAGTCAGGATGCATTTTACTGGAGTTGGGAATATAGTTCAGTGGTCAAGCACTTGCCTTGCATGCATGGGAATCTGCATGCTAGGCAATGTGGAAACAAAAGGAAGAAAGTGTATTTTACAGCTTATTGCTCCAAGGCTGTGTTGAAGATAACCAAGCATATTCTGATTGGCTGCAGGTTAAAGCCCACACCTCTCTCTGACCCCCTGTCTTCAGGGCCTGAGGCGGCAAGTGTCTCTCTCTCTCTCTCTCTCTCTCTCTCTCTCTCTGTGTGTGTGTGTGTGTGTGTGTGTGTGTGTGTGTGTGTGACAGACTTAGTGTTCGGTGTTATGGAGGACCAGGCACTCTGCTTAGCCTTTGTTGATAGGGTGTCCAATGCAGGCTGCCTACATAGCTTTTCTTATTTGCTAATAACACTTATGAGAATTTTTAATTATAAAGGCAATAAATATATCATCCTTATAAAAAGAATGTTGAAGTTAAATTTTAAGCAGAAAATAAACATCCAGGGTATTATATTTCCTCTATTCAGAAAAAATCACTGTTTCAAGCTAGTAAATATATATATATATATAATTGTGTGTCTGTATACATCAGAAGCATTTTCTAATGTCATTACAACTGTTATTCATTATCATTTTTGCATCTGTTTAATAATACCCATACCATAGTTCAACTAATTATCTTTCTGGGTATGTAGGTTCCTCTCTAGTAAATTTTTGTTAATGTAAATAATTTTCTAATAACCATATGTAATTTGTGTCCCCATCTTTAATTCCTTATTAGCATAGATTGCTAGTATTGGATGAATAGGTCAAAGAACATCAATATTTTAAGAACTTTTCATACTCAGAGAAAGGCAAGTAATAAGAGACAAGTATCCACCTGTCAAATTAAAAAATAGGAAGTTCCCATAAGTTTACAAGCATTAGAAATTATCTTTTTCTCCTTTGACATATTAATATACAAGGTTAGTTCTTTAATACTATTTTAGTTTACATTTCTTTGATTATTTGTGAGATTAATCTTGTTTTCATGTTTCTTAACCATTTGTCTATATCCTTTGAATTTCCTGTTCTTGGCTTTTGTTCATTTTCCTGCTTTTTTTCCTTATTCATGAAAGATCCATCCTTGTTAAAGAGAGTGGGCCTTTCTTACGTCTATGGAAAATAAATATTTCCTCAGTGCTATTTGCCTTTTATTTCTCGATGACTTTTTTCCTGTACGGCAAAAATTTTTCTTCTGTACTCCATCTACTGATATCTAGTAGAATGGTTTCTGTCTTCCGTGACCCTTAGGGGTGGTTTCTCTTTCCGAGATCAGCTACTTAGACTGTTAGAATTTTTGCGACTTTTAAAAATGTTCCCATATGGAAACAGAGTGTGCTCTGGGGCGAAGGATGAGGTCAATGAATTGTATCCAGAGGCTCTTTCTGCCTCTTGCATCATTGGGACCCAGCATGCCCAGCCTTCCTGCAGATAGATGCACCCCTGGAATAACCCTGGAGAGCAGGCAAGCCTGGGTCTATAGCGACTCTGGAACCAAGAGGTTCTGACTGTCGTGTGCTCTTCATTGTTAGTAACTGGGAAGTCGTTTGCTAGTAGGGCCTCCATAAATACTGACCGGTGTGAGCCATCTGTTGGGAATGGAGGCTTAGGTCTCATATTCTAAAGGCAGGACTGGGTGCTTTCCAGCTCACCTAACAGGTTTCCCTGCTGCCAGCAAGCTGCAACTCAATGGCTTCAAGTCAAAATCAGGTCTCATTTTCTCCTTGAAAAAGGATTTATTTTCTTCCAATTTATTACCTTGAAGTAGATGGTGGGGGGGGGGGGGTGGGAATCAAGCAGTCATATAAAGGTAGAATCACGTCCCATGACATGCTTCTTTTAATGCATACTCGTAATTTGCCATTATTTAGAGAGTCAAATGGCAGGTCCTGGAAAATTTGTCCTGGTTGTACGCACCGTACTCGCTGCTCTTCATTTGGGAACTCTTCAGGTCTTCTGAGGAGGTGGCCATTTTCCACTGATAGGCACGTTATCTGAGCGTCGCTTGCATGTGTGATAATACTGTTTGATATGTCACTGTAATTATTTGGCTGTGGAAGACATGAATTATTAATACTTCTTTGAATCCATGTTTAAAAACTGTTGTGGCTTTACCTATGCAGGAGAATTAAGTAAGAATAAAAACCATATCAAAGCAAACATGCAGCTCTATGTCGAGTAGCTGTCGGGCACTGTCCTACTTCCGGAGGAAGAAAAAGAAGGAGGTGGGGATGGGCCGGCGGGGGGGTTGGGTGGAGGGGGGGAGCCGTGCCACCGACTCCATCAACTTTGGCATTAGGAATTAAGTCGTCTCGGGAAACCGGTATTCAAATGTGAACATTTCAATTTCAGATTTGAGCAAAAATTCAATCGCCCCTCCTTCTGAATGGTTCAGGAAATCGTTATAATCCTGAAGTCTTAGGGGTTTGATTTATATGGCACATGGAAGGCAGTAAACCAATCTTGAAAACCCACGTGAGAGAGAGAGAGACCTTTAGGGTCCTGGCTGACGGGCGGACGGGTGGACGTAGCCCCTCGCGTTTCCCGGGAAGAGCATGGGCTTCGCCAGCAGCTCCAGCTGGTGCTTTCAAAGTGCGTGCAAGAGTCAGCGCTGAACTGCCGTGGCTGGCTGTTTTTCTCCTCTGCAGAGCAGGGTTAAGCGTGGCACACAGCCCAGAGACTTTGGAAGCAGTCAAGAAGAGGGAGGCTGGGGGCCCTTGGGCTGTGGGGCCCAGGAAGAGAACCATGTGTGCACCCATTGCCTCTCAAAATGCCAGAGCACCTAGTGAACTTTAGCCTGGTTTGGAACTCGGGTTTCTCTCTGTCTCTGTCTCTGTTTCTCTCTCTGTGTCTGTCTCTCTCTCTCTCCCTCTCTCTGTTTCAGAGTAACAAATGAGTAAGAAAGTACCTGCATAGTTGACAGATCTTTTTACCCAAGGTCATTGACCAGAGCCTTAAAATGACAGGGTGCCCCTAAAAAGAGGGCTAGCCATGCGTGATGGAGAAAACTAGGTGTTTGTGTGTCATATTGATTGTCATACCACATTGATTGTCATACCATATTGATTGTTTATACCCTTGGTAGCTTGAACAGCCCTTGGCTTGCTTGAGACTAGAATAATGCATGATGTAGATGTTTACTCATGAAACTATTATGTGGATATACTAAGTTTAACGGGACCATGTAGGCAGGCAGAGCTTACGCATTTGGTCATTTAATTTCATTTACTTTGGAAAACCTTTAGAGTGGCCACAAACATGTGAAAGAAGCCCTTCACCACCTGCCTATGGGCCAGTAGGCAGAAAGCCGGACCCAGTAGGGTAAGAAAAAAGAGGGTAATGTATGTAGTACATCGTACCTGTGATCTCAGCTCCTGGAAAAGCTGGATAGCAGGGTCAAAGTACAAAGCAAAAAGCACAGAGACCTTCTCTGAAAAGCAAACTAAAAGGAAAAAAGACGTGGCAAATACAAAGCCCTGCATTCACTCTCCCATACGAGAGAGGAAAGGAAGAAAGCGGAGAGAAAGGGGAGGGAAGGGGAGGAAGGAAGGAGAGGAACGGAGAAGGCCTCTATTTTTTGGAGTTTGCTTCACAAGTGTGAAACCGATGGAGAAAGCACTGATTTTCACAAATGGGCTGAAGTGGAAGAAAAAGCTTCATTCTTGGAGACAAATTTTGCAATGTAGAACATGGTCCAATCAGCCTTACTCGGAAACATATATTTCTTCTGACACATAGCTGCCAATTAGGTTTCCACCACCCCACCCCACCCTCATCAAAAAAATCTAGCAATGGAGAAACGCTTCCCTATGCTAGAAGCTGCTATATCCATTCCTGCTGAGGAGGAAGAAAAAATAATGTAGTGAGGAACCGACTTGCATATACTTTGTAAACACTTAGCTGCAGCACATACAGATTGAGTAATAGCAGTCCTGAGCTGGCCATAAATAGCTTTCCAACCTGCAGGCCCTAGCTCAGTGTTCTTGAGATTTTGCCACAAAATGGCCTATTAACCAAAATTTAATTATAATTTATGTAGGCTACAGAAATAACTTAGCATCATTAAAATCAGGCTCAAAGATTCTGAGTCTGAACCTGTATAAGCAAGAATTATGGTATTGTCTTCCAATGTCTGTTTTTAAAATTTGTGTTGTGTTGTGCAGGTCGTGGGGCTTGGACTCAGGGCCTTTGCTCTGACTTGGCTTTTTCAATCAAGACTGGCACACTACCACTCAAACCATACTTCCTGTCTTTTTGCTGGTTAACTGGAAACAAGACTCTCATGGACCTTTATTCCTCGGACTAGTTTGGAACCACGGTCCTTAGATCTCAGCCTCCCGAATAGCTAAGATATTATCTACCATTGTATTATGGTACAGATCCCAAAATTCAGTCTTTAATCTATTCCTAACCCATTGGGAATTTATTTCAGAGGAAAAAAAAATCTGAAAAACAGAAAACATGAATACATGGAGAAAGCAAAAGTTCCCTTGTCACCTGATATTACTTACACAGACACCTATGATGTTGTTAGCATAAAAATTGGGGTGCAGATGGGGTGTAGGGACAGGCACACTACAGAGAGTACTGGGTATGGGAGTCGGTATGTCTGAGGATCACTCCTGTTTCCAGTTCCTGGTGTTAAACTCAGATCTTCTTCTTTGGCTTCACTTGGCTCATGAATAGTATAGGGTCACTAGTGATGCCTATTTCCATCATCAAGGGAATGCCAGTGTAAGAATCTGGTCAACCATAAACCACTCCAAAGGAATTAAACGTCTATTTGCTTCTCACAGTATCCTCAAAGTTTAGCACAACGGTTGGCATGCTGTAAATAGATCCTAACTATTTACTGAATGAAGTAGGAAGGAGAGGGAGGAGAAAAAGAATAATTCTCCTGTTTCACATTGTCTCAGACCTCAGAGGGCCAGATAATACATTGTTTCCAACTAGAAATCTCTGTTCACTTTCAGAGTTAGGCAGGTTATTACTTCTCTTGTCTCTAAAGGGACGTGTGGCTTTGCCTGCCCTTTCTCTTGCACTTGGACTTGGAAATAGAATCAGAGGAGAGAGTTCCTGCTCCTCACCAGCATTGAGATTTGCCCCAAAACACATAGGTACTGAGGAGGAAGCCAGCAGCATAACTCAGGTCAGGAGACTACAAAGCTCACCGTGTTTATTCACTGTGAATCTTTCTAACAGCGTGGAGATCAGCTGTTTGCCAGAGGAAGCTCTCTGGGAATGGCTGCCGTCTCTTGTGTGGGGCACTCACAGGGAGTAGAACGACACTGCAGGTAGATTTCAGGACTCCACTACTTCCTCTAAATGGGCAGGAATTATAATCATGCATTCATTATTCTGCATGGTAGTAGGTTAAAAAGCCATCTGTGGACCCAAATTGTGAAATTATTCCAGAAGATTATGAAAGGCCTGACTTAAACATTTAAATCATACAATAATTCCTTAATCAAACATATTTATCAGCACACAAGGATTACCAAGTCCTGACGCTACAACTTTAACATCTAGAAAAGCTAGAGGAACCTTCTAGACAGATGCTTTACTCAATTTGGTATTTGCAAAGTTAACGTGTGTGTGTGTGTGTGTGTGTGTGTGTGTGTGTGTGCACCCATATGCATTACTAGTACTAGTGTTTGAACTCAGACCCTCACTCCCTCCCTTAGCTTATTTGCTCAGAGCTGGGTCTCTACCATTTGAGCTATACCTTCCATATTTTAACTATTTAATTGGAATTAAGGGTCTTTCAGATTTGTCTGCCCAGGCTGGCTTTAAACTTAGATCCTCGGATCTGCTTCCTGAGTAACTAGGATTACAGGTGTGAGCCACCAGAGTGTTGGCTTGCAAAGACATCTTAAACAGGCATAACCAAATTAGCAGAGCTCCTCTAGATCGACACAACAGTCTTTGGCAAATGGATGCCATCTTTTCCCTCTTAACCCCAGCCTTAGACAGCTCTGCTCAGCAAAGCGAAAACATTTCTTTTCTTAGACAGTCCTGCCATCTTCCCTAAGAACACCTTTGGCATTGGCCATTGGTAGTTTTCTTCTGCAAGAGAAAAGAAGAAAGTTCATCTTGTTTTCACACACAGGTTTGCACTTTAAAATGAGCTGCATGCAATAGTGACATCACTTCATTTTATCTAATTAATGGCTACTGAGAGAAAAGTACTGTGTGGTACTTATAATTCTTTGCACAGAATAATTGCTCCAGATATATGTACAGAATGTTACCGAAACATACAGTAATGGGATCTTTGACAATACTATGCTTTTAAAGCCTTTTTAAGAATACCATGGACATGTCTAAAAAAGAGCAGCATGAAATCAGAATTTTAAAATGCTAATACGGTTATAAAATGAAGCTAAGAATTAACCATTGTTCCTGGTGGATGATATTGGCTTAATCGTCCTCCTAATATTCTGCCTTGACTAGATTTTTCATTCATCTCAAAATATATTCCATCAGCATGTGCTGGAGATCAGGCACACAGTAGTCAAGAAGCCAGGCACCGGTCCCATAGAAGTTTCCAGAATCACAGGAAAGAACAATGAATAAACAAGTATAGGTAATGAATAAGCAATTATAGGTAATGCTGAATTTTACTCAGAAAAGAAAAGAGTTCCCGTGCCGGTGGCTCACATCTGTAGTCCTAGCCACTGAAGAGGCTGAGACCCAAGGGTCGCGGTTCAAAGTTAGACTGGGAAGACAGATTAGATGGACTCTTTTCTCCAGTTAAGCAGCAAAAAGCCAGAAGTGGAGATGTATCAAGTGATAGGGTTTCAGACTTGGATGAAAAAGCTAATGAAGAGTGCCTTGGCTCTGAATTCAAGCCTTCATACTGACAATGAAAAGGGAAGGGAAGGAAGGAAGGAGGGAAATAGAGAGAAAGAGAAAGAGAGAGAGACACACAGAGAGAGAAAGGAAGGAAGGAGGGAAGGAAGGAAGGAAGGAAAAGCAAGGCATAAAAGCCACTTAAAAATGTTTTTGTATGGGTGTGTTACAAATACTGTCCTACTTGGAATAGAATGGCTGGCCCGGCTGACCCTCCAAAAGCAGAATGAGGGGCTTTTCTTCCCTGTGTGCCTAGGCTCCTTAGTGCCACTTCAGGGCTCCTAATCATGAAGTCATGCTCCTTGGATATGAATTAGAGCTCTTCCTCTTACTAGCAATATGACCCCCAGTGGGTGTGAACATCTGGCCCTCAGGCCCTATAAAAATCTCAGCCATAGGCACTGCTCTTACAGTTCTCAGTGGCTGCCCAGGGACCACATGTCTATAGTAATAATTTTGTACAGTCTGTGAAGAATGTTACAAATATCCAAATGGCCTTTGGCAGAAGAAAAATGATCCTCCACCCCTTCAGGAATCAAATTAGCCTCTGATCTCAGTATTCTCATCTGTGAAATGGAAACTTCTAATAGCCTATAATTTAGGATTGCTAAGAGGAATACATGTAGTCATCATTTTTTAAAAAAAGGTATTCAAAGCAATATCCAGCAGTCAGTAAGCTCTTAATATGGACTGATTGTTGCTCTCGTGGTACTACTGAATACTTTATATTAGGATTACGTGATTGAGACGTCGGTATAACCTGTGGCCCATGGTCCTAGCTACTCAGGAGGCTGCGATCTGAAGATCGACATTGGAAGCCAACCTGAGCAGACAAATCCAAGAGATGTTTACAACTAATTCACCAGCCCAAAGGCCGGAAGTGGATGTGTGGCTCAAGTGATAGCTCATCAGGCTTGAGCTAAAAAGCTAAAGGAGGGTACAAGGCCCCACCTTGATTACGTCATCAAGCCTTGGATGAACTTGAGCAGGGCCCTGATCCTGACTTATCCATCTCTTTGTTCCTAGCACTTAGTCCGGGGTTTGGTGCTCGTAAGTGTTTGAGCAGTGTTTGCTAAATGAACACAAGAATGGTGACTCCTCGTAACAGGAGATGACTTTCGTGTGCCTGGATCAATAAAATCTCTGTCAAAATATTCTAGGAACTTTGCATCCACCTTCTGTCTGATTTTTGCCCCCTTTCTTGGTGATGATAAGTCAGGGCGTAGGGGAGGAGCATGTATGTTTTGGACCATTGCTTGATGTGCTTGCTGGCTCTTTGATTTAAATGCATGCTCTCCTTGGGTTTTTTTGGACACCATACAAAGGAAGTAAGGTTTCTTTGGTTGCAGCCACTGCATTCTCCGAGTGAGAAAATGATACTGTGTGTCTCTTTAATTATGCGGAGCCAGCTATGTGCGAGCCATACAGATACGATGCAATTTTATTTTGTCAAGTGCCTTTCCTCTCAAGCTGCATCCCTGGAATTCGAGTTAAATAATAAATAATACAGCACGAGTTGTGGGGGGGAGGGGGAGGAGGAGACCCGGAGGACCTGAACAAAGGAGGGCAGCGATGGCGATGGAGAACCCAGAATCACATGGCAGTGGGCCTCCCACTCTGCCTCCCAGCCGCGGGGGCCACGGGACATTTCAGCAAGAAGAACTGGCATGGGGACGCGGTGCAGCAAATGGCGTGTTGGTCCTGCCACTCTGGAGCAGGCTTTCCAACTAGGTCTCCATTATAATGGTCTCCATTATAATTTGGACACTGGGTCTTGGGAATGGTAGGTACACACCTGATATTACATAGCCCATCCGTGTGGCTTCTATCTGGAGATAGAAACTCACATGCTTACTGGACTTGAGAGTTGAAGTCAGGATTGTAGACCCAGGAGGGCAGGACTATCCAGAGGGCAGGTGTGCCCTGAAAGGAGAGATACATTGCTTTGTCACCAGTGCAAGCAGTAAACCATAGGAGTGTACATGTCTCTTTGGTGTACTAATTTCCTTTCCTTTGGATGCATAAGAAATAAATAAATGGGGCCAGGCTCAGTGGTTCACATCTGTAATCGCAGCTGCTCAGTGAAAGGATCTGTCCCCATGGTGATATGCTAATAATCCCAGTTTGCATCAGAGGCCTAGGGTAGGAGGACCGCAGTCAGAGGTGGGACCAAATTGAGCAGAAGTACAAGACCCTATTCAAAAATGACTAAAGCCAATGTGGCTGGGGGTATGGTTCAAGTAATAGAGCACCTGCCTAGCAAGCAAAAGGCCGTGAGTTCAAGCCTCATTACTGTCAAAAAGATGAAAGAAACAGAGAGTGGAGAGAGGGAGGGAAGGAGGGAAGGAGGGAGGGAGGAGGAAAGGAAGGAATATGTGACTTGTATGTAAAATCTTATGTTTTAAATGTGAACAACTAATGAATAGCTTTTAAAATTTAATTTTATTGTCGAGGTGATGTACAGAGGGGTTACAGTTACATATGTAAGGTAGTGAATATATTTCTTGTTGACTATGTTACCCCGTCTCTCATTTTTCTCCTACTTCCCCTCCACCCCACCCCAAGTTGTAAAAGCTCATTCCCAACATATCGTCTTTGAGTAAATGAATAGCTCTTACATGTTCTATAAATTAAAGTCCTGTAGGCTGGATCCAGCCCTAGAACCTATAGCTTAAAAATGGCCTCTTATTAGGAGTTTACTTGGTCCAACTCTTTGACTTCACAGTGAGAAAATCGCAGAGCGACTGAGGGGGAAATCTAAGTCATTCACGTTGTATTGATCTCTCTCCACAGAGAACTGCCCTGATTTCTATTTGGTAGAATAGTAGTTGGTAAGTAGGAGTAATTCCTCATTGACTTATCTAAACCACTGAGTACCACTAGAAGATAACAGAAGATTAGGCAGAACTGGAAAGTACAGTTTAAGGACATCGTGGAGTCATCCCCCACTCCTTTATAGTTTTGTAGGCAACCAGAGAGGGTAGCTGAAGTGTCCAAAGTTACACAGCTAAGTAGGGGAATAAGTGGGTCTTCAACCTCAAACACCACCCTTATTCTGAGCTTTTCCTTTCCCTCATGACGAATTCTGAATCCTGGATGCACTTCTTCAAAACCTTCCCTACCCTGCTTTGCATTATACCCAGATAATGAGTAAAAGTGAGAGTTACACATAGAGCCGCATTAAGTGGTGAGCCTCTGGACCATCACTTACTTTAACCAATTGGAAGTTAGTTCAATTTGACCTGTTTCCAGGGCAGTGGATTGTAGGAAAATGTCCCAGAGGCCAATGAGGTGGAAAAGAACGCAGGAAGATGAGAGCTCTATTCCCCTGGCTCCGCGAGGCCTGTGAGCCACAGCGGACAGCGCCTGTTTTGCTGAGGGAACCTCTGAGATCTGGAACTCAAGCAGGGCTGCAAGGGTCGAGTGTGCCGAGTGGGAGAGAGTGGGAAATACCTTCCCGTTTCCACAGGTAGCACAGCCGAGGTCTGCTATGGGAAGGACCTTTCTACACTCCAAGGGTCTTGCATGCTGCAGAACAGCTTCAGTTAGCACTCTTGCAGTACTGTGTGGAGAGAAGGCACTGGACACAGGTAACAGTAACAGGTGCGCCTTGAACTCACTCTAAACATGGCAGCAAATGATAAGAGCAGTAGACAGGACTGTGTGTGAGTAGGTGAGCCATGCCCAGGGCTCCCAGAAAATTTCAGGATGAAGACTAGAGTGTCTGAAGTCCTAGGTGTATACACAAGGAGAAAAACAGAGATGAAGATGCCACGACTGCACTCATACGGTCCCATCACCTCGTGTCATGACAGAGCCCTGTTTGCATACAATATGATGCTCTCAGAGATTTCAGGCCAGGGTCTCAACACTCAGTGTGCCAACATTCTCAGCACGAGGGCGCCGTGTAGGGTGTACCGAGTGTAGCCTGCACCAGGCTAGCCCAGGGAGCAGAAGAGGGAGCAGAAGCCCCGGGACAAGTAACTCGTTGCCACGTGGACGTTTGTGAAGCTCTAGACTTTGTGGTAGGAGCCACGGCTCCGTGGTAATCTAGGCATTCTACTCTGCACCCTGCCAAGTCTTCGCGTGTCATATCGACCATGGGACTCCACAGCCCTACACCTCAACTCGTTCATCGCAAGAATGAAGACAGTCCTGGGGGCGATTCACCCAGAGGTTGTGATGTTTGGTTGAGTTGCCCGGGAAGCAAGTTCACTGATCTAATAAGCGCTTGGTAAATATTAACTATGGCTACCATCATAATTCAGGACTCGTCATCAAAGCATTTGTAAAGAACTGTTTCCTCATCCCTGCTGGCCTTATCATCTTCCTCACTAACCCAGTGAGCTCCCAACCGGCACAGCCAGAAATCATCTCACAAATGTCTGCGAAATTTATAGAGATTCTTCAAAGGCTTAAGCATTCAAACAGCAGACCAAATGTCACCCGTTATCCTCCCACCAACAACCGTAAGGCAGACATTGTTACCTGCATTCTGAAGCTGAGGACATTAATGCTCCTCGAGTCACCCATAGCCTGGCACTAAACACAGCAGAGCCACGGGGCTTCTCAGACAAGGAGCTCAACACCCTGGCCGTGTTAACGTGCCAGGCTTGAAGAAGAGTACAGTCTTCCCTTACACACTCTTGGACTCCTGCTCCTTTTCTAACTCAGGAGGGGAATAAAAAGAAGGCACAAAACCACCAAGGGAGAAAGAGCTAAAGAGGAGACAACAGCGTTTTGGAGCTAGAAAGCCGGCAGATAGGCAGACTTGAAAACGCATAAGGTGAGCGGTTGGTAGGGAAAGTAGATCTGTGCCAGTTGCCACTGAAGCGTAGGAAAGCTGGGAAATGGGAAGCTCGAGGCACTGGTCAATGTTTGATGAATGCCTCAAGCACGCCTCCTTTGTCATCATGCTCTTCTGGGCGCTAGCCTACCCCTTCCCCCAACATTCAAGCGCTGGGCTGGTGGGAGACAACACAGCGGGCTACTCTATGCTGAGAAAACCAACAGGAGAAGTTAAGGACATCCCTAAGAAGAGTGAGGCCATCTCCCCTTCCATCCTCCACTAGGTTTCTAAAAAGCCTTGGTAGCTGCTCTTGTCTTCCTCCTTCCTGGCTAAACCAGAAAGAAATGGCTTGAAAGAAGTAGCCTTGGAGGACAGACACAAAGATATTGTTGATGAATCACCGATGACATGATCCAGACAGACCACCCTACAGAGAAGCCCGCCGTCAACGAGTCCCGCTTCTACAGCCTGAAATTGTGATTCGCTTGGACAGATCTGAGAGTTTGTTAATGTGTCGTTCAGCAGTCGTACAAAGGAGTTGCAGCTCAACATGTCGGTGTGTAAGCATAATGCATTTTGAACAATGTCACACCCTTCATCCTTCTCCTCCATCTCTCCCAACCCCCATCAGTGTATCCTTGACTGTATAGGCATGGCCATAGGCTATCCATGTGCAAGTAGCAATTTATAAAAAGCCTCAAGCCAGGTACAGTGGCTGATGCCAGGTATCCTAGCAAATCAGGAAGCTGGGACTGGAAGGCTAGATTTGAGAAAAAGAGATAAAGGTCCGGAGACTCCATCTCAACCCGTATGAGCTGGGTATGGAGGTGTGTGGCTATCCTGCTAGCAATGCAGTAAGTACAGGCTAGCCCAGACATAAAATGCTAAATCTTCTTCAAAATAGTAACAAGAATAAAAAGTCTGAAAGCAAAAGCATCTGCCTAGCAAGCACAAGGCCCCTGCGTTCAAATCCCAATACCTCAAAAATACCTACAAAACTCTGAACACACACACACACACACACACACACACACACACACACACACACACACACACACACACCCCTCAGGGGAAAAATCCATAGAGATAATGAGGGAAACAGTGGAATAATTCATAACATATGTCACTAGTATCCTTAGAGATGTTGCACACATAAAATAAGGAGATTATTTAAAAAGAAACATGCACAACTAAAACAGGATCCTGACACTTAAAAATATAACAGCAGAAATAAAAACATCAACAGAAGGGTTAGTAGGCAAATCTAACATAATCTCCCCAAAGTAGAACAAGATAAAAATATAAAAAAAATAAGAAAGAAGAGCTTGACAAAACAAGCAACAGTCTATGAGACCTTCTATTTGAATGTGAGGAACAAGAAAATAATTGAAACAGATCTCCTACAGTTTAGAATAAAAGAATCCAGCCCACAGCCCAACATATGGGTGATGGAAGACACCAACCACCAGATAATGTCTGAACTTGAGGTAAAGGAAACATTCTTAAAAACTTGCACGGGGGGGGGGGGGGGGATGAAATGATAAGGATCACAACTAAGCATGTAATTCTTTTTTTTCTTGTTATTTCGTTTTTATTCTTTTCCTTTGTCACTGTTTTTTTTGTTTTTTTAATTAATTAATTTATTTATTGCCAAACTAATGTACAGAGGGCTTACAGTTTCATGGGTAAGGCACTGAGTACATTTCTTATCAAACTTGTTACCTCCTCCCTCATTTTTCTCCCACCTTCCTCCCTCCCCAGTTCCCTTCCCACTCCCCCTGCGTTGTACAGTTGGCTTACGGTGTACCGTCTTGTAAGTATAACTTTGCTACTCAGGAGGTAGAGGTAGGAAGACTGTGAGTGTCAAACCAGGCAATGCAAAGTCAACAACACAACTCCCATCTCTACTATAAAATACAAACAAAAGAACCGGAGTGTGACTCAAGCCATAGAGAGCTTGCCTAGCCTACTCAGAACCCTGAGTGCAATCAGTAGCAATGGTTCATGAATGAACCACAGCAACAGGAAAAAGAGACAAAAGACAAGAGAGACAAATCGAGAAAAAAATCTACATTGGAAATAAATCTCAAAAATTCTAGGATAGAGATCTAGAAATTTAAATTTTTGCCTTCCACACATTCATGTCCTGTATGAAAAATCAACAAAGTGGAAGACACGGTATCCTAGAAATAGGAGATAAAACACAAGAGATTCCGTGAATTCCCGGGACTATGGTGGAGGCAGATCCCAGACCCAGGACCCTGCAGCAGGCCTTGAATGTCAACAGTCAGGGGTCCGGGAGCCTCTGGCCCTTGGGAGGAGGGAGGGAGGAGGCCCACCAAGTTATCTGGTGCTTGACCAGACTCACACACATGCTTCCCCTGTGCATCCGTTGCCTGCCCGTGGCTGTCCGCCTGCGTTGATCAATTTGTATGGCCCCTAAATAATGTCTTCAATATTCAAATGGCCCTCGGCAGAAGAAAGTTCTCCTGCCCATGGAACCTGAGATGAAGGGAAATGAAACTTGATAAGAAGGGAAGGAAAATGAAGATAGAAAGGAAAGAACGCAAGCTAACAGATTACTTGGTGAATTGGAATCGACTGAGAGATTTGTAATTTAGTAGTTTGGGGTATGAAATAAGATTAGCACCTAAAATAATCAGCAACCATTTAAAAACAGAGCCAGTGATTGACTCGATACATTATTTAATACATGGAGATACCTCATAATACTTTAGGTGGCTTAGATAAGGATAATGCTTATACAACCACAAAGGAATCACTGAGCCAGAAACTGATGGCTCAAGCCTACAATTCTAGCAACTCAGGAGGCTGAGATCTGAAGATCGTAGTTTAAAACTGGCCTGAACAGAAGAGTCTGCGAGACTCATCACCAATTAAACACCAAAATGCCGTAAGTGGAGCTGTGGCTCAAGTGGTAAAGCACAATGCCCAGGCCCTGAGTTCAAGTCCTAAGACATGCACATGGGCACACACACACACACACACACACAGGCACGCAGGCACACACACACACACACACACACACACAGAACTAGACTGGATGGAGCCTCACTAATGAGCTGCAAGTTAACAGAAAACAGAAGGCGTAAGAGAACATGTTAAACCCAAGCAGAAGGATAAAATTATTAATTGAATTGTAAGCAGCTCCCAAACGATAAACAAGTAACAAATGCACAGAAAACTTGTAGATCCAAAGCAACTTAAGAGATTTATCAACTAAGGCAGGCTATAGAGTTTATTAGGGGTGACGACACAAACAAACTGGGAAAAAAGGATTTGTGAAACAAGACAATTGCAACAGTAACTGGACACTTGATGATACTGAAAATTTAAATGTTGTTTTTAAATTGTAAATAAACTGTGCTTCCTTGTGATTACTTTAAAGCCCACATGTTATAGCAATAGCTACCCAAAAAATTATGGGAAAAATGGAATAGTACCTGAAATTTCCTTCAAAATAATGTAGGAGGAGATGCGCAGGGACGAACTGGGGAGTATTGGCTGAGAGTCAGGTGTAGAAGGCTCCACGTGTAATCCTAGCGACTCAGGATGCTGAGATTTGAAGAACCTGGTTTGAAGCTAGCCTGGGCAGGAAAGTCTGAGAGACTTTTATCTTCAGTGAACCACCACAAAGCTGGAAGTGGAGATACAGTATAGTCCCAGGCATTATATTACTGGATAGGAAGCTAGAAGATGAGCAATCAGCTCACTCAATTATTTTATCTGTTCAGAATTTTCCATCATACATTACAAAATGTCACAAAATCATTTATTGTGAATCGTTTTCAAATTCATTAAACATCCTCATAGCACGATCTATAATGGCTATATAATACATCATACTATTGTTTACTAAAATCCATTTCATCAAAATACTAATTGGTTGATATTTACATTGTTGCCAACTTGCCTCTACTGTAGGTATCGCTCATAAGTCCCTTTTATATCATTCTTAGGATGTTATGATTATATTCTTTTTATTTGAGTTACCATGCAGTTTTCAGAGAACAAGGCATCTTGAACCATTTCACCCCTTTTGATTATTTCATTACACTCTAGTAATCATCAATGTACAGTCTACGCTGAAAGTACCACACAACAGAAGCCTATTGATAAATATTAAATTGTATGTGTGTGTATGTGCTCGTGCACACACGTGCATTTGTGCATGCAGAGTTTGGGGCTTGAACTCAGGGCCTGGCGGTGTTGCTTGGCCAAGACCTTGGTCTTTCTGTTCAAGACAAGAAATCTACAGTTTGAGCCACACTCCCAACTCCAGTTTTGTTTGGGGTTTTTTGGGGGGAGGGGGGTAGTTCATTGGAGACGAGAATCTTTTGAATATTTTTACCTAGACTGGCTTCAAACCACAATCTCAACCTCTTGAGTAGCTAGCATTTCAGGCATGAGCCAAGAGTACTTAGATAAATTCTCTTTAAAATGTTGTGTCATTATACTCCAAATATAGGCAACACAGAGAGAGTAACTCTTTTCTAGGTATTTTCTCATTTGATAAACAAAAAAATAAAATAAAAATACGGAGCCATTGCATCTTAGATTTCTTGGGGTTATTAGCTCATTCAATACATATACTCTACCCCTAGCTTCGTACTTGTGGCAAATTAGCTTTTTGATGTCCTTTGCCCACTTTTCTAATGTGATGTCATTATAAACTCATTACATATGAATGGCAGTAACACACTTTTTCAAATGAGCTTCACACACGTCACCACATCACCAATATTTTGTTGGGAGTACCTTTTTTCTTTTTGTGGTAGAGGTCCTGGAGTTTGAACTTGGCCTGGACACTGTCCTAAGCTTTTGTGATCAAGGTTAGTGCTTTACCACTCAAAGCAACAGCATCATTTCTGACTTTTTTTGGTAGTTAATTGGAGATAAGAATCTCATGGACTTTCCTTCCCAACCTGGCTTCCAATCAAAATCCACAGACCTTAAGTAGCAGGATTACAGATGTAATCCCCAAGAACCTGTGTTTTTTGTCTTAAAATTTAAGTATATAAACACTTAAGGTTTTTACATAGTCAAATATGTTGATATTTCCCTTTGTCTCTTGTTTTCACCGTCATATTTAAGGTTTGTCTTCACCTCCAAAATCAAAATCATATAGATTGTCACCTGTAACTTCAAGAGTTTTCAGTTTTGTTTTTTACAGTGTGTAAATAAACCAATCTCTCTCTCTCTCTCTCTCTCTCTCTCTCTCTCTCTCTCTCTCTTTCTCTTTTGCTTTACTGGGCTTTGAACTTAGGGCCTTGCATTTATTAGGCAAGAGTTCTGTTATTTGCGTCATACCCCCAACTCTTTTGTATTTTAGTGATTTTTTCAGATAAAGCCTCCTGTGTTTGCCCCAACTATAATCCTCCAACCCATGCCTCCCTTCATAGCTAAGATTATACCCACCTGAATTTTTGGTTGAGATGGGAGTTCTGTTAACTATTTCCTTGGGCTAGTCTCAAACTGTGACCTTCCAAATCTCTGCCTCCCACATAGATAGGATTACAGGAATGAGCTACTGCACCCTGCTACTGTTGCAGAAAAATAAATTAAGATATACCATAAAGGCCAAGACTTTCACTGCCCTCTACTCCCCAATTACTTCAGCTCATAACTGAAGTGTTCTACTTGTCCCAGCTGATTTGAAGCTTTACCATCTTCTAGGATGCTTTAAGAGCCAACAGATTTTTACAATCATATGCTTCTTTAACATTCATAAACAGGTACTATGCTACTTATCTTTTATTATTTGTTGGAGATTTATTTAAATGCATTGTAAAACCCTTGTGATTCCCATGGTTAAATCTGTATAGTATCATATGGCCTATATAATAAAATAGTATACAACTCTAAAAATGAATGAGGATTATATGCATATGAGTACACATATAGTACAAGTACATATGTATTTGCATAGGTATGTACACCTATATAAGGGTTAAGCGTGGATATTTTAAAGATATTTATCTGCTGCTTCGTTGGTGTTGCAGGGCTTTGAGAAGCTTGCCCAAGTCCTTGATGTAGCTCTCTCCTTGGATATTTGTTTCGTTCTTCGTTGCCTCAGCCACGGCACTCTGGACCATTGAATTCATCCGTCTCGTGCAGGCCGCACACTTGCGAGAGTAGCAACCGGAGCTAGCTTAGCCTTGCAGAGGGCCGGCACCTGCTATACCCAGTGTGCACAACACAAAGGCAAATGCACATGGGTGGCAGGCAACCCTGTTGGGAAAAGCGCTGGGAGAGGCCGAGACAGGAAACGGCAGAAGGGAGGCCTTGCGGAGAAGCCTCCTTTCCACGGTGCCATGGAGGCCTGGGCATCAGGAGAGCTGCTCTCTAGGAGAGGCTGGCCACCAGCCTGGAGAGGAAGCCCTGTGTCGCCATGGCAGCTGCCTGGGCGGGCGCTTCTGCCTCGGGAGAGCGGGGCTGGCCTCTGACAGGATGCCCCCACCACAGGATCTGCCCAGCCTCTCACCTCTGACCACAGCAGATGCTGCTGTTTTTCTGAGCAGTGGGGTTTTTTTTTTTTTTTTTGGTCTGCTCTGTGGGAGCAGATGTCAGTGGAAGGACACGATGTGACATCGGAACCATTACACGCTCTCCTGAGTCTCAGCCCCACCGCCCAAACCTCTGCCCTCTGGGGCAGGTGGTACAGTGCTGGCACAGGAATGGATGGATGGATGCAGGCGAAATCCCCAGCTTTCGTGTGCACGGTAGGCACGCCCGCTCACAGGCCCTCTCTCTGTGGCGTAGGAAGGGTGGAAGCCCGCATGCATTCATTGATTCGCTTCACGGCGCTTCATTCATAAATATCAACACTTACGGAATACCAACTTTGTGCCCAGCGCTGGGTTATGAGTGCTGGGGATCATCTTGGTGACCAATTGATATAAACCTCCACTTGTGGAGCTTTCATATTGGAGTGGGGGAGATGTTTCTAAAAGATAAGAACACAAAAGCCAGGCACAAGTAGCTAACACGTGTGTGTGTGTGTGTGTGTGTGTGTGTGTGTGTGTGTGTGTGTGTGTTCCTGGCTACTCAGGAGTCTGAAATCAATGAAAGCCTGGGCGGAAAGGTCTGAGTCTGCAAAATGATCAGCAAAAAGCCCAGCTAGAGGGGTGACTCAAGCGGTAGAACACCACTTAGCCAAGCAAGCCAAGTCAGCACAAATGTTCTGAGTTCAGATTCCTGTACCACCAAAACATTAACAAGTAGTGTAACAAACTCTACAGGCATAAACACATAGCTGCAGCTTATAAAACATGCAATAATGGAAACACACAGGATAAAATTGTGAAATAAACCATGAAACTTGCTGCGGTGAGTAGGAAGCTCACTCTGTTGTTAAGATCGTTCATTCCGTCTATTCGTCTGTCCATTCATCCTTCTGTCCATCCCTCTCTCTCTCTCTCTCTATATATATATATATTCACCCATCTATCTGATACAATATGGTGGTGTAGGAGTAATCAAGCTGAGATCTAGCTTTAGCATTTATTAGGTAAGTGAATCCCAACAATTTTCTTAAATTGATTCATACTTACAATTTAAATGAGATGATAGCTTGTGCTCAGATTCCAGCCCCATGCTTACAAATACTAGGTATCTATGTTGTTATCATTTATTCCTTCTAATAGTTAACAAGCACCTGTAAGTTCAGGGCACTCTGCTGGTCTTTTAGGGAAGAGGAATAGGGGAGAACAGATGCAATCATTTCTCTTACAGAGAGAATATTAATGGAGTAATCAAAGCAGAGGTAGTTCCCTTATTTGCCAGCAGACAATTCAAAAGTCATTGCCTTCCAAATTGCCGCTTCTCATTCCCAAGAGACAGAAAGACGAGTCACAAGGTAGGCAGAAACCTCGGAGCCAGAGAGCTCAGGTTAGACTGAGTCAGTCTGCCACAGACACAGTCATCACTTTACCTCTGGGCTTGTGAAACTCAGGGAGGTCCTGGGAACAGCAAGGGACCTGGAAACCCTGGGATTTCTGGGGCGTTGAGTTCTGGTCCAGGCCCTGGTTCTGCTGAGCAACCACACCCTGGTCGTTCCTTAGTTATCATAAGGATTCTGCCTGTAAGTGCAGACGCCATCTGCACCAGGAAGGCCAGGTCACACAGCAGGCTCCTTTCTGGAATGCCTCCCGCTCTTCCCTCCGTGCTGGCCCTGGTCAGCCTCGGTGACCTTATCTGGTTCCCCCTTCTTTACGCACCGAAGTCCCAGATGAGAGCCAGAGTCGGGGGGAGGACTGAGCGAACGAGCAGATGTTGCAGGCTCTGTGGAAAGGTGAAAGGGCTTTGCTGAAACCCCCATTAGTACGACTTAGGTTGAGGAACCTGGACACGTGGTAAACACCTTTCCACAGACTGAGAATCTCGTCTGGCGCTAATTGCAACCGTCTGATGGCATTTATCCGAGGGTGTCTAAATCCTATGTAACCAGCTTTCGTGTTTGCTACAGGATCAGAGAGCAGACCGAAAGCATTGTCTCTAGCCCTCTGCGGCTCCTTGCTTGAAATTCTTAGACTCCCTAAACCAATTCTGTCCTACCTAACTGCCGAACTCTGTACAGAAGTCGTTTTTTGCAAATGAGTATGTTTCCTAATTAAAATTTGCCCTTTAGAGGCTCACATTCTCTTGGCCCCACTCAGTGTTTTCTTTCCCTTGGAACATAAAACAAAATCAATAAAGACAACACAAACATCTCTTATGTATACAGTTTCACCGACTCTAATTGTGGCACTGGGCAAGAGTGCCCTGGCCCCTCCTCAGCCCAGCTGATAATGTCCCCTGTTTGGTGAAAAGCCTTGGTATTTTGCTCTGGAAGATCAAGCTTGGAAGATTGTTACTCTTGAAAGGAGGTGGGAAGAGCTCATTGCAAAAGGCCAAAGTGGAAGAGAATATGTCTGAGCCTGCTGATTTTTTTTAAAAAAAAAAACACAGGGCAGGCAAGCGCTGTTAAAATTTGACATGTTTTTTTTTTCCAGATTTTTCCTCTAAGAGGATTTTTATATAAAATCACCAATTTTAAATTCTGTCAGTTGCTTTTTACATAAAAACACTGACATTTTCTGTGGCATTAAAAACTAGGCAAAAGCATAATTTAGAATGGCTGTATAGTATTCCAATAAAAGCTACTCCCCTGTTTATGGCTGTTTGGTCTTTCAGGCTGTTTTTATTTTCTTATTTTAAATTGGATTCCTAACCCAGACTGTCCAGTCTGATTTATTTATTATTTTTATTTTATTATTTTATTTTTGATTATTAAAAAATATCTTCAAATGGATAGTTGTACCAGGGGATGAGGCTGTTTCAGTGTCGTCCCCATTATTAGAAATAATGTAACATCACCAACCCCAAACTCTGGGAAATACATGGAGCTGGGCTGCACGGGGTCTCAGGTTGAATTTTACAGCTGTTTCCTGTGGCCTGGAGCGTAGCAATGTAGGAGTCTCTTAAGGTAGCTTACATATGGAAACAAGACTTTACCTTCCTCTTCCATACCTCCCCTTTCCTCTTGAATTCCCTGCACAGTACAATGAATAATGCCATCCTCCCTCAGAATACCCAGCTGGGGTGCATTTGCCTGCCCCATTCCGGTTAGCATACCAAACCTATCCGTTGTACATCCTCAAGCGCTCTGAGACATCTCCTCATTCATCCTCACCGCCCTGCCTCCGTTTACCTAATGGCTGACTTGTTCCTAACTCTGGTTTTCCCAAGCAACCCCCATTCACCATTCACTCATCACTCCCTGGAGCTGCAAATCAGCCCTCTTTCCCACTACTTCTCCCTCCTGCCTTCCCTCTCCGACCCCCCCCACCCCCCCGCTCCCCTCCGTATCCTACCTAGTTTCTGGTACTGGGGCTTGAACATACTCTCACTGAGCTTTTTTGTTAAGGCTGGTTCTCTACTCCTTGAGCCACACTCCCACTTTCAGCTTTTTGCTAATTAAGTGCAGATAAGTGTCTGCTCAGAGTGGTTGCCAACCAGAATCCTCAGACCTCAGCTTCCTGGATAGTTCTGATTGCAGGATTCTCAAGATCATGTATACCTCCTCTGGTCAGGAGGCTTCAGTCGCTCCCTCCGCCACGCCCCGCCCCCCAGCCGTGGAACTTTCTAGATGCTTGCTGTGAGTGATCACCCTCCCCCCACCCCTCCATTGCCTTCCAAACTCAGGAGGAACACCAGCTCTGCCACGAAACTGTTCCTCACCCCCAAGAACCTAGCTGCACAGGTGTCTGTGTTTATACTGGGCCCGCTTCTTAGACAAATGCTGTACACCTGTCTGTCCTTCAGGACAAGGTTTGGCTTTGTGAGGTGTTTTGTTTTTTCTTGAATCTCTTGAAATACTCCAACTGTGCCTTTCTGAATGGTGAGAGAGACTCCTACATAACTACCCCAACTAGGAAATTGACATGGGCACTTACTGTCATATAATATGCAGACTTAATATTTGGCACTTAATGGTCCAAGTCAGGATTACATACTGTATTTATGGTCATCGCAACTCAATTATTTCTTTAATCTGCAAATTGTCTTTCGTGACTTTGGTATTGGGGAGGTAGCGGGGCTGTGGCTGCCACCTGCTTGCTAGGCAGGCCTTCTCCCAGTTCAGCCATTCCTCCACCCCTTGTTTTAGTTAGTTTTTGAATAAAGTATTTCGTTGTTGTCCAGGACTGGCCTTAGGCAACTACCTTTCAACCTGTTTCTCCTAGATAGCTAGGAATACAGGAGTACATCACCATGCCTGGCTTCTTTGCGGAGATGAGATGGATTCCCACTAACTTTTTGCCCAGGCAAGCCTGTAACTGTGGTGATCTCTGCCTCGTGAGTAGCTGGGATTTTACACATATAAAGCACCTGCTGGCCCTTGACTTTGTTCTCTCTCTCTCTCCACCCCCCCACCCTCCTCATTGGTCTTGGGGCTTAAGCTCATGGCTTGGGTGCTATCCTGCCGCTGTTTTGCTCAAGACTAGTGCTCTACCATTTTTGAGCCACTGCACCCCTTCCAGTTTTCTGGTGATTAATTGGAGTTAAGAGTCTCATGGATTTTGCTTTCTGGGCTGGATTCAAACTGTGATCCTCAGATCTCAGCCTCCTGAGTAGCCAGGATTACAGTTCTGAACCACCATACCCTGCTGACTTTGGTATTCTTGGGTGGCATGCACGGAATGGCTCTTATTTTGGGTTTGTCTGATGTGTCTTGATTAAAATCATACCATTCACTTCTGGAAGAGATGCCACAAAAATGACATGTCCTCCCTACTGCAGCACATACCAGGGAGCAAAAGATGTTTGTCACATTTCCTGTGATGCTGACTTTAGCATACATACATATATATATATCATATATATATTTGATCTTTGAATAGTTGTGGAGTACCCATCAAACAATCAGTCTGTAGATACAATGCATCTTAATTGATCAGGGACACCCCTTTCATCATTTAATCTTTTGATTACGGTAGAGTTGGCTGGATTTTTGTACTCCGAAGCTCTTAGAAATTATTAGGATCTGGTGGGGAGAAACCTTGAGACTATATAAACATCGTGTTCCCCACCTGCTGCTCTCAGCACTTGGGTCTCCGTTTTCTCATCTGTGAAAGTGAGTCTCAAGGTTTTCACTCTCAGGGAGCCCATCACATTTTTATAGGATTTTGTCCAGGGAGACGACGGTGCATCTCAGGGTGCAGGTGTCTCTTTTTCTCATTACATGTTCGCAAGACATGACTAAGGCACTGCAAGTTCAGAAGGCAGAGCCACTCATTCATATCACTCCTAAGTGGCCACACCCATCACACACCTGTCACTCACTCAGTGGTCAGCAAGTACCTGTGGAGGGACTGAAGTTACCTGCCAATCACAGGTGGTACCCTGCCATTGATAGGTGGCGTGAGAGCCTCATGTTGACAAATGCGATCCAAAGGCAGAGACTTGACATTTTAGTTAGTCTCAGAGGGCTTGCCAAGTGCCCACTGACTTCAAAGATTTTCAGGACTTGTGAAGATTTTGGACATGCTTTGGACTAAGGGCAAGGGAATTTCCTACCTCTTCTTGCTTTTCTACAGGCCTCAGGAAGGAGATGCCAAAGGAGCAGGCAGTAGCCCAAGCTGGTCAGCCTGGATGGCTCTGTAACCAGCCAGCCGGCTTCCAGAACACATGGCAGAGTTACAGAAACAGCCTGCCTCTTCTTTCATGTTCGTACGAAATTAAGCATTGTCCTCTTTCCTTCCAAAAATACATTATGGAGACATGAAGTATTCAAAAATCATGCAGGTAGTTTTAAAAACAGGCAGGTAAGATGAAACTCTCACTAATTAATACAGCATCTCCTCTACGCCCAGTGCTTGCACTTTGAATTCTCAGCCCGCTCCGGAGGAGTTAGGATCATCTATTCCATAGTGGACAAAACTGAGGCTGGGTGAGGGCAAACGGTTTGTACCCCAGTCCTACAGCTAGCCTGCACCAGGCTCTGGGGGAGAATTTCCTTTTCTCTCCAAGGCTTTGAAGGTTGCCATTGTGCCACGCTGTTTCTCTCATCTTGTGCCAGCCATGCCTATCCAGACCCCGAGAGCCAGAACTCTGTGGGACCACCCTGATGCTGTCACCTCCGCCCCCGCGATGGTCATGAGGAGGCAGGACCCGCCACCATGCTTTGGAGGAAGTTGTCCAGAGGAGGAAGGGAGGAGGGTCTGACTGTGGGCACCTAGCCTAACTGAGGCTGGGACTCAGGTGCTCAGCTGTTCGTTGCATCTGGCTATCCCGGGGACACAGTATGGTATTGGGGGGGGGCGGGGGGAAGAGAGGAACAATAATACCCCCGAGGTAGGCAAAGGAGGGAGGCTCCCCGAGGCATGTGGCTGGAGAGAAGAAGAGGCCAGGCGACACAGCAGAGGAAACCACGGAGGAGGCCGACCGGGGGACGAAAGGGGGCACAAGGATGGCAGGAAGTGCAGAAAAGTGGGGACCAAGGAGGGGAAAGTTTTAGAAAGCCGGGAGATCGAGGAAGAGGATCCATCAAGATGGTGAATGGAGAGAGAGAGAGAGAGAGAGAGAGAGAGAGAGAGAGAGAGAGAGAGAGAGAGAGAGAGAGAGAAGAGAGAAGATAGAAGGAGAGAGGAGAAAGAGACAGAGAGGGGGAGAGGAGAGAGAGGGGAGAGAGGAGAAAGAGAAAGAGAGAGAGGACAGAGGAGAGAGATGGAGAGAGACAGAGAAAGAGAGAGGAGAGCGAGAGAGGATAGAGATGGAGAGAGAGACAGAGAGAGGCAGAGAAAGAAGAGAGAGGAGAGGGAGAGAGAGGAGAGATAGAAAGAGAGAGAGCAGAGAGAGAGGAGAGGGAGAAAGAGGAGAGAGAGATGGAGAGAGGAGAGAGATGGAGAGAGACACAGAGACAGGCAGAGAAAGAGGAGAGAGGAGAGGGAGAGAGATGGAGAGAGGAGAGAGATGGAGAGAGAGACACAGAGAGAGAGCAGAGAGAGGAGAAAGAGAGAAAGGGGAGAGAGAGAGAGAGAGAGAGAGAGAGAGAGAGAGAGAGAGAAATTAAGAGGAGAGCGGTGGGCAGGGCAGGGCAGGGCAGGGCCCGGGAGGACGCTGCGGGCGGGCGGGCGGGCGGGCGCGGCGTGGCCGGGGAGCCCCGCGCTCACCTGCGTGGCGCCCCCCCGCGCCGTGGTGCGG
Organism: Perognathus longimembris pacificus; assembly: GCF_023159225.1. NCBI lineage: Eukaryota > Metazoa > Chordata > Mammalia > Rodentia > Heteromyidae > Perognathus > Perognathus longimembris. Next base: position 3,445,264 of record NC_063173.1, on the reverse strand, counting down.
CGCTGCCTCCCGCGCCCGTGCGCCGCCGCCGCCGCCGGGGCTCGCGGGCCTCGCAGGATTGGCTCGCGCCGCCTCCCATTCATGTAACCTGCGTGTGCGCGTGAGTGCGTGTGCGGCCCGTGTGTAAGAGCGCGAGGGTGGGGGCCGGGAGGCGGGCGGGGAGGGGCCGGGGAGGGGAGGGGAGCGATCACACCCCCGCGCGCGCCCCCTCCCTCCCGCCCGCCCTCCCTCGCGCACCCCGCCCCCCTCCACCCCCCCCCCCCCGCCCGGGCCCCGGGATTGCAGCTGTTTCATGTGGGGCAGCAGTGCTGGCGGAGGCGCCGGCCGGGAGCGGGCGCGGGGCGGGCGCCGGGCGCGGGGCGGGAGCCGGGCGTGCGCGCGCGGCTGGAGGGCGGCTCGCCGGGGCTGCGCTCCCCGCGGGAGCGATTGTGGGTCTCGCCGGAGCGCCGCGCGGCTCCCGGCACCGGCTCCTTCCCGGACACCCCGCTCGGGCTCCCGGCGCCCGGGACGAGCCGCGCCGCCCGCCGCCGGAGCCGGGGGAGCCACCGGCGCGCGCCCGCCCGGCTTCCCCGGCCGCCCTCCTCCTCCTCCTCCTCCTCCTCCTCGCTTCCCCGGCGGGCGCAGCCTGCAGCCGGCCACGGTAAGACGGCGGGGTCCGCGCCGCGGAGGAGCCTCGGGCACCGCGGCCGCCCGGGGCGAGGGAGGGGCGGGGGGGGGGGAAGGAAGGAGACCCGGGTGCGGTGGCCCGCGAGGGGGCCCGGCAGCCCCGGAGCTCGCCACCGCCTCCACCGCCGCCGCCGCAGCCCCGGGAGCCCGGCGCGCTCGGGAGCCTGGCCCCGGCGTGGGGGGGAGCGGAGCGCAGAGGTGAGCGCCGCCGGCCCGGGGCTGGGCACGCCGGGTGGGAGGACGGGGAGGGGGGGGGGACGGTGCGCCCCGGGGCTGCTCCGCCGCCGCGCCCGGCTCCCCCTTCCCCGCCACGGCCCAGCCGCCCGCAGCCCCCTCTGCAGACCCGCCCGCCCCAGCCAGACTCGCGGCGGGCTCCGGAGCAGCCCACGAGGCGGCGCCGGGCTCCCGCCGCAGCAGCCTGCCCGCCCTGCGGGGTGAGCGCCGGGCTGCGGCGGCCCCGCGCGCGCCTGGAGCCCCGAACCCGGGGACGCACGCGACCCCAACTCGGCGCCCGCCGCAGCCGCCCAGCGGGCCGCGGGGATCCTCTCCTCCTCCCGGGGGCGAGCCGGGGGGCTGCACCCCGGGGCTTCCCGGGGCGCGCGTGTGCGTGTGCGCGCGTGTGTACTTGCACCCCCAGCTCGGGGAGCTGCGTCCCGGGTTGCAATGTGGTCGCCGGCGCGGTGCCTTCGTCCTTTTCCTCGCGGTTCACCCCGAGCGGCGCGGCGGGCGCGGACGCGCGGCCCAGGAACGCACAACTCCTCGGGGGAAGGGTGCGGAGGGCTCCGTGGAGGGGGAGCCCTTCCCGGTGAGCCTGCCCGGCAAGGAGGGAGGGGGGGCTCGCTGGCCGCTGCCCGCCTCCCCTCGGCCTTGCCCCCGCCTGGGCGAGGTTGGAAAGTACTGGAAATGCAACTGCGTGGTGTCTAACTTTGGAAACTGGCTCCCCTTCCAGGGCGAGACGTCAGGGCGATTGGGGCACCCAGGCCCCCCGAGGACGAGGGCACAGCTAGCTACTCAGTGGGGTGCTAACCCCTCCCGGGAACCGCGGTCATTCGGCCCGGCCCCCCTCCCCGCTTCCCCCTCCAATCCTGGAGAGAAGGTGGGGGGGGGGGGTGGATGTAGTTATTATCCACAAGCGACCAACGCAGCCTCGGGGGCGCGGGGAGGCGGCCTCGGCTGGGCCGGCCCTGGAGGTGGCGCGGAGCGCCCGGCTGAAGGTGCGGGGCTGGGGACCCGGGGTGGGGGGGGGGGCGATCCCGAGCGCCGGGGCCCGAGGGTGGCGGTGCGCGGGGTTGGGGACCCGGGGTGGCGGGGAGGGGGGGGCTATCCCGAGCGCCGAGGCCCGCGGGTGGCGGTGCGCGGGGCGGCGCGGCCCCGCACCGGGAGAGGTCCGCCGGCGGCGGGGGGACGGCGGGGCGGGCGGTTATATAAGCCGCCTCGCCGCCTCGCGAGTCCCGGACCGGGGGACCCAGCCAGCGCCCGCCCGGATCCTGACCGACCGCCCAGCGCGCAACTTTTGCCGCTTTGGGGAGTGTAAGTCCCCCCGCCCGGCGCCCTTTCCACGTCGGGAGTGGCGAGCGCCCCCCCCCCACCTTGGACCCCCAGCTCCCCACTTGGACGGGACGGTGGGTGCCGGGAGCCCGGAGATGGGCGGGTGTGGGTGCAGATTGATGGATAAAAGGAGAAGCCGCTGGGAGCTCGGGTTGGGGGGGGGGGGGTCCTGAGCGCCCTGGGCCTCTCCCGGGGGCGGCTGGTTTGGGGGGGGGGGGTGGAAGGCCTTCCTTCCAGGGAACCACACGTCAGGAGAACGCTGAGCGCCTCCGAGATGCCCGGCTTGGCTTCCCCGTGCGCTCTTCCCCCCCCCCCTCGGTCCTTCCCACCCCGCGCCCCCCCCCGTATGTGCAACCCCGGCCCCGAGTTGCGCGGTGGGCTCTGCCACCCCGGCCCGGGCGTCCTGGGAAGCGGGGCGCCGGCCTCTGCCTCCGCCCGTGCGGGGGCCGCTCGCCCCGCGCTCCGCCCCGGCCTCCGCGTCGGCGCCGTGGCCTCGGGGCCCCCCAGGCCCGCCCGCCCGCCCGCCGCGAGCTTCCGCCGCGCTCGGGGCCCGGCGGCCCGGCGGCCCGGCTGCGCGTCCCCGGCGGGTGGGCTTCGGAAGGGCAGGGCGGGCGCCGGGGTGCGGGGGCTCCACGCCTGGTTTTTCGCCCGGAGAGGGGTAAACCACCCCCGCCCGGAGACCGCGCTCTGCGGGGCGGAGTGGGGGGCGCGGAGGCCCTGACCCCCCCCCCCCACTTCCCCGAGTCAGAGGGCGGGCGGGCGTGGTGGGCGGGCGTCTTTATGTTTGGACACCCCCCCCCCATTGCACTGTGTTGAACCCCTGCCCCCTCCCCCCGGAACCTCCCCCCTGTCCGCGTGAGTCTGCAGGGCGAGGCGAAATGCACCCCGCGCGCCCCCCGCGCCCCGGGCGCCCGCGGGCCGCGCCTTGACCTTGCTGGGGCGCCTTCACCGGGGCTCCCCGAGGGGCGCCCCAGAGAGGACTGGGCTCCCTCGCAGGGCCGGGCACCCCGCGTGCGGGAGGGCGTGCGGGAGGACCGCGGTTCCGCAACAACCTGTTTCTCCCCCTTTCCCCCCCCCCACCCCCCGGCCCGGGGCTCGCACCCACCCGCAGCTTCCCGGCGCGGGCCCACGTGGCCTGCCGCCCGGCCTGGCTGGAGGGAAGGGCGGGGCAGGGCTGCTGGGTCCGGGGTCCCCGGCCTCGGGTGGCCGCGGAGGCGGCGCCTGAGCCCCCGAATCTCAGCCGTGCAGCCGCCCGGTGGCAGCCTCTCCCATCCACCGGTGGCTTCCTGGCCGCAGCGCCCGGGCCCCTTCGCCGCGATCCCCGGCGCGCCCCGGGCTCCCCGCCGCTCCGCTCTCCTCCCGAGCTCGGCTCGCCAAAGTTAGGAGGGGTGTTTTCACAGGTGGTAGCGGTGGAAGCAAGTTTCTCTCTCTCTCTCTCTCCCCCCCCCCCCCGAGTGTGTGTGTGTGTGTGTGTGTGTGTGTGTGTGTGTGTAAAATGAGGAAGCTTGGAAGCTTGTGGCAAGAAAAGAAAGCGTGCAAAAGGGATTCCCCTTTTCTAGGCGCTACAAAGGAGCCCTGGGAAAGAACCGCCTTGTCTGGTGAGCATGGGGACTGGAAGCCCTTCCAGGCAGGCGGAGCCGACCCAGTGAGTTCCTGGCTGCTCGCGGCAAGCCATCCAGCCTCATGAATGTTTGCAGGGATCGCCTGCCCCGCACTGTTCCACATAGGTGTTCCTGGGGCCTCGGAGGGCTGGTCAAGGGGAGTGTTGGTTGCCAGACTGTGTCTTGAAGGGAGGCAGGGTGGCCTGGAAATGGCCTCCTTCGGGGGTGGGGGGGGGGCGTCAGGAAGGTGGTTGGTGTCTGAGCTGAGAGGCTTCCCTTTCGGAAGAGATATCTGTGATTCTCTGTGGCCAGTATCCAATTCTGGACTTGTCACCTCTGGGAGAGGAGGTAAAATGAGGCCGTTAAGCCAAATAAACCACTTTTAATGGGCTGTGGGCGGGGAGGGGTCAGGATTTGCCTCAGGGGTCAGAACCCAGCTCAGCCTAAGGAGGAACCTTGGCAGGACAGACTCCTTCCACTGTGGATGGAAAGATCTGGAATATGTGGTAGTGAGCTTCCCAGGGAACAGATGTCCAAGCAGAAGGATGGGTACTGTTGAGTGGACAGTTTTGGTTCCCCAGCACTCTCCTCCACTAGAAGCTAGTTCTATTTGTATCATCTCCTCCATCTTTGGTTGTGTGGAGGGAGTAAGTTGATGGGATGTGACTTTATTCCCTTAATTTATTACATTGGCGTCATGATACTATGGCCCGAGACAACCGGTTTTCGGAGGCTCAGCTGTCTCCCCGGTAAAATAGGACACTATTGTCTAGCTGACAGCCATGTAAACATGAATGCCTATAAACCCTCTGGTCCACTGCGGGCTCATCACAGATGACGGTTCCTTTTCCTCATTCATGCCTTTCTTATCCTATACATTTGTTGGGTGAGGCTGGCCAGGGAAATCAACAGCCCCAAAGAGCCAGCAACATTGCATCCAAAGTCTATTTAAAACCAGCTTCAAATGCTTGAAACAAAAATATCTCCTCTTTTCTTAGAAAAGTCATATCCAGTTTTGTTAGGATTTGTGCTTCATCAGGTCCCTTTCTCTGACAGAATTATATCTTTGTGCAGATTGGCATGTTGCATAACCTGGTATTTCCAGATCAAACATTACAACTACAAGAAAGAAGGTGATGAGTTGAAAGTAAAGCTTCTTGGGTGACATAAGCAAGGGCCCTAATTTGAGATACCAATTCCCACTCTTTAACGGTAATGGAGGCTGAAGGGAAAAGAGATGGGATAAGCACACCGTGGTTCAAATTCTCACCCACGTCCTCAGCTCCTGTCCTGTGGCAACCCAAACTTCCTTTGCCCAAGACCTAAGCCTCTCGTGGTTCCAGTCCCAATACATTCTCCCACATCCATAAATCTAAAATGTGAAACAAAAGAACAATGGGATTTAAATCGCCTCCTTGCAGATTTGATTCCAAGAGCCTAGCTGGGTAAATCAACGTCAATTTTAGATCTAAGGGGCCAATTTTTACCTGCATTCTTACATGCTCTATCAGCCTGGCTTATTGTGACTGAAAGCCGAATCACTCCATCTTTGCTTTGCACTGGCAGACAGCTGCGGGAGCCACTTTGAAAGGAACATGCCCCAGATCTCCCCCAAGCCAGGAAAACGTGGGACCCTGAACTTACAGTTCTCCAGAGGGGAGGTGCTTATTCAAGATGCACATGTGCACACGCACACACGCGCGCGCACACACACATTTTTACTTACTGATGAAGTGTGCAAATCTACCCTTGTTAAAACATTCCCTCCTGGCAATGCTTTTAATGACTACATAGAACCCTGATGTTTTCATATGGCATGATTTATTTAACCAGGGCATGCATATATATATATATATATATTTGTCTTGTTTAATTTTCAGATTTTTAAACATGTGTCTATCTGTGTATGTCCTGGTACCAAGGCTGTCTTGAACTCAGAACTTCTGAGGCTCTCTCCCACCTGAGCTACTCCTCCAGTCTAGCTTACAATTTTTAATTGGAGATGGGAGTCCCCAGGACTTTACTGCCCTGACTTGTGTTGAACCTTGCTTCTCAGATCTCAGCCTCGAGCAGCTAGGATTACAGACTTGAGCCACTGACATCCGGCTATTTTTAGTGTTTATTATAACAAAACTGCAGTAATCACCTCGTACTTTCCCTGCCGTTTTAGCATTTCCTTAAGACAAATTCTTAGAAAGCGAGGATTACAGAGTCAAAAGCATATATCGCCCATCAACGCTGTGTCACGCAGGAAGCACAGGGAGGTGAAGGCTGTTGTCTAATCTTCTGAAGTGAGCTCCGGCTGCGAATCCTGCTGGGGTGGTAGAGGAAGGTAGGGCTGACAAGGAAAGCTCAAGCAGGGAATTTATATAACGTTGAGTTGTTGTGCTGAACTGATAAGGCAAATCTTTTTTTCCAAGAACATTTTTCTTCCCTGACTGTCTTGGAATCATCCCTCTCTGGTACTTGAGCCAGCCATGACGTTGAAATATGTAAATCCATCCTCAGCTCTGGAGTCGGGCTTGCTCCGTGATAAATGACAGTTCCTCAGAGAAGCATGCGAGTCCTCCAACAGTTGTTGAGGGGGTGGACTCCCCCTAGGACCCCCAGCCCCCCCTTTTTTTTCTTAAGTGACCATTAAGCTGGGCTAGAAGGCCTCACAAAGGAATCAGGTGACTTTACCCCCCAGCAAGCTTAGTCCCCCCGGGCTGTATGGTATTTTACTGGAAAAAAATCAACCCTGCAGTCTCTTTGTGTTCCCAAGGCCCAGTCTGGTGCCAGTGGCTCATCCTTGTAGTCCTAGCTACTCAGGAAACTGAGGTTTGAGAAGGGAGGTTCAAAGCCAACCCCGGGCAGGAAAAGTCCACGAGACTCTTACCTCTAATTAACCTTCCAAAAGCTGGAAGTGGAGCTGTGGCTCAAGCGGTAGAGCTCCAGCCTTGAGCAGAGGGATTGGAGGTGTTGGGGACATGGGACCGAGGCCACCACACACCCAATACTGACACCAAACAAAGCAGAAGGTGAAAGCGTAGTTGGGCATCTTGTCCCTTCCTTGCAAGACCCACTTCAATCAAAGAGTCCATGTGTCAGCTAGTCTCCTTCTCGTGTGAGATTTCAGTGACCCAGAAAAGATTTGTTCCCTGCCATTAAAGGAATCAGCATGTAAGGAAGAATCCCTTAGAGCTGGTGGAAGGAGTCTGGTCCTCCCATTCCCAAAGCGGCCCCTACTCAGCGGGAGACCCAGGCATTCCTTCAGATCTGGCGACCAGGTCTCTTCCAACGGCCTGGCACAGTAGAGGGAGGCTGCTCTGCGGCTCACCAAGTCAGACTTCAGAGGAGGTTTAGATGCTGTCTTTGATACTTACACCACTCGAGTTTCACTGTGGAAGAGGGGGGAAGGCGACCATCCTTTTGTCGGGTTCTGAACATCAAATCAGGCTTTTTTTCCCCACCCCACCATGGGGAAAACAGGTGGAAATGAGCCATAGTGGAGAAGGACCTTCCAGCACCCCCTCCCTCCTGGGCCCCATGTTATCCCTTCAAGATAAATAGCCACAAAGGGTATCAGGTGCCACCAACCAGTCATTAACATTCTGAAGAAATTAAGTTCCAAGAAAGGACTTTTTTTTTCTCTCTGAAAAAGTTCCGTGTGTGTGCATGCGCGTGTGTGTGTGTGTGTGTGTGTGTGTGTGTGTGTGTGATGACTGCGAATGTCTCCAAGTTTGATCGTGAATCCTTTGAAAGTCAAACAAAAGGGTTGCAGCTTTGGCTAAACCTTGCTGATTCTTGGAGTCAGTGTCCTGTCTCTATAAAACTGAGTTGGAAACAGAGTAGACTCGCTATTTTGTAAATGAGCGGGTCTTCAAGTTAAACATGGATGTCCCTTGCTGAAAATCTCATTAAGAGAGAGATTCTGAGCCCATGGGCCTGTCGGGTAAATGCCATTGTCCTCATTTGGAGAAGCGAGGGTTCAAAGCTACTCTCAGCCCTGGCGTTCTTTCAGAGAAGTTACCCTCTGAATGTAGAGCCCCTGAACATCACAGGAGTTGAAATTGCATTAGAAAGAGACGCCCTCCATCCTTTACTCTTGGAATTTGAGATTGGGATTTATTTCTTGGAATTTATTTCCACCGACAGAATTGGGAAGGTGTAGTAAGGCTCCTTGTGCTGTGATTGTGGAGTTGTTGAGGACGGAGACAAGAGCCATGTAAACCTACTAAGGGCCTTCTGCGTGCTTGACAATGCTCAGAGTTGTAGATGAAGAACTAGGCCCCAGCTCACATTGGATCCTAGGACTCTTTGACTTCCAAACTCTTACTTCTCATAGAATGATAACTTTATATTCTACAAAGCTCTGTAATTTAAAACTGTTTCTCTTTAAAAGGTTTTATCTCCTCCCCTTCCCCCACCCCTCCCCATGTTTGTGAGCGTTTCTAGACATTTAAAAATTTGCATCATTATCATGCAAGCAATTAAAGTGCTTAAGAGCTTAAAAGCAATTTGTTCAAGTTGGTTAAATAGCCACCCTCCCCAATCTTGTTTGTATTATTAATTTACTTATCAAACTGTACCATCAAAACCATTTTGAAGGTAAATTTCAGCATTTTCTGATTGGTAGAGCTTTTCCAGTGGAAAAGGGTTTGTTTTGATAGGTTGCCTCAGTGAAAGGATCCAGTTCAGAATGAGTCAGAGAAACCATTATTTTACTAAATAAACCCAGCCCTTCTTTGGCCTCTGGATAAGAACTGGTTGTTTAAACGTTTTATTAAGGTGCAATTATTCTGAGAACCAGTCAGTAATGTAGCTCTTTGCAAACATTAATTAGCTGAACCCTACATCACCCTACATGACAGATAAATAGCATTAACCCTCCATTTGAGAGAACAAATGGAAACTAGAGAGGAAGAGGCCAGCCCTTTCCCCAATGGAAGTATGGTAGAGTCAGGAATTAGGAGACTAAGGGATTCTTCACTCAATACTATGTATTTGTAAGGCATTTTCTATTTAAGGAACTTTGCTTTGCAACTCAGTCGTTGGTCACAATTTAAATTACATTAAAACAAAATGCAAGTAACAATTCATTTCTTCTATTGCACTAGCTACATGTTATAGATTGTTAGGGGTGGCCACCACATTGTATATTTCACTTATAGAACATTTCTAGTATTACAGAAAGTTCTCCATTCGCAGCACTGGTGTAGAAGACCAGTATTATTGAAGCTGAAGGCACAGATCACTGCCCTCGTGTAACTCGAATGTAGAATTTCCCCCAAATAATGGCTCCCATGGGAGAAATAGAGAGTAACCCAAACTGGCAAAGCACTTTGGGACTAGTGGTTAGAGGCCCACCTCCAGGAGTCAAATGGCTTAAGTTGAAATCGTGGGTATGCACTAGGCATGGTGTAACTAGAGGTAGAGTCTTCAGACCCCAGATTTATGCTACCTTTGCCATTTTTTCTCATTAGCCAAAATTATTTTTAAGACAACACTGGATCCTGAAGAGGGTGCTGGGAGACAGGTACTCTTTTTGGCTGCCGGTGGAAATGCAAATTAATATACCCGTTTAGGAAAGCAATTTGGCAGTAACTGTCAGTAGTCTTAGAAACACTTCTTCTCTTTTGTCCAGTATTCCAATTCTAGGAATCTAGCCAAAGGAAATAATCAGAGATGGGCAGAGGAGGTTTAAGACTAAAAGTGTTCATTGCAATGTCATTTTATTGGTGAAGAAAAGGAGAAAGTAAGCAGTTGGTTTTGATAAAAAAATTAAAAAGCATGGCAGACCGTAGGATATTATACAAAGACTAAATGTTGTTTTTTGAAAACACGGTTTGTGACACTAAAAATATTCTCATAAAACTGAGTGCCCTGTGATTAGGTCTGAAATTATGTATTTTTTAAATGGAATGTTTGTTAAAGCAAGACTAAAATAGTTTGAAGGGTAACCTATCAATATAATTCTTACTTAGGATTTGGTTTTTTAACAGATGCTGTGGTTTATTTTGTTTTAGCGTGTGTGTGTGTGTGTGTCTGTTTTTTTGTCTGTGTGTCTAGGTGAGTGAGTGAGTACAAGCCCCCTGTGTTTTTTTCAGTAGACATTCCTTTGCTGCTGGGCCTTTAGGTTTGTGCCACTGTGCCTGGCTAGGAATAGTCTTATTGATAAGAAAATTAAGTTTTGAAAGTATTGCAGGGGCTCTGGACTTGATGAATACTTTTCCAGCAGCATAATTCCGATTCCTAGGCGGCCATGGCTGTGCTGGGGTTCCTGTCATGGGACGTAAGCCTGCCGCGTTCTCCCTGCTTGTGAGAATGCCAGCCTCAGCCCCGTGGGGCGTGGAGCCTGTCAAAATGCCAAGACTTCTGTTTCAAGTTCGTTTTTGTGTTTATCAAAGTGATTCATGAAAATCATTTTGCAGGTTAAATAATCCCCAAGAATTCTAAGACAGAGCACCGGCCCTTGCCCTCCTTCTCGAGAGCCAGCAGTTCTTCATTTTCCCTCTCCCCAAAGGGAGCCATTTCCAGCGATCTGAACTGTTCGTGAGGCTGTCTTCTCTAGCACGTTAGGAATTTCGGGCTTATGCAATCTGGCGTTTGTCTGTCTTTAAGGCCAGGCTGATCTTCTTAATATCCAATCATAATTCCTCTTTATGGCCACGTGAGTCCGTTTTCTACAGCTAGTCTGAGGTGATTCTGATCAGGATGGAGAAGGTGTGTAGAACACGGGATCTGGAGAACAGCAGTAGCTGCGCTCAGGGGAAGTATTGGGTTGAGACTCAGCATCACCTCCTTGCCTTGAGCAAGGTCTTCCGTACCTCCACGTCCTCATCTATAAGTAGCTGAGGAAGGAATAGGATCTGTCTCACACCTTCTGATGGTGAGGATACAGTGTTCACTCTTGTAGAACATCTGGCACATACAGGTAAATAAAGATGCAAATGACTTGGCACCTGGCATGCTGCATACCATCTCGAAGGAACCAGCCTGCAATGCCCACGGGGGCTCTGGAGATGGCTCCTGGCTTTTCAAGGAAGGCATGGCAGCATCACGTGCTTCTTGATGTGGCCCTTGCTGCAAGGGCTCGGGACGAGCCAAGCAGGGACTGTGACTGATGTCACTGGGCTCGCTCTAGGCTTGCGTTGTCTCTGAGAAGCTCTCTATGACTTAGGCAATTATGTTATATCTATTGATTTCTGATTTCCTTCGGACATACTTCGCTATAATGCTGCTTGAAACGTTCATATTTCCAAGCCTGCTGTTTCTCCTTCTCACGATGACTAAGCAGATAGGTCTTATTTGGGGATTGACTGATTAAAAAGAAAAAAAAATAAATAAGCTGGCCACCAGTGATTCAGTTCTGTAATCCTAGTTACTTATGAGATCCGAGGATCAAGGTTCCAAGCCAGTTGGGCAGAAAAGTGCATGAGCCCCTCATCTCTAACCAAAGCCAACTGCTGGAGGTAGAGCTGTGCTTCAAGTGGTAGGGCCATCGGCCTTGAGCAAAAAAATGCTCAAGGACAGCACCCAGGCCCAGAGTTCAAATCTCAGTATTGCCCTATGCATGCCTACGTGTGTGCACGCGCACACACACACACACCCACACACACACACACACACCATCAAGCACAACAGAAAAGTAGCCTGGGACCAAATTTGGGAAGACTCTATCTAAAATTCTGTGATTGTGCGGTCCAGTTTCCTCCTTGTGTCCTGGAAAGCCCTCTCAAGAAGCTGGGAGAGGCTCTGAGTCTAGCGTCTCCCCCAACTCCCAGCACTAACACCTTATAGCGAGAGGAACTTGGCAAGCTAATTAATGCCGACATACCTTAGTTTCCTGATACATAAGACGAGGATAGTAATGAGAATTTGGCAGGGTTACTTGGTAGGATTTTCACGGAAGAATGGTTGTGTCACTTCTGCAAGTCCTAGTTATTTTCGAGTCAACACGGTTAGTTCTAGAGCCCTAAATGTAATTTATTGCCTGAGAAGGTAGCTCAGGGTCCGGCAGAGTACTTGCTTTAAGCATGTGTAAGGCCTTGAGCTCGATCACTAGCAGTGCAATCAATCAACCAATCATCAATAGATAAACAGTCAATAAACAAACTTAAAATAGTGATTTATGGAGGTTCAGCCAAGTCTGGGTGTTTTTTTCTCTCACTGACAATGGCTCCCCCGTATGTTACAGAGCAAAGTGCTCCCAAAGACTGTGCAAAACAGTAGGAAAATACCAGCAGAGTGAAGGTTGAGTTCTCTGCGTAAGTTAGATTCCCTGGGCTTTCACCATTTCGTTATACGATGGGAAACGGAAGACATTTGTGCAGTGCTTTCTTAATGCCTGTTGTTCAGTGGCCCTGGTGCAAATGGCGGCTCTCAGGGATGCCACTTTATTTTTCCTGTGATTGCCTTAGTTCTCTGACCTCGTTCCAGAGCCATCAGTGATCCGTGGTGGGTGTTGGTGAGATCAAGGGACGGTTGATGGGTTGGAAGTCTGGAGGAAACTGTCTCAGGACAGGGTGGGAATGAGTCTTAGAGGTTCCTGGTGGCCCTGCCCACTGACAACGGGGTGTCATGGCAGCGGGAAACCAGAGATCTGTCGATGGAGGTTGGCGGATCTGAGCGCCAATGCTAGCTGTCTCTTTGCCACCCTGCACCAACAGGGTCCTCTAAAAAAAACCCAGAATAACGATGTTCTACCTGTTTCTCTGAGCTGTTACTGAACACTAGACTTGGTTCTAGAGAAGAGCCTTACGGGGAATCCCTGCCTTGGCTCTGAACTGAAATCACCTGGACTGCTCTTCCCAAAGACCGTCCCTCCTGCCCCATCCCACCCCCGACCCACTCTCTACCACCAGTGCTCTACCACGGTAGGGTTGGGAGAGGGTGAACCCAGGCTTCATTACTCTGTAAAGCTACCCACCTGATTCTAAAGTGCAGCCAGAATGGTTGAGAAATGTGCCCCGAGTACAGCCCTATTAAACATCAGTTCCTTCCCATTTTCGGAGAATCATAAAGGGATTCCCATATTGGGTAATTTATGTATGAGGTGAATGACCTAATTTACGTGAGCCAAGGGACTACGGATATGGTAATCAAGGCTTCCTTCCCTGCCCTCCTTCTTCCCCCTTCTGGTAAACTGGGGCATCTCAGTCAGGAAGGAAAAACCAGCCTTCTAACTCAGTCTCTTCTCAGCACCCTCCAACACAGCTGCACTTTGGAGAGCTGGAAAAGGACTGGTCTTGGCAGGAGCTGCTGGGGTGGGGTAGTCCTCTGGCCTACTTTTGCTCTTTTTATGTTCACTCTGGGCCCTGTCCTATTAACCATTCCTGGGTAGCCCTCCCTCCTTGAGTCACCTCAGCTTCAGGATTCCCCAGGTAGAAGAGAGGATGCTTCCTGTGCTTCCTTAGTATCCATCAAATGTGTATCCCTTTCCAGGGTGGGGCACTAGAGACTGGTATTGCCCTAGGGCCCAGGAGCCCTGACCTTCTGGGGGGTTTTAGATGAGTTGACATCTTTTAGCTAACCTCTCCTTCCTTTGAGTTGTATTTGTTTTTCCTTAAGATCATCTCAAATCTGCCTCGTGCTGAGAAACTGGATTGAATTATAGCGCTTTTAAAGCCGGATTCAGTGGCAAGAGTGTCTGTCATCCTTGCTACTCAGAGGCAGACTGAATCAGGAAGATGGGTTGAACCCAGGAGTTCAAGGTCAGCCTGAGCAATATAGTAAGATCCGCCGCAATCAAACCGAAAAGCAAACAAATACCTTCCCGTAGTTAGTTAGCGCCCGGGGACTTGTAAAAATGCGGGCTCTGGTCCAGTGGGTGGGAGAGTGGGCCTGGGGTTCTGTGTTTCCGAAGAAACTCCTGTGAGGAGCAGATGTGTCTGCTCAAAGCCCTCCCTCCCTCGCTCTGCTTAGAGCAACTCCTCAGACCTCGCTCTGAGTCTCTACTGACACTGCTCTCTCCTCCTGTCTTCCCAAGCCCACGCAGCAGATGAAGACTGCCAGAGAGCAAGTGGAAGCTGTCAGCTGTGTACATCTGGCTGTTGGTATTGTTGGGGCATCGGTGGTGACCGCTGTAGTGTGACAGGATGTAAATAGTGGCCATTATCATCATGTCGTGGAATAATTCCACTTCCAGCTCTTGCTATTGCTATTAAACGCTCCAGTCTGCTCTCATGTTTTTAAATGCAGTATGCCTGTGACCTATTGTGGACTAGGTTCTAATCTCGATTACCCACGCAAGTATTGCTTTGGAAGTTGTAGAGTATCTGGGGTAGGGGATGTAGCTCAGCCGGTAGAGCACTTGCTTAGCAGGCAGGAAGCCCTGGGTTTGGTTCCCCAGCTTTTAACATGTTTTTATTTCGTGTTTTTTTTTTCTCTGATTATGGCAACCATGCATGTGAACAGCAGAAAATTTAGAAAACCGGAGATAAGCCAGGTAATAAGGGAAAAACAGCCCATAATCCTGCTGTACCAAAAGAATTCCTTTCAACATGTTGGTTTTGTTTCCAGTATTGTTTCCTAATCCTCCTCCACACCTACTTCCTCCCACCACCTCTGAAAGCAAATTGCACACATTGTTCTGTAACTTTAATATGTTATGATCATTTCCTCGTGCCATTAAATTTTCTCTTCAACATGACATTCAATGGCTGTTTTATCAGTATTTTATCACACGGATGTACCATTATCATGCCGTCAGTTTTCTACTGTGGATTCGTTTGTTTTTTTGTTGTTTCTTTTTGCCACTGTAAATAATGCTGAGACTCACATACTCAGGTGCTCATCTACTTCTTCCCTTCAGCCCCCTTTCTTTTCTTTCTGTTAGCGCTGGGATTTGAACTCAGGCCCCTCCGCCTATAAGCAGACAGTCTTAGAAATCATACCTCCAGCCCTTTTCGGGGCTGGTTATCTTTGAGATAGGATCTTTCTTTCTGCCCAGGTGCCCCGTAGGAAATGCCAGGTGCACACAGGCCTCTGCCTCCCGGTTTGGGCTGGGAAGGGGCTTTGGGGCTGAGATCTGAGGGCCCAGATTGGAAGCCAGCCCAGGTAGGAAAGTCTTACCTCCAACGAATCAGCAAAAAGACAAAAATGGAGCCGTGGCCCAAGTGATAGGAGTGCCGGCCTTGAGCAAAAACCCCAGGACTCAAGACCTCCCTGCCTGCCTCTCACCCCTGCCTTTCCATGATTTGTGGGAACAGAGCCTCCCCCCGCCCCCCCAGTTTCAATTTCACCCGCTCAGCGCCGCCCAACTTGACACTCTTGCTGCAGGTAGAACCTCTTCTCCTGCTCCCTCCCTCCGACTCCCCTTCCTTACCCTTGTGTAGCCATTCTCCTTTCCACAGTGTTAAATATCACATTCTATTAGTTTTTTCTTAACAAGATCACTGGCTGCTGTGTTAAGAATAATCTGAAAGGAGGGGGGTGGGTCAAGGGCAGAACATGCCGTATAATTTACTTATTTCTTGTGCTTATTGACTGGAAATGAATAAAGACTACCCGAATAGTCACCAGCAGAGACTGTGTGGTTAGCGCTTGTTGTAACAGGGGAGTCCGCCACCATCATTTGCCTTTTCCGAGATGCTGAGGCCGAGTAGGCCAGCCTCCCGGTGAACAGAGGGAAGAATTCGGGTGAGCTCCGGTTGGAGAGTGTTTCAAGGGTTGGAGATGGGATGGAAAGTTAGGGAAGGTGGCAGGTTGCTGACCATCAGGGGGCAGTTGCCGCAGAGGATACATGTCAGGGATCTGTTTCCGTAGCTAGTCTGGTCCTTGTCCATCTTTATATGCAAACCTTCCATACTGTTGCTAACCTCCATGAAGGTAGAGATCTTTGTTTATGGTTCTTTGAGGGAATCCCAGTGTCTAGAAGTGTCTGGTGAAGGGAAGGACCCCTCGGTGTTTATTGACTTGTGCAAGGCATTGGCTACGTCATCTTACTTAGTCCTCACAACCAGCCAGACGATTTTTCTTTTTTATCCTTTGCTTCCAAATGGGAGAAGGGGGCTCACGGAAGTCAGACATCTTGCCCAAAGTCTTGCTCCCCCAGGGAGTCTGGTAGCTTGGCTCCTACACAGATCTACCTATTATAAAACAAGCATGCTTCCCCTGGGGAGTTTCTAGTCCGTGAGTTTGTGAGTGAGTGGGAAATGGAGGAGGTGAGCACTTACTCAGTGGCACAAGCAAGATACACACCAGTTTCAAATATCTCTAGACTTTCAGACAAAGCTTTCAGCAGAAGATACTTCCATTCTCCTGACACCTACCTGATGAATCAAACCATGTCTCCAGAATTAATTTGGACTCTTAGCAGGATATATTCCCTTAGTTACCTCTTGCTAATGATGGGAAAGAATGCAAATTAATTCCAGAGTTTGAATATGGGTGATGGTCATACAGCAACCGAGTAACTTTCAAAGGCGTGTGTGTGTGTGCGTGTGTGTGTGTGTGTGTGTGTGTGTGTGTGTTCATGCGTGCCTATAATTTACAGCTCATCCTAGAGACTTTTCAACCATTGCCATGGTAACTAACTCATGGTTGCCAGCTTCTTGGTCTGTTGTTGTCATCCATGTCATGTTCTTAATTATTATATATGACTTTAGTTCATTTGTTCCTAAGTGGACCCCAGAGGCAGTTCATCAGAGGCAAACGAGAAGAGTGTGATGGGGAAAAGTCCAGCAGGTGCTGCAGAGACGAGCCCCAGCTCCCTGGGTGCAGCCCGTGCTAGCTGAGAGAGCGCTGAGCCTGAAACGGTTTGTCAGTCATAGCCACTCCGCCAGCAGGACTTGTTGTGCGATGCCATCAACTCTATGGACAGTTGAGCCAGGATTCAAGTATGGCTCCAAATGTGTGTTCTACTTGGGACTCGGGAGAGCATGGCCGGAACTTCGTGGCCACTTCTGGCAGGCCGAGCGAACCTTTGCCTTGTGGAAAGGGAAGGTCTGCTCAGACCTCACAGTACCCGGGACCCAGAGGGAAGGATTTCATGATACTATGGCCAAATTCCCTGTGGCCCAGGCTTGCTGAATTTCAGTGCCACAGGCCAGATGACGCGGTCACCCATCTTGTGCCTTGTAGGAGCGTTAGCTGACTGTCTGGATCCCTGGGTTCTAATGTTCCATCCATCAGTTGAGACAACCCAAAATCTTTCCCAGGAATTGTCAAGAGTTCCTTGGGTGGGGAGGACCAAACAGAACCTGATTGAGAACCATCAGGCTAGGTTGTACGACCTTTGAAGTAGGTGAAGCTTTTGGACTTAGCTCTTACCTCTTTACTGTCTGTGGTCTGTAGTACCTGCTTTAGTGTTAAATGGCAGGGTGAACACAGAGACTGGCACAACGAAGATGCATGTGAAAAAGCACTCTTGTTCCCATGTGACTGGCAGAGACAGGGGCAAAGCTTCAAAAGAAGTGTTTGTGTTACGCTGGAAGGACGAGGAAGAATGAACGAGAAGAATGAGCGCAGTTTTCATAATATGAACAAGAGATATGTGGTTGCGATTTGTTGTCTCTTTTTCTGCCCTTACGGGCATGGCTCGTGTGTTTTTCCTCTCTATAATAGACCCCGGAGACTTCCCAGAGTCCCTCTGTCCTAGATGGAGAAGATTTGGTGCTAGCCTCACATTTAATCCTCTTCTATGCGTAGACCCCTGTTCCAGGCATATGCATAGATTTGATCCTGGGTCTACAGCCGCCCTCTTTCCCCACTTTGTTAAGTATGAATTAGAAATTTGTTTTCCTGCAGCTCTCTCGCAAACACAAATGCCCTTAGTAAGCATTCTGACCTGGCTTGGACGAGACAGGAGCTACGAATGCAGCTGAATATTTCATGAGAACCCTTTCAAACCTCATGCTCCCTGCTTGTGTGGAGGAGGAGGGCCCTGGCTGCCCCTCAGGCCATCTCAGCTCCTTCTGCCACTGGGGGTGTGACTGTATAGGGGAAGTCTTCACTGCCCTGCGCCTGGGCTTCCTCATCTGTACATTATGGAGGTGTGCAGCCCATCTGGGGTTTGTTGGGAGGACCACGGGTAAAGGACCTGGGAGGATCTTGGCCGCTGAATTGGTTTTTGATAAATCGTTTTCCAGTGGGAAGCTTGCAATTCGAAGAGCTTATGATTTCAGCAACTGCATTGTCCTCGGGAATGACCCAGGTCCCTGTCACCCTTGACTCCTTGAGGGACTGTGTTTAGGGCAGCCCGTTAGTGGTCTTCTCCTTTGAGCTCGAGACTGTGCTCACAGTTCATGGAGGGACTCCCCAGTTGTCTCCATCAGAAGACAGGATCCAGAGCTTTCCTTCAGCTCTCAACGGTCCAACCAAGCACGCTGCCAATTTAAAAATAAGCCAGCCCATGAAAAGTAAGTTTGAAAAACCTAAACGTGGCAATAGGTACCCCGCCTTCCCTTTGGATGGGTCAAGATAGATGCCCTGTTTGGCCCCCAGCCCCCGTGAGACCTTCCCTCCGGTCTCTACTAGCTTGGGGCTGAGGTTGTAATGAAAACAAGAGGAGTGTGGTGTTTCGTAACTATTTTTATACCAACATCAGACTTGATGTTAGTGCTTCTGAATTATTTAGCGTTTTCCTTTCTCAGCTGGCCTCTCCCGTGAGTTTCTCTCCCAGGGCGGAGGGAGTTGTTTTATGGAAATCACAGAGGCAGACATACACCGGCTGCCGGCTTCCACCTTCCTCTGGGGAGAATGACACCATTGCACGTCCCGTCAGGAGCCAGGAACCCCGATTAAACGGAGGGGCAGGCCTCTTGTCTTCCTTTTACAGTTAGAGGCCCAGTAACATTCCTAAGGCCACCGGGCAGGAAGGGAGGAGTCAAGCTTCAGAAGCTTCTTTCTTTCTCTTCTATGTTTGTGCCAGTCCTGGGGCTTGAACTCGGGGCCTGGTTACTGTGACTTAGCTTTTGTTTTTCTTGCTCAAGGCCGGCGCTCTACCGCTTGAGCTCCATTTCCAGTTTTGGTGGTTCATTGGAGGTAAGAGTGTCATAGATTTTCCTGCCTAGGCTGGCTTTGAGCTGTGATCCTCAGATCTCAGCCTCCCGAGTAACTAGTGTTGCTAGCCTCCTATCGTCTGTGAGCTCACACGGAGCCGGGTCAGATCATCTCCTAACTGTGAGGTGCGTGAAGGGGACGGGGTAGAAGATGTGCCTCAGGAGGAATGGGAAACGGGGTAAGGGGCTCCTTACTGAATATCAGAGATGCAAAGGGACTTGGGGTGTCTTAACTAGAAGACCCGTCGGTCAGTGGTACACTTTGCTGTTCCCCCAAGCCACTTTGTTTAGCAGTCTGTCAGCCCCGTGTGTGTTGGGGGGCGGGGGGGGGAGGGATGATGCCCCTCCCACCCAGCCCAGTCATTCTCTGTAAAGGGATATTTGCACCTTGGGCCTCTTTAAAGGGGTGGTGATTGGCAGCTCCTAACCAGCCCTAACATGGGAAGGCAGCGAACTGGACTCTTCTCAGCTGCCTCTCATAATTAAAGTCCCTCATAGACTTTTAATGGTCGTTTTTTGAAATAGACATCCTGGGTTGAAAGGAATCTGGCTGCAGATAGAGACGGTCTCGCCACCGCCGTCGCGCTGATAGCGGTTTTTATTTCGGAGCTAGAAAAGATTACACGTTTCTCTCATTCTCTT
Organism: Perognathus longimembris pacificus; assembly: GCF_023159225.1. NCBI lineage: Eukaryota > Metazoa > Chordata > Mammalia > Rodentia > Heteromyidae > Perognathus > Perognathus longimembris. The sequence continues at coordinate 3,425,823 of NC_063173.1, read as the reverse complement.
CTTTTTGCTCCTATTTAATTATCGGTGACCTCAAGATGACTCTTTCAGGCATTAAAAAAAAAATTCTTCATTCTACCACGTGGGAAAGCCCCCTTAGATTTATTATGTGAACTCTGGGAGATGGGCCTCTGAAATTAGCTTGGGACAGTTATTTCAAAAGTGCCATCGTCACTGGCTTCCCTAAAACTCTCTGGGGATGAAGCAGCTGTTACAATGTTAATAACAGCTGTATTTTGATAAGGATGCACTTCATGACTATCAGGTGACATGGCACACCATGAAATAAAGTAATATTTGACACAGACAGATTCCTTATGTTGAAGTTTGGATAGTTGTATGAAACCCTAGCTTCTCCTTCACATAGGCTTATATTGGGGCGGTCCCCAATCTCTTTCTTTCAAAGACTTTTCTTTATAAAAATCACGCAGGCTAAGTAATAGCATGACATTCCGAGATGACCTATGTGAAATAATGTGATTCCAAGTGTTAAACAGTGGAGCTGGGCACTGGTAGTTCATCCCTGTCATCCTGGCTACTAAGGAAGCTGGGATCTGAGGATTGCAGTTCAAAGCCAGCCCAAGCAGGAGAGTCTGTGAGACTCTTATCTCCAAATAATCACCCACAGGCCAGGAGTGGAAGCGTCACTCAAGTTGCAAAGTGCTAGTCTCAAGCCAAAAAGAGCAGGGACAGTGGTCAGGCCCTTAGTTCAAATGCCGGTACTTATGTGTGCACACACACAAACACACACTTGCATGCACGCACGCAAGTACGCACACACACTTGCACAAGCACACGGACTGTGTGTCAAGAGCACTAAAAGAAAATTTGCCAATATGTGCCCAATATCTCTACTTAAGGTTCTGCAAGGAGGACAGAGAGGGAAGGTCACCTTTCCAAGTCCTTTCTCCGCGCCAGGTGCTTCCCCACAGGCCTCCGCTCACCTAAGAAGGCGCTCACCGGAGAGCCGGGTTTTCACTTGCAGCCCAGCTAAGGCTCTGGCTGGATAGGTACTCTCTCTAGGGCCACACTGCTCACAGAATTGGCATTGCATTTGGGGTTCTCTGACTGGACCATGTGCTGTTCCTTCTGCCCCCTCCCGCCTCCAGAGAACAGGTTTCAAGCATGCTTTAACATATTACACGGTACAGGGATAGTAGCTTTTTCCTGATCCGGGAGAAGAATGTCCGGAAAACCTGTCCACATGAATTTGAGGAATGCTCCATTCAGCCGTTGAGACATGTTCGTGCATGGCGGGAGGACTCAGAGCTTTTCCTGTCTGACACACGTAAGGCATCCCAAATTTCAACATCAGAGTGAGAAATAAAATTGCAACTTGCGGGGAGAGGTGGGGTTGGGAGACACGGTGGGGGCGGGGGGCAATGGAAGGAGCCACACCGGTCAAGAGGCATCATGCTCAGAAATTGTTTTGCTGAATCGAAACCCCTTTGTAAAACTACATTTTAACAAACTGACCATCTTAGTCTAAAAAGTATTTTTTTTTAAAGTTACAGAATGCCTCCTAAGAGTCGGGTTCCTTCAGAAATTCTTTGGGAAATTAGTCTGAGGATTCCCTACTCCACAAGTTCTGCCTAACTACTTGTATCTCACTGATGGGGTCAGACGGACGCTTCGTGGTACTACAGGGCCTATTGCTGCCTGCTCCTCTTGGGAGGCCCGAGCCTGTCTTGCTAACCTATGACCGTCTCATATAAATGGAGTCAGGGTTTATTTCAACCCTTCCCAACCTGTTTTATAGATAAATCAAATCAAGGAATTTAAATAAATGTTTAGTATTTCTTTCCCCTCCCTCTCTCTCTCCCCCTTACTCCCCCACCTCTCCTTCTCTCCTTCTCTCCTTCTCTCCCTCTCTCCCTCTCTTCCTCCCTTCCTTTCTTCTTTCTTTCTTTTTTATTCCCTCTCTCTCTCTCTTTCTCTTTCTCTCTCTCTCTCTCATATGTTCTCAGAAGAGGGATAAAACCTTTACAATGCAATGGGAAGGATTTGGATTGTTGAAAAAGCTAAAAGACAAAAATAAACTTTAAAATATTTGGAACAAAGAGAACACAGTGGATTAGAATATAAATATTTCAGTGTCTTACTTGGTGAAGGAAATTTATTCTTTCTCTGTCTGTTTTTTTTCTTTTTTTTGGCCAGTCCTGGGCCTTGGACTCAGGGCCTGAGCACTGTCCCTGGCTTCTTTTTTGCTCAAGGCTAGCACTCTGCCACTCGAGCCACAGCGCCACTTCCGGCCATTTTCTATAAGTGAGGCTTGACAAGTGAAGCAGTGTAACCTGCGGTAGGTAGGTCACGCGGTGGGATCTGAACCCACTACGAAGCCCACACCACCGTGTCGTGTCGAGTCCGAAAGGTGATTTCTTGGTGCTGATCTAATTTTACCACCTCACCCACTCCCTGTCCCTGACTGAGAGCAAAGAGCAAGGGCTGCCTGTCCCGGCTGCTGCCTAACGAGCAAGGAGAGAACATACCCATCCTTGGGCTGTGCCTTCTGTGGGTGCCGGTCAGGACAGTGACCGAGGAGCGGGCCTCATGCCTGGGGGGGCGTGAGCGGCTCAGGCCTCTCGCTCCCGGTGGTGCAGGTGAGTCGTGGCACAGACCGAGGCCACCGACTCCGCACGCACAGGGAGGCCCCCCCCCCCCCGGCTCTGCGTCCCATGTTGCCATGGTGCGCAGGAGTGGCTGGGAATTCCTTCCTAGGCCAGGTAGTGTGTGTGTGTATGTGTGTGTGTGTCTTTTAATCTCCTTGGCCACATCTGATGTGAGTCTGTCCTGGAGGCCAGGAAATGGCTCCTGACCAGCCTGTGCTTCCGTCACGGATGCTCCGAACCCCTTGCGGCTATGGACTGGGATGGAAATAGCCCAGTGTGTGTGGCTTCCTCCAAAGGGGCCGCCGGGAGGGGCCGGGCCTAAGCCCTCGGACGCTGCCGTTGCTTTGAGGCTGCCATCCCGTGAGGCTGAATTCCACTGGGGAGTTTGGCGGTTCAGTCATTCTGTTACTCAGTCTTTCAACTAATTATTTGTCTGGAGCGTCCGACTTTCCAGGCACGGTGGAGGGCAAAGTCAGGGGGCAGATGAGCCCTGCGTTCAAGGAGATCACAGCCTGTTGGGAGAGGTGGCTTGTGAGGCAGTCCGGGAAGTATGTAAATGTACAGGGTCAACCAGTTGCCGCCTCCCGGTGGTCTCCCAGGAGAGGTGAAAGCTCCGCCGCATTGAAGGCTGACCGCAGTTAACCCAGGAAGACAGGAGTGGGTGGCCGTTCAGGTTCAGAGAACAGCACAGCCTACACGTGGGAAACGGCAAATCAAGTTGTTTCGTTGGATATGAGCATGGAGTTACGTGTAAATTTTGAAGTTTATACAGCTCACCTGGGCACTAGGGGTAAGAAGGCGCAGTCATGCATCACCTACACATCCTCAAGAAAGACACGGACATCCAGAGGGGCTAGGTGGTGGCTCAAAGACGCTCCTCACTTCCACCTGGCTGTTTTGTGGGTGACTCCAGCTCCGAGCTGCGGAAACTCTAGACGTGTATCCAGCGTTGACGTGGAGTCAGCAGCCTGAAGTCTAGTTGCCTTTAAGGAGTAAACAACTGAAGTCTTTGTAAGCGATTTGTTCCACAGAGCGGCAATGTGCTGAACATCGACGTTTTATGCCAGTCCTTAGATTTGAGGCTCTCAGTGAACTGCTTTCCAGATGTCTGCTTTGCCTTTAATGTTATCTAGTATTGATATATTGATGGGGGACCTCAGTCACAGTAGATCTCGGCTCACCCGGCCTGTGTTCCTAGCAAACAGGGAATGACCCGGTAAGTGGCGAGAAAGTGTCGATCTTAGGTTTGTCTGCAGTGTCTGTCTTTTCTGCCTGTCTGGTTCTCAAACAATGTCCTGGCTTTGCCATAGGCCATGAGAGCTGATTCACCATTACACACTGGAAGTCTTAGAGGAAACACCCACAAAGAAGCCCCGGGCCTGTACTGCATTATTCGAGGCAAAATATCTGACCACACTGATTCTTAGTTTTCCCATCTATGAAGCTCAATCTTTACAACATCCTCAGTTGATTGTTAGGAAGGTGGGATGATGCCTAATACATCACATTTTTAGTATCCTACTCTCTCAACAGGATGACTTGTTTAGTTATTGGCAACTAATCACATTGTTTTTTTTATCAACTTCTCGTGTCCTAACTGAGCAGGCTGTTATTTTTGTTGTACGTAAGCGGTTGTAAGGATATCCATCCTCATTAGTCGTTAGGGAAGTGAAAATTAAAACCCCAATGAGCTACCACTTCAAATCCGTGTCCAGGTCTGAAGTTAAAAAACCTGATTATACTATTGGCAAGGATGTAACAACCTAAATGTAAAATAATAGAACTACTTTTTGAGAGCAGTCTTTCTCCCCTCACCCTGTTTTGGTGGTGCCGGAGATTGAACCCGGGGACTTGAACATTCTAGGCACAGTAGCTTCTTAAAGACAGGAATATATACCTGCCTTATGACCTAACTAGTGTTTATCAAAGAGAAATGGAAGTATATGTACATACAATGACCCATATACAGAAATGTTCAAAGCAGTGTTATTTCTAATAGCCAAGAATTACAAGGGACCTGTTTATCTAAGTCATGGTATAGCCATACAATAAAATATTAATGACCAAAAAAATAAAAAGAGTAACTTCTTGAAAAGCCCAACAGCATGGATCAGTCTCAGAATAATTGTAATAAGTAGAAATGCCACCCTTCCCCCCATATATATATATATATGAGTCAGTTTATTCAAATTTCTACAAAATACAGAGTAATCCCACTATATCAGAAAGCAGACCACCATTGCTCAGAGAGGAGGGGAGGATTATATAGGAGGACAGAGAAACTTTGGGGAGGTGATTCTCATTGTCAGACTTTCGATTGCTGTGACGCTTTCACAGTTATATCCTGATGTCAAAAGTCAAAATTGTGTAATTTAAGCACAAATAGTGGTTCATCAGCATCTTAACCCCCAGCCCCCGCCCCCCGCCCCGCCCCGCTGTGGTCTTTGGAGGAGGTAATGTACACAGGGCTCTCTCTGCACAGAGCCTGGCATACGGTGGATTTCTCGCCTGGCTGTTACAACCGGGCTATTTTTTATTTTTAGGTCTTTGCAGTATGTAGGATAAGCAAACCACCTGCAAGCAGATGACTTGTCCTGAGTGGAAACCGCGGTGCCCCGTAGCCCCTTGGGGCACAGACAGGGAGCTCCCGAGGGCTCTGAAGCCATTTGTTCTCTTCAGTTGGTTGAGCATGCGTCCGTGTCACGGAGGTCTCGTCCACCCTGCGAGCATTCTTTCCAGACTGGGAGGGCTTCCCAAACCAGTGACTCACCATAGAATCTCAGAATCCAACCAGACAGGATCAGCCCTCATCCAGCACCTCTTTTGTTTTTCTCATTTGGGCTGGGCTCTCACTGTGTAGCCGTAGCTGGCCTTACACTCATGGTGTTGTCCAGGCTGGCCTTGAATTCACCATCTCCATCTCAGCCTCCCCAGGGCGCTGGGATTTCAGCGGTGTGCCACCCTTCCTGGCCCACGTTGTCTTTTTACAGAGACGAGGAACCCGGTGAAGGTGCCTTGTGTCAAGTTACCAAGTGATAACGTCGGGAGTCCCAGCACCCCCAACCCATGTTCGGGGAACCTTCCCTCTAAGCCAAGCTGTTTCTCAAAGGTAGGACAGAGGCAAGATCAGCCGAGGCCCGGTCAAAATGCTCAGTCTTCGTGGATTCTGAGTGGAAGAATGCGATTTTCTGCCCCCTGCCTTGCCTCCCTCCCTCCATTTAGGGTTGTTCAAGAGCTGAAGAGGCATCAAGCCAAGGGTTTAACATTCTTTGCCTGTGATCCAAGCCCAGCTGTGGAACACGGCTCCACCTCCCTACTTAGATCCTGTGCCTTGGCCAGGTGTTTTTGACCCATTTATCTAAGATAGCTCTAGAAATGCTTGCTTAAAAACACTCGATCAGGGCACAGTGGCACATGCCTGTAATCTCATCTACTTGGGAGGTAGAGATTGGGGGTATTGCCGTTCCTGGCCAGCCGGGGCAGGAAGTTCCTAAGACCTCATTTCCACCCGTAGTGGGCACGGTAACATGCACCCGTCATCCCAGCTGCCGTGGGAAGCTTACTAGGATGAGCACTGTCCAGGCTGGCCCGGTGAAAAGCGAAACCTTCTCTGGAGGGGTGACCCGATGACGGAAGCTTACCCAGTGTTGCCCTGGCCTCCAAACAAACCCCAACACAAAAACCAGAAGGCGAGTTGTGCTTTTACTGTTTTTAGGCCATATTTGTAGGATAAAGTTTGAGGTGTGTGTGTGTGTGTGTGTGTGTGTGTGTGTGTGTGTGAAGTGTTCGATTTGTCTCTTATAGCAAACAGTTGAGAATGATACTCTCTTGGAGGCCAGTTCCAGAAGATGGATACAGGAGAACCTCCCCCCCCCCCCAGCACGCACACACACACACACACACACACACACACACACACACACACACTGGCATTTTAGCAGGCAGAAGTAGGAATGTTTGCACAGGGCCTCGGGAGCTTTTTCTTTTCCCGGATCTCCGCACCAATCCTGGGGGATTGGACAGCAGGGTGGTTACACTCCCTGCTAAAGACTTGGGTACGTTCGGTGGCTTCTCCAGATGACTAGCTACTGAGCAGGGGGGGTTAAACACCGGTCCTCCAACATGGCGCCCGCCCCACGCTGTTTGCGGCCTAGGGAAGCCATTCTGGGCTTTCCCCGAAGGCATTCAGCTTGAGGGAAGGGGGTATACGGGTGTGGGTGTTTAGGTGCACATAATTGTCAGTGGAGGTGCCAGGGCATTCTTCCCCTTTGAAGGCCATGTTTAAGTTGAATTTTCAGATGGAGAGATAAATATATCTTTTACTTCAATTCTTAATATAGAGCTCATGAGAACTTGATCTTGCTCCTGTTTTTGGTAGTCCTCGGTTTTAAACGCAGGGCCTCATGCTTGCTATTCAGGTGCTCTACCACTTGAACCATACCCCAGTTCTTTTGCTTCTTCTTGTGCTTTTGCCTGGAACCTTGGACCTTGATTTGATCTTCCTGCCTGTGTCTCCTGAGTGGCTCGGATTACAGATGTGCACCAACATGCCCAGCTTCAGCTTTCTTTTCCCTAAAATCCCAGCCGTATGTGCCTTTTCCATATGTGTACATAACCACGTTTCCATAAATATTTTCTCCAACTTGGGGGCGGGGGGATCGTTTTTTTGTGTGTACATAAAGACACTCCTCAATGTCACCATGTAATAATGTATAATTATCGTCTGATTTCTATTCTAGTCCATATTACTTTGTCCCAACGGTCCAAAAATGTCTTCACGACTGTTTCTTTTTTTCCTCCTCCCTAAAGTAGGATCCACACATGATTTATGCATTACATTTGGTTAGTGTGTTGAACCAACAGTTCTAATAAGCAGTTTACAGGAGCTAGAATCATGTCCAAATTAGAGTGAAGTAGCCTCCTCCAGCAGAGGCAGCTGTTTAGGAGCTGGCCGGGAAGGTCTCCTGGGAGCATTTGGGCTTCTCTCTCCTATCTGCTGGCCAATCAGTAGGAGGAGCTGGGATGGCCATGCCAGGACGAAGCGGCTCAGCTCGACAGGGAAGGGCAGAGCCAGCTAGCTGCTTGCCTGAAAGACTGTGGCTTCTAAGAAGCTGAAATCAGAGCCTAGAGTTGATGTTCAGGTTTTCTGGATGGGCGTCACTAGAGGAGGCAAAAACAGCCTGGAATGTGAGCCTCTGGGCTTCGTGGGAATGGGGGTAGGAGGGAGAGGACAATTACCAGAAGGTTCTGGAATGCACCACGTGAAATATCAGAGGCCTAGTATGTATTTTTTTTTACCGTGACTTTCTTTTTCTTCTGCATCTCATCCCGTTTTCCAGTTACAGCCCTTTGAGGTGAACTTGGACCTTCTGAGGTCTATAGAAATGTTTGCCAAATCTGCTGGAACCTGATTAGATGGCTCAAAATGATCACGACATCAGGACATGCCGTAAGCAATATTTGGCTAAGGTGCCCACCGGGGGTGGGGGTGGGTGGGGGGCTCAGGCCTGTGCCATGGCCTTTGTTCCAGTGCAAGCCTTCTTGGTTCTGCCTCATTTCTGACATACGGATTGTCTCGGTGAGGTCTCTCAGTGATGACACTGTGGCTGGCTGAGATACAGCAAAGATGCCCTTGGAATGGATGGCAGTGATTCCGAGCTGTGCGTGCTATAATCAGGCGGAGAGCTCTGGAAGCACAAAGGAGAAGAATAAATAAGCGACGGCTCGGCGCATATGTGCAGACAGGAGAGTGTGTTTTCCAAGAGTTCGGTGCTAGGCAGTTATTGGGTGTGGTGGTATTTATTTGACGAATATGTATGGCGCACTTATTAGACCACCAACACTGTCTAAAATTGCTTTGCAAATAAGTCATAAGCCTAGGAGGTAAAGATGATTACTTTTCATCTGTCCCATTGGTGGGGATGGAACTGCAAGTGAGGTTCCTTGTTCAAAGTCATGGGGGTAGAATGTAGGAGAACTGGGACTCAAATTCTAGAAAATTCTGGCAGCCACCTTGCTTCTGTCGAGAGGGCTTTGTGCTCCAAGGAAGTCAGCAGGAACTGGTGGAGCCAGAGCTTCCTCCGGAGCTGCCGTGGGCTCTCAGATCGCGGAGTGTCCATCTGCCAGCTTACTGACTTGTTGGTTGGCCTTTACCTGCTGACTGTCAATGAATGGGTGCTTCTTGACACTACTTAGATGCAGCCAGAGCCTGGGTTGCTGTGTCCTGTCGGGGTGTTTAGGAGGGCCTCTGTGTTGTCATGGTGGATGTACCTAGGGCATCTCTCCCTGTGACCCGACCTGGTCACCAGGGCCTCAGCTTGGTGAGAAGGCAGAGCCAGTGCTGCTCCATGGGGTGGAAGCAAAACCAAGCACCAGGGCTCTGCTGGGCTGCTCTGCGGAGCCGGAACCTGGACGTTCGACCTCCACGGTCGTGGAATCTTCTCTGGAAGAGCAACACTTGTCGGTGGCATTTAATAATGTTGTTCAGTGGTTTGAACTGCTGCCCGACACGTCTGTACACATTGGCAGAGCTGAACCAGGACCATCCGTGGCGTTCCCTGCAGGAGTGGGGAGGGAGCTGAAACATCTCGCCAACCCCGGCGATAGTTTTGATCCCTTCACTCAAACAAGACGTTCCAGAGCTTGCAGCTAAAAACGACATGGACTCCAGGGGCTCCCGCTCTGACTGGGGGTTCTCTTTGGCGAAAGAAACTAGGAGGGAGGAGGATTGCTGTGGCAAGTGTCAGGAGGCCAGAACTCACCAAGGGAGAGGGGATGAGTGTCCCGGGGGTAGGAGGCTCTGGAAGGACCCATGGGGTAGTCTAAGCACAGTTTGGACTCTGAGTCAATAAATGCAGATTTGGTTTTGTGGTTCTATGTACCTGGCCTCACGTAGTGCAATCTTCATGATTCTAGCGGCATAGTATCGTTCCTCTTTAAAGACGAGATCAGCCTCTGTGACTTGCCTAAGGTCACACATGAAGTGTGGGAACAAACGAAGGTTCTGACCTCCGTCTTGTCAACCGCTGCCACCCACGAGCCCGCCCGTAACCTGGTGTTCTCAAAGTCCGGTCTCTCCATCACCTGCCTCTGCCTCACCGGGGAGCTTGTCTGGGATCGCACAGGCCCGGGCCCCACCCTAAACCTGTGGAATGAGAACGCGGGGGGTGGGTCTCAGCAGGCCCGTCTTAACAAGCCATCCCCACCATTCCAGGTGCAGCCTCATTCGGGGAACACTGCCACACCCCGGTGTGTTGACTACTGATGAAAGCTGAGCTACTGAGTGGTACAGTCTCTAATGAGATTGTAAAAAAAAAAGCCATCCTCTCTGGGACTGTACGGTTTTTATTTTTGCTTTTTTGTGTTGTTGTTGTTTTGTTTTGCCAGTCCTGGGCCTTGAACTCAGGGCCTGAGCACTGTCCCTGGCTTCTTTTTGCTCAAGGCTAGCACTCTGCCACTTGAGTCACTGTGCTGCTTTGGGCCGTTTTCTATATATGTGGTGCTGGGGAATCGAACCCAGGGCCTCATGTATACAAGGCAAGCACTCTTGCCACTAGGCCATATTCCCAGCCCACGGTTTTTCTTTATAAACAACTCAGACTTTTGTTTTTCCTCTAGTAAATATATATTTTGAAATTTGAAAGATTTTCCTTGGCAGTCGGCTGTCAGTTTCTAGGTGTCACTATTTATTAGCTTTATGACCTTTGGGAAATTGTCTAATGTCTGTAGTAACTTCGGTCCTGTGTGTGGCAGTTTATAATGGTTCTTAATAGGGTTCTGGGGAGGTGTGAATCAGTCTACAAAGTATTTAGTGTCATACTAGGTATATCATAAGTACCCAATAGATACTAGATAATTGTTAGTAATTACATGATTTTCTTGTGCTAGTTCCAAGCCATAATATCTAAGTGGTTAGTGCTTTATTGTATCCTTATTGTATGTTAGCCACAATATCTAAACTGGTTAGTGCTTTATTGTATTTATTTATTTTGGTACTGAGAATCAAATGTAGGACCTCATATTGGCAGGCAAGTGCTGTACCTGTGAGCTATACACCCGCTTTTGAAATTATTACCCCGATTACCCTTCATTAAGATGTTCCACATCTGTTTATTAACTGTTCCCTATAACGAATCTCAGTGAACATTTTTGTGGTTATTTTGTGCTGGTACTGCGGCTGGAACCTGGGACCTCACACTCTCATTTGGCTTTTTCCTCTCAGAGCTGGCATTCTACCACTTGAGCCACACCTTTACTTCTGGCTTTTTTCTGCTTAACTGGCTATGAGAGTCTCATGGACTGATCTTGCTGGACTAGCATTGAACCATGGCCCTCAGATCTTAGTCTCCTGAGTTGCTCGGATTATAAGCATGAGCTGCTGACACCCAGCTTAGTGATACGTTTAAGTTCTGACATTCTTAAGTTTGAAGCTTAGCTGTAAGTGTAGTTATTAAAACAGCTGACTGGAAGAGACTATCAATAGGCCTGTGGAAAGTAATTGGTGGAAATTAACTCACACGAGGTGTCTAAACATGATTATGGAATGATGAATTGAATAATCTATCTATAGATGTCATTTATCGTCTAAAAATTGTCCCACATTTGCTGCTGCACTGGAGACAGGGGCCTGTTTCTTCTCTCTTACAGGCCCAATCCATGGCATAGGGGCTTTGACCGAAGTAGATGATCAATAATAACTTGTCGGTTGAAACATTTTTAGACAGGATTGTGTGTGTCTGTGTTGCTGCAGAACAAACACAGGGCCTTGTGTATGCTAGGCAAGCACTCCACCATTGTGTACCATCAGACGAGCACATTACCCACCCAAATTCTTGTTTCTTTAATCTCTTCGGTCATAAGGGCTTTGGGATCTTAAAAGTAAAGATCAAAGTAAAAGTATATTTCTCTCCACTGCCTAACATTACTTTAATAATAAAGTTTTCAAAGAACTATCAAATAAGACTTAGAAACCAGGAGGCCCAGAGTCTTGGCTCTGCTGTGCTTTGTCACATCTAGGCTTAGAAGTGACAAAGGCCTGTCCCTTAACTCTAGGGCTCTTTCATTCCTGTGTAAATGGAGAAGGTCACAGTGATCATTGTTTTCCAACAGAGTTTGGAACCACATGGTTGTATGTGTTACCTAAGCAAGGTGTTAAGTAACACTGAATCAAATGGCGACAAAGCCTGGCGTCAGTTCTTCTTCATTCTTTGCGGTTTACATGAGGCCAGAGCCTGAGTCTGGTGTGAGTAGGTATTTAATGCCTCAGTGGCGCGTTGCTCATCTCCCTGCATAACAAAGACCCGAGTTTCCATGAGGAGCAAACAAGATTCACTTTTTGTTTTCCTGACATTCATTCTTTCATCTGTTCTTTATAACTAGGAAGAGGCGATGGTTCTGAAATCAGTATAATGAGATAGCATTTCCTCTCTTAATACATCGATTTGAGAAACAAATAGGCCATTGAATTGAAAAAAAAAATTACCAGGTTCACAAAGTACTAGAAGCCTGCTGAATTGGCTGAGATGAAGAAGGTGGGGGTAACTTCACCCGGGAAGCCGTAGGACTGTGGGGGTCGCAAGGCACTGCTGGTTGTGTTGTTGCAGCAGGGAAGGGACCTCCTCCTTGCTCTCCATGGTATGTCAGGCCAGGAGCTTCAGTGCTGGCGCTGTGGTTCAAGCCAGAGCTCCCGAAGGGAGCCCCGTGCTCCCTGGAGGCTCAGGTCCTTGCTCTGGAGTGGGCCTGGGTCTATTCATGAATGACCTTGGGCAAGTAGCTGACCTTGTAATCCTCCCCTGAAAAAAAAATCGAAGGGTTCCCATCTCATGGGTTGTAATGAGCATTAAATGAGATGGTGCATGTGGGTAAGGGCATTAGGCTGTGTTTTGCAGGTGCTCTTGGGTTGAGGGTCCTGTGAAAAATTGAGGAGACCCAGCTCCACGTACTTTGTTCTGTGCAATTGAAGCCAATATGCCTCATAGCAATCTCTCAACAAGTAGTACCTGCTGTTATTTCACAATAGGCAAGTGTCTTTGTTTACTCATCTTTACTGCTGATGAATTTGGAAAGTGGAATAATTTACTGTCCGGTATGAACAGATACCTATGCACACATGTAAATAAATGCGCATGCTCACACCTGATTCTAGCGTGGGTATGAATGCGGTCTCAGGTCCATAGATTGCATGAATACTATTTTCATCTAATGAACACCAACATTTACTTTGTTATCTGTTAGATTCTGGGCTCAGAATCTCACTGCTTTCCTTTTTATAATTTTTTTTTTATTATTGTTTTGCTGATCCTAGGGATTGAACTCAGGGCCTAGGCCCTGTACCTGAGCTTTTTCTCTTCTCTCCCCTCAAGGCTAGCACTCTGTCACGTGAGCTACAACTCCGCTTTTGACGTTTTGGTGGTTAATTGGAGATAAGAGTCTCATGGACTGTCCTGGTTTGGGCTGACTTTGAACTACGATCCCCAGATCTCAGCCTCTTGAGTAGCTAGGATTACAGGGGCCACCCACCCAAGCTCAGCCAGCAGCTTTCCTGGCTGCGGGGGGGAGGGGGGTGTGCTGAAGTGGAGCATACTGGGTAGCAAGGGATACCTTGGCACTTGGGATTGCCCTGATGTTCAGGAGCCAAGCCAGAGTTCAAACGCTGTCCCTCGTTCTGTAGGCATGTGCCTTTGCTTAGTTCAGTTTCTGATTCTCTAAAAAGATGATGATTATTTTGGGGATCGAAATGAGGGCCGTGAGAGGTCTCCAGAGATTTATCCTTCATGCCCTTGTTCTGCTGCCTTGGAAACAGAGAAATGAGTTTGAAAGATGACTCATGAATCTAGAATCACAGGCTCTGCTGGGTAGTGGGCAAGTGGGAGCTGGGGTAATCAGGTTGAATCCAAAGAATAGATACTGTTAAGAATAGATTATCAGCAAATATGGAACAGAACAATGAAAGCCCTTGAAATTGTATTAGGAAAGGAAGGGATAAAGGAGAGTGACAGATGGGAAAGATTGATTGGAAGACATGGTACACACGCATGGAAATGCCACAATGGAAGAGCTAATGTGTGCTAATAAGATCTGAATTGAAAAAAGAAATCTAGAATCAGATGACCCGGGTTTAAAGTTTCGTCTTGCAAGTTTCCATGTGCGCAGCTATGGAAACCACAGCACGGGGGACCGTACGCTAAGACCAACTGACTTCACACCCAGACCCTTCCACTTCAAGTCCTGGGAACTCGGTCACAATGGGAAGAGCAGAGAGTGATGCTGGAGTAGCAGCGCTCTGCACCCAGAGCTGAGTAAGGGAGGTGATGAGGCCACACGCGTGCAGTGGGCAGTGTCACTTCTGGTACCCATGAGACACACGTGTGAGCCTGGGCTCAGATATTCTCACAGGCCAGGCTGGGCCACCATCTGTGAGCGGCTGGTGGAGAAGAGAAGACAGTTAGTTGGAAATGGGGCTGCCAAGAGGCAGCCTTGACAATGAATGCAACAAAACAGTGACTTTGTCTATTCCTTTGTAACCCCCCCAAGGGGGAGAGGGGATGGCTTAATTTAGCTAAGGGAGTTGTCTCTTTTTTAAAAAAATTCCTTCCTTGGTGTAAGCCTCAGTTTCTCCATCTGCAAATTTGAGATCTTCTGAAAATTCTCAGGGTTGCTGGGAAGAAAAGGTCACATAAAACGCATGTGAAAGTTTTGTACATTGTAAACGAATGTGTAAATGTAACGTTATTATTTCATTTAAAAGGTATTATTGTGTCGGTATCTTATCAAGCAACATTTGCCCTCCCACTGAGTCCAGGTGGTTATCTTTTGTGCCATAAATGTGCATGGGGGCCAGTTGATTAAACAGGTTTTTGGCTTTATCCAAGTGGTCTGTGAGCCGGAAAAGATGGAGAATTTCTTCACTGAGGGGCCATAGCTTTTGAGTCTATTGACAGCATGTCATGTAGAACTCAAAATTGCCTTCGTGAATGCAGATAGATTGCATCTATTAGTTGCTTCTTGTTGTCATGACCTGTCAGACAGGAAAATTAAATGTGCCTACAAATATTTCAGTATCTATGCTGTACGAAAGTTTAATATTCATTTGGAGCAGTGAGTAGAGAGAGGGGGGAAAAATCTACATCCTTTACTTTGGCTAGGAAATTGTTAAGTTCAATAAGAATTCTTTGAGCATCCACCGTGTGTTTTTGAGTCTATCTCAGAGATAGAATCAGTTCTAACATTGCTAACTTCACTTTGAAATAGCCTTTCAGAAGTCATAAAGAATCCAAGCCGGTGGGAATCTTGGTCCATTCTTACGGGGAATGGGTGAAATTTTCCCAGGGATTTGGGAAGAAGAAAGCAGATAAATTGGCTGCAGAGCAAAGGAGAAGTATGGGCAATGAAATAAAGGAAAGAGGAGGGTGGGAAGACACCTGTGAGAGTTCAGATATGCCCTTTCTCTACAATGAGAGTGTGCACAGGCACTGCAGGTGGACAGAGACAGGCGTCAGAAGCTTGGGGTCATAAAAACCCAAATGCATTGGGTTGGGGACGTTACTCAATGGCCATGTATTTGCCTAGCTTGTGGGAGGCACTGGGTTTCATTCCTAGTACCACGATAGAAAATTAAAGACGAAAAAGGAACAAACTATGTTGAAAATTCAAATGGAAACGTACAGAGAAGAAAATGATTCTTTACAGTACACACATACATACATATATATGTGTGTATATATGCACACACACACACACACACACACACACACACACGGGTTTGAACTTAAAGTTTTCAAGGCCTAGGCTCTGTGCCTTAGCTTTTCCACTCAAGGCTGACATTTTACCACTTGAGCCACAGCTCCACTTCCAGATTTTTGGTGGTTAACTGGAGGTGAGGATCTCATGGACTTTCTTGCCTGTACTGGCTTGGAACAGTTATTTGCTTATTTCAGCCTCCTGAGTAGCTAGTATTACAGGCATGAGCCACCCATGTCTGGCAAGAAAATGACTCTTAGCAAGAGTATTTCTCCCAGCAATGCACAAATGAAATCCCAAACCGATTATTACCGTTGTGAAGGGGAAGCAAAGCTCTCCTGAAGGAACAAATGGTCAGTGGAAATAAATGGTAAAGTACATGCTGTTAACGTAAGAATGTATCAATAATCTATGCTGCCGATATGCAATGTTTTGAGTATGCTCTTGTCATTATTCTATCAATGTAAAACAATATGGTGATTTCACAAGTTCGTTGGTGACTTCATTCCCCTAACCCTATTTTTTTTTTCCCCAAGAAGGTCCTAAATTCCTCAAGCCTGACTTCTCCTGTCCCAGGGGTTTTCAGAAACCTACCCCCCTTGGTTGGCGAGGGACAGCTGTGTGTGAAGTGGTAACTGCCCTCAAGGAGCTTACAATCTAGCTGGGGGTAGATGACTTGCACTTGAACACAACTAGACTGTGAGCTTCTAGAGGGCAGGGACCTTACCCTAGTCATCTTTCTGCTCACCCTGCACACCCTCCCTGAGGGGCCTCCTCCACCCCCTGGCATCGACCGCCACCTGTGTGCCAAGGACCCTCTAGGCCTGAACTGTCTCCTGAGGGCCACTCAGCTCTGCTCCGACGCCAAGATCCCTACCTGGATGGATGCTTCTAGAGCACACGGACCCCACCTGCTCTGTGACACCCAGTTGTCATCACTCCGCAAGGCCAGCCCTAATTCCCCCCCAAGCAAAGATCCCGCGTCAGCCGTTGGGACTGAGCCTGATGGAAGTGCTTGTGTTTAACGTTAAGTGACACGGGGAGACTTTCCCCGCGTACAGACACAGTGAGCTCATCTATGTTTGAGCACGTGGGTTGGAAGGTGGATTGAGCAATGCTCTGGATCGTGTCAGTGGCCGCTTTCAATGGTGAGGTCATTGCTGGTGTTTCCTTCTCTCATAACGTTATGCTTTCCAAATCTGCCACGAGTCGGTATTCCTTTTGTAACTAGCAAAAAGAATATCTAATAAAAAGCGATGGAAAGGCCTTCATTTGAGTGTCACCCTCTCTAGAAAGGATGCCGCATTCCTGGGTGTCGCACACAGAAGCTGAGGCTCTGGCATTGCTTTCCATGTTGGGAACTTGTCGCAGTGTGTTCTTTTTATGAGACTATTTCTTAGACTGTGAGCTCCTAGAGGGCAGAACTCGTGGTTTATTTGTCTTGTATTCATAGTGCTTAGCACAAGACCTCCATGGGTAACCATTCAATATGTATTTATTTTTAAAAGGAAAAGAAAGAGGGAAGGAGATGGGGAAAAAGGGAAAGGCAATTTGGATTCCTGGATATTTTTCACTCCATTGGATTCCTTTTATTATTTTCCTTCTCCCAAGTCCCTTTATCTATTGTGGTTGTTTTTTTTTTTAATCTACTGAGACAGTGATTTTTAAACAAATGGCTCAACTATTTTCTTGCTTTTAGCAACCAATGACCTTATAAATACCAATCAGTTTTCCTCCAGGGCAAAGTTGGGCCGAGTGGAGCCTGGCATTTCAGGCATAGCACTCAGGATGCCAAGTCCTCATGCAGAGCTGGGTGTGCCCTCTAGAGCAATCAATTAGGTGGAAAAATGGAGAGTCTGTGGAAGGAGGAGGAAAAAAGAAACACACGATGGAAGGAAAAATGGCAACAGCAGACTTTGGTTTTATGTTTACTCTTGCCTTGTCTTGTGCTAAGCATCACTCTGCTTTGTTCTCCTCAATCTTCGTAGTCGCTCTGTGAGGCGGGTACGACGATCATCTCCATTTTGTAAATGAGGAAACTGAGGCTTCAAGGGTCAGTAGGTGGGGAAAAGGAAATCGGCCCCATGGCTTGCTGATTGTAATTCCATCCTCCAAACAACGTTCAGGTGTTACCATTAACCCCTTCAGAGCTCCGAGGACTGAGCAGCCCGCACAAGGTCAGCAAGGGCGGCACCGTGTTCTTCTGAAGTGATAGGCACACAGGGCGGGGAGGGCGAGAGGGACGTTCACTCGAGGAGAGAGAAGAAGCTGTACTGTCCAGCCGTGTTGGGTGAGGTTTAAACACAGAGAAGCCAAGCCTAGAGTGTGCAGAGCTCATCACTGGCTCCAAGACACTCTACAAGTCTGTCAGCAGTGTGTTCCATGGGTGGGGAATTTCCTAGAAAGTTCTTTAGAGGAGTCTGTGTGGTTCAAGAAATTGGCTAAGAAAGTAGCTCTGGGCTGGGGAGGGCTGTGAGTCTTTCTCTGTGTTGCAGATTTCACCATTAACTGTTACCTAGAAGAACGTTTTGTGGATAAAACATCTTCAGTGGGAGGACTTGGAGGAAATCTTGTGGTGGAGAGAGGAAACATGTTTACGTATGTGTACATGTCTCTCAGATATGTAGAGTCAACTGATTACTAAATCAGCCTGCAAATATTTATTCAAGACACCTAATACATCTCTAGTTGGTTAAGGTTGTTTAAAGAAGGGTTTCTGCCTTGGATGGAGCTTGGGCTGATGAGGTAACAAGAATAACCATTTATTGAGCCGGGTTAAGTGTCAGAAAACTGTGCTGAGCACTTTTATCTGCACAATTCCACATAATCCTCACAACAGCCCCAACAAGGAAGGTTTTAGAACCCATTCTTTGGAGAGGAAGGAGAAGATTTTAATGTTTTGCCCAAGGTCACAGTAAGTCAACCAAGTTTAACTTTCTCAAATCTATATCCTCTCACTCAGTTTTACTCTCTTAATATGCAATGTATGCATTTCCATCAGAAGCAAGATCCATCCACTTAACAAAGTAATAAACGTAATTAAAGACTTGTTGTCTTCCAATTGACCGGGCTGTTTTCTAAGAGAGTTGCTCTGGCGGGTTGAGTAGTATCAGCTCTGAATTCTCTTTTCTCAGATTCCAAGAAATCAAAGTCTCTTTAATTGTTGTGATAAAGAAAAAAAGGAAAGCACCCTCTCGTCCCCTTAACTGTTACGGGATGGTTCTGGGCTTCCCTAATAAGTGAGTCTTTGTCCAGAGGTGCCGTAACTGAGAAGGAAATAACCATGCAAATATAGAAACAGCTATTCATTTCATTTGATTCTCTTTCCCTGCATTTCTGCTCACTAAAACAGTTGAAACGCATATCATGTGCCTGGTAGATTGGTTTGTTTTCATGGTTTGTTTTCAGGAATGGGTAGCAAATCCGCATGAGAGATGGTAAGAAGCGCTGGGATTGTGGAGGTTGTTCAAATTTGGGAATGTCTCCATGCTCCTTGCCTTAAAAAGAAAAACTGTGCAGGTCAGCAACAGTGGTATCCCAGGACTGGATACAGCCAGTCCCTTCCTAGTGGAAGGTGGGGCTAGGTCCACTGGGCAGGTAGATCTGCTGAACTTTCCCATCTCTTCTCACACCATCTTGCTCAGGGTTTGGAATGCAGTGTCCCTGTCCATGTGACCAAGTCCTACCTAATGCCCCAAGACTCGGTCTCATAATCTCATTGTCAACAGGCAGTTCCTTTCCTAGCTACTTTGGGTCTTCTCTAGCAGCCTCTGCTTAGACCTCCAGCATAATTGATCAGTTTCTCACTCTATGTCTAGATTCTCACACACCGTGGCCTTAATTTCTTCTGAGTGTGTAATTTGACTCTCTTTTATCACAGAGCAAGGTGTTCAACATACATTCACTGAACACAGTTGAATGAATTCTGTAATCTGCCCACAAAATATTCTACTTGAGGAGAGGTTGTATTGAGTCTCTACTGTTTGGCCCACTATCCAGGTAGGAATGCAAATAAACACTCGTGTCGATAACAGCCATTTTAGGTTTACAGGTGCATTTCTGTCCTTCTCCCTTTATACTCTCTTTAACAGCCCTACCAGTGAGGAGGAACAACCACCATTAAGAGTCCCATGATGTAGCTGGGTGGATGAATAAACAGGATGAGAACAGGTTCAATGATCTATGTAGAGTTATGGAGTCTGTCAGGGCCAGTGGGGTCTGGGGTTCTGTTCTTTGTAAGTTGGATAGACACTTCCAAGACAGCAAACCTAACCCCCAAACAGATGAGATATTCCAGTCACCACCTGTCTGCTCTTCTGAACACTGAACAGGTGTGTCAGGCCTTTGCATGTAGCATTCTGTTTTGAACCTATAGGCTAGGTGTTCTTAACTAAAGGATGTGGGTAGGGACTTGCTACAAAGCGCAGATGTGTGAGCCCAGAGCATGCAGCCACCTTGGGCTCTAGTCCACATTCTCTACCTTCTGCCTGTACTGGACTCCTAATCGTTGTTTTCCTTGTACACATTGGGGTAAATGTAAATAAGCCCATGGATGTGCATTTTTTAATTTTAAAAATAGTCTCTTCAAGCCTTCATTTTTCCTCAGTAGAAATGATAATAATCATGATAATACCTTCTGTGCAAAATTGTCGTGCAGATTTAAAGAGAAGCAGTACAGACATGGGTCTCGCGTCGTCGTTTTTAAATGCTAGACTGTTTGTTTTCCTAATTCTATTTCGTGAGCGCCACTGAATGGTATCTATATATTGATTTATTGGTTGTTTATAAGCCTCAAAGGAACTGAGGAAAACGTCATAAGCTTGCCTAAATTTTGGGCTACTCGGCGGCCCTACCTTACTGAAAATTCTGAGGCCAGAGGGAAGTCCTTAGTGGAAGCCCCTGGGCGCCCAGACTTGCACGGCCCCCCTCGCTTCTACCTTGCTGATTCCCAGAGCGGCCAGCTGTGCTCTGGTGACTTAGGCACCTTGTATTGATTGCGACCTCCTGGCCCCTCTCCTCCCCTTTCCTTTTGTTTTCTTCTCTTTCCTGTTTGAACCCAGGGCCTGGGTGCTGTTCTTTGGCTTTTTGCGCAAGGCCGGTGCTCTACCACGTAAGCCGGCTCTCCACTTCTGGCTCTTAGGTTTTGGTGGTTCCTTGGAGAGAAGGGTCTCATGGACTTCCCTGCTTGGGCTTTCATGAGTCACAGATGCCAGGCTGTGATAGCTTTTCTTGTGGACTGAAAAGAGTGGCTACCTCTGCTCTGGAAAGGAATTGTTTGCAAATAATTCCTCAGGAAATCGTATCTAGAAGAGACATGGGATCACACTGGCTTGGGATCCCAGTAATTAGGTAGCCTATGCTCACCTAGCTCTGGGTTACAATCCTGATTCTCCTCCTTACTGCTGACTTAGTTCAGGTCACTCAGTGACCCTTTGGTTTTGCCTTTTGCAAAATACAGAATACTAGTGACCATCATACCTATACCACCAGGCTAACTTGAGAATAAAATAAGAGAAAGCTTAAAAAGCAATTAGCATACTGCCTGTGATGTAGTCAGATACCATGAATTTGATATCCCCAGAGCTGGCTAATTGGAATGGCCTATGCCTTCCTTCTTCGTTCCTGTTTATCCCTGACGCTTAACCCTTTGACTGCCCCTCCACAGAGTCTCAAGCCAAAGTCTGTGACTTTGTGGGCAAGAGCTCTGCCAGAGTCCAAGTTGGAACTCCCACATCCTTGATGAGAAGTCCCTTGGTGCAGCACTCAGGAAAAAAATCTGGTCTAAGGAAGAATGAAAGGCAGAGCCCCTTTGTTGATAATAATGGCTAAGAACCTTGGGATGGTTGCCCTGCTGACCCTCTGTCTTTCTTGGCTTTGGTGATTTAGTTATTCCTCTAATTGTTATGCCTCTGAGAGCTTAATGGGGGCTCAGTAGAAGAGAGGGATTTTGAGACCCAGATCTAAAGGTTAGGAGTGGGGAGGGTATTCTACATGTGAAGGACTGGGATGTACACAAAGAAGGGAGACACTTGAACTTGGCCACTGCGGGTTCTTGGCAGCCCCTCCCCAGCCATTTCTGTGCCCTCCTCCCAGTTAAGACTGCAATTGGTAGCAATTTGCAATTTAAACAGGTCCCAAACATGAAGAGCTGACTGCTTTGGGACTCGGAAGCCATTCTGATTTAGGGATTACAGGCCTTCTATTTAGGATAATTTATGTCAACTTCTAGGGAGATCTGGCCTTCAAGTAGCCCAATCCTTAGGGGCTTTCTTTTTTTCTTTTTTTATTCTATGAGACACATCTCCAAAGCTACAAGTAAGGCTATAGCTCAAGTGGCAAAGCACCAGCCCTGAGCAAAAAAAGCTAAGGGACAGTCCTCAGGTCATGAGTTCAAACCCCAGGATCAGGAAAGAAAGAGAGAAAGGGAGGGGGGAGGGGAGGGAGGGAGGAGGAAGGAAGGAAGGAAGGAAGGAAGGAAGGAAGGAAGGAAGGAAGGAAGGAAGGCACTTTATTGTTTAAAGGGCATTGTCCAAAAGGCCTTATATCCAAAATATGCAAAGAGCCCAAGAAACTAACCCCTCCCCAAACTAATTAAGCCAATCACTAAATGGGCAAAGGAGCTAAGAAGAGTAAGAGGTAAGAATGTCAAAGAACACGCGAGGAAAGGTTCAACATCCCTGGCCATAGAAGAAATGCAAATCAGAACAACTCGGAGATTGTATCTCATCTCAGTTAGATTGGCCACCCTCATGAAATGCTGCCGGGGAGGTGGGGGAGAGGAGCCCTACCGTCAATGCTTAGGGGCTTCCTTGCCATGTCCTCCTCTCCGTTCTGGGATGGCGGGATTCTATAAGGCAACAATCAATAAACCAATTTACAGGTACTCCTTGGAGCAGAACTAGACAGGTAGCATGACGGGAAGAACACAAGAGCAGGAAGTTAGGGTGGGGTAAGCCTCAAAGAGATGCCTCATTTCACCATGCGATGGAAGAAGATCCACACAGCTCACGAGGCCGGAGTTCTATGCACGATCAGTATAGGTGGGCCAAAAAAAAAAAAAAAAGGAAAGATGAGAATTTTTCATCAAATGTGTTGGCTGTGGAGCAGTAGATAAAAAGGAAAGGGTTTAGGTAGGGGACAGGTCTGAACACAGCTAGAGATATGAGAGTAAATTCGGGGATCTGGTACCCGCTGCACAGATGCTAAGTGTTAGACACTCGATACACATGCAATCATCATGGTAGCTACAAAATAAGGTCACTAGTGTTGCTTCAGTTTTACGGATGACCAAATAGATGGCCCAGAGCTCCAATGAGATCTCCAGTTGCTGGAAAACATGCAAGTGGGAGTGGCTTATGCCTGTCACCCTAGCTACTCAGGAGGCTGAGATCTGAGGATTGAGGTTTGAAGCCAGCCCAGACAGGAAGTTTCCCGAGACTCTTACTTCCGGTTAGCCAGCAAAATCGGCCGTCAGTTCAAGCTCTAGTACTGACACAAAGTAAAAAAAGAAAGAAGCCGGGCTAGACATATGGCCTAGTGGTAGAGCGCTTGCCTAGCATACAGGAAGCTCTGGGTTGGATTCCTCAGCACCACATATATGGAAAAAGCCAGAAGTGGCGCTGTGACTCAAGTGGTAGCGTGCTAACCTTGAGCAAAAAGAAGCCAGGGACAGTGCTCAGGTCCTAAGTTCAAGCCCCAGGACTGACAAAAAAAACAAAAAACAAAGAAAGAAAAGAAAAATGAAAATAAAGCATTAAGTAAAGTGTCGTACTATTCTTTATATCTCGAAGCTCCAGTACTAGCATCAAGATGGATGTGGTTGAGATGAGGGTCTAACCGTGTTTCTTTTCCCATCCTCTAGAGAAGGAAGAGGAATTGGAGGGTAAATGTACGGAGATAAATAGGGAAGAATTCTAGACAAAACTCAAGAGGGTGCATCATGGACAGACCGTTGGACTGAGAAGTGACCTGATGTCTGTGGCCTTTTTAGAACCTGCATGAGTTCACCAGAGTGGATCTGATGACAAATTCAGCGGGTCATGTTTTCGTCTCCCTGCTGCATTTCCTTAGAAGGTCTTGCATATCCAGGTCCTGTCTACCTGTGTGTTTCTTGGCGGCAAGTTCTTGCTGGGAATGTTGTCCTCACTGTCATCTGTGCGGCCAAGGGTGGAGATCCTATGCTTCACCTTTGTATCCTTGGTGTCTGCTCTGGCATAGAGAAGCTGCTTGGCTGTTATTTGATACATTTGGTTCAGAAAATGTGCTCAGGGCCTCTGAGGCTCGTTGGAGAGGAATCTTGCAAGTCTGAATTGATTGAGCTCAGGATTGGAAGGCAAAGGCTGACAGGAAGTGTGGTAAGATAGGGGAGTGTTCAGGGAGAAAGCAATGGCTTCTTGGTATAATTCTTGGTTCCCTTCCTAAGGAAATTTTCTCCATGGTGGTTTGGTTGGTGGACTCCTTTCCTAAGCTAAGGCTCTCATCCCAAATACAATGTCTTAAAACAAAATAGGTGCACGACGACGCTGGAAGAGGCTCCGTGGCTTGGGCCCAGTTGCTCAGACACTAGATATTAGAGATCAGGACGCCTCATTCCCAGTACGTAGTTGCCCCCACCGCGTCACAAGGATGGGAAATGGAAGGACAGGGGCCCGACACGTTGCTTTAGGAACCCCAGACTTTGCAAACAAACTGGAGGACATAAAGAAACATCATATGGATTCCTCCCCCCCCCCGCCCCCACCGAGACTCCTCTCCTTCACTGAAGGGGTGGCGGCTTTCATAGTAAGCAACCAACCGTCTTGGCTACTGATGCGCCCTGTCACGTCACTGCCCACAGCTGTTAGCACTGACCAAGCGGCTACCTCCTTACCAGGCACTGCAATAGTTCCCTTCGCCTTGCTTCTTCTGTCTCTTAGGACATGGTACTCCCTGGCCTGCCCAGCTTTAGCCCATGCCTTCCTTGGCCCCACAAAGCATCCTGGGAGGTGATCATCATAAATAGACTTGTGGGCTGTGGGATGGAGATCGAGTTTGACTTTGAAACACCCCACTCCATCTCCACACCCATCCTGCAGGGTTCTTGGGGCACACTCACGGTGAATGGTGCATGTCCTTGACCTCAGAACTGGGATTTTCTGAGCACCATCTGTGTTGGTTATGAGTCAACACCACTTGAAATATCTGTGTACAAAGAAGGAAAGCTAGTTTTATTGCTTGGATCTCAGCAATGCATTGATTTTTTTTTTCCCCTCCAAACAGGAATGAAAAGTCATTTGGTTATGAGTAAACACCAATTTCTGTGTGTAGTTTGGTTGAAGGGAAGGAAAGGAGTGATTATAGTTGTCCCAGGGAAATAATAAATGTGTGTCCACGGTCCATCACCCAAAGCCTGGGGCTGAGACATGCTTGGGAATCTGGTGTTTTTTAGATTTCTGGAAGGGAAGAGATTGCCTTTACTGTACATTATGTAATACTCCCGGTGCAGTCTGAGGCAGTGCTCCATCATCAAACCTATTAATATTTCTGCAGCAAAATGTATGACTGTTCACACTATGTGGAAAGATTAAGACAATAAATAGCCTCACGTCACTGCAGGTCAGGTTTTGCCATCAAATGAGTTATTATTTTTTTTTAAAGGCCCCAAACAACCTTTTGGTTTTAGAATCTTTTGAGTTTCTGGATTGATAAGGGCCTACGGCTCTCTATGATTCATATTGGCTACTTTACTGTATAAACCCACACAGAGATGATGATTGCCTGTGTACAGCTGTATAAATCAATTTTCAGTAGTTCATAGAGACGTGAAGACCTCAGGTATGGGGCAGGGAGCTTTATTCTACTCGGCCTCCCCAAGGCAAGCAGCAAGTGCTGAGGAGAGACGGGCACCGTGGAGAAAATCCAACAGCAGGCTGAGGTAGCTTCAAGGTGGTTAGACTGGAGTAACTGGCCCACTAGTGAAATTTAGCATGGAAAATAAAACTACCAAACAGTAGCAATAACTCACACTTAAGGGATATTCACTGTTGCCAGGTGCTGTTTCCAATGCCTTACGTATTTTAACTCACAAAATTCTCCTGGCTGCACTGTTAGGTGACAGCTATTCTGTGTGTGTGTGTGTGTGTGTGTGTGTGTGTGTGTGTGTGTGTGTGTGTGTGTGTGTGTGTTGATTGTTGTTATCAGGGCTTACACGCAGGAATACTAGATCAGCTGGCTTCCTTGCTCACCTCTGGTATTCTACCACTTGAACCGTGCCTTCAGCCTGCCTTTTTGTAGGTTACTTTGGAGGTAGAATCTCTTGGACTCTTCGACCAGGCTGGCTTCAGAATGCAATCTTTTAGATCTTGCCCTCCTGAGTAGCTAGGATTATAGGCCTGAGCCACCGACAGACAGCTTGAAGCCCTGTTTTTTGATGATTATCTTTGAGAAAGGGTCTCACGCCCCACCTTGGCACCTGCCTGAGCCATAATCCACCTATGTTGGGCATCCATCTTCCCGCTATGGAGATGGAATCTTGCACACTTTTCTGTCTGGACTGGCCTGGAGCTGTGATTTTTCTCCATCTCAGCCTTCTTGGGGTGACAGCTTAGGATGACAGACACCCCACTGAGCCTAGCTATGGGTTGAAAGGAGTCTCACAAACTTTTTTTGGTTTTTTTTTTGCCCCAGGCTGGCCTCAGATTTGATCCTTCCCATCCCAACCTTCCAGGTAGCTAGGATGATAGGCATGAGTCATTGGTTCCTGGCTCCATGGGATGTTTTGATGCATATGTGATGTTTAATTCAGAGGAAACATTTGTAGCTCTTCAAACATCTATCATTTGTGGTGAAAACATTTCAAATTATATCTTGTAGCTTTGTGAGACATAGAATATGTAATTGTTATCTAGAGTTACCACACAGTGCAACAGCACTCTGCTCTTTCTATTCCCTGTCACTTGCTGCCCACTGATCATTCTCTCCGTATCCCTCCCCCCACCCACTCTCCCCACTGTATGGGAGCTAACATTCCTCAGTATATTTTTATGATATACATCTACTATTGAAGAAGAATGGAATTCAGTGTTTGGGAAGGGAGGGATAGTTTGCTTCATTGGGATTAAAATTCAAGTTTGTTTAATTTGAGGTTTTGTTGTTGTTGTTGTTGTTTTTCCTAAATGAGCAATTGACTGAATGATTGTCTCTGTGAAAAGCACTCAGTCCTCAGCACACATCAAAACCTATGGGCCCAGGGCTACCGTGTGTAGACCTCCTACTTTCTAGCAACGCTGTGACCGGCTGGAATCACCTGGGTACCTCTAAGACATGCTGGTGCTGGGTCCCAGCCCTTGGCCAGCAGAACACACAGCTCTGGGCACGAAAGCAGGACATCCACTGGTATTGCTTGAACAACACTCAGTGGTTTCGATATGCACGTGTTGGCCTCCGAGACTGGGTCCACCCTCGATGTGGCATTGCCAATCCTTCTGGTCTTTTCTCTGACCATTCTGGCTCCGTGCTGCTGCCGTACCATCCAGTAGTGCTTTCTACTTCTGGGTTACCCAAAAGATTATAAACCAGGTTACAGTAAAGCCACCAGCACAACCATGTTCATTGCAGCACAATTCCCCACAGCCAAGATATGGAATCTGCCCAGATGCCCCTCAGTGGAGGAATGGATCAACCTCACCCAGAGATAGGCAGACACTCGCATCTCATTTTCCATCCTTTCAGGTTCAGGTCAGGCATCCCTTCACCTGGAAAGGTATCCACCCCACTAGGGCCTTTGAGTCCTGTGGCTGCGTTGTAGCATGTGGCATCCATATTGTAATTGCCCTTTTACCTTTTGGAACCCTTCACAGAGTATGAGCCCCTTGCGGGCACTGGAGGGACTGGGTAGGCTGCGTCCAGCCAATGCACACTGACACCATGTTTGGAGTTGCCGAAGGCCCAAGCGGTGCCCCCTGGGGGCTCAGCCCCGCAAGGGTTGAGCTACGGGCCAGGCAGGAGTTGATTTCCAGTTCCTGGTAATCAATGAACTGTATTTTCTGGGAAGCTCATGTTTTCTGTAAGTTAGACTTTCACACACTGTGACTTGGCGCTTGTTTTAAGGAAACAGTGGGTTTCCCTTGATTTCTTTTTTGGTCTGTCAGGAATTTCTCTGTTGAAAAACTCCACCCTTGTGTGGTTGAAAGACAAGAAACAGTGGCAGCCACCTTGGCACGCCGAGTACCACTACGGCTGCTCCTGGCACCACATAGCCCTCGCGACCTGGGTCAGAATGAACCCTGACCAAAGTTCTACCCTTCGGTAGACTCCGTGCCGTGGCATGTCTGCTTCTCTCCGCAGAGGAGGTGGGATTTCTTCCTTCCACACGCAGACTCCCCAAACATTTCAAGAATATTTGTGAACGCCTCAGGCCACCTTTGCACTCAAAACATCTGTTCCGGGCTTGCTGTGCTTATTTTTGGTTTTGGTTTATTCACTTTTAAATGTGCATAAGAAAAAAAAAAGACTAAGCTTTTAAAGTCTTAGGTCGTAAGAGGGTAGTGTAATTCTAACAAAGAAAGGAAAGGAAAAAGAAGAAAGAGGAAGGGAAAGGGAAGGACCTGAAATTGCTTGTGGAGTGGTTGCTCTGTGATGTAAATGTGTGGATACATAGTTTTGTTTTTCTATTTTATTCTACTTTGCAAAGTCAGAGGTATTATAATTTCATCTCTTTAGAAGATTAAATGTTCTTTCTAAAGGTCGCATACAGTTAAAAGGTAGAATCGCTAAGTTTTTGTGTATGGGTATAAGCTTCTAATGGATGTATAGTCTAAATAAAGAAAAATGTGCAACTCATGATTGTGTAACTCGGTGAATGTCTTGGAAAGTGAACATATTCCTGTAGCCAGAAATCTAAACATGAAATACAAGATTACCACCTTCCGAGATTGCCCTTCTCCCAAGTTTCAGTCTCCATCTTTCCTTTGCGTTTCTGCATCGTTAACTGCTGTCTTGACATTTATCTGTATCCTTATTCTGACCTGTTTTATGACAATGTAAATGGAGTCACAGAGCTTATCCTCATCCTGACTGCTGCTTTTACTTTCAGGATATTGAAGAGATTTATCCATGTTGTCCCAAATAGCCGTAGTTCATTTCCTCTTATAGCTGTGTGGTATTACTTTTGTGAGAGTGAGTTATTTGTCTTCTCTGTTGTTGGTGGACATTAGGTTACTTCCCACTTGGGGCTGACTACAAGTGGTGCCTTAATGAATATTCTTCTTTTCATCATTATTACTAGTATCCTTAAGTAGTTGTACAAAAAGATTACAATGCAACATGTCAGTTTGTGAACTTGATAAATCTTAGTCACTGTGGCCCCTTTTCATTATTGTTCCCCATCTCTCTCAGTGAATATTCCTATGCTTGCCCTTTGATGCTAATTTAATTTTAGGACTAGAATTTTTGATGTATATATGTGGAGTGTGTGTGTGTGTGTGTGTGTGTGTGTGTGTGTGTACTTGCACTTTCCATTCATCTAGCACCACTTTGGATTGCAACCCTACTCCCGCAGCCAGTCATTGCTCAGTGTTGTATTTGTGAATACACACACACACACACACACACACACACACACACACACTTCATTAGGTATTGCCCGGTACAAATCTAAGATGTTTATACCAACTGCCCAGAAGTATATGAGAGTTCAGATTGCTTTATACATTTCCTAATAACTTCCTTTTAATTTTATCTCTTCTGGTGTTTGAATAGTTCTGTCTCATTGTGATTTAATTTGCATTTCCCTGGTAGCCATGGACATGGGATATCTTTTGGTGAGTCTATTGGACACTTGAATGTTCTCTTTTTGTAAAGTGGCTTTCAAGACATTTTTAAAAATGAATCTGAATCAATATGTTTTCTAAAAATTTGTTTATAGGAATTCTTCATGAATCCTGTATAAATCCTTTGTCAGATAGTGTCAGTGCCTTCTTGGAAATGTGTCTTTTTAATTTTTAAGTGGTACCACCATTTGATGTAATAAGTACCTCACTTTGGTGAAGTTCAATTTATCCCTTTTCTTTTATGGTCAACATATATTACCTGTTAAGAAAAATGCCTGTCACAGGTCAGGAAAAATGTTCTCCTCCTTTCTTATGAGATGTTTACTGTTTTGCCACTTATGGTTGGATCTATAGTCCATATGGAATCAAGGTCAGGAAAATGTTCTCCTTTCTTATGAGTTGTTTACTGTTTCGCCATTTACAGTTGGACCTACAGTCCATATGGAATTAATTTTTGTGTAGACATGAAGCAGAGGTCAAAATTTATTTATTTTTGCATATAGATAACCAATGGACCTTTCCTTCCCCAACCTTGTAGATGGTATCTTTGTCCTACATCAGGGATCACATTTGTAGAACTCCTTCTGGACTCCTGTATTAAATTATTTTAACTAAAACTATGTGATTCCAGAGTGTTTCTTCTTTGCAGTCTCCTATAACAGGTAGAATTGAATAAAGTTATTTTGGAATAAGATAAGAGAAAAAGGATATCTTATGTTTTCATTGTTTATGTATATGCTGGTACTGGGGCTTGAACTCAGGACTTTGTGTTCTTATTTGGCCTTTTCTGTACCTTCCCACTTGAGCCACACTTCACTTCCAGCTCTTTGCTGGTTAATTGGAGATAAGAGTCTCAGCCCTGAGTTGGCTTTGAACCAGGAGTCTCAGATCTCAGTCTCCTGCTTGGCTAGGATGATAGGCATACACCACCTCTGCCCAGACTCATATGCTGTCTTTTGAATGGGAATGTGTTGGGTTGTTCAGTGGCCATTCCAGGTGTGTAAAGTCTGTAAGGGTACATACGAGTTGGCAGAGTGAGGCATGGGGAACCTGGAGGGAGGAGAGGCAGTATAAACCTGTGTTGCTGGGCTGAAAAAGGAGCATTAGGAAATGTGCTGGCAATAGCCCAAGTAAAACCTTCGAACAACTCTTGGGGTACAATCCCAAAGGAAAGGAAAAATATGCTTTCCTGCAGCTATAAAGTAAAAAGAATTGTCAGACAAGCAGTTATTTGTTGAATAAGTGGAGTTTGTAACAGTTTGATTTTAATGAGAGTACAAATTTGTACTTAGGGATTATTAGCTCTTCAAAATCTTGTTCTAACTGGGTTATTAATTATGTTTTTGATTATAGGAGTTAATCCATATATGCTCTCTTCTTAATAGGGGATTAAATTTTTGCAGATGAGACACGTATAAATAGTGTTTAATAACCTAGCTTCTTTCAGTTCCCTGCAGCCGAACAATTTCTTATTGGCCATATCTGAATACAAGTCCTAAACTGACGTTATTGACCATCTTGTTTGAATTACCCAAAATGTTGATAGTGAGTTTAGGATTTCATTGTTGGTGGTGCTGTTGTTGGTTGATGGTTTTCTTGAGGCAGAATATTGCTATGTAGCCTGGGATGGCCTTGAACTCACAGTATTCCTGCCTTAGTTTCCAACACTGGGCTTACAGGTGTATGTCTGACAGTGCTAGCCTTGCCAGCAAGGGAAGGGAGCTTGCAAAGCGTACTGATGCCTGCCTGCAACCCTCAAGATTCTCATTTGATTGGCTTTGGAGCAGCCCGCGTGACAGAATTCCTTACAGCTCCTCACAGGAATGTGATAGACTGTCAAGGTGAAAGTCACTGGCCAAGACTGAGTTCATTTGTTTGGTGAGGCTTGCCTTCCATTTATCTAGCACCACTTTGGTCTTCAGCCCCTTTCTCCTGCAGCTCATTTCTCAGTGCTGTATCTCAGTCGTTTCTCAGTGAGAAGGGGCTGTGACCTGTATGGTGATTTTTTTTTTTTTATGAAGGACTTCCTCCTGTCCAGCCATCCTAAGGCCTCATTGTTTACATGGGAAACCTGAGGGTCAGGTCAGGGAGAAAGGCACCATGGGACAGTCACCCAGCATTAAGTCAGTGACAGGCTGAGAATGAAATGAGAGCTTCAGGGTCAGCAGCAGAATGAGGGTCACAAGCAGGGTAGGAGAGTGGGTCTTATTTTCTAGAGGAAGGACACCGAATGAATGAGGAGCTCTGGAGCTCAAGGACCACGTTCAAAGCTGACCCCAGGGCCTCTGTGCCTGTTGTTGGATGAACACACGAGGCACGCCTATAAAACATTTTGCAGAAAAATCGCTAGCTAGCCGCGGCTGAGAAGACAAGAGGGAAGGCAGATAGCAGCTCAGATCCTGTCCTCTGCGCAGATCCCCTGGACACCGCCATCCTGAGATTCCCAGAGTGTGGATAAGGGCTGCTGTGGCCCGCCCGGGGCAGGAATTCCTGAGCGTAGGACTAGAGCATGTCTGCCCCACTGGGCTGGCTGCACCCTGGCAGATGAACCACCTGGGAGAGAAGAGCAGGGTCAGCTTTTCTTTATCCTCGTGCAGAACAAGGAAACTCAGTACTCTGGGATGTGCAAAGGCAAGCACAACCCGACGTGGACATTTGTTTCTGTCCAGTGGCTTCTTGTTCTTAGCTTGGTGCACAGGATGTCCCCTTGGTGAGCGAATGGTACATTGGAAAGTCTTTATTATTCCTTCTGACGTTTTGTCAGTCTGCATTGTAGGTGGTTTGGTGTTTTTGTTTTAGGCTGGTGTAAAAGATGGGCGTGCATATGTGTGTGTGCACACACGTAGAGCCAGGCTGGAGGACAGGGATGCTGGACCGAGATGCCTCTTCTCCTGTCTGCCTGCTAGTGATTCCTATTGGCTAAGGCTGAGGGGGTGTGGCCAGCAAGGGTAACTCCACCTCGGGTTCAGCCTCCCAGGCTTGTAGCTGATTGGGATGGGAAGCAGAAGTCACCACAGGACCTGTAAGCCATATTTCCTTGTTGCCAGTCCCCGGGCACCAGGACCTGCAGGGAAATAATTAATACCATATCCATGAATTGAGTCCCTGGACCCGTAATTACATGGGCAGGAATTTTGAAAGAGGCAGCGGCAGTAGTTTTAATGTCTCATAAATATTCCTCCAAGGATTCTGCCTGCAGAGACAAATGGTTTTGTTTCTCAGGCCCGAAGCAAGCCCAAAGCAGCTTCCCCTGGAGGAGAAAATCTCCTGGTAGCATCTCTCTCTATCCTGCCTCTTGGCTTCCTTAGTTCCATGAAAGGCGTGGCCCCGGGAACTCCAGCTTGGAAGTTGCCAGAACTACTGCCAGGAGAAGTACTGAAGCTGGAATTCTTCCAGGAATGTGGAGACATGAGTGTTGGAAACAGCTTCTTTGGGAACTCCACATTTTCTTGATTTGAATGAATTCTGAACAGGGTACACAAAGAAGGTCAAGTTTTCTAGGACTGAAGTCTTAAGTAAGGCAGGGGAAGGAAACAGAAGGCAGAGACATTGTGATTTCTGAACCCTATGAACATTGTTCTTATCCTGGGCC
The DNA here is from genome assembly GCF_023159225.1 of Perognathus longimembris pacificus. NCBI lineage: Eukaryota > Metazoa > Chordata > Mammalia > Rodentia > Heteromyidae > Perognathus > Perognathus longimembris. The sequence continues at coordinate 3,393,079 of NC_063173.1, read as the reverse complement.
TTCAAATATATGATAGCTGTGTCTCTGCCTACCCACTCAGGCAGACCAGTTTAAGGGTCACTTGGCTAATAGGTGCCCAGGCAACTGTAAATTAGAATTTTATATTTCCCCCTCATGGGCTATGTGACCGTAGAAAACTTCCTATAGCTGTCTTTCTTCTTTCTTTGTAAAATAACATTGTAATTGTGTTTGATTTGAGATCATTTATGTGGAAACCTCCACCCTAATATAGGGCACATGCTAATTGCTCCCTAAATAGAAGCTGGTTTCAAAGCCACTTTTGGAATGAACCAAAGCCTCATCCTTCCTGTGGTCACAGAAAACTTCATTTCCTGCACTGCCCAGTGCTTACTGACTTGTCCCCCATCCTTACCAAGTTGGAAAATTCTTTTTACCCTAATGCCTGGCTTCAGAACCCATCCTGAGAGGGGAATGAGTCAAAATGTGTTGAATTCAATGCGTTGAGTGATAAGCTGTTCCTGAAACTTAGGGCCATGTCCTATATATATTTGAGCTACTGCAGAGGTCACAGTTACAGAAGACAGGAGGTCTGGAAGGTTCCAGAAACTCATTGCTTTAGAAAGCTGCCCACACTGACTCTTTCTTCCTAGAATGTCTTTTTTTTTTTTTTTTCAGGAAATTTAAGCTGTGGGCCATGACTGCATCATTGGTTACAATTTCCAGATGCCTGGGGAGGGGGCCCTTGTTGTTCTTTCCACATGCCTCAGAAGGGCTAGAAGTTCTAGATTGTTCTTGACTGCCCCCTGATTGACCACTTGAGAGCCCAAAGCAGGTAGGGAATTGGGCCACGTGGGGAGGACCCTTGCCAAGGACAAGCTGGTGGGGCCCAGGGAGTCTGATCTGCACAGCACATGCCCTCAAGGAGACAGGAGGCCCACCATGTGCTGGTTGGTGTGCTGCGTCCTAGTCCGCCCTGTCCACAAGGCTCCCTCCTGGATTTCCAATCCACACACTTAGGACCCTTTGGCATTCAATCATGGGTCTGTTGCCTTCCCTTTACAAATGAAAGAGATAAACAGATATGCCCCTAAATCTGCAGCCTCGATCACATGAGCCAGGAGATGTCAGGCTCCACAGACTTTCTGTGAATGAAGCACATGAGGAAAGCTGTCCTCCTGGGAAAGGGGCGGATTCCAGGTTGAGATTCTCCAGAGTCCTGCAGTAAGGGCCCTTGATAAGCCAGCCATCCACCTGTGTGACCCCGCACCGGGCAGCTTTGTCTTATGGATGCTTAGTCACCTGCTCCAGAGATGAGGACCCAACCTGAAATGATGACTCAGGCTTGTTCCCAGGGCCCAGCTCAGCAAATGGGCCCCCCAGGGTGCAGATGGGAGGACACTGGGACACCCCCATGGTCCCTGAGATAGTGTCGGATCCCCACCCCCAGGCCTCCGAAACTCAGTACAGCCTTGCATTGCTATCCATTCTCTCCTCTTTAATGCTTAATACAGTGGCATTTAAAATGTTTAGTATACATTAGTTATACAGGGAGGTTTCATTGTGACATTGCCATGCATGTATATAAAGTGCTTTGGTGGAATTAACTCCCTCTACATTACTTTCTTAACCCCTCAACACTCTTTTTAATTTATTTTTTGTGCCTCTCTAGGGTATTGAACTGAGGGCCTGAGTGCTGTCCCTGAGCTTTATTGCTCAAGGCTAGCGTCCTACCACTTGAGCCACAGCGCCCACTTCCAGCTTTTTGGGTGGTTAACTGCAGATGAGTCACACAAACTTTTCTGTCCAGGCTGGCTTCAAACCATGTTCCTCAGATCTCAGCTTCCACGTAGCCAGGATTACAGGAATGAATCACCAGTGTTGGGCATCATCCCTCACTTGTGGGTGTTTTTTTCCCCCATTTAACAAAGCAGTTGATGACTACAGTGTATCTTGGTCAGTAATCACCCCACTTAACATTCGCACCCATCCCTCCTCTACCCACCCCTTGTTCTCCCCTTCTGTTGTTTGCACATTATCTTGATATGGAAAATGCCCAGTCTATGTCATTTCCCAGAATTATTGATACCTTATGAGAAAAGCTAAAGATAAAACACCAAAAACCCTAACAGATCCCATGTTTGGACAATCTTGCTCTCTGCTCTTCCCGTTCAGTGTTTGTTGTATTTCTGAACATGTCAGTGCAACGCACTCAAAGAAGTCAATCCTGCCTTGGCAAAAAGGAGGTCAAGCCGTTAGTGGAGGTGCCGTTCCACCTGTCTTTGGGGGGCGGAGAAACTTCTAACCTAGAGTTGAATTTGAGATGTTAGAATCAGATTCATGCATTTTTTCTTTATCACAAAGTTATTTTGAGCCAGGCACTGGTGGCTCACACCTGCAATCCTAGCTACTCAGGAGGCTGAGATCTGACGGTCACAGTTCCAAGCCAGCCCAGGCAGGAAAGTCCATGATACTCTTCAGTTAATGACCAGAAAACCAGAAGTGGCATTGTGGCTCAAAGTGGTAGAGCAAAAGAGCTTAGGAACAGTGCCCAGACCCTGAATTCAAGCCCCAGGAAGAGTCAGCTTGGTAGAAAAAAGTAGAGAAAGAGCATGTTAACTCAACAGCACTAACAAATCTATGCCATCAAGACTAGGCTTGCCTTCTTCCCATGGATAAGCCAATGGTCATTTTAGGACTGAGACAAATTCTAGCTCACGACATCTAAAGCCAAAGATCTGGTTTCACTGTTTTAAGTGCATTTGACATGTCTCCCTCTGTAGCTCTCCGTTGGGGTAAAAACCCACCAAAGGACAAAAGGACAGGTCCCGCACTTATCTGCAAAGTGACAGGGCTCATCTTCTGTCAGATGGTTGCCCTGCTGTTCTGTACATGTGGCCTGCAGTGGGCAGGCAGGCAGACTGGCCAGCCGTGAAATCCGGATGCAAACTGGCTGCTGATTAATAGCTTGTCAGGTCTGAAGACATCTCGTATCACGTTGTCCTCACGGTTAGCACACCTTCTTTATAAATGCAGAATTGCATCTCCTGTCTCTCACAGTGGGGATGGCTTGTGTCCAGCAACGCTACTGTTCTCCCCACCCACTGCCTGGTCCCCTCATCCTAACCAGATTGTGCCATCTGTACACCAACCCATTCCTGCCTGGGAGGCGTTATTCCCACTCTGCTTTTCCTGTGGGTTCCAGGAGCTGAAGGATCCCTTCTTTTAATGCATTGATAGACTTTTGATTAAATGTATGTACCCGTTAATTGCTTCAAATGTTTCTTCCTGAGGGTGGAGAAGAGTCTCGATGAGTTAGATCCGTGCCACAACAGGCACATGTTGAAAAGATAGGAAGTCAATAAACACGTAGTAACAGTTTGAAAGTAAACTACTTAACAATAGGAGAATGATGTAACACACATGATACATCCATCCTGGGTCATTATTTTTTAGCTATTAAATATGTTTTGAAAGGTTGGGTTTTTATGGGAAAAAGTATAATATTGGGTGGAGGAAACAGGCTAAAGTGCTACATGTTATAGAGCTAACCTCATCTTTATAGAATTCACGTAGATTCACTTAAAACTCTATCAAAATAGTGGCTATAATTTGTAGAGCAGAAGGATAATTGTTTTCGTTTTTCTTTTTCATCTTTTTCTGAGTTTTCTTTAATGAGAACATGTGACATTTGTAATTTTAAAAAAAAAATTAAAACGTGGATGGGCTGCTTTGAGCCATCTGGTGCTTTGGTCTTTCTCAGATTCAGGCCTTAATCTTTTATCCACACATTACAGGCTCACTACAAATGAATTGGAGACCCCCACGCTAGAGTGATCTAACCAATTAACTTATTCATTAACTGCCATGGGATCTTGTAGGAGTGGGACAAAAGGTTTAGAATAATCCTTATTATGGGCTGGACAAAAGGAATATTTGAAATCCCTCTCTCCCATTCCTTTCCATCCATTTGCATGGAATTCCCACAGGGACTAATGCCCAGAAAGAAGGGCAAAGTGGCATTATGCCTCTGAAAGGAGAACGAGTTTGAGACGTGCCCTTTGTCACCGGAGCAAAATTCCCTTGAAGTGTGCATGTGTTTACTAAGTATGCCAGCCTTTCAGCAGCAGTTAACTTCTTTGTGATGTATTCTTGGGCTTGATTAGAATGTCATTGTACTGTTATGCCATTTTTCTATACTGGAGCTACTTTGGAAATTAATCCAACATCAATTTTCCTAGGAAACTACCAAAGGAAAAATTTTTAATGTATCTATTAGTGAGGCCATGGATAAACCAGCTCAATTATAGCAAATAAAAATTTGAAGGGCATATTGACAAAGCTTTGATTTAGTGATACCATTTTTGAATGTTTCAGCACCTTAGGGTAGAATCAAAGGTAATACAGAGGGGATGAAAGGGGATTTTCTTTCCAAAGGTAGGCTATTTAGACTACTATCTATATTAGAGGAAAGTTGGAAACAAGGTAAAATAAATATCCAGCACTCAGATAACAGATTTTGCAATAATTTTCTTCCCTCTGTGAACAAGATGCAACCATTTCAAAGAAAGATTTTAAATAACAAGAGGCAGTGTGTAAAGTGTTTACTGTCTTAGGTTCTGTTTCTATATCGGTATGTGGGGGTGTGCAAATTTATGCACAGAGATTGATGTGACAAGTGACTTTGCCAGATAAGGACATAGATCTTCTCCCCACATCCTTCTGAGTCCTTGCAGCAAGGCTGGTGTTTCTATTCCTTACATGGTCATTGCTACCTGTGTTGGAGCGGAGTTGGAAGGGTCATTGTGGTCATCAGGGGAAAGATTCAGCTTTCAATAGTTTGGTTCACAGGGAATACTCGCCACTTCCCTTAATTTCATGTTGGCAGATCACCGGATGTCCCTTGACCTTGACTTGGGTTCACAGAAATTGCCGTCTTATCTTTCACCTGTGAAGTTTGGTAGATAGCGGGTGGGTGGTCCGCTGGCTTCTGTAGACCACAGTTCACTATTTTCTGTGCTTGAAACAGAGAACCTGCGGCTGGATAATGTATTTAACAAACAGAAATCCTGAGCCTCAAGAGGCTAGGAAGTCCAAGACCATGGAACCTGGTGACCTGCTTATTGCCTTACCCCATGGTGGAAGGGAGGAGGGCAAGAGTGAAAGGGTGCCCTTTTGCAGCTATCTACTCTTGTCATAATAATCGTACTCTTGGCACAATAATGTTGATCCGTGTCATGACTTACGCGCCCCCTGTTATATCCCATTTCCTAACATTGTGGCCTTCAGGATCGCGTTTCCCGTGTGTGAACTTTCGGGGGGACGTTGAAACCGTTGCATCTACCCCCCGTGGCTCGAGTGTGGGTCTCTTTCTCTCAGCTGCCTTCCCGCGATACCCCTGATTAGCCTTCCACTCTGAGCATCCTAGCACAGGTCTGTTCTTTCACCTGGTGAGTGGATGGGATTGAAGTAATCAATAGATACCAGGTCCTTGAGCTCTGAGCCAAGTGTCTTTACCTTTAACCTAACGGTTTCACGCCATAGTGGGCCAGACCTTTATGTAAAACATCCACTTTAGCAATCAGCCCCTTCACCTTGTTTGCCCATTCGATGAAGTCTTCAAAAGGCTTTTAAATTTATTTTTTGGGAATAATTTTTATTATCTTTAAGTAATTAGACAAAGGGGGTTCAAGTCAACCTAATCCATTTATGAGTACAGTTCCTCTTACTCAATGTCGGGCCTTCCGTTGTTGGCTTTTATTTTTTTAATGAGACAATCTGTGTTGTTGGAGAAAGTGCAGGACCTGACCAGCTCATAGGATCCGCCTCCCTCCTTCTTTCTTTCACTGTGTTTCACTTCCTCCCTGCTGTGCCTGCTACCTCCCACCCATCCATCCATCCATCCGTCCGTCCATCCATCCATCCGCACACCCCTCCATTCAATCACTCTTCCCTATGATCACACACGGAATGGATGTTTACTGAACACTTATAAAATACTGTTCTGCCACCAAAGATAAAACAGTGAGCAAGGCAGGAAAACCTCTTTCTTTATATGTATTTTAATATCTTCTATATGTAATTTTCATAATTAAAAAGGAAACTCTGCCCTAATGAACAAAATAGGTAAAACTCCCTGTGCTGAGCACTCAATCACATCTCCCCTATACTTTGCACATGCCTTTTTAAAAATATAATTTCGTAGTCCCTGGATAACACCCCATGTGGAATCAGCTGGTCGCCACAACCCAGAGGTTTGCTATCCAATCTCCCTTGTGTGTGACTCTCTACCACGATTTCTCAAAAGGAAGGGGAGCAATGCACATTTATTGAACACCTGTTGCATGCCAAGTCCAGTATCTTTAAGACCTCCTATACCCTTCCCAGCAAGCCTCTGCTTCCCATTTTACAGCAGAGAAAACAGACCTGGAGGAATCGCATGGCTTTGTCCAATTTCTCAGAAACGGAAGCTCCAGACCAGAGCTCGCCCCTGATTCCACAGGATTCTGTCACAGTCGTCACCGTTTACATTGTTGGCTCCGAGACACGTTTCCCGTGTCACACAGTTGTCATTAGCAGCCGAGGGATGGGCCTTTTCTCCCTCTCTTACACTTCCGGCTTACTACAGGAACCCTGGCTGTCACGGCCCAGGTTCTCCCAAAACAAACAAGGCCTGACAGGGCAATGCCGTTCCTTCACTGTCCTCAGCCTCCCCTGCTTGCACATTTTCTTATTACATTTTACTGCAAAATGAATTGCTTCTGCCATCCAAATCCCATCCTATGGGTCCCGACTGTATTAAAAACCCTAGAATGTACATCTGGTGAGTATTGGATTGACCTTTTGAGACTGAAATTGGAAAAAAAATAAAAATCAAATCGCCACTCAGACTCTATTTCACCAGCTAGGGGAATGATACAGAAGTTCATCTATCTATGGCAAACTTGTAGTGACCCTTATGAAAGCCTGCGAGGTTCATCTGTCCAAAAGCGGGCAGAGGCCCGGCAGGAACACCAGGAGTTTGGTCCCTTGTCGTTTGCTAACTCCGACTCAAAGCTGGCCTCCCAGCCTCTGGCTGCCACTCATCCTCATTGCTTAATCCCATTCACTTCCTGAATGCTCTGTGGAGACCATTTGCCCGGCTGTGCTATTAACGTAGCAGGAGAGATTTGAATTCAGGACTGCACGGCAGTCCTTACCGGGTCTCTTGTCCTCATCAGGAATAGATTTACAGAAACCCGGTCTTTCCTTTGTATGTTTTCTCAAGGGACTCATGGAATTTGGGGGACCAGTCATTCTGGGTTACTGTAAAGAGCACACTTCCTATGGGTGTTGCCTTCCCAAACGTTCCACAAGAAAGCCCACGCTGCTTTGGGAGAGCCAGAAACCCAGTGTGAACACCGTGGGTAGAGCCCTCAGCTTGGTCTTGTCTTCAGAGTGGGGCCTGGGTGCCAGGCTGGTGAGGAGTGACCTTTCGCATATGCTAGAGCATGAACTGAGCCCTTGGGGCTCCCAGGAGTGAGCAGAACAAAGCCTGGCTTCCTTCTAGCCCATTTTGCTTAGGAAAAGTATTTCATGAATTTGTGCCATTAATGTACCTTGACACTGAAAGGCCATCCACTGTCATGAGTACCATTAGTATTCTTGTTCTTTCTCTGAGCTTTACTGCTGTGAGTCAGGCAGTGGGATGCTGGGTGACAGACTCTGGGGAATGGATCTTGGACCGAGCCATAGGTCCTGCTTCTGTTCCTCGGTTGTTGGGTGATGTGGAGAAAGTCACTTCCCTTGTGTGAGACGGCTTCTGCATCTGTAACTGGAGACCACTTCGGAGTCTTGGAACTTTTGTTTGGATTGGGTTAGAAGATGGGTGTTCAAGTACTTTCCAGCTTGTAGAGCTTTTACATGCTCTTGAGAGAGAAGAGGGCTACTGGCTGCATTTTCACTGTTGGTTTAGAAACCTAGTTACACACAGGGTGGAGTGTTTTCTACATCTTCCCTTTCCTTTCCCTTTTTCCTTTCCTTCCTTTTTCCTTCCTTCCTTCCTTCCTTCCTTCCTTCCTTCCTTCCTTCCTTCCTTCCTTCCTTCCTTCCTTCCTTCCTTCCTTCCTTCCTTCTCTCCTTTCATTCATTCAGTCAGTCTTTCAATAGGGCCTCCGTATTTTGCCCAGGCTAGCCTGGAACTTCTAAGCTGCACTACAGCACTCAACTTGAGACTTTCCTTGAGAGATTTTCCTTGGGTTGGAGAATGGGATGGCGATGATTAGGACAGTGGGCTCATTAGAAGTGATGAAAGAAAAACTACTTACTACTGAGCATTTGACATGCACTAAGCTCGGACTGGTACTTCAGATGTGTTGCATTTAAAACCTCACGATTACTCAAAGAGACGTGGGTCTGATCCCAAACACTCAAGAGGAACAGAGACTTAACAGAAGTTCCATAGCTTGGTTCAAGTCAAGCAGCTACCAATGACAGGGGACTGGAGGGCAAGATCCTTGTGACCTTTAAGTCCATCTCACTTCCCTGGGTCCTGGTAGCTTCCGTAGGACATCCCAGTGAAGATGTGGGGTGTGTGCTCTGTATCAGTTGGTGCTCTGGCTAGTGTAAAGGACAGAGAGAAGCCACCATGAACAAGGCATCCAATTCTGTCTGGTGTTTATAGACTTAAGGTATTGAAGGGCTGAATTAATCATGTTCTTCCTCTCATAAAGCAGGTTGAGTTGTGATCTCCTTCATATCCTTATTCTTCACTCTTGATTTTCACTTGATCTCTCACAGTTTTGCTAATCTGATTGGTAGGGACATAGCGCCGCCCCCCTTAGTTATTAGTAAGTTTGTGTATATCTACACTAGCTTGTGGACCTTCTGTGTTTGTCCTTATTGAATGACTTCACCATATCTTTTGTCCATTCATCATGTTTTCATAGTTCCTGAAGGAGTTTCTAGAGCATTCTTCTTGTTAATCCTTTGTTACTATTAGACAAGTTATCTCCTCCCAGACTGTATATACCTGTGCAGTTTGCTAAGACTTCTATAGGTGATCTTGTCAAACAAGCATTGTTTTGTGCTCCAATATTTTTTGTTTCCATTGTTAATAGTGCTATAAACCTCATTCTGGTTCCCACACTTTTAGCACCTCATATTTAACATCCGTCTACACTGCTGGGTATATCTTAGCCCACTCTTTCTAACTGCTGCAGAACAGCCCACGTGCACATCTACTACGTTTTACTTACGCATCCCCTACAGAGAGAGAGGCTGAGATGGACCGGAACCCCTGCAGTTACACACCTCTACCTGCATGCCTCCTGTTACACTTGGGCAGATAAAGGATAGAGAGCGAAGGTGTGACTGGACACTTCCAGACTGTTCTACAACCAGGCTATCTCAGCCTGCATGAAGCTTCCTATATCCTATTTCTGACAGAGCCCTGAAACATAGGGGCAGAACTTCCTATTTTTGCCAGTCTGATTGGGGTCACACGAATTGGATTTTTCTTTGATCGTATGTAAGGCTGAAGATCCACATTTTTTTTCTTCATTGAATTACTTGTTCATATTCTTTGCCCATTTGTGATGTTTTCTTAGCTCCTAGAAGGAGTTCCTAGTACATTCTGAATATTAATACTTTGTTACTTTAGACAGGTATCTCCTCCTCCCAGATTATATACAGTTCTGAGATTATCACCTTCATCATTTTGACCTTGGGATTTGTGACAATGGGGTTTGAAGTCTCGTCCTAACCACTAGGCCACAGAAAGAATCTTCCTTGCTTATCTTCTAATTACTCCAGGAAGCAGAGGGGGGCATTCAGCCAGGTTCCTGCCAGCAGAAGACCAGCACTTTATGAATCCAGGCTGACCTAGAGGATAGACGGTTTTGTTTTCTTTGCTTTCAAGAACCGCACAAGCCAACAGGAAGGCAATTAGGTGGATAGGGCTTTAATTAAATTTTCCATTTTTTAATTTTTCTGAACTTCAGGGGTGCTCATACCTCCCATCATGCAGGCCATAGTTAATAAGTGGAGGTGTCCCCCAGGAACTCTGCCACTGCAGCAGATTGGCCCTCCTCACCACACCAGTCTGATTACCTGTGGTGGTAGGCCAGGAGATACAAGTGAAGCTCAAAGTCGATGGAACAGAGCACAGAAACAGGCCTGTACAGTCATGATAACTATGTAGTTGGCCTAGGCCTCCATCTCAGTAAGCCCATCTTTGTGCAAGACCCACAGTGAGAGTGAGAAGAAGCCCAGCACCTGGGATACAGGGCTCTCTGCCCTTCACTCCTTGGGCTACTCCTTGTACACCTCAATTCTGTATGATACTGTATCCTAGGACCTCAATGTTGCCTTATCCATCATTCTCTTTACTGATGGGGAAGCGGACCAGAGTAAGGAGGTAGTTGCTGGAATGTGGAACAGCCATCCATAGAAGTTGGAGATCCAGGACCAGGGTTCTACTGCCTCTGGAAAGACCCTGGGCTTTGGTGACCGACCTGAAGTTCTGGGTTTCAAATGAGTTGTAGCAGCCATCGGTTAATTAACTCACAAGTAAATGGAGTATTTGCCACTGTGGTTTGTGCTTTAAATGAGATCTACTTGGAGCTGTGAGATGTTTGGGGATTGGAACACCAGCTTAGATCAGAAAAAGTTCTGGAGGGCTGGGGATATGGCCTAGTGGCAAGAGTGCCTGCCTCGGATACACGAGGCCCTAGGTTCGATTCCCCAGCACCACATATACAGAAAACGGCCAGAAGCGGTGCTGTGGCTCAAGTGGCAGAGTGCTAGCCTTGAGCGGGAAGAAACCAGGGACAGTGCTCAGGCCCTGAGTTCAAGGCCCAGGACTGGCAAAAAAAAAAGAAAAAGTTCTGGAAGGAAATTGGCAGAGATTTACAAATGACTTCATATTAAAAGGAAAGGGCATGCTAAAATGGATGGATGGGTAGGTGGATGGATGGGTGGGTGGATGGATGGATGGATGGATGGATGGGTAGATGGATGCATGGGTGGGTGGATGGATGGATGGATGGATGGGTGGGTGGGTGGGTGGATGGATGGATGGGTGGGTGGGTGGATGGATGGGTGGGTGGGTGGATGGATGGATGGGTAGGTGGATGGATGGGTGGGTGGATGGATGGATGGATGGGTGGTTGGATGGGTGGTTGGATGGTTGGGTGGATGGATGGATGGGTGGGTGGATGGGTGGGTGGGTGGATGGATGGATGGGTGGTTGGATGGATGGGTGGAAGGATGGATGGGTAGGTGGATGGGTAGGTGGATGGGTGGATGGGTGGTTGGATGGATGGGTGGATGGATGGATGGATGGGTGGATGGATGGGTGGATGGGTGGGTGGAGGGTGGGTGGGTGGATGGATGGATGGGTGGATGGGTGGTTGGATGGATGGGTGGATGGATGGATGGATGGATGGATGGATGGGTAGATGGATGCATGGATGGGTGGATGGATGGATGGATGGATGGGTGGGTGGGTGGGTGGATGGATGGATGGGTGGGTGGGTGGATGGATGGGTGGGTGGGTGGATGGATGGATGGGTAGGTGGATGGATGGGTGGGTGGATGGATGGATGGATGGGTGGTTGGATGGGTGGTTGGATGGTTGGGTGGATGGATGGATGGGTGGGTGGATGGGTGGGTGGGTGGATGGATGGATGGGTGGTTGGATGGATGGGTGGAAGGATGGATGGGTAGGTGGATGGGTAGGTGGATGGGTGGATGGGTGGTTGGATGGATGGGTGGATGGATGGATGGATGGGTGGATGGATGGGTGGATGGGTGGGTGGAGGGTGGGTGGGTGGATGGATGGATGGGTGGATGGGTGGTTGGATGGATGGGTGGATGGATGGATGGATGGATGGGTGGGTGGGTGGATGGATGGATGGATGGATGGATGGATAAATCGAGGCCTGGAGGACTGTGAGCTTGGGTTTCAGAGGCTGGCTGTTTCCCCACCCTATTCTCTTTCTTCTGGCCCAGGGACTGCTGACAAACTGCTAAATCTGGTAGAGCATGAGGAAAAGCTCTCTTTCCCTGACTGTCAGTTGTTTGAGAATTTCACTTAAAGCTGAGCACCTGTTCTCTTGAAGCACTCACCTCTGACCCTTTCCACTTCTGTGAACTCTATCACTGGTTCTTGGGAAGGGGAAATGAGAAAGGAAAAAACCACAAATGAAAGCAGCATTAATCACGCTGAAACGCAATGCGCCTCTCTGAACCTTGGTAGATGAGAATTATACATGCTGATTTCATCCACTACTTAACTCAGAGGTGACAGGCTGCAATTGAAGAGGCTTCCGCGGGTTAAGTACGGCCAACCCTTGCTCAGGTTCTTAAGCCTGTGTCTGAAACCTCTGAGACCGCTTGATAATTTGGTGGTGGTGTTTCAAGTGACTCCTGGCCCTGCCAATGGCTTTGAAAAAAAAATATTTTTAAAGAAAAGATTTTATTCCCAGCTAGGATGAGACTTGTTCTTTTGTTGTCTGGGGACCTCAATCTGTTAAGAGAAAAGGGGGCATGGATGAAATTCTACAAAGAAAGAAAAGCAAGAATGGACTTGCGTGCATTACAAATGTACAGCTCCCTCCACAAAGCGTCCTTCTTACTGGTACTGGAAAAGAAAGGAGGGTGAACACTGACATTCATTTGCCATCTACTGGGTACCAGGTACCTGTTGTTGTCTACACGTCTCCAGGAGCCAGATGTTGTGAATCTGATTTTTCCAGATGTGGAAATTAATTAACTTGAGCAGCACAATGACGGCAGAAATAATAACGATGGTGGTGGTGATGATTTGGAACAAGCTGATGTCAATATGACAAGCAGTGTTCTAAGCTCCTTGCATGTACTGTGTTAACTTGCTGGTTCTTTCACCATAGCCCTACAGGGTAGGTGTGGTTAAGAGCGTGTTTGGTTTTGGTGATATTGCAGTTCAAACTCAGGGCCTCATTTGCTAGGCAGGGATTTTACCACTTGAGCCATACCTCCAGCTCTGTTTTTCACTGGTTATTGTTAGAATAAGGTCTCGGTTTCTGCCTGGGTATTCTGACCCGTGATCCACTTACTTTAGGCTCTGTGTTGTTGCTAGGGTCTCAGGTGGGCACCACCAGTTTCTCTCCCTGGAGATGGAGTCTTGCAGATGTCTCTGCCCGTGCTGGCCTGGAACTGTCATCTTCCTCATCTCCGCCTCCCACCTAGCTTAGGATGACAAGTGTGCACTGCTGCAGCCAGCTACGGATTGAGAAGACGTTTCATGAGTTTCTGTGCCCCAGCTGGCCTCAAACCACCATCCTCTCATTCTCAGCCTCCCACGTTGCTAGAATGACAGGCGTGAGCCACTGGCAACCTGGCCGAGCTGCATCTTTTAGATGAGGAAAATATGTCACCAGATGCATTTAGTAATATGTTCATTTGTGAATAGAAGGACTGGTATTCACAAGTAGGAAGATTGGTTCCAAAGTCTAGGCTTAGCTATTACTACATTGGAGAGGCTAAGGCAGTTCTGGCTGACTCTAAACACCTGCTCTCACCCTGTAGCTGTTGCCTGTACTTCGGAAATGGTAGGATTGCTTCACACAGTTCTCCCAAGGAGCATTTGTTGAGTGCTCTTCAGGAGTAGGCACTGCGCTTGTGGCTCCATCTTGCTGTCTCCGGTGGACCAGGTGGAAACCTAAGCTAAGAGAGGTCAAGTGATTTACCCAAGATCACACTGCTAATTGGGGCTCTGGGCTACTGGTAAGCTAGATGTTTTCCCTTGCCGGTTCATCTCATTAAAGGTATAAAATCCTTCCTGAAGGCTGGATCTGTTGAACCAACAGTTGCTCAACACACGTGGAAAGGCTGCTCTTAGCTACTGTGCTGGGGGATCAAAAGTGAAACGGAACTGTCCTACCCTAGTGGAATCCCCTAATTTTGGGATGAACGCTGTCTTGGTGCCTTCCTGTCCCTGAGCCAGGGGCTACCACAAGCTGAAAATGGCAGGACTTGACCTCTCAACACCATCTATGCTCTCATTTAATGAAAGAAACAGCAGCTTCTACTTAGTCAGGCCTACTTACAGCCAGACACTATTATTGTTCCTATCAACCTGCTACAAAGGAGGCTCTCTCCAAAAAGAAAGATTTTTTTAAAGGCCTCAAGAAATTCTTGTTTATGTTTGTTGTTTTGTATTTTTTTTGGTCAGAGCAGGCCATCCGAATGTTCTGAAGGTCACTTCGATTCTGCTTCTTTTCTTCCAATTCTTTGGATGAGAATGATGATAAATTGGGGTCATTTTAAGTGGCTTAAACATGCTATTGATAATTGGCATGCATGAGATATTGCCACCTCAATTCATATATCCTAGAAAACTAAAAACAAATAAAGAATTGCATGTGTGTGTGTGTGTGTGTGTGTGTGTGTGTGTGTGTGTGTGTACATATATCACAAATAGCTATTGACCAAATGATGGCAATTAGGCCTAGTCAATAACCGAGGTGCAGCATGAAAGAATAGTGTGTGTTAACTCCTGGCCGGAAGGGTAAGCAAGTCCTCCATGAGAGCTGCTCACATGCAAGCCAGGAGGGAAGAAAAGAGAAAAGACATCTCCTGAGCAGAGAGAGTTTTGTAAATGTTCACACAAAGACGCACCTCGTCTTCCTAGTTTGCCACATGAGTTAGACCTTATGTCCTCCATTTTTATAGACTAAGAGATGGAGCCCAATGCCCAAGCTAAAAAACAAAGCCTGCCCAAGATGCCCCGGTTAGTTTCTTTGAGGATCAGGCTGTTCCCCCAGGTTTGAGTAAATCCGAAAGTGTATTCACCAACCATTTACTGCGATGTGATTTAATAACAACTTTGTTTCAGTACCAAGGATTGAACTCAGGGCCTTAGCCTTGCTAGGAAAGTACTCTACCACTTGGGCCGTGACTAAATTCTTTTTCCTTTTCGTTTTTTGTTTGTTTGTTTGTTTCCCAGAAAGGGCCTCACACTTTTGACTAGCTAGCCTTCAACAGTGATCCTCCAGACTCCACCTCCTGGGTAGCTGGAATGACAGGAAAGAGCCACCATGCCCGGCCCTTTCCTTTGTTTTGAGACAAGTTCTCACACTGTAGAGCAGGTATCAGTCTCGAACTTGTCGTAGGAACTTGTTTCAGTATAAAAACATACATTCTCAAAAAAAAAAAATTGAAAATTAGCCTTTCTCAAAGGACGTATTTTAATAGATACAATATAAAACCATTACATATGTAAACATGATTCTTATGTATGATAAAAAGCTTATATTCATTGAAATCATATTTTGGATATCCTCATTTAGACAAAACATCTGAGCAGAATTAAAACTGTTTATTTTTACATTGTGTGTGTGTGTGTGCGTGTGTGCGTGTGCGCGTGCGTGCGTGTCTGTAAACCCTGGGGCCTTCTGCATGCTAGGCAAGAATCATATATTAAGTTACCCTTTCAGTCATTTTTACCTTTTAAAATGTGCTTACTAGAAAATTTTAAATCACTGATACGCCTTATATTAAATTTCTCTCAAACAGTGCTGGTCTAGCAGCCAACTGCTGCCAGAGGTCAAGTGTGGCTCACGACGCGTTTTTATCTGGCTCCTGCTTTCACGTAATTCCTATGCTATACACGGTGAGGAAAAATCAAAAGAAGGACGGAGCCTTTACGGGATGTAAAACGGGTAGGAAACTCAAAGTTTCGTGTCCACACCACGCTTTTCTCTTGGAAGGCAGCCACGCGTGTTTGTCTTTCCCGAGCTGAGTTGTTGTGACAGACACTGGATGCTTTTGCTGCCGCTCGGTGCTCACGCTCAGTCCCGGCCGTCCTGGGTTTTCCCACCCGCTTCCTTTGGCTTCCGCAGCCCTTCTGCCTTGCAGTGCCTCCCGTTGCTCTCTGGTGTCCTGCCTGCCCCATGATTCAAAGCCGAAGTCCTCACCCCTTCCCTCAGGGAATTCGTTCTCATCTCCTGTATCCGCGATTCCACTGGGTACCAGGAAGAAGTTACTCAGCCTTTGTAAACCTCACTTTTCTGATCTGTAAAACGGCAAGTGTTGCAGGATTAAGCACTGGACGGGGCCTACCACACCTTAGCACAGTAAGCGCTGCCCCCGTTGCTCTTACCATTCATTGCCTCAACGTACCTGACGGAATTGAGTGTGTCCCTCCACTTAAATTTAGTATGAACTACTTGGTCATAGGATCATGGTCACCTAGCCTTTAGTCTCCTCGAGGACAAGTGGAACACCCTCTCGAGAACTTCAGCTGGACACGGAAGGGCTTAGTAGTTGTAGCAGTATCAGTTGGTGTCCTCCTTTCGTTAAACACAAATGAGAGTCAAACACAGACTCTTTTCCTTTTGTTCACCAATCCTGCCACTACCTGGTCTCTTCTGCCTGGATTATTGCTGTTCCTAACTGGTCACAACCATAACGTTGTCCTTCCCAACTGGTAGTGTACTGACGAAAGGTAAGCACGCTCTCTGAGAGAATAAGAAGTATATCCTGGCAAGGTGCCAGTGGCTCATGCCTGTCATCCTAGCTACTCCGAAGGCTGAGATCTGAGGATCACAGTTCAAAGCCTGCCCAGGCAGGAAAGTCTGTGAGACTCTTATCTCCAAAAAACTACTCAGAAAAAGAGCCAGAAGTGGGTCTGTGGCTCAAGCCGTAGAGCACCATCCTCGAGCAAAAGAAGCTCAGGAACAGTGCCCAGGCCTGAGTTCAAGGCCCAGGACCAGCACCAAAACAAAACAAAATGAATGTAAATTCTGGTTTGTGAAAGTGTCTGCCGAGAGTACTAGCCTTGAGCAAAAAGAAGCCAGGGACAGTGCTCAGGCCCTGAGTCGAAGGCCCAGGACTGGCCAAAAAAAAAAAAAAAAAGATTTTTTTTTGGGGGGCTGGGGATATGGCCTAGTGGCAAGAGTGCTTGCCTCGTATACATGAGGCCCTGGGTTCAATTCCCCAGCACCACATATCTAGAAAATGGCCAGAAGTGGCGCTGTGGCTCAAGTGGCAAAAAGAAGTGAGCAAAAAGAAGCCAGGGACAGTGCTCAGGCCCTGAGTTCAAGCCCCAGGACTGGCCAAAAAAAAAGAAAAAAGTGTCTGCCGGTTTCTGTGGTGTCCGTGTCGTCACCACGGCTGATCCCAGGCTGCCTGGTGTGAGGTCACTGAATGGGGAGCTGGAGAGAGACACGCACGAGTTTGGCTTCTCAAGCCATGTAAATGCCGACTTCCACACCCCCTGCCCTCCAACTCACTGTCTACTTTGCCACCATGGTGACTCTCACAACAGACTCTCCTGCTCACAGCCCACCCACAACTTCCTCTCCATCTCCACACAGAGCTCCAGGTTCTCATCACGTTTTCAAACCTGTGCGGTCCAGCTCTCCTGCCTGACCGGCCTCAGCCTCCCCTGAGCTGGTCAGCCTCCGTGCCTTGCACGCAACAGCCGGGCTGTTCCACCACCTCGGCCTCCACAGACCTGGGCGAGCCTCCTTGTTCTCTCACGTTGTTAGAGCGTCATCCTTCTCTCGGAACCTGTCTCGGTTCTGGCAGACACTAACTACTGAGTCGTTTCTCGTCACTCTCTCCCATCGCAGCACAAGCTCCGACTGGCAGCAGCCATGGCGGACACGTCCATCATTGTGTACTCAGCCCTTGGCATGGAGCTTGACGGAATAGGAACGGATTGAGAAACCTTCTTAGGAAAGCCTGGTCAGAAGGTGTCGGGGCTGGTCTCTGATGGGTGTTTGACTTCTGTCCATGGAGGCATCTGAACACCTAGGGGTCTTGTTTGCTTTGAGATCTTGTGATTTAAAAACTTGAAATCATCCCTGTGAGCTTTGAAGGATTAAGAGCCAGTGCGCCCCCACTTCCTTTCACGAAAGACCCTGAAGACGCTTGGTCTTCATTCTTTGGGAAGATGGTTGTCACATCCTAGGTCTCCTTACCTAGGGTCAGTGGGTCCTCTGGGGACAGATACTGGTGTTTTACATCCCAGCTCAAAACCTCCTGAGGCTATAATTTTTAGTGTCAGAAATTGAAAAAAGAAAGCAATTTGTTTTTCCTACTTTGCTAAATCTTTGTAATTACATATATTTTATCCAAAGTCTGAGCAGCAATCCCATATTTATCCTGCAATCAAAGCCATTGTGGATTATCAGGTAAATACCTCATTAGGAGGATTTTGAAACATGTCTCCCAATGGTTTTTGTTTTCCTCTTAAAAACAAGTAAATTTTAAAGAAAAAGCAATGCGCCTATCACACTGTAAATGCTCCTAGCTGAGTAATTTTGAAGATCTCTAGTAAGTCCACGTGAGAAGAAGAGTCTTACAAGGTGATAAAACTATGGGGACGGATCCTTTTAAAACAAGCACAGGACAGCTGGTATTATCTGTAGGACAACTGGCATTGGCGTGAGACAGGGATGGGGCTAAACACTCACTGTGATGTTCACAGGTGTGTGAGTTGTGACTTCAGTGTGATTGGATACTCCGCTTCCATACCAGTAACTTTAGGATTGTAAATACCTTCAGAAGTCCTGGCTGAATTCAGTGAGATAGTGCATGGCCTGCTCTGTGATGGATGGATGTTGCTTGCTATTTTTGTTGCCATTTAGTTAAATCTGTATGAATTTTGCTTATCACGGAAATCATGAGAGAAGGAGGAAGGCAGATGGGAGAGGAAGAGAAAGAGGGAGGGAGGGAAGAATGGAGCGGCAGGATGATAAGGTAGAAGAAGAGCGGTGCGGAGAGCAGGTCTTACCAGCCTTATCCACACAGCACCGTAAGGCAGGAAGGTGGAGGAGAGGTCCGATGTGCCTGGAAAGCACGCGTGGCTCGTGACCACAGGAAGCATGTCTTTCCCATTGGCTGCTTTGTCCCTGTGCCCAGCAGGTGCAGGTTCTGGCACATACCGATATGGAAATGTGTCTGTAACTGGTGGTTTCTATGGCTAGAGCTAAGATGACTCATCCTTCTGTTTCATGGATGGCGTTGGGAAATATCTCCTTGGTGAGATCACATGGGTAAGATAAGGGTCACACAAAGAACTTTTCCATCTCAGTCAGCTAACCTTGCGTCACTGGGAACACAACGGCATTTCAAAATAATCAAGCATTAAGATGAATGGGACCTAGAACATTCTCTTTGCCTTATATACTACTTGCAACAAAACCAAGTGGGAGACATCTTGCTGAAATAATGAGGGAAAGAAGATTGTTTCTGGGTAGAAGGGCTAGAATAAAATGGTGGTGTGTACAGGGCAAGTTACATGAAAACAACATGAGGGTAGGGACCAGTTCACATCTGTAATCCCAGCTACTCAGGAGGCTGAAATATGTGGATCATTGCTGGAAGCCAGCCCAAGCATGAAAGTCCATGAGACTTTGCCTCCAAGTAACCACCAAAAAGCCAAAGTCAAGCTATAGCTTAAGAGGTAGAATGACAGCCTTGAGCAGAAAAGCTAAAGCCCAGCACAAACAACCCAAAACAAACAACACCCCTGGCTGCCCAAACCCAGCATAAGTAAAATGGCTCCTTTTAAATGCATATGATCTGTTAGTCCTAGTTTTATTTGGTCAAAGAACATGAAGCTATTTCATAGGTCTGTATAAAGTATTGGTCCTCCAGCTCCATTCTTCTCAAGTGATTATGGTAATTGCATCTTATGAAGTCTGCTGTGGCCACACTTAATAAGTGCCTCATGCCCATTGTTTTATTTAACTCTGACCCCAACTGTGATAGACACATGTTTTATTTTCACTTTTCAGAGAAAGAAACGTGATTACGAGTTTCATTAACAGCTGAGTGTCAGAGACAAACCACCGAGACCACACAACTCTAAGTGGCAGAGCCATGAGTCACGGTCAAGTCAAATCCCAAGTTCTAATCATTACTACTGCATAAACTATTTTCTGGAAAAGTCACATATTTCCTAGATTTGTATTTTCCAACCGTATAGGTTGCAGAAAGAAAGCTCGCATTAGGATGAGGCTCAAACGCTT
Source organism: Perognathus longimembris pacificus (assembly GCF_023159225.1). NCBI lineage: Eukaryota > Metazoa > Chordata > Mammalia > Rodentia > Heteromyidae > Perognathus > Perognathus longimembris. Next base: position 3,373,118 of record NC_063173.1, on the reverse strand, counting down.
TTGCCGATGGGAATCAGGCAGGCAAAGCAAGTGGATTGGGTGGGAAGTGTGGCCTCTTGAAAGAGAGTAATTTCCACTTAATTCTAAGCCATTGTGATTAAAAAAAAAAAGATTCAGTTGTTTTGACCTTTTATTGTTCGAAGGGAAACTGAAAATAAACTATGTTTTGTGCAAATGTTTATGATTTTAGCATATTGTTAATTGCTTTGAGTGAAAGAAATGGTTACAACATCATAATTAGATAGAAGAAATAACTTCCAATAGTCTATTGTACAGTAGGGTGAATATGGCTACAGTATTATACTAGACATTTCAAAATAGCCAAAAGCGATTAGGAATATTTTTGCCTTAAAGAAATAGTAAAAGTTTATTTAAGGTGACCACTGTGATACGTATCTTGATTTGATTATTATACAAAGTATACATATTTTGAAACCCCATACTATACCACATAAATGTTTTATTATTATGTGTCAATTGAAATAATCAAGCTGAGCCTGAAGAACCCCAGCACTGGGTAAACTAAGCAGGAGGATCCTGAGTTAAAGGCAAGCCTGGGTTGCAAGGTAAGAATTGGTCTCAGAGAGCACAAACATAGTGATGTATGTGCACTGCACCTAGGTGACATCGGGGCACTGGTCCAGCCTGCCCGTGTCTCTCTGCTCAGGGTCAGTGTTGTCTCCAGAGAGGCTCTGTGCCTCCTCCATAGGACTGCCCTTCCTCAGCGGAGGAAAACAGGCCACAGCCTGGAACTGGGTACCTGCCTGTAATCCTTGCTACTAAAGTAGCAGAAATCTGTAGATCAGGATTCAAAGCAAGCCTGAGGCCAGAAAGTTTCTGTGACTCTTATCTCCAATTAACCACCAAAAAGCTGGAAGTAGAGCTGTAGCTCAAACTTTAGAGCACTAGCCTTGAGCAAAAAAAAAAAAAAAAAAAAAAAAAAAAAAAAAAGCTAATGGATAGTGTGCAGGCCAGGAGTTCAAGCCCTAGTACCAGCACAAAGAGCTAAATAAATGAATCAGCAAGTAAGAAGACCACATGAGGAAGTTAATGTAGTCCTAATAGAAATCAAAGCTCATGGACTGGGAAACCTAGGCAACCATTTTGCCAACCTTATTTTATTTATGTAGTCCTCCTGAGGGGCAGGGGGGCATTATTTTTCTCCTCTTCATGGTGCTGGAGCTGGTTTAAAGAATCGGAGGACTGACCAAGGGTCACAGAACCGTGAACTTGCAGACTGAGACTTGAACCATGACAGCCTGACTTAAGAGTCATTTCTCGGTCCTGTGTCCCCTGCTTCAGGAGCTATGAATACTGTCGAGCTTCCCTGGGCATCACGTAGTTCAGTACCCATTGTTGGCCAGGACCAGATGATGCCAGAAAGTGTGGGAGCTTGTTCTAGAAATGAACACCTCGCCTCCCAAAGCATCCAACTTCCAAGTAAAGTGCTTTGTGTGTGGTAAAACCTTCAATTTGGCTCCATCATCTTTTGGGTCCGTGAGGGATAGATCGTAACTCCTGCCTTCCCACTGATGAGAGCATCCTATTTACCTGTATACAGTACCTATTAGAGAGTGCATGTTGCAGAATTAGCTCCCTGATGAACAGGTATTCTTTCCCCCCTGTGCTGACATGCAGCAGCTGTCTGCACTCATTGTGTTCAAGTCTGTGCACCTGAAACTTGGAATGCCAGGGGAAATGGCAGGAAACTCAGCAATTAGAGGTCTTGTCTTCCTTCTCAGAGATTGATGAGACCAGTACTTAGTGTTTGCGCTCCTTTCGCTCTTCGTTAGGTAAACTTGGACACGTCATTTAATCTACCTTGATCTCATTTCTTCATCTATTAAATGAGAATCATCTTTCTCTTACCTAGGTGCAGGTAGGGCCATCTGGTTTGCTTTCTTTGAGTCTGTGAATATGTTCTGCATGCTGAGGAACGCAGACCCTGGTATTTAGGATGAGCTCTTTAGTCATCATGTGCAAAGTATCTATGGTCCAAGCCTTATTTTTGTGTGTGGCCAACCAGTTATCCTGACGTTTTGTATTAGTAGTCTCAGTAGTAATACATGTCACATTCAAAAGGGGTGATTAAAGGAAGTTTTATGAAAGAACTCTCTACAGAAATGTAGGCAAAGCCAGAGACATGACAAGCCTTGGTGAAGAACCCAGAGACTAGTGAGAGCGGGGAATTATTACCACCGTACACTTAAGGGGTCAGGGGAGACACAAGGGCTGGAGGCCCAGGGAAGTGCTCTCTGTGTGGGAGGCTGTGGAGGGTTTGAAGCTGGCAATAGTATGGTGGGATTCATATTTTAAAAGTATCACTATGGATACTATTGCAGTTCAGGAGAAGGCTACATAGCGGAACATTGGCTTTGAGACGTGAATAAGAAAAGCAATGTCCACTGACAAACCTGACGATGCCTGAAGTTGAGGGTGATCATGCTGTTCACCCGTCCCCAGTTTCTTCTCAGCAGCGGCACTGATGTGAATGCCCGTTGGGTTTCATCACTTCACCCGTGCCCCTCCAGAAGTCCAGCATCATTGCCTGAAACTTCGTCTCCATCTGACTCCCAGGTTCTGGGACCATGCCATCATCTTACGACATGTCACAGATGGCCGATAATTGCCAGACATCAGACAAACCCAGTCCCACGCAGCTCTGTCATATGGGTAGACGGATACACACAGTAGTTTGGTCTGGGCTATTAGAGGCCTTGGGGGTACACAGCAGGTTTTTTGGGACATGTTGGATTTGATATTCTCACAGCACGGTCTGCATTATTAGGGGTAAAGGGCTGCCTTTAAGAAATCATCTTTAAGATGGTATCCCAGAAGATAATGAGAAGGTCCCATTTATAGCTCATTTATTCCTAAAAGTTACTGGAAAGGAAAGTCTCCGAGGAACTGGTTCCTCACATGATTCACAATCTGGCAAGGAATTTAGCTCCCCAATGCCAAACAGCCATTCATTCACCTTGTTCATTTTCACTGGGATTGGCTTCTGTGGTTGAGGTGTTTTCTCCTGGTGCGAATGCCAGACAGGCAGCTTCGTTTTACTTCCTTAATAATGGAAGGAAGGTCTGCCGCCGGTGTGGTGCCGCTCCTTGCGTACTTCTTAATAATTCCATGGAGTAGGAACTCAGCCAGGGACAAACTACCACTCCGGCTGAGAAGAGAGTCCTCCCTGGGGGCACAGTCAATAGGCTGATCTGAAGAAGGACGGCCTGTCCTTACACGTCCACCTTCCACACACATATTCTTTCCACCTTCCTGTAATTAGGGTTCTAGGGTAAACTTTTAAAACGTATGCATTGCACCCGGATTTAAAAAAAAATGAATTTAACAAGTCATTTATTATATGCCCAGCCCACCAAGAGGACCTGGGATTTAGAAATGGGAAATGGCAGCTCTTGCCCCCCGTTGGCAATAGCCGGGAAGTCAGGTACATAGGTGGACATTCACATGGTTGTATAGAGAGAGAGAGAGTCATTCATTCATCTGCATGGAGAACAGTAGGGGTGAGCGCTGTGCAGAAAAGGCCCCGTAATAAAGAGCAAGAATAGAACTGCGGTGTTCTTTGATAGTGATGGCGAGTATTATCTAAGAGAGTAAATCAAAACATGTTTTGTAAGTCTGATCCATATCAAGTGTAGAGGCCCGTGTCTGTGTCTGGAATCCTAGCCCTTGGGAGGCTGAGACTGGAAGATTGTGGATTCGATGTAACCCTGGAGCACATAGGCAGACCCTCTATCAGCAACAACAACAATGCTAACCTCAAGTCTCCCTCCTCCCCTGCTCTGCTTCTCTCTACTCACACCTCTACCTAGAATCCTAGCCTGTCCCCACACATGTGTCCAGTTTGTGTTTGTACTTTTGTCTTCCATATGTTTAAAAATATACAAACACCCCTCAAATAGAAAACTACCCGGTAACCGCTCTACATGTTCACTGCCCAGCTTCAGCAATTACCGATATCTGCTCATTGGGGATTTTAGTCAAAGTACCAGACATCATGTGATTTTTATCTGTGAAAACTTCAATATCTAAAAAGTTGATTTCCTGATTTGGGGGGAGTGTAATGAAGCCTATGATTGTGTGTAGCTAACTAGCACTAAGTATTCATGAGCACCAGCTATCCAATGAGTACTTGTTTTACCTTCATTATTCTATGAAGTTTCATAACCTGTTCTTTTTTTTTTTTTGCCAGTCCTGGGGCTTGAATTCAGGGCCTGGGCTCTGTCCCTGGGCTTCTTTTGCTCGAGGTAGTGCTCTACCACTTGAGTCACAGTGCCACTTCTGGCCTTTTCTGTTCATGTGGTACTGAGGATTCGAACCCAAGGCTTCATGAATGCTAGGCAAGCACTCTACCACTGAGCCACATTCCCAGCCCCTAGCCTGTTCCTTTATTGTATGCTAGGCCTAGGGTTTGAACTCAGGGTTTGGGTACTGTCCCTGAGCTTTTTTTGCCAGCACATTCAAGCCACCTCTTCACTCTGGCATTTTGATGATTAATGGGAGATAAGAGTCTCAAGGAATTTCCTTCCTCCCCTGACTTGGAACCATGATCATCGGGTCTCAGCTTCCTGAGAAGCTGGGGTTGCAGGCATAAGCCACTTGTGCCTATAACCTGTTATATATATATAACCTGTTCTTTTAAATATTTATGCCTTGAAACAAGATATACATTTTAAATCTTTCTTTTTTCCTTTATTGTCAAAGTGAATGACAGAGGTGTCACAGTTTCATATTTTAAGGCAATGAGTACATTTCTTGTTTAACTTGTTACCTCCTCCCTCTCCCCCACCCCCTTTCCCCCTTCCCTCTCCCCCCCATGAGTTGTTCAGTTGGTTCACACCAAATGGTTTTGTAAGTTTTGCTTTTGGAATCATTTGTCTTTTTATCCGTTGTCTCTCGATTTTGGTATTCACTTTCCCTTCCCTAGTTCCAATACACGTATATACAGTATCCAGGGTACTAAGATCAGATACAGTGATAGCGGGGGTGCAACCACGGGAAGGGAATACAAGAGAAAAGAAAGGGTACTGTTTCACATGGTATGTTGAAAGTAATTACAACAGTGATATAACTCTTGTTTCCATAACGTAGAGTTCATTTCGCTTAGCATCATCTCATGTGTTCATAAGGGCATAGACATTAAGGATAGCTTGCATAAAAGCATATGAAAGATAATGTATTTTTGTTTTTATCAAATTATCCGTCTCTTGTCTATAGTAGACATTCGGTTATTATTTTATTGAATCAAGGGAGAAAAGAGAGAACAGACCATAGGAAGGAAGGAATTTAGGAGAGAAGGAAGGCAAGAAGTCAGGAGGAAAGTAAGAGAAAAGAAAAGGAGGAGTCGGGGAGGGAAGGGAGGGAGGGAGGGAGGAAGGAAGGAAGGAAGGAAGGAAGGAAGGAAGGAAGGAAGGAAGGAGCCTGGCCACACACAGTACTCTTTTGAGTTGTTGTTTTTGTTTTTTTTAATAAAAATGTAGTTTGACACTTCTATGACGACAGTCTATATATACGGTTTGTATCGTGCCTTCACTATGTGGAGACAAGCATTTTCTTCAGGCGTTCAGGTGATGGACAGAGCTTCCTGCCTCCATTCCTGGTCCTAAGAATCCCAAACTCTGACCATCATGCCCTTTCCCTTGTTTGCCTCAAAGCTCCCCACGGGAGGCCCTCACCTGGGAGATGATGGCCGGACACCCAGGCTTTCCAGGCTTCTGTGCGTCATGATGTCATACTGGCATTTCCTCCGCTGGCACTGGGCTAAAGGTCGTTTTTAAAATATTTATCATTTAATTTCCCGCAATGGTTTCCCTCGTATGGGGAGGAGTGTTACCAAGTGGATGAAGACCTAATCATTCTAAGGCGTTTGGGGAGCCCTTTGAGCCAGCAAGACTGCTGTGATCACAGACCTAGCTAGCATCCCCCGCCAGGGTCCAGACACGTTAAGGGTTAAGGGCCTAATGTAAAGGAGCAATATTTTGGGGGGGGCAGCCTAGATGCTGGTCTCAGGTTCGGGGCATGGTAATTACTGTGTGAGTATGTCAAAGTAGAAGCATTTCCATTGCATTTGGTCTGTTTCTGTCTCTCAGTTAACCTGATGCCTAGTGATCCACTTGAGAGCTGTTTTAATATTCCAGGAACGAAGCCTACTTAGAGTCTGCCTCACAGAGCTTATTTACCTGTGAGCAGGAGCCACCCCTGGACACGGATGCTACAGTTGTTGGCAGACCTGGACACGATCGTTTAAAAGTCATCATCCTAAGGCGTAGCTTTAACTCCTCCTCCATCTTCCGACACCTACAAAGCCGGTAGCATTTGAGAGCAGGGCAGGGTTTTGAGATGCACCCGGAAAACACCCTGCTCTGCAGCAAGGCCTCACTTTGCGTTGTTCTCCCGACTAGGAGGAAAGTGCAACTGTGACCCTCTGTTACTCATCTGCCCTCGGGCTGGGGGAGGGCAGACCGGGAAGGGAGGAAGGTCTCCGCTTTCCTCTGTGAAATGAGGTGACCGTCTCTCTACCCACTGGCTTCTCGTTAGACCACAGCTTTTATCATAAACATCGAGGGCGGGGGTGATTGTTGAGAGTGAGGACAAGGTCCTGGAACAAAAGGCCAAAACCTGCTGAAAAGACACGGTTCTGTCAGACTGCACACACGAACGAGACGAGTCCTCGTTCCTTCGCCCACCCGATACCACTCTCATCACTCAGGAGGGACAGTGGTGATGACCCGGGCGTGTCCGCCATCACCCCTCCTTGTTCACAAAGCCCATCCTGTCTGTGGCCTTCCGTCACCCTCCTCTTGAGGGATGGATGGAGCTCGTTATTTCCATTTGTCAGGAGGGGAGACCAAACCCACGGGGCTGAGGCGGCTCACCTACAGTCAGATTGTGCAGAGTCAGACGAGGAGACCAGCCCCGCCACACCTGTGTTTGCCCGTGAGGCTCCGCCCTCAGCCCCAGGACAGACATTCCACCCCCAGAATCTGCCTTGATCCTGAAGCCCAACCAAGAGGCGGGGACAACTGTGACCCCTCTTGAGGAGATGAGAAACTTGACTAGGGCTATCAAAGTGGGGGGACTTGAATCCGGGACTCGGGGCCCCTATGATCCCTACCCCGCGCACTTGCAGAAGAGGCTTAATGAAATGCAGGAATGTGAGGGAGGGGACAATTATGTTTACCTCTCCGTGGGGCTCTGTCCAGACAGGGACCTCCAATGGGTACCAACACCTTGCCTTCACCTTGTCACTTCCACTGGTAGCTCACAGAACCACGGCCTGGGGCCGGTAGAAAACTGTACGTGTAAGGAACACAGGAGGCTCGGCCGTGGCAGGGGTGGGGGGGGCAGGGGGCGGGGGCCAGGGCTCCTCACACCTTGGCACAGGAATCAGCTCCCTGCATTCAGTGTTGGACTCAGGCTTCTAAAAGCATCACATAATTTTCATTTCTCATCCTGACACACACTCAGTTATATAAATTGGTTGTGCTGAGGTCCCGTGATTTGTCACTCTGATCTCATGTGTCAGTGTGAGCCACAGCTCTGGTTTTAGCCAGCTGGCTGGATGATCTGGGCTAATGTGTCTCACGTTCCAGGTCTCAGTGTTTCTTGCCTATGAAAAGGAAGATGATGTTATGGGTCTTCTCGCAAGTTCTCTGTCTTGATCTAATATAGTCAGATACAAGAAATTGCTCATAGGCTACCAATATTCTGCATAGAACATTCCAGAGAATTTTATGTATGCCAGGCTATCTTTATCGCAGACTTGAGACTTTTGAAGTTAAAGTCTTTGTTCTTTTTTTTTTTATTATTGTTGTTTTGGAGTTTCTTTGCATATGTTCCAAGGAGAATTACGGTGTATCCTTGAAACTTTTACGTTTTCATCCTATGCCTTCTGAAAAGGGATGGACTGATATTCCCAGTTTTGTCCTCCGAAGCCAGATCTCTTTTGTTCATGCAAACTCTAGCACAAAAGCGCACTGACAGTGCTCTCTCACCACTGATTCCCTTCCTCTAGGTTAAAAACATCCCAGTAACTTCAACCACATTTGGACAAAGAAACATAGGTTAAAGCTCGGGACCAGACCAATGCAGCCTTGCATTCTCTGCCTTTAAAAGTAACTTTGTGTTCCCTCTGGGATTGCTGATGAAGGGGCACCAAGTCCTAATAAGAATCAAAGAAATGCAATCGCGCCAGCTTGCTCCAGAGGGCAACGCACTGCCTGGGTCTTTCTCCCTGGTTCAAGGCTCTTGAGAAGCTGGATGCGGCTCCTCAGCCAGTGCTGACTTCCCTGAGGAACGGGCTCTAAGAATAGCATCTGTGAATGCAGTCCGCGCGGGGGTCATCTGGCGAGCGCCCACTACGCGCCAGGTAGCTCCTAGGGGCTTTTATCTTTATCTAGCTCTTGCTTTTAATTCTCAGTCTGGAGACAGTGATTATAAGCCCAGTTTGTAGGGAAATCTCTCTCTCACAGAGGGCTCTAGATTTTGCCTCTGGGGACAAAAAGGGCTGATTCTGAGTTGTGCCTCAGAAGTTGTCAAGCATTTTGTGTTCTTTGGGTTAGGCTTGTTGATTCGCATCCATTAGTTGTACAAGGGAAGGAGGAGGCTTCATTGTGACACCCCCATCTATGTGCATAGCACACCCCATGGATATCACCTTTGCTATCATCCTTCCCTCACTCTCCCTCTTCTTAAAAATAACCCCAACAACGTGTCCTATTTCTCGACATGCAAGTAAACTACTTGAACCACATTCATCCTCTCCATTAGCCCTCCCCCCCCTCACTGACCCCCCCCACCCCTAAAGTTCTTCACAGGAACAGACAGTGAACCTTTTCTCTTGTACGGGTTGAACTCTTTCTGTCACGGCTAGCAAGTCAGCTCTTCCTTCGAGTGGAAAGCAACCGCGGATGATACAAAGCAGATGGGTGTGGCCATGTGCCAATAAAACTTTATTTACAAAAGATGGCCCACAAGCCTCTGCTGGAAAGCCACGTTTTCTTATTCCTTTATTTCAGTTGCCCACATCTGTCTGGTTGATCCTTTATGGCTTTTCTTGGCAGTACGTACACAGGCGAGAATCTATTTTACAGGCCTTCTGATTTGCTTGATCGACTGTAAGTGTTTTTTTGTGTGCCCGGTGGCACAGAAGATTCATTCCGTGAGCCCTGATGCTTTAGAGGTGGTCACAGCTCCAGGATGACCCCTTGGTGAAATGACAGAAGAGCTGCGGGAAGCCTCCACGAGACACAGAATCTGGTGTGTCAGTCTCGCCACAAACCATATCCCCGCTCACCCCCGACGATTACTTTAAAAGTCAGTTCGGGAAACAAGCTAGTGTAGGTCATGAAACTTTCCTAGACTTGAGCGTCAGAATGACGACTCATGAGCGGAAGCTCAACCTTCCTTTAAAGAGCTGCTTTGTCGTACAGATTTGAAGGGAAGGAAAGGCTCCGAAGCAAAACAGTAAGCCAAAACTAAACAGACACCCTTAGCTCTCAGGAGGTTAGACAGGACCAGGACCTATGACGCAGGTGTATACCTACTGTGTCCCCTTCTGCTGCCACCCTTGGCCATTGCTCATCGTACCTGCCTACCAGCTAACCCTTGTTTCCCTCTCCCGTAAGACAAAAGTATTTAGAACCTAAAGAGCCCCAAGTCTTCCCCTGTCCCCGGTCCCTAACTGGAAGACATTTCTGAACTGGTTTTAATACTCGGTCACCAGCCTGCTTAGGGTACATGTCCATCTGTCTGTGTCTCTGTATCTTTCCTGTCTGTGTCTCTCTGATCCACTCCCCCCACCTCCCCACCCCCCCGCCACACTGTGTTTTTCTCCCCTAGTTTGTGGGAGGGGACTTGAGCCAGTGGACAGAGAATGTCCCAAACCTTCATTTGGTCTCTCTCTCTCTCTCTCTCTCTCTCTCTCTCTCTCTCTCTCTCTCTCTCTCTCTCTCTCTCCCTTTCTCCATGCACTCCTCTCTCCTGTTTCTTCTCCTCAGTGTCAACTCACAGAAGCCACACCGGAGGCTGCGGCGGGGCTGACCGGCTGGCCTCCAGTTCCCCGTGGTGCCCCCGCTCCCCCCGGCCCTCGTTACCCACACCGTCCTGCTCCTAATCTTCCACGGGGCCTGAGCGTGTCCTCTGTCCGTAATGCGCGCAATCGATTCGCTGCGGCAGTCATGCCCTGCGGTTCTCTTTGTTCCCACGGATGTCATTTGGGCGATGCTGTAAAGAGCCCCCTTGGAGAGAACAGGCCGGTTGGGAAGTGCTGGACGTGATTATGGCCGAGGAAGGAGTCACTGTGGGCTCTAAGCGAACCCAGGAACTGTGACACCGCAGAAAGGTGTCCGTGTGGCCGAAATAAGGAGATGAGGTCCCAGGTTTTACTCAGCTTCCACGGCACCGAGCACAGGGCTTCTCATTTCCTCTTGGCACCAGCGGAGCCATAGGGAGCTTTGAGACTGAGCCATGGGAAGTGAGGTGGGCGCTGCTGCCGTCAGGAAGAGAGGTCAGAGGAGAAATGAGTTTGGAGTGAGGAAGATAAACTTGTCTGGATGTCTATTCATTCAGTAACTGTTAGGCATCTTATATATGCCCAGCGCTAAACAGTCACAAAAATCTCTACGGATTTGCACTCTAGAATGGAAAGCAATGTGTGTGTGTGTGTGTGTGTGTGTGTGTGTGCGCACATACTGGGGCTTGAACTCAAGGCTTCTTACTTCTAATAGTCACTTGGTGTTTCCACTCAAGGCTGGTATTCTTCACCTTGAGCCACAGGGCTTTTTGATGGTCAATTAGATATAAGAGCCCTTGCGATTTTTCTGTGAGGTCATTTTCTTTCTTTTTTTTCTTTTGGCCAGTCCTGGGCCTTGGACTCAGGGCCTGAGCACTGTCCCTGGCTTCTTCCCGCTCAAGGCTAGCACTCTGCCACTTGAGCCACAGCGCCACTTCTGGCCGTTTTCTGTATATGTGGTGCTGGGGAATTGAACCCAGGGCCTCATGTATACGAGGCGAGCACTCTTGCCACTAGGCCATATCCCCAGCCCCCCCTTGCGATTTTTCTTCCTGGGGTGCCTTTGAATAGTGATCCTCAAATCTCAGCCTCCTGAGTAGCTAGGACTACAGACATGAGCCACCCGCACCTAGCTAGAAGATGAAATTTCAGCGAGTAAATTGAACACATCATAGGGCAAGAAAGAAGGGAATAGGGATGTCGGAAGGAAAGGGATATGCTTGTGAATTAAAATGGGATAAGATTTGAACCAAGATGCAAAGGAGATTGGAGAGAACATCACAGCAGTATCACATACGATGGCCCTGTGGGAGGTCTGTGCTCCGTGTGTGCAAAAGACAAGGAGATGAAAGTGGCCAGGAAGAGCGAACAAGCTAGAGACCAATAGGAAGACACTGGGTCTGTTAAGGATGGAGGAAGGTCATGTAGGGTCTTTCAGATCAGGAGGAGTGTTTAACGTTTAATGGAATGCATCGATAGGCCACTGAGGAAATCTGAGCAGAGGAATGGCACGCTTCGTAGGTGTACAAGGAAGGTCATTTGGCTGCTGGGTTGAGAACATTCTGAGAGGTGGGAGGTAGAAGAGCGGGTGAGCATCAAGATGGAAGGTGAATGTAAATTCCAGGAAAGCAATGATGAAAACATGGACGGGATTGGCAGAAGACCTGGCTGGAAGCTGGACTTGAGACACCTGGGTGGCAAAGATAGTCGTTCCTTAGTAGAGTCCACTTGGAGTTTGTTGACGGAAGAGAAGGAAACCCCGGATGTCATCGAGCTTGGTCTTCGCGTCTGCGGAAGAGGAGGGCTCCTTTGGAAAAGCCTGGGGCAGATGTGTGATTCCCGTCATGAGGCAGTTCTGCGGGAATTCATCTCCCAGGCCTCACCGCTCCGGAAACGAGGGCAGAGCCCCATCTGCCCCATCTCCCTCGTTCAGCGTCCAGCCCAGCACCCAGCACACGGTGACTGGTGCTAGGGGGGGCCCGCGATCCCACGATCGCATGGGGACACGGGAGCCGGATTCACCTTCTCCCTGGCGTGGGTTTGCTGACCCAGACCTAAGACTGGGCGTCACCACAATACACCAGGCCCTGCTTTGTGCTTGGCACGTGGAACCGCACTGTGGCTCCCTTCTATATAAAGTGAGCCTTTGAATATTCACTCGGGAAGGAATATTAATAATTGGCCCAACTCTGTCTTCCATGCCCCTCTTTATTTTTTCACAATGCTTGCCAACACCTGCAAGCATTTTACTTATGGACTGATACTCTGTCTCCAGTAAGAGCCTAAACCCTATGGAGGTAGAGTTTTGTGTCTTATTCCTAGGACCTGGGAACAAGACCTGGCATACGGGAAATACTAAATATAAATGAACAATTATTATGACTCCACAATGTGCTGAAGCAGGCTTTGCAAGAGGAAAATGTTACACCTTTATCATAAATACACGGTGCAATTAGCACAGCACTGGCTCCTCCCATATGATTTTTTTTCAAGGCAAACATTGGTGATTTATTTTTGCATTTGAGGTTTGTTTGGTTTTTTTTTTCCTTCAAAGAGAAGAGCCCTGAAAACCTAATTTAAGAGAATTTCCAGGTGCAGAATTGAGCAATGGCTCTACATCTCCTAGCAACCTCACACGGGAACCGCTCCCCACCTGAAAGAGGTGACAGTTTCCAGTGGGTGTGCACAGCATCAAGGATGCGGTGGTGACCAGGACGACGTTTCCTTCAGGGGACAGAGGGCTCAACACCCGGGGCAGCGTCTCTTTGACCGTGTGGCTCTTCTGGAGTCTCATCTCCACCACACAGGGAGAGGCTTAACAACAGCCTTTTTACCTCGGCATCTTAGGGTGGATCTTGCCACCCAGTCCCTGTGCGAAGCGTTTTATGTTTATCATTGCCTCTACTTCTCATGCCATCTCTATGAGACGGGGCTCCTTAAATGGGACCTGTGCAGGGGGAAAAAGGAGCAAAAAGAAAGAACGGACAAGAATAGCAGAGCGATCGGGAGTTGGAGTTTCCAGTCACTCAGTCAACAGGGCATGGGTGTATGGTTTTAGGGTCTTGAATAATTTCCAACTGTCACATTTGGTGAAGCTCCTCATTCCGCCCTAAAGCTATCTGGAGAAGCCAACATGGTGCCCATTTGACAAAAGAGGATTGTCAGGGGTTCAGTGACTTCGCAAAGAAAGTGATCAGGAGATGGGAAGGAAGCTAGATTTTCCATTCCAAATACAGTTCTCCTTTGCCAAGCACTAATGACAACAGGTGACTCACTCCAAGAATTTGGCCTTGGGGACAGGAACATGGGGCTCTTTCTGCAGAGGTGGCACCCACAGCCCTAGCAGCTGCAACTCCGCTCCCAGAAAGGCGCTGTTACTGTTACCAGGGCTACTCCTGCTGCAGCTAGAACCCAGTGCCTCTGGAATGCTAGACATCATGCTAAGCATCTGTTTGAATGAATTTTTCCGAACCCCTGGAGGTAGGAATTATTATCCTAATCTTGTCGATGAGGTAAGCTAGGTAGAGAAAGGGGGATTTAGAATCTGAAGGCAACTGTCTGATGAACATCAAAGCCATGGGTCTCGACTCTCGCCACCTGAATCAACACATGACATTTGTTTTCATCATGCCGGGTGATCCTCACTTGGAGGAGGGCAGGGTGTTCTCTGGGGGATTACAACTGCTTGCATAATGGAGTAAGCTGGGATGGACTTTGGGGGTTTGCGGGGGGAGGGGGGGTGTCCCCTCTTGTGTCTCTTAGACTGAGACCAGGTGGTGGAGATGCTCTGGGGAGCAATCTGTTTTTCTATCAACTTCATGTAGTCATGCTGTAGACATTTTGTCTTCCTGAGGAAGGACCCGAGAGTCTGCATTTCATTACATTTCTAGATAGCATTGGCAGTGCTGTGTTTTCAACTCACATTTCAGGTAGTAGGAGTTTCATCTGCATGTTCCTTCCAGCCCATTTGAAAGTCCTAAGTAGGCCCCATTAAAATATAGTCAAACATGGCACGGTGGCTCCTATCTATCATTCTAGGTACTTGGGAGGCTGAGATCAGAAAGTGTGCAGTTCAAGACCAGCCCCGGCAAAATGTTTAAGAGGGACACCATCTCAACTAAAAAAGCAGGAGGTCTGGCTGTCATCTCAGACACAGGAAGTATAAACTGGATGATTGCCGTCCAAGTTAGCCCCAGCAAAAAGTGAGATCCCATCTGAAAATTAACCAGAGCAAAAAAGGGCTTGAGGGCAATTAGCAAATGCAAGACTGTGAACTAAAACTCCAGAACCAACAACAACAATGCACACACACACACACACACACACACACACACACACCCTGAGATCTTACTGCATGATTAAAATGGTTGATAAAATATATTAACCACAGAGGAGATGTATTAAGTTCTCATCATTTGCAATGAGCTTCTCAACAAGAAGTGAAGCAAGTATTCATTTTGTTCATTTAGGGATGAGGAAAATGAAGTTTAGAGAAATAACACCCCTGAACTTGTGTGCAAGGTATGAATAGAAAACTAATCAATGGGCTGGGAATGTGGCCTAGTGGTACAGTGCTCGCCTAGCATACATGAAGCCCTGGGTTCAATTCCTGTGTACCACATAAACGGAAAAAGCCAGAAGTGGCGCTGTGGCTCAAGTGGCAGAGTGCTTAGCCTTGAGCAAAAAGAAGCCAGGGACAGTGCTCAGGCCCCGAGTCCCATGCCCCAAGATAATGTGGCATTTTGATGATATGGAAAGTATGAAAAAATTTAAGAAGCGGTAATATTGTAAATCAGTATTTGATAAAAGCATCACAAATAGCCAGAAGCCGATGGCTCACACCTATAAGCCTAGCTTATCAAAAGGCTGAAATCTGAAGGTTCATTTTGAACAGACAAATCTGAAGGACTCTTAGCTCCAATTAATCAGCAAAAATTCAGAAGTGGAGCAGTAGCTCAAGCGGTAGAGCACCAGTCTTGAGAAAATAAATTCCAAATGAGAACGTAAGGCCCTGACTTCTAGCTCCGGTACTGGCACAGAACAGTAAACAGCAAAGGTAAAATGCTGGGCTTGTGGGAGGGGGGAGGAAGAAGGATCACAGGGCTGACATTGATCAATACGCATTGTATATAAACTGATATGTTGAACTGAAAGCCCTTTGCTCAATTAAACTACTTAAAGATAATAAAGAAAAGTAGAAGAAGAAGGAAAGAAAAGCAGAAACTCCTCACATTTGTAGCAATGCCATACAAATACTGGAATAAGAACACCTAATGAACATCCATTGAGAAAAAAAGCCCATGGCCTTAGAATGAAACAAAGAAGCAACACTGTGTCTCTTGGCTTGGCTCCCTCCCCTTTGGGTTCAGAAAATAGAATTGAGACAACACCAAAGAGGGTAGGTTGTGCTTGAGCAATGAATACACATTTCCAGCATCAGCTTGGTATCTTGTTAGCATTAACCTGATGCATTGCGAGTGAGTTGCAGTTAGAACAGTAATTACAGTAAATAGAATCCATTTGGAATCCTCAAGCAAATATGAGCAGGGGAAGAAAGATGAGCTGAAAAAAAAAATCCATTACCCTTTGGAAGTTGTGGAAGCTTCGGATGGCAGTGATTTCTACCGTGAATTGCATCTGACTAAGAAACAGCAACGCGAATGAATCTATCTCAGCTCTCAAGTGTGTTTAGATGGTAAATAAAATGAATTACCTAACCATTCCAGCCAAGTGTAGTTTCCTGAAATATTTGTCTTGGTAATTTAGGGAGAATATTTAGGTAGAATTGGGAGGATGGCCTGTCTATTCTGCTTCCTGCCTCAAGCTATTGGGCTTTCTTAGTAAAATGAAATATTGCCCTTCTAAAAGAGTCAAATGAAAGGGCAAAGGTGAAGAAGAATTGTTTTTTCTTCCAATATTAGAGCTTGAACTCAGGGCTTCATATTCCTAGGCAGACATTCTCACACGAGCCATACTCCCAGGACTTTTTGCCTTAGGTTATTTTTCAGACACAATTTTATGTTTTAGTTCAGGGCTTGATTCAAACGTCAAACCCTCCTACCTGCCCAGTAGCTGAGATTACATGCATCTATCACCATGCCCAGCTCTTTTGATACTCTGAAGTTGTCTGTGCTTCTGAGTGTTTGTGAAAGAAAAATTTCATTTTCAAAGCCTCTTTTCCCCAAAGGAAGTCTATTGTGATTTGGCACTTGCAGCCCTTTCTGTGAGTGTGCATGTGCTCTGTGCCTAACATTTTCAGAGCTCAGAGGGAGCGGCAGTGTGGGTATGAGGTCCTCTGGTAGGCCTGGGTCTTTCTCATTCCTCAGTGCTGGCCTTTAGCCCTCCCTTTCTTCTTCTACCTTGAGCACATACTCAGGTCAGCCCCCTGCTCCTGGCTTCCTGAATTCTCTCCTCCAGAAAGATAGATCTCCACTCAGTGTTATTTCACTAAAGCTAAGAGCAGCCTCCATGACCATCATGTAAGAGGTCACTTTTCTTTTTTTCTTTTTCTTTGCAATAATTTATATATATATATATATATATTATCAAACTGAATTACAGAGAGGTTACAGTTTCATACGTTAGGCATTGGATACATTTCTTGTACTGTTTGTTACCTCATCCCTCATTCCCCCCTCCCCACTCCCTCTTTCTTTTCCCCCTCCCCCCGCCATGAGTTGTTCAGTTGTTCAGTTCATTTTCACCAAACAGTTTGTAAGTATTGCTTTTGTAGTTGTTTGTCTTTTTTTACCCTGTGTCTCTCGATTTTGGTATTCCCTTCCAATTTCCTGGTTCTAATACCAGTATACCAGGTTTCCAATATACTCAGATAAGTGTAGGTACAACCACAGGAAGGTGATACAGGAATATCATCAATAATAGAGCCCCACTTTTGGGTATCTATCCAAAAGACCACAAACATAATCACACTAAAGCCACCAGCACAACAATGTTCATCGCAGCACAATTTGTCATAGCTAGAATCTGGAACCAACCCAGATGCCCCTCAGTAGATGAATGGATCAGGAAAATGTGGTACATATACACAATGGAATTTTATGCCTCTATCAGAAAGAATGACATTGCCCCATTTATAAGAAAATGGAAGGACTTGGAAAAAGTTATACTAAGAGAAGTGAGCCAGACCCAAAGAAACATGGACTCTATGGTCTCCCTCATAGGGAATAATTAGCACAGGTTTAAGCTAGTCACAGCAGAGGTTCACAAGAGCCCAATAGCTATACCCTTATGAACACATAAGATGATGCTGAGTGAAATGAACTCCATGTTATGGAAACCATTGTTATATCACAGAAGTCACTTTTCATTGTAACACCCTAGGCTACTTAGTTTGGAAATTCGGAGACTTAAGCAATATGGGTGGATTTTCCTGTATGCACCACTCATTCAACAAAATATCTGTTTGTGCTTGTGCAGGGAGAGGCGCTGGCTGGATCTGGGTGTATTGGAGGCCTACTTCCTCATGTGGAATCCAGCGTGCATGATGGGTAGATTGCTTTAGGCTGGGGAGAAAAGGCTGGTGACTGAAAAGCAGAAACAGGAAAAGCAGTGTCTCTGTTGAATGCGGCTGGGGAGGGTGTAGGGGCACCTATGTGTTTCTGCCATCAAAGGGCTTGCCCACCCACCACCCAGCAGACCTAAGTCCCGGCAAAACCATGATCCATCGGAAAGAGGTGTCCGACATGGCCTGCCCTGCCTCGCTTCTCACCTCTCACCTTCTCCCCGGCACCACGCGCGGCGGAACTTGGACTTCTCGTTGGTTGGGTGGGAGAACAAAAGTGAATTAGTACTGGTAATGGTCTCATTTATTTTTCAGAAAGCAATACGAATGGAAAAATAATACTCTTCTTTTCAATGTCATTTTTCTCTTCCTTTTCAAATTTAACTATGCTACTCTCTTGAAACATCATAAGCATTTGTGTAGAGTTCTTTCTTCCTCTTTCTTTCTCTCCCTTTCTTTCTTTTTTCTTTTCTTCCTTCCTTCCTTCCCACCTCCCTTCTTTCCTTCCTTCCTCCCTCCCTCCCTTCTTTCCTCCCTCCCTTTCTTCCTAGTTTTTTTTCTTTTCCTGTTCTTTCTTTTTCCTGGTACCGAGGCTTGAACTCGGGGCTTCAGTGTCATCCCTTACTTTCCTCCCTCAAGCCTGGTGCCCTACCACTTGAGCCACAGCAGGTCCAACTTTTGGCTTTTTGCTGCTTAAATGGAGACAAAAGTCTAAAGGACTCTTTTGCTCAGGCTGGCTTCAAACTGCAGTCCTCAGATCTCAGCCTCCTAAGCAGCTAGGATTACATGTGTGAGCCACTAGCACCCAAGTCACGGGTATTTTTTTTTTAACCAAAATTTGAATTGTAAACACCTACCAGCTGCTTTACCCAGGCTAACCTGCTCTGTTGCGTACTTAGGAATAATTAGTTGACGTTCCTCCTTTCCAGGTGGAACACTGAGGTGCCGAGAGTTCAAGGTCCGCTTGTGGACTCAGCAGGCCTGAGTTGAGGACCCGCTCCTAACCTCCACCATTTAGGAAACCATTGGCGAATCCCTCTCTCCTCCCTGGGCCTCTGGGTTCTCATTTCTAAAGTCGGATGACTTCAGATACCTTCTTTCTAAGAATCCTAAGGAGAAATTCACATGCATTCATACAAAGCAAGCACTCCAATGCCAGAGAAGGAGCCAATGGTAAACCCGACCCACTGTTTGATCCAGGAGGCAGCCCTCTTCCCAGGAGCCCTCCCACCCCTTCCTCCTTGACCGCTCATCTCCCACACAGTTCCCACTGAGCATAGACCACAGAGATGCGAACGCCAGCTGGCAGTGCCGGGCATCGGGAGCCGCGCGCCCCACGGGGCAGGACCACCAGACTATGGAGACTGAAGTCTGCCGCGCTGGGGATGTGAAGCGGGTGGAACTCTCTTCTCCCCCCCCCCCCCAAGGCCCCTTTCAGGCCAGAAGCATCACGTTGAGGCAAAGCTCGGGGAAGGGGACCATCACACACACACACACACACACACACACACACACACACACACACCAGCTGAAGGTGACTGGCCAAGTGGGAACCCACGTGACCCCAGGCTGGCATCGTGGTCCCGGGGCAGAGCTGCGCAGTCTCGCCTGTGCTTTGTGGTCACCTGGGCGGCGTGGACACAGGCCAGGGACTGGGTTCCGCTGCGGCAGGCTGAGCTCGTTGCTTCGGAGTGCACCCTGGGCAGTGAGAACTGGAAACTTAGGACTGAGAGCTCCTGGCCTAGCTGGTTGGCGGGGAGCCCCTTGGACTTTCAACTTCTAGTCATGAGAGACTGAGAGAAAGACCAGCGGTGCCTCCTACTCACTACCGCCCTGCTGTTTTCCATTCACTCACCCTCTCCCTCTAGCTGTTCTTCCTCCCGTCCACCCCAGTCCAGCCTCTAGACTTTACAGAGCCCCGAGGCCTCTCCATGGAGCCTTCTGTTGCTCTCGAGGCTTTCTCTCCCGTGGGCTTTGCTCAGCTCTTGTGCACTGCCTCAAAGCCTTCCTCTCGCTTTGACCATCAAAGGCTAGCTTCCCCGAGAAGGCCTTCATCCCTCCCACAAAGGCCTCTCCCCAGGCTGCTCGGGTGCCACCTAGCTTGGACAACCCTCTGAAGTCCTTGGGGGAAGTGGCAGGACACTTTGTCACGGGTGGGTGGGACTGAGGCACTCCACAGAAGACAAGGGCAGCTCGCAGCCGCTCAGTGCTCTGCACGCACGGTCTCCTCGGTCCACCCATGTGGGATTCCCTGCCAGTGAGGTTACTGTGTCCACCTCACGGAGGAGGGGATTGAGGGTTAGGGAAAGTATACTTGTGGGAACGCACCCACAGGCGTCTGGGCTTCGGGGCTTGGGACTGCTCGTCCTTTACCACATCACCCACAAGGAGAGCTCCAAGTGTAACACATGCTTTATGTCATTGTTACAACGAACTTAGTTCAGTGAAAGTTAAGATTCCAGTGGCAGACATCCTGCATTTTAAGGTCCACCATGTAACAGGGTTCACTGATCAAAAACAGTTCCTAGCTGCCCTCCCTCCCCCCCCCCCCCCCCGATGCAGGTGAGATGTTTTCCTTATTTTGCAGTTGTTGGAGCTCCGGTAAACCAGAGCTAGAGTAAGTGCCGGGGGTCCAGAAACAATCCAACACCATGAACCTACTTTTCTGGTAGAAGAGACCAACACCTAAGTATACATTGCCATGTAGAATATCCTGGGGCTAAGTTCTAGCTCTCACATGTAGTACAGGTGAGACTTTTTTTTTGTTGTTGCAACTTGCTTCATCTTCTCGGGATGGCAATAATGATATCTGACCATGGTTAGTTTAAGTGCATTAATTCATGCGTGGTGCCTAGAATCGGCCTGGCACATGGAAGGAGGCCTTTGGGAACGTAAGGAGGAACTACAGTGCGAGCAATGGTGTTTCGCCAAGTGACAAGGAGGACGTTCGTGTGTATTCGTTTCCTACGGTTGCTATCACACCTGCTTGAAAACTAGGTGCCTTAAAACACTGCGGTTTTGTTCTCTTACGATTCCTGTAGTCCCCCATGAGTCTCGCTGGAGGATTGTTGTGTTGGCGGGGCTTGTTTCTTTCACGCATCTAGAGGACGCCTGTCATCCTTGAGGTGCGGCCCCCTACAGAACTTCCCTACAACCTCATATTCCCCTTCTCCTGTTATTGGCTCTGATCCGCCTCCCCTTCCCTCAGAGAGGCCCTTGTAACGATCACAGACTTACCTGGAATCGTCTCCCCATGTCCAGTTTCTTAACATATCTCCCACATTTCCACGTAAGGGAGAAGGGTTACAGGCCCAGGGGATTGGAACGGGGGCGTGCCGGGGGCTGGGCGCCGGAGGTCAAGGAGTCCTTTGTAACGGGGTGCGCTTCCGCTGGCTCTTGAGGCGTAGGTCGGAGTGTTCCAGACTGTCAAGCAGGAGAGGGTTGAAGCCTGGCTGGAGCCGAGGCGCAGGGCGTGGAAGCAAAGCCTTCTGTGACCGGGGCCACAGTATAACGTCGCCCCTAGTGGGCAGGGAGGTGCGAAGCGGGGAATGGCGGGTGTGCATGCCTTTCACGGGGTGACCCTGGGGGCCGCCACGCGGGCATGGCGGCAGCTGCCGGAGCTGTCCCTGTCCTGTGACCTCCGGTTCAGAGGATCCGACATTCCAGGCGGGCCCTGTCTAGCCCCCCCTCAAGGCTATCAGGTTCCGAGGGGCTGTATGTCTGTCTGGCCGTCAGGAGCTGGCGGTCCCCAGGGCTGCTGCAGTTGTCGGGAACACAAGAGCTCCCCAGACTCCCTATCACGCGTTCCCCCCCGCCTTCCCCCCCCCCCCCCGCCACCCAGGCCACCGAGACACAGAACAGAGAGACTCAGCCCCAGCCGTGGAGGACGCGGTCCGACGCCCATTCATCGGGAGCCGTTTTCCTCCCCCCCCCCCCGCCCCCCGATCTCAGGGAGAGGTGGCCCAGCAAAGCGACATTCCTGCAGAAATAATTTTTCAATTTCTTATAATAGGACATAAAAGTCGGCCCAGGGAAATTGATTCCGTTCCGAGCTCCCTTTGTAGGACACTTTATCTTCCATTGCGGCCTCTGTATTTCAGCAATTTCTAAAGCCCGAGGAAGTCGGGTGTCATTTTTTTTCTTTTTCCTTTCTTTCTTTCTTTCTTTTTTTTTTTTTTTTTTTGCCACCCTGGCAGAAGGCTTCTGTAGCTCAGCTGAGGTCTCTGCTGACCCCATGCTGCTGCCAGCCCCCCCCAACCTCCCCCGCCCCCCAGTCCCCTCAGCCTCCCAACACAAGCGCTTTGCTCTTCCTCCCTTCCCTCTTCCTTTCCTTCCCCGCTTTTTCCTTTCTGGAGGTTGGCATCCTCTTCCTTTCTTCCCTCTCTTTGCCGGGGTTTTCCCTCTTTCTCCCCACTCCGTGACTCCCCCGGAAGCTCTAGCTCTCACTTAACAACCACGTGAGCCGGAAGGTCGCTCAGCCTTTCTGTCTCAGCTACTTGGGCAACAACGTGCACGCCCATCTAATTTGTCTCAATCCCATAGTCTAGGTGTGTGGTAAACCCCAGGGAGAGAGGGGTGCACGTCTGGAAGGGAGCGAGCACTCAGCCTGCAGCTCGCTCGTGCCCATGAACCTGGCTCTGGCTGGTGGAGAGAGAAAGACGTGGTCTCTTCTAACCTGTTCTCTCTGATACTTGACAAAGGAAACACTTGTGTTTACCAGGACTTTGCTGCCCCATGACCACGCTTGTTCTCTATGAATGCCTTCATGAGACAGAACAAAGGCCTGAGCTTGCTCTTTAGATGATGACTCCAAGGTTCAGAAGATGTGAGTGATCGGTTTGGCATTGCTCAACCGGTATACGGCACCTGTGTACCACATGCCATAGAGCTTGGCGTTCTTTCTCAGTGGATTGCGGAATACAGCATCCGATAACAGCTTCATCCCACTCTCTGTGCTGTTGTCCTTGCAGGGGGAGTGGGAAAACTGGATTGTGCTATATCTTTGCAGAACAGAGAGGCTCCCCTCACTGTATGACTGCATCTACCATGTGGGCGATGGAGAGGTCTCCAGCCTCATTCACATCCCGCGGTGAATCTGACAGGCACACTGCCCTTTAACGCATAGTACCTGTGGATGTTCACACGATGTTCTCAAGTAGGGATGGATCTTAGCAGGGTGATAGTTCCCATCGCTGAGGAAATGAAGTCTTAGCAAATGGTGCTTGCCCAAGGTTGAGGTGAGACTGGAACCTAGGTATGATCAAAGCCTACAGACCTTGTGGCCTCAGGGATGCCTAGCCGGTGATCGGGGTCATTTAGAAAATTTGGAATTCCAGACTTCTCTTTTTAAAATAACTCTGGGGTTTGAGCTCAGGGTCTCACATTTCCACAGTTTGGTGGTGGAAAGCCAATTGTCCAATTTTTTGTGTTTTTTTTTTGCCTCAATCCTCCTGCCTAAAATCCCCACATAGTTTGGCTGACAGGTTGGATGGATCCCTCGTAGTTGGTGCTTAGGCTGGCTTCAGATTGCAATACTTCTATCTTCACATCTCCCCCATCAACATGCCTGGCCCCCAGAACATCTTTTTTTTTTTTTTTTAATATTACAACTCTGCTGGAAAGAAGGAAGACACAGTCAGCCTCAAGCCAACTTTCCACCCACATGGCTGCTTTGTAAGAGAAGGGGAGGCAGTGGCAGGGCCCCTGGGTAATTTGGTCAGGGACAGAGGTCACTTGTTGGAGATGCTAAGGGAGGAATTCCAACAGGGAGGAATTCTGCTGTCTGGGTGGCAGTTCCACCCCAAGGATTTGATGGCCCTCCGATTTCCCCAGTGCTGCCCCAGAGCTGAACCTAAACTGACAGCAGCTGTTGTCCACAACTGATTCCCAAGAGAGAAATGAGTGGGAAATATACTCCAGAAGAATGTGGAAAACCAAAGAAGCAGTCCATCCACTGCCTGTCGAGGAGAACCGGCCACTTTCCAGGTCTTCTCCTTTCTGGTTCTTATTATGACTGAGAAGTCCTAGGAGCGATGGGCGGCGCTGGACAATCCACAGGTCATCGTCACCAGCTGGCTCTTTATGGGACAAGTCCGTTCCCATTGCTGTGACCCCACTGAGACATAGTCACATAGGATCGAAGCAAAGGACATTTTCTCCTAAAAAGAGATGTTGGTACAGTCACCATAAAACCTTGTGATATACCTGCTTCTCCTGGGCTCGCTTAATCCCAGAGCACCTAGCAGGCTGTACATAGCAAGGATTTACTAAGCGACTTCTGTTTCCAGAAGTCCTGGGTAAATTGTGAGGCTCTAGGCAGATGGGAGGCGTAAGATACCTCATAGACACTAATCAAACTTAAACATGGTATCAGGCCGCCAGGGCCGGTTTTAGCCCAATTGCTTTCATCAGGAATGATTAGCTAGGTAGTCTCCTGGCTTCTTCAGCCATTGTCTTTCCCTGGGGCCTGGGCAGACTGTGGCTTGAATATGGATTTCTCCAAGTGCTCCATGCTGTGTCACTAAGTGGGGCTAGGTCTGGGCCTTGGAAATTATAGTTTGTCTCATCCTGCTGAGCACAACAGCAGTTCAAACTGGCCAATCCTAACACCTGGGGGCCTCCCGGGCTGCCAGCCAGCAGGACGGACAGGCAGCTAGCGGCTGCCTCTGCCTTCTAATGTCCTAGAGACAGGAGAGAAAGGTGGAGAGCATCTCAACTATGTGGTGCCCCTCTTGGACCCAGATCTTTACGTACCTTACCTTAACTTACTGGACGGTCAAAGCAATAGTATCAAGTGGGTGTTCTAATCTCCATTTTACAGATGGAAGTAAGGAGTCTTAAAAAGATAAAAGTAATTTTCTTGAAGTAGGAGAAAACGAGGAGGAGCTCTTTGGGCTCCTCTGTACATCGCATGAATAAATTTATAAGCCTGTCACCAGCCAGTTCTTTCTGGACGGCTTGAGTGCTCTTCTGTCCAGACCAGAGACCTGGCCTGACTGTGTCTCCGCCTAGGCTCTCTTCGTCATCCCACAAGTACTCAAAGTGGAAGACGAGGGGAGCACACCTCCTGAATTAAGTCTTGTCCCCCTTCTGCTCAGAGGGGTACTCCACACTTCAGATGTGAGCGCATCTATCAGGCTCTCTGCTACAGCAAGCACCTGTAGGCTCAATCCTGACTTCACACTTTGCGCTGCCTCTTAAGCTGGGTAAGAAATCATGCAAATGTGCCGGAAGCTGCCTCAGGCAGGAGGTGAAGACACAGCCATTTTTCTTGGTTTGTGTCTTCCTTGCAATGCTAATCAACCTGCCTTGTAGCCAGCTAGCGGTTTCTTAGCAACATCAAGTGAGGTAGCAGGGTGGCATCTATTTTGAATCTTCCTGAAGTGACCCGTTGACTCCCTTTGAGGGTGGCAGTTAGTGCTTAGCTAAGTGCCCTCGCTGGCAGGGGTCTTGCTGCAGAGCCAGCCTCACCCGAATCCCCATCCTGAATAGGAAGCCCTTCATTTCCTCATCGATTGGTGCCCTCCTATCCCATTCCCTGATAATTATGAACCGCCTTGTCAGCGGCATTTGTAGAGGAGAATCAGACCTGCCTCCTGGCCTAGGGAAGCTGTTAATCTGGCAGGCAAGATAATGTTCACAAGTCCTGGGATACATGCAATCAACAACGCAGGAAGAAAAAATCAAGGCTGAAGTTTACAGGCATGTTTTTCCAAGTAGCTGGAGGTTGAGCTAGACTTTGAAATACTAATGAGTTCTGTAGATAGAGAATAACAATGCCTGCATGGAAGGTACGGCATAAGGCAATACCCTAACGGCGTAGAAGAAGCAGAGGGAAATGTGTGACATTGCTGACTAATCTAAACATCTCTCCCTGGGGATGTTAGTGGGTATTGTCGGGACAAGGGATTCTGGCTCAAAAGAAGACATTTGGCGCAAAGAGCATCAGTTGTCTTTATATCAGGTCTTCTTCATGGTATGCAAGATGCCAATCTTCGTTGTGGTTTTTTTGAGATCTTAAAATGGTTTACAGCATCCCTTGCTGACTTCTCTGGAGGCCAGGAGCCTCTTTTAGGAATAGGAATCCTTGCTCCTGCCTTGGAAGCACTGATTTATAGAGTTGTTTCTCGGTGATGTTTCAAGATAGACGGGGCCAGTTCCCGTGGAGCCTCTGGCAGCCTGGGCTAAGGATGGGTCTCCAGAAGGTGAGGGTCCCAGGGGCAGGTTGCAAGCAGAACCAGTGATGGGAGGAGCTTGGTTCAGGGAGTAGGCGCACCGGAGAGTGGAGCCCTGGACCTGGACTGCAGGCAGGGAGGGGCTGTTGGGGAAGTTAGCTTTTGTGACCTTGAGGTAGGTATGTCTGCAGGTGTCCTCTGTCACCTGAAGCAGATCAGGGGACACATGCCACAACACAGTGTAACCACACTTCAGGGCATTGTCGGGCACCTTCAGAACAGCCTGCCTGGGTCTGTAGTGGCTTTCTGTCAGGACTGTGTGCTGCGTGGGGTTCTCCAGTTCTGCGTTTATCGCCAGCTGGAAGCCGCTGTCTGGATCTAATGCTTGTTTCTGTTAGGCTGTCATTCTGTTTACTCTCTGTGGCAAGCCCAGTTAGGTAGTCAGTGGTGTTTGCCTGCATGGCGTTCATGGGCTCAGGGACTCAAGATGACTTAGATGGATCATTCTTTGAGCTGAGAAAGGCAGAAAATGTCGCCAGGATATTGGATCAAAGAGTAATCCAAAGCTATAGTTCTTTCCAAGGAAGGGGGAAATTTATCTGGTACAAATGTGAAACCCTGCGAGACTAAAGGAAGTTTGGCAGTCAGACAATCGTGAGCGTGTACCTCAGAGCCACAGCCTACGGGCTGGATGATTGTGGACAAGTCATTGAACCTTTCGGAGCCTTAATTCGTACCGCTGGAAAAGCGGAAATATCATGGAAGCTTTAAAAATATTTATGAAATATTTAGCACATAAAGTCAGCCCTATAGATTTAAAGGGTAGTTTCAATTTTCTTGGGTCTTCAAACCCAATATCCAAGAACAGACATGGTTTAGTAGCAGCAGCTGTGAAAACAATTTTCACGGTTTCGGTTGAAAAGTTGCTATGGGAAGGCAGCCAGAAAGGCTGATAGGAGCCTAGGCTCCATCAATAAAAGCAGAGATGGCTAACCTAGGGGGCGGCACTTCCAGACACATGTGTGTCCAGGCTCTGCTCAAAGATCAGCGGCCATGCTGGGTAATGGGGTTCTTGACACCTGTTGACACGGGTTCATTCTCAGTCAGCAGAGAAGAAAGCTTTGATAACTGAGGGCACGGCATATTCAAGAGCTTCAGGATTGTTCTTTCAGCTTGAAAATAAAGCTGATGGAAAGTGGCATGGTAGAAGGGGAAGGTGTGTCCTTCCGTGCTCAGAGCACTGCTTGGCGCATAGTAGGATCTCAATAAGCATTTGTTAGGGTAGAGGGATATGTGGTTGGATGGATAGATAAATGTGTGGATGGATGGATGGATGGATGGATGGATGGATGGATGGATGGGTCATGGGACCAGGCAGGTCTTCTTGGAACCCCCTCTCCGTCGTATACCAATTTTGACTTTGAAGATGGCGTCCACCTCCTAGATTGCTGTCAGGCTGTGGGGTAGAGAAAGGGAAGGCTAGGTTGCTGTGGTCTTCCACAGGTTTGGAAAGGAATTGCATACTGAGTACCAAACCCTGAACTCCCTACCTTGGTGAAGTTTTCCTTTGTTCTGGAGCCACACATACCATTAGTGGTTGGCAAAGCCTGAAACATGGAGGAGAACCAGGCATGCCCCCAGAGCTCCTGAGAGGGATAGGAAAGGAGAAGATAGGTGAAGAATTCTTACAAATTAGAGTAAGCCCACCTTATTCATAGATTTGTACCATGTGGTTCTGATCAAGCCAATAAGTAAATAAAAAAGATCAAAAGGAGTTTGCAAATTTCCCTGTCCTTAATTGTATGAAAATGTTTCCCTAAAAGCAATTCCTGTCCCCCAAACAAAGTAAAGCTCACGGTAATCCTCCCAAACTGAAAAGGGCATATCCCGTGCTTAACTGAAAAGGTAAAGTGAAATTTGTTAGTATTGTGGAAAGGTATTGTGTCTTTAGCAGAAATTGGGTAGCACTATGGGGAAGAAGAGCCACGAATCCACAGCACTCAACATCCCTAGACTTCTCCATGGTAGAATCCTGGGAGCCACGGCCCCGGGGATTCCAAGGGCTTATTGTATAAAGCAACTAACTGGCTGCAAAACTAGCCACCAGGCAGATTTCGGTGCGCTGGCATAATGTTGACCTTTCGCGGAGTGGGGGTGGTGGTGGTGGTGGTGGGGATGAGTTTCATACAAAATGATCAGGTTGTTTGTTCAGTGTATGTTGAAGGCAGAATGGGAAATGGGAGATGAGGGCCCTATTTTCACCTGGCTACAGGGAGCTCTAACACCCGTTCCTCCAGCTTGCAATACTCTCTTCCGTTCTCTAGAATTCTTCCATCCTCTCAGAATCCAAGGCCAGCTTTACATTTGGGATTGGGACCGGAAAGTCATGTCGTTGATGAACTCAGCCCTCTCCGCTAAGTTCTAGGGTCCCAGTCTAAAATGTGGGAGTAAACGTCTCACCCACTGGAGACTCTAGAAAAGCAGCCCCAAGTGGTAGCCGAGGGCCTGCTTGGCTTCGGCCATCCGCCTACCTTGGGACGCGTTCCAGTTCGGCTGCTGTTGAGCTCGTGAGTTTCCGAATCCCTCTGCTCTCGGTTTCCTCCTCTTAAAAGAATGGAGCTCGTCATCAAGGCTACTTCATGCCTTGTGGGAGTTCCGCATTGGTGCCTGGCACGGAGGGAGTATTTGGCAAACGGCACTTGCCATTAGCAGAGTCTGCTCCTGACACTCAAACCAGGATCTCCTCCGGCGCCGTGGTATACCTGGCACCCGCACCTGACAGGTTTCAAGTAATGATGGCAGAGCAAGGGTCCCTTCCCCGCGCGTAGCAGGGGCTGCAGGAGCCGGTCACGTGGCAGGGCTGGGCTGCTGCCTGGAGTCACCGTGGGAGCAGGGAGGGCCGCAGCTGAGCTCCACAGCCCTGCCAGGCTGCCCGCCCTGCGGTTTCAGGAAGCACCATGATTTACCAGGGCCATTAGGCTCCATTTGGCACCTGACAATTGATAGCCTTCCCAGGGTGAGAGGGAACTAATGTGTCACTTACATTTGTATAGCAGTTAGACATGAGCTGATGAGATCTTTCCTCTCTCTTGTTCCTCGTTTTCTTTGCTGTTTTTTTCCCCCCTTTCTCTTCCTGCTTGGTCCACTTCCACTGTGGACAGCTAGGGCATGCCTTCCTAGAGAGGCAGAAGATGTGACCGCGGAGTCGGTCCCCGTGCCTTCCAGAGCTACCCTATAAGCGCGCGCCCCTCGGAAGGGAAGATTCCACAGGCCCCCGGATTCCGGATGAGAAGACAGAGATCAGGCAAGCTTAAGTGAGCTTCTGCTGTCGAAAGGTTACATAGATCCTGAGTTGTCAGAGCAGAACAGAGCCTACACTTGGGATTTTTAAACTGTAAGGACTCAACTCCAACACTTCTATTGGACTGGGGAAAAAAAATATATTGACCATGCAAGCAAAGAGCTTAAAAACAATATCCTCTTATCCATCAGGAACTGGGCATCTCGTATGCCGTCGGGGAACTTGCTGTCCGTTGTGCAGTCACAAGTCCGGCAGACAAGTCCTCCTCCTGTTCCAGCTCACTTTTCCTCAATTCTGTGAGCAGAGCTCTTGCACTTCTGGGAGTCTTTTCCCCCACCTTCCTCCTTGCTGGGAGAGGGAAAGATCGAGTTCTAATTTTTGCCTGTTTCCACTTTCCTCCGGTTAGTTCGTCTGCATTGCAGGGCAGAGCCCCAGTTGGATCTGCTGTCCCTGATGGGTGGGGACTCTGAAACTGGCCAGGGCCCGCAGCTGGACAGGCCCCAGCCACTGAGAACTCACGTCTGGCTGCCTGGGGCTGGTTGAGTCCTAAATGAATGAGTTTGGATGTTGCTCGGCTGCTCTGAGCTTCATTTCCTCCTCTGTCAAATGAGGAAGACCCTGAGGTCTCCGCTCGGAAGCGGTGACGTTCTTTCCCACTCGATTCTCGGGGCTGTCCCTGTAAGGCGTTCGCTCTGCCGTTCCATTTTGTAGACAAGACAGTCGAGGCCACATGGTCTTGTGCTCATCTTTAACTTACTTGTGTCTGGGCACCAGGCTGAGTGCTGGCTCAGTTGTCAAGGAGCCTTGATCTTAGAACGTACAGTCTTTCCCTAGAGCCTTTTGGGAATCTTAAATCCAGGGAATGAACAGAGGCCAAGGGTTCTAGCTAGTCCATCCTTCCCATCACTCAAGTACGTCTCCTAGAGGTCATTCTCGGTCCCATCATTGTGCCTCAACCCGTGGTAAGTTGCCTCGATAAGTCTTGTGCTGACTGCCCTCCCATCAGCTTGTGGGAGTTGTCTGTACATAGCTTTTCAAGTTCTACACTCAACACTGCCACACAGACGACTTGACATTGGCCATAGCGCGGTGTTTACACCATGGCAGTTGGCAAACACGATTCTCGTGCCCGCAACCAGTCATTGAACATGTAGTCACGCGGTTGCCTGAACCTTTCCATTTGCCTTTGTTTCTCCTTCTGCTGTTTTAGCCCAACCCATTTCCAAGTCTCTTAGCAGCCTCTACCCAGCCTTCCTGTTCCAAACTTTAAGCTAGCTGGAGAGATCCTTAAAAAAAAATAGAAGCCAAGTTCATTGCTCCTTTATTCAAAACCTGTGGCTTCTAGGAATCATCAGACTCAACCCCCATCTCCTTGCTCAGGCCCCCCTCCCTGTCAGCTTCTGATGTCCCTGTCCCCTGCTTGCCCTTCTCTGACAGCTGGGCTTCTTACGGTGATTGGAAAAGCTTCCTGCCAGGGCTCTGCGGGTCTCCCCTTCTGCTGAGTGTGCTCTGCCTTCTATGCCATCCTTGCCCCCACTCTCTCCTGGCACGGTGGTTCCCCCTCCTTGGCTGTGTCTTCAGTCAAGTGCTACCTCCTCTGGGACTCTTCCTTCACTGCCCCCGCCCCCCCCCCACCATGTAGACAAGTCCTCCCGTTTCCCTAGCCCTCCCCTGCCCAAAGTTGCTTCCTGTTCCTACCTCGTTTGCCCTCCCTCCCTTCACGCAAACAAAAGCCCTAGCTTCCCAGCAGGGAGGTTCCTATGTGCATAGGAACGATTTGAGAGTCTCGCTTCTTCTGCAAGAGGAAGTGCTCCTGGGAAGTTCTCTTCCACCACTGCTAACTAGGACACTGCCTCAGTTTCTCCAAATCCCTAGGGCATCAGGCTCTACCTTGAAGACATAGCCCTATTTCTACTCTTGTGACCACTAGGCTGGTAGTTCCAGATTGGAGACAGTGGACTAAAAGTGTAGATGCTGCAAGGGAGAGGAGAGATGCGCCGGAGGAGAAATAAAAATGCTCTTCTAATTAAGACTGCCACTTGCTCAGAATCCCCCACGGCCTTGGAGACGCGTGGCAGCTCCTGAAAGGTGCCAGATGGTTCATTTCGGCGGGGCCAGTTGGGATGGCTTGCTGCCTGGATGGAGGGCTGGTTTCGTATGGACAATGATTTTTCCTATGGGAAATTCTGTGATTTCAGAACAGTCCCTAGAGCCGGTCTAGCTTTGGGCTGCATCAACTGCAGAAGCTATGGAAGCCTGGGCAGATCTCTGAGCCCTTGGATACCTGAGTTTCTTCGGTGACACAGGGTTCTTTGCCTGTTTGGTATTTCCATGACCCAATGCAATCACCTATATAAAAGTAATTAACATAGAATAGAGCCCATAGCAAGTGTTCAATAAAGGCTGTATGCCAAATGTATATGAACACAAGAGAGGGCATGTTATAGAAGATGACTGCTTATCGACACCACTGCTGTTTGAATCCTCACATTCTGTCTTCCCCTCCCCTGCACCTATACCAGGCTTCGTGCACAGGATCCTGTAGGCTTGGCAGTTGGACCCTAGAAGGATTGGTATCCCAGGAATAAGACACCCTTACCTTGAAGACAGGAGACTTTTCCTAGAGTCCACTGGGCAGTGACAACCACTGGGGAAAGAGGTTCTGTCCTTTCATCAGCCTGGTTTCTGAGCCTCTCTAGCTGTGAGTTGAAAACACAAAGTCTCTCTCCCCAGATTGAGGAGCAAGAACGAGAGTGTTAGTGACCAGAAAGCACTGGCGGTCAAGATGCGCCATTCTCCGCTTAGTGTTGCTTAGCTATTGGGAAGCCGTTGATCTTTGCGCTGCTGGAGGCCAGCTAGATGGAAACACTCAGAACCTGAATGCCCAAGTTTTTCAGCACGTTCCTGTTTCAGTGGCATTTAAAAGACAGTAGTGGAATTTCTTCTCTAGAACACAATTTCCTCACTCTCTATAACACTTGTGCTGCCAGAATTTGGATGGCTGGGCTCAGATTTCTTTCCCCAAACTGTCTTTTCTTCCTCTTTTCTACCTTTACCTCTGTTGGTTCCTTTAGGGGGACACAGAATCCCACCCTCATCCCCCACCTCCCCAGAAGACCTTCATTTCCAAACCTGGTCCTTTCCTGTTTAGATAATAGGGGTGACTTTGCACTAGCTATACACATCACCAAGACTCAGTTTTCTAAGCTGTAGAGTGGGAATGACAATGAAACTCAGCTCACAGGACTATACAACTCTCTGTGAACATTAGAGTCTAGCTTAAATTGAATGAGCTAATTAATATGGATGGGTTTCATAAAGCATTTTGTGGTGGTGATGATGTGAATTGATAAATTGTAAAACGTTCCTTTCCGATACACTTTGGCTATTGGCCCTAAACTTCCCTTTATAGCAAAGAAGTGAAATGAGAGGTAATTGACTTGTAGACCTTCTTCATTGATTCCAATTAAACTTCACTATCGTCTGGCAGTGAAACCCTTGCCCCTGTCTCGATCATAGTATTTTATTTCTGCAGAAATACAGTATCCATTAAAATTATCTCTTTCTGTGGCGCTTAAAATTGTCAACAGAGACCGCTTCACCTTCTGGCTGACTTCTATAAACTCACTTGGCAAAGACCTCGGGCGGGGTGAGGGAATGTCTGAGTGTTTGGGAAGATTCATGTTTTGTTTTAAGTTATTGAGACCCGAGTATAATTTGGTTCAGAGCAACTCCTATCTGTTATTGAATATTTGTTGCGATCAGAGCCTTCAGTGGGAGAAAACAGGATGATGAGGCCACTAATTTTATGGAACTTATGGGCTGCTTTATTCGTTACTTATTTCCTAATTTAATGGTAAATAGATACAAAAAGCTACTGTGTGCCTAGCCCTGGGCAAGAGGACAGCCAGGAACACACCTAGATACCTCCCAAGAGCAGGAGCCTGCCTGGCTAATGAAGCAGCCTTGAACTTGACCCAAGTCAGGAGCTAAGAGAAAAGGGCAGTGCCGGGAACTGGGTGAGAAATGAATGTGGAGCCTCGCAGGATGTTGGGATTTTGCTACAAGAGGGCCTGTTTGCACATCTCCTGGTCTATGGCTGATACCAAAAGAATCCAGCCTCAATCTGAGAAAAAGCTGAGAAACACATCGTTGGTCATGTAATTCAATAAAGGTTGTGCACGCACTTGAGCCACCACGGACTAGGGAGGCTCCGCTCCGCTGGCCTACGGAGTCCAGATGGGCTTGGAGGAAAGGAAGCCTCGAAGGAGGACCCTGAAGATTCGGTGGGCATCCCAGGGTTCATACACAGACAAGGAAGGTTCAGGGCAGCTGTAACCATGAGCAAAGACCATAACGTAGGAAAGATCACTGGGTTAACCGTGATTGGTTTGCTAGGCTGGGTGATGCCTAACAAAATGTGAGTCTGCCTGGTACAAGGGGCTCACACCTGAAATCCTAGCTGTTCAGGAAGTTGAGATCCAGAGGATCACAGTTCAATGCCAGCCTGGGCAGAAGAGTCCATGGGATTCTGTCTCAAAAATAAACAGAAAACAACAACAACAACAACAACAAAACCAGGCTGGAGAAGTGACTTAAGTAGTAGAGTACCACACTAGCAAGAGGAAGGTCCTAAGTTCAAATTCCGTGACTGCTGAAAAGGCAGCGTGGGAAGCGAGGAGGGACCCGCCAGCCTCCGTTGCCTTCTTCAGGTAGAGGAGCCCAAAGAGGATTTGTGAGCCAAGTTCGACTTTAGAGAGGTGGGACTTTGAAAACAACAACAACAACAACAACAAAACCCCAAACCTTCCTGATTGCGCTCTGTTAGGAAGACCCCTCCCTTACGCCCTGCTCCTGGGATACAGGACACTTCCTCTTTGGGGCTGGTGGTTCATAAGCCCAAAGCAGGGATAGGAGAAGCCCCCACCGAGACGGGAGCAGACCCACAACCTCACTCACTTCCCCGCTCTTCCCCTTGCTCCCTGGGCCCCTCCCACCTGTGTGAGGATATCCTGAGGGCGCAGGTGCCCGCTGCTTCCTTGAGGCCCGCGGGAGCTGTGGATTGCAGGCACCTGAACCACTAGGCTCAGAATAACTGAGTCCTGAAGCAGGCATTTTCCAGAAAAGGACTCCTCTATTTGAAGATCGTGTATGGCCTGGCTATTCTCACACAGCCCTTCGAAGCCAGGCTCGGCCACAGTCACGCAGACTCTGACCCAGTAAGCTGGACGGGGTGGTATATGCCTGCCCATCTCAGCTATGAGAGGAGCGTGATAAATAAGAGGATCATGGTCCCAGCCGTCC
Source organism: Perognathus longimembris pacificus (assembly GCF_023159225.1). Taxonomy (NCBI): domain Eukaryota; kingdom Metazoa; phylum Chordata; class Mammalia; order Rodentia; family Heteromyidae; genus Perognathus; species Perognathus longimembris. The sequence goes on along the minus strand of NC_063173.1, from coordinate 3,338,787 downwards.
TGGGCAACGCCAGAGACTGTGTTCAGAAAATACTATCTGCCTAACAAGGAGAAAGGCCTTAGTTCAAGGCCCACCAATCCTGCCACCCCTCCAAACAAACAAAACCCACATGGGTCCCAGTTCCTTCCTGGTTACTGCCCTTTCTCAAAACACTGTGGTCATTCTCATTCCTTCTTCATTGCATCCTTACTAGGACTAAGGTGCCCTGTGCCGGGCTCATAGCAGACCACGTACTGTAGCTGGTGTGTATGCACCAAGACACCACAGTGTATGGGTGTTCTAAAACAAATTCTCTGGGCATGGGATAGTTTGAATTTCCTAGATTTCCCCGAGGAACACAAGGCCCAGAGAGGCAGAGAGGCATGCTAGCTCCATGCAGTGGCCCCTTTGTTTTCTTTCTGTTGTTTGCTGTTTTAGTGTTTGCCCATGGTGGGGCTTGAACTCTGGGCCTGGGCGCTGTCCCTGAGCTCTTCAGCTCAAAGCTAGTGCTCTGCCACTTGAGCCACAGCGCCACTTCTGGTTTTCTGGTAGTTAGTTGGAGGTAAGAGTCTCATGGACTTTCCTGCCCGGGCTGGCTTTGAACCTCAATCCTCAGCTCTCGGCCTTCTGAGTAGCTAGGATTATAGGCGTGAGCCACCAGCGTCCAGCCAGTGGTCCCTTCGGATAGCATTTCACCTGCCCCTTCTATAGGATAAGCACCTAACTGCCCACAGAACTAGGGTTCTGGACTCTCTTTTCTGTGTGTCCCCTCCCGTGCACCCCTAATGAAGAGGCCGTAGCAGCAGTGTCTTCGTCTCAGAATATAATTAGAGCCATCCGTCCTAGCACAAAGTTTTCAGAGACACAGACCCGATCGGGTAGGCACACATACCTACCTATGTAGATATTTATCTCATCTATCTCTATCTCATCTCTCTGCATCTATGTGGATACCCAGGGTGTATAGACATGTGTAAATGTGTATTTGTACACTCTGTACTTTGAGAAGGGAGAATGGACTCGTGCCGTTGTAGAGACTAGCAGGGCCAAGTTCAGTAGAGCAGGATCACCAGCCTAGAACCACAGGCAAGATGGTATGTTGAATCTGCAGGCAGGGTTAAATGACTATTTGGGGGAAGGGAAACCTTGGTCTTTTCCCTTCAGGCTTTCCATGGATTGGATGAGATCTGGATGGGTGAGAGCCACTGATTTTGTGGGCAGCAATCAGCTTGAGTTAAAGTCAACAGATTAGCCAAGTGGACACATGAAAGCAACCTCCATGGTTCCTTATTCTGAAGAGATGCTCACCGTTCTTAGGACACTCTTGAAGCCTGGGAGAGGCTCAGACCCAGGGAATCATCACTCGATAGGTAGCTAGAGAGTATGCCAGTGTTTCTGAAAAGGCCTTCATTGTGCTAGAATGGAATGGGCACTAGACCGATTGTAAGAAATTTGGTTCACTTATTTATGTGTTCCTTTGCCCACCTGGCTGCTTGCCTCTTGCATAATGATTATATACGGTCTTGGATTACGGCTTTCTAAAGCTAAAGGTAAGAAAGTGCATTTAGGACATTATAATTCTATGATCAAAAATTCTCTAAAGCTGTGCAGAGCACGGATGGAAGGTCATGGCAGGAAAGCCTGTCACTGTCACTACAGCCCTGGGCACCTCCATCCTCCCTCGTTCTTGGAACCCTCTGAAAATCTAGCCCCTGCCATGGGGCTCTCCCCTAGTGAGTGCCCCTCCCCCCCCCGACAAACCAGATATGGGGGACAGAGAGCAGGTTAAAGCCCCTCTTGCATACAAGGTCCTCTTCAAGAGGATCCATAGGAGAGATTTTATTTCTGAACATGGGAAGAATGAATATGCCTCTCCAGAGAAGTTGGTTATCTCTTGTAAACAAAGATCTGTAAGAACCTCCCCCTACTCCTGTAGGCTGCTAGGAAGTGTGGAGTTGTTACTGAGGTCTGCTTGTTAAGGGAATTTACCTCCCTCCGTGCTCAGGTTTGGTTACTGCCTATTGTTCATTTATTCCCCCTCATTTTTTTTTTTTTTAATCTACTACTTTATGCCAAACTGCTGTTTGTGGTTGTGGGTGGTTTTTGTTGTTGTTGTTGCTGTTATGCCTTGTTTTCTTTTGCTTTGCTTTTTTTTGGACAGGGTTTGGCATCCATTTTCCCTGTTTGAGTACGTTCCTCTTTTTGGATAACAGGCAGAGTGGAATGAGAAAAACGGAGAGCAATAATGAGTCGTATGGCACAGAGCGCTAATGATACCGGGAGACAACGCCACAAGCTAGGGCAGAGGCAGCCCCCTCACCTGTGAGCCCCGCTGGAGTTCAAACCGAATGTCTGCCTCAAACATTAAGAATTTAAGCACAGCAACAGCACTGCATTACACTAAGCCTGGGGTTCTTCTAAGCATGTGGCCTTGAGGAACTGGGTAGACCCCATGTCCGTGAACTCAGCCCCAATTTGCAGAGACTTAGCCAGGCGCCAGTGGTTCACACCTGTCATGCTCAGGAGGCTACGATCTGTGGAACATGGTTCAAAGTCAGCCCGCACAGGAAAGTCCATGAGATTCTCATCTCCAACTAGCCATCAAAAAGCCAGAAGTAGAGCTGTGGGTCAAGGAATAGAGCACCAGCCTTGAGCAAAGACAAAAACAAAAAGCCTAAGGGACAATGTCCAGGCTTTTAGTTCAAGCCCCTGTACTGGAACAGAATGAAAACCAAAAGGAGGCTTCCCCCATCTGCCTGGCAGTTTGACAAACACAGGGAAAGGAGCACCTGTTCCCCTGAGCCCAGCTGCCGGGGCACCTGGACAGGAGAGTGTTGCGTTCTGAGGGGGGATTCAGAGCAGATGAGGCAGGAAGGTAAAGTCAAGTTGAGCCATGCCTGTGACCAGCTTGTTTTGTTTTTTTGTTTTTAACCAGTTTTCCTTCCTAAGTAGTAACACTAGTCTCACATTGACTGCCAGGCCCCCACCTAAACCATCGTCATCTTCCTGCTCCATCTGCCCTTTGCTCCTCCCTCCAACAGCCCAAGATTCTCCCACAATGCACCAGCACAGGCCAAACCAATGCGGTTCTTGTGAAACATAGGTAGAGGTCCTTTAATACCACCAGCTCCTAGTGGACTCCAGAGCAGCTTCTGAGCCGCGGAAGGCTCTGGGACCCACTTTGCACTCGGCAGCCTGCAAGCGTTGTGAGACTTGGAGACATCAATAGGCTCTGTGAATTTCTGTCAGGCCCTTCAGCACAGTGCGTCCCAAATGGTCTCCCCCCCCCCACCTCTTTTTTTTTTGGTCATTCCCTGTTTGTGTAGAAAATCATTTTGGGAGCCTGTGACAAGTTGTTTGAACTCAGACAGATTGCCTGTTTCCTCCTGGCGACGGCTCCCTCTTTCTTTGCCAGCAAAAAATTGGGTAGTTAACCCCCTTCTCCTCCCCGCACTTTCTTGCTGCTCCTTTACATCACCTTCCCCGATAAATCATTTGGGACGCCATGCTATCAACAGCGCTGCTGTGAGCCGTCTCTCCAGATCCATAAACGAGATCGTGCTCGGAGGAGAAGCACTAAGCAGCAGTTTGGGGAGTGTTGGGGGCTGTTTGTTTGCCTGGGAATGGAGCAGCTAGGGAAGTAAGTGGGTTGGGGATGCCAGTGTATGGGGCTCGAACGCATCCTTCTCTGATCAGAGAACACACCTCGCTTTATTTATTCTAGCATCCAGGATGCCTGGTGCCTCTTGGTCGGCTCTGGTCCAAGCCCCTCACTGTCCTTCTGGGCAAACTGAACCCCAGAAATGTTTAAGGACTTGTCTAAGGTTATATACAGCCAAGAAGTAAGTAGCAAGCTGACTCCCAAGCCAGGTCTCTTTTTACTCCTGAGATATAGTCACTGTTAGGATAAACACATGAACATTCTGAGCCATGTATCTCCGAGAAAGTCTCGTAGTTTGTCCTGAGTTTGCTGAGAGAAATGTTTACTTGGAGAAGTCGAACTTGATGCTTAGCCACATGGCCATGGGCTGGTTGTATAACCTATCCCCGCCTCAGTCTCCTTTCTAAAAGAAGAGCTGCTAGGAGGATTTAAAAAATGGAGTTCTGAGCCAGGTTCTAGTGGCTTACACCACCGTCCTAGCTACTCAGGAGGCTCAGATTTGGGGAGCCCAGTTCAAGGACTGCCTGCGCAGCAAAGTCTCTTTATCACCAATTAACCAGCAAAAGCTTGAAGTGAAACTGTGGTTCGATTGGTAGAATGCTAGCCTTGAGCAAAAAGCCTAAAGGACAAGTGCTCAGGCCTGAAGTCAAACCCAGTACTATCATTAAAAAAAAAAAAAGACAAAGAAGAAGGCAAGGAAAAACTGCATTTCAACAGCACTTGAACATTGCAAGCACTATGTAAATGTTAGCTATCATAAACTCGTAGTAATTTCTTTTCCTATAGGCAGAGTTGTAATGTGGCAAGAATAAGGTTTCTGCATATGCATAAACATAAGCTTAAAACATGACTGGGCCATTTCTTGGTAATGTAAGCCCGAGTGAGCTTCTAAATCTCTAAGCCTTAGTATCCACATCCACAGAGTGGGGTGACAGGAATGATCTTAAAGACTCGCTTGTGAGAACTGAAATTCCACACCTGCCTCGTCACTTATGCTACAGTGTTTGTCCTGGTAATCAGTGTTTTCATTGCAGGCTTTTATGGGACTGATTGATTGAAAAGTAAGATTACTCTAGCCCCGAGAGCCGGGGAGTCTGCCCTGCACCTTGTTTGTTGCAAACAGGAGCCATTGCCTGCAATTCCGCTGGTTTGCATCATGCTATCCTATCTAGTCATTCCGTGCTATGGAGTTATGATGAAAAAGCCGTTCACACCGCAGCCCGGGGAGCGTGGGGAGGTCGGGGACTGGGACCTGCGCATCTAAACTCTCAGTGTCAGCGCTTGCGTTGGGTTGCAGTCCTGCGCGTGTTGCCAGGCGTAGCAGGCTGCCAAAGTGGCTTGTGGTCAGCCCGTGTGCCCTGGACCTTACCTGCCCCACCGTGGGCTAGACTCTCCCCAGCTGCCAGGCTCCTCCACTGCGGTAGAAGGTACGTGGGAAATGCTAGATGGAGTGGATTAAACTGCGGGCCTATTGATCATGAGAGGAGCACTCATCTTGTTGCCCAAAGGCGGCTGGTCACCCACTGTGGACGAGGGCACTGGGGATGAAGCTTCAAGGTGGGGCACGGATGGCCCGTGCTGAGGTCACATCGGATCATGCACTATTCGGTGGGCGCACTAGAGATGGTTCCTACTGCAATAGGCTATCTGTGCTCCCCACACCCTGTCTTGTTATGGCTGCATTGCTTGCCCCTTGGCTGTTCTTTGGATAAGAGAAAAGGGCTTGCTCTCAGTTAATAGGTAATGGGTAGGTAGGTAGATAGATATGTATGTACATACAGATAGACAGACAGACATAGATAACTTAATGTCAGGTTGTACGTTGCTGGAAGTCTCTTTGGCATGCTCCAAATCGTCCGTTAGACGGTTAAATTGTACATGCGTACTTTCTTTGTTCTTTACAAGGATGGTGATTTTCTATGAATAAAGTTGACTTTGGTGGAAGTGTTGGGATTTGAACTCCGGGGTAGCTATTGCTTGGTAGGCAGGTATTCTATCACTTGAGTCATGCCCTCAACTCCCTCCCTTCTTGGCTTTAGTTAATGTCTTGGTGGGTCTGGTGTTTTGGTCTTTTGCCTGGGGTTGGGCTCAGAGCAAGGTCTGCGTGGCAGCTGGCACCACTGCGATCACAGGTACACCGCCATGCCTGGCTTGTAATTGAGAGAGGAACTCATTAAATTTTTGTCTGAGCTAGCCTCAATGTGTAATTTTCTGGATTCAGCTTCCCAAGTAGCGGGGATTACTTTGTGTCCACCGGTTTAAGATTTCAGTTGTTTTCCTTTGACACCTAAACGAAGGAAAGGAGCCTGGATACTCATTTAAATGCGTGGGTCCTTTGAGTTTCTGGATTCAGAAGGCTGAGCAACTCTTCTGAAATCTGCAACTCAGAGAAGACCACCTCTATTCTTTTTTTTTTTTTTTTACTTTACAAATCAGTTTTTCTTGAAGAATAATGGAAGGTCATGAGCCAGTAAAACAGTGCATTTCTTATTGTATCAGTGATCTCCTTATTTCACCATGGCTACTCACTGCTCTGTGATCCTGGGGAAGTTACTGAGTCTAGCTAAGCCTAAGTGCTTCCATCATAAAAGGGAAATGGCATCACCCTACTGGAGTTACAGTCAAGAAGTATCAGTGTGACAGCATGTGCCCGTAATCCCAACTATGCAGGAGACGGAGACTGGAGGATCACAATTGGTCAGCCCTGAGCAAAACACAGGAGACTCTGTCTATACAACAAAAAGCAACAGAAGCCTAAGGGCTTGTTTCGAGTAGTAGAGGGCCTACCTAGCAAACAGAGGCCCTGAGTTCAAACGGTAGGACTGTTAGAAAATTAAAAAATCAGCTAGGTGTCGGTGCTCAGAACTGTAATACTAGCTAAGAAGCTAAGATTTGAGGATTGCTGTTTGAAGCCAGCCTGAGCAGAAGTCTGTAAGAGTAGTTAGTAACTCCAACTAACAAGCAAAAGACCAGAAAGCGGTATTGTGGCTCAAGTGATGGAGTACCAGCCTTGAGTGAAAAAGCTAAGACGTAGAGCCACCGCCCTGAATTCAAGCCGTAATAATAATACTGGCACTCACACACACACACACACACACACACACACACACACACAGAGAGAGAGAGAGAGAGAGAGAGAGAGAGAGAGAGAGAGAGAAAGAGAGAATGCATATATGCTCTGGGCTCTGTCTGGTAGGCCCCAAAATGCTACCAGCAATGACACTGCAGCTACAGCCATGACTAATGCCCTCTTTAGACGGGCTGAGGGACTGAAGCAATCTTTTTACTTTATTTTATTTTATTTTGCCACAAAGAGCCACCAGCTTCAACTCATTGAACTCCTTCCCTCAGCGAGACTAAGGTCCCGTGGAGGTCTGAGCACCACAAGAACCGGTAGTTAATTATTTAAGGATTTTGTAAGCTAGTTATTAAACACAGCCATGATTAAAAATTAAGTGATATAAACTTACATATAAATAAATAATGTGAAAAACAAAAGGAATAAAGCCTCAATGGCTCTGCCTGATTCTTTTATTACGTAACCCCAAACTCCGAAATGTACACACACACCTGTTTGGTCTGGGCAGCTTCAGAACTATCAGATGGTGGTTCCCCCTCATCTCTACCAACTCCCTCTTGAGTGACTTTTTACTTTGGTAGCTTGCAATCAGTTATGATAAGAACCCACAGCATTACAAATATGGACTTTAAATCCATTAACTTACTTTCCAATCTGGAGAGCCAGCTGTTAAGTACTTACCAGGGCATCTTTATGTGAAATTCACCTGTTTTTTGTTTTATTTTTCCTACAAGACTTGAAATTGAACTTGGGCCTCACTCTTAGAAGGCAGGGACTCCTATCACTTGAGCCACGCTACCAATCCTTTTCGTCGTTGTTTATTGTTCAAATAGGGCCTTGTGCTTCTGCCCAGTTCGTCTTCGTCTACAGTCCTCGTCCCTCTGCTTCTCTCATTGTTTGAATGACATGTGTGTACCAGCCAGAAACTCACTGTTTCATGAGCTTAGCTATTTCACTGTTGGAGAATGGCTGATGGTGGGGAAAACTTTGATCGTGCTATGCTGAAGTGTATCTCCTTCCAGCCTAAATTCTGGTTGGAATTCTCAGTGAAGCAGTACTTCACTGCCAAATTAAATACCATGGTTTATGATAATGTCTTGGTACTTTTTTTGTATCCCCCATCAGCAGAACATGGAAAACCCTCAGCCTGGAGGATGTTACTGTTGTGTTCAGATCAGGATGCTTTGTGTCACTGCTCAGATCAGTCTACTTCCTCCTAAGCATCAGCCCGCTTCACAAGTATTTAAACTGTGCTACTGGGAAAATCTAGACTCCCAAGTTAACTTTCTCTTTAATGTTCCCATTATGAGTATATGCTGTTTTTGACTGAACAGATGAGCGGTGGGCATCATTTGGGGCCCCGGTGGGAATCCAGCTCCCTTGCTGCAGACCCGCTCTCTCTGAGTGACCATCCACCCACTCGAGAAAATCCCTTCCGATCCATGAGGGAAATGTCAGCTCACCCAGAAGCAAGTCCCCGAGAGATAAAAGCGAAAAGTTCAGAAGAGAGCCAGAAAACCGTGGGAGAGGGTATCGTGAGACGCTAGGACTTTTGAAACTGAGACAGAAAGGCGGTTGAACAAGTGGACCTCTTGACAACTTGATTGGAGTTTTAGGGCCACCCATGCTGAAATGAGAGTCTGATTGTGTCATCTGGCAGAGCTGTGTGACTTTACACAGGCCATTAGATTCTTCCGGCTTTCGGATTTTACCGTATCTGAAAATAGGGATTGTAATACTTACCCCTCTGCTTATTAAGTGCAGTAAATAAGTTCAAGATAGGAAAATTTTGGAATACTGAGTTTCCAGGCATTCTTAGCTGCCCTACTGATCACATCAAGTGTCCTGCTGACTTTGACTTAGGGTTCTGAGGAACGTAAAATAATGCTTAAAAACTCAGCTAGCGCTCGCCCCCGGTGGCTCACGCCTGTCATCCTAGCTACTCAAGAGGCTGAGATCTGAGGATTACAGTTTGAAGCCAGACCAGGCAGGAAAGTCCGTGAAACTCTTACCTCCAATTAACCAACCAAACAAACAAAAATGTTGGAAGGAGAGCTGTGACTCAAGAAGTAGATCACTAGCCTTGAGCACAAAAGCTCAGGGACAGGCCCCAGGCCCCGAGCTAAAGCCAAAGGATTGAGGGGGAAAAATCAGATAGCCCTTTGTACATCACCTTTATAATAATAATAGAAAATGAAAAATAAAAATTTTAGTCTAAAGTACTAATATATTAAAAATAAAAATATGCAACAAAATTTAAAAAAAAATCAGACAGCCTTTAGCATGATAAAGCTGCCTTTCATAGTTTTCAGATTTATATTGCTTGCCTTATGTTTCTTCTACATTTTTAATTTATTTTTTATTTTTTTCATTGGTTGTTCCATAAAGATATTTCAATTTAACACTTTAGTACAACAAATCTTACATTTATCTTTAATATGGAGTATTTCAGATACCTTATGTTTTAAATATTTTATTACCTCTAGTAGTTGTACAAAGGAATCGCCATCAACAAAAACCATTTGGGAATCCAGCGCACCTTGCTCAACGTCACCCATGGGTGAGAAGGTTCTCACCCATCCCTCCCAACCCAGCCCCTCCCTTACTTTTCTTAATCTTTAGACGTGTATTGTGTTTTGGAAAATATGAGGTATTTATGTGAAACGTAAGACAACCGCCCACGTGAATTTTGTGGTAGCTTTATTACACGGAAGATTCCGATCTTAGTTCCGCCATTTTGTCGGACAACCGTGTGGATTGGGTCCATGGAGCTGTGTCTCCCTTGGGACTAAAGCCACCGCGTGACGCCCTGTGTGAGTGGCCCACACCGCTCTCCCCTCCCCCACAGGACACCCCAAGGTGGAGACTGAGCTCAGTATTTGATAAACGCTACCATCTTTGAAGAAAATTATTTGAAAAGCCATTTTTTTGTGTCATCTTCCATTAGACAGCAATTTCCTAGGCAAAATGGAATGTAGGACACTGTTGTATAAATGAAATAACAGCCGTGTGTCAGGAGGTTAATAACTCCCACTGCCCGGTTCTGAAAGGAAGAAAAATCAGTGTCACATCTACTCTTGACATTTTGTTCTGTCACCCCGAGAAGTAAGTGACGTGTTTTTGTGCATTTTGAACAGGCCTCCATTTATTTCTTTTCAAAGTTCTACTGAGTTGTGTCTCTACATTTCAGGGGTTGATGGTGAGCAGGAAACCTAAGTCATGATGCTGCAGTGAGGAGCTATTGCCTATGAGTGGAACTTAGCTCCATCCTTTGCCTCTCTAGGGCCCGGGACAGCACACAATCAGGAATGACTAGCAATTCCCCAGTGTGTAAAACCACTGTGCATGTGAGAACATTACTTTGCTACAATAGTTGTTCTCAGGGTGGGGTAAAAAGGTCACAAAATTTTATTGAAATCAAAAGGAGAATCAAGAGCACTTCAAAGTAACTATACACATAGTTATTGGGCCCTTATTAACCACTCCTATGAATACCCTCCTTTTGCCTCCGTGTGTGAATTTCTTGAGTCCTATACAATTTATCTAATCCCAGTGTGTGTGTGTGTGTGTGTGTGTAATTATTCAATATGTTTACTTGTAGATTTATAGGCACATTCTAGTTATCACAATGAGGGAAACCATGCAGCCTATGTTTCTTTGGCGCTGGCTTACTCGGCTTAATATAATTTTTTCCAAGTCTTTTCATTTCGTTATGAACAGTACAAAATGATTCCTTGTGATGGGTGATTAGGATTCCATTGTGTATATACACCACATTTTGTTGATCCCTTTGTCCACTGAGGAACATCTGGGCTGATTCCATATCTCGGCTATGGTAAACAATGCCTCAAGGATCATATACAATCATATTTTATGAAATGAACTCCAAGGAAAGGAAGTAAGGGACACTTTTTTAGTTGCCATTGTTGCGGTTTGTGTTTCCTTTTCCTTCTGTTTTGTTTATTAGTTAGTATTTGGGAAAGTAAAGGAGGGCCGCAGAAAAGGTGAAACAAGGGTGAACAAATACAGCAGTACTACTCCCAAGATGCTCTGCAGAAAGGCACTGTACATCTTTTGGGTGGGGATGGGAGGGAAACACTGGAAGAGAGGGAGGGGAGAGGAGACCCGGTTCAAAAAAGAAATTTGTACTCATTATCAGAGTCATGTGGTGGTAACCCCGCTGTCTCTCAACTCTACCGTAACAGTTTAGAAAACATAACTCTGTAAGCAACGTCACTCCACGGCAGTTCCTTCTGCTCCACCACGTGTGTGGGCTGGCCCAGACGAACATCCCCAGTTAGCCTGGTGCGTTCTTACACACCTTCTCCCAGCTGACACTCAAGCCGGGTTGGCAGCTGCTTCTTTTGCAGCAGTAAAGGATACCTGTTTCACACTTTCCCCCTTCCTACGGCTCTCTCAGTTGCATACTTCTCCAGAAGACCCCGGCTCGCCCTCTCAGCTCTTCTCTTTCCATATAGCCTTTTCACCTGCTATGTCTTTCCTCGCCTGACTTAGAATCTGGGGGAGATATTGGCAAGGAATCAGCAGTGTTCCAGATACAAGGAAAAAAAAACAACACAGGAATTTCCCCCATTGTTTAAACTGTAATGTGTGGTAATAAATACTTTCAGATCCTTCTCGGGATATGCATCTATTTAGTAACAACACTCTTACCACATAGACCGAACTCTGGCATTTAGTATCCATCCTCTTCTGTTCTATCTCATTCTTTTCTCTCAAATTGCTGTTTCCTGACTGTGAAGAGGATGCAGCCTACAGTTTGAACAGTACTCATCTAGGACATTAATATGCACACGGTCACCTGGGGATATTGATCGGTGACAGATTCCGACTGAGGTGGAGCCCATAATTCTTCATGGCATACAGAGGATTCTCATGCAGGGACTAACCCATGATACCCTGGCCCTCCAGGATGGGTATTGTTCAGCACCATGGACAGAGCAGACCCGGGCCTCCCCAGCCCACCCCCCATTCCCAAACAGCCAAAAGTCTGAGTAGCCCTAAGGATGCGACATTAGAACCTTCCAGAAGCTTCTTGGCAAGATCAAATGTTCTCTTATTCTCTCTCTCCTCTCTTACTCTTCCCTTTCTTCCCTCCACTCTTCCCCCCGCCCCCCCCCCTTCTTCCACAAGAAGTGGCCTCCTGTGCCCGTTCTTCTTTCCGGGATGTTCTGGCGGTGGGAATCAGCCCTCCGGACTGCTCTGGTTCACTCCAGTTCCTGTCTGGTGACTCGCTGTGGCTCAGCCTTTACTGAAGTTCTTTCCTGAAGGCCCTTCCTTCTCTCAGATCCTGCCCCCATGCTATAGCTTAAATAACAAGGCCTTTGTGTCCTGATCCCCTTTGTACATCTCTGTTGTACTCCCAAGCGTATGTTATTAAAAATATCTCTGTGTTTATGTCCTCCCCCAAATAGGCCAGTCTTTCTTGGACCTGGCCATGTTAGAAATCCCTGGGGCGCTTCTACAAAACACAAATACAGATCCTTCACCTTAGACCAATTAAGCCAGCATCTCTGGGCATGAAGCCTGGCATGGGTATTTTTTAAAGTTCCCTAAGTGGCTGCAATTACACTGTGAACTCCAGGAGGCTGTGGCTCGCATCTTAGTCACCTTTTCTTCTCCTCCTCCACTTCATTTTCCAGTTGCTCATCTTCCTCCTCCTCTTCTTTAAAACTCTCCCAAGCACCTTCCACAATGTCCTGAGTGCTCACGACGAAAATAAGCAAGGAATGTAACCAGCTGTTCTTCCCTTAGCTCCTGCTCTATGGAGAAAGGAAAGGCTCCTCTTTGATGCATTGCTGCCATAGAGTCACAACAGACTTGCAAGCAGATTTCTATCATGGGCTGGAGAGGAACTAAGGCTTAGAGAGGTTGAATCCTTGGCCAAGATCCCACTGGGAGTGGCAAAGCCACTGGTCTGTGCTTGATCCAGGGTGGGATACAGCTGGTTAGAACTGGTGCTGCCAGGCTTCTACAGCTGGTTAGAACGAATGGGTGCTGCCAGGTTTCCACAGCTGGTGGGAACTCGTGCCACCATGTTTCTACAGCTGGTTGGAACTAGTGCTGCTAGGCTTCTACCCATGGTTGGAACTGGTGCTGCCAGGCTTCTACAGCCGGTTGGAACCAGTGCTACCAAGCTCCTCACAACGTTTCATTAAGGGGAACATAAAACTACAGGTAAACTCAATCCAGTTCTCTCCACCATTAGTTTTGGGGTGGGGGGAGGGTGGGGAGGAATAGAATCCTTATTAGTATAGCATTAACTGGTAAAAGAAATAATAGTTCTCTGTACTAAATGCCCCCTGTGCAACAGATCTGTGCTTACTGACAACAGTCACCCCTCAGTATCCACAGGGCATGAGCTACAGGACCCCAAAATCCAAAGATGCTTTGATCCCTAATATAAAACAGCATTGTGTTGTACAGATAAACTACTACACATATCCTCACTTTAAATCATCTTTTACAAAACTCAGGAAACCTAGTACAATATAAACACTATATAAATAGCTATTGTACAGTATTGTTTAGGAGACAGAAGAAAAATAGTCTACGTGTTTGTAGAGAAGCATTTCCCCCCCAAGTGTTTTTCCACCTATGGCGGGTTGAATTCTCTGGTGGTGAACCTGGGACTCCTAGGTCCAACTGCCCTATTTACTGCCTTCATGATCCACTTGAGTTTCAAGGTGACCCCAAGAAGAAGGCATGATTATCCCTACCTGGCAAATAAGGCAATGAGACTTAGAGAGCTTCGGAAGGTTAGAGGCTCAAGGTGGCTGGGTTAGATGAGAACCCGGGTCTTCCTGGCAGTAAATCTCATCTTCCTTATCACTGTGCTCATTCTGCATTTGCAAAACACCACCAGATGATTATCTCATTAGATTCTCAGGGCTCAGCAGGGAGACGGACAGAGTAACTGGAATTGAGGTTCGGGCTGCAGAGTGGAGGAGGGATGACAGCAGGGATTGGCCACTTGGGAGAAGAGACCATCAGTGGCATCTCCACAGACCAGAAGGACTTCTGCTCAAAAGTGCAATTGGCTCAGCCAGTCCTACTTTCTCCTTCCCCCAGAATGCCCGGCATTCTCGGTATCTCTCCCAAGGCAGTGAGAGAGGCAGGTCCCGGCAGGGTCATCGCCACTCCGCCTGCCTGCAGAAGGACACAGAAGAGCCTCTGTTGGGGCCAGCAGAGCTCCGCGATGATAGATGGAGGGCCGTTTGTGGAGCCCAAAGCCATCATTCATGGAAGACAATGGCCCTCTGGGACTCAACACATTGAGAGAAGAGCATGAAAAAGACAGAAGCAGGATTATTTGAGACAAAGCCAAAAGAAATGTGTTAGGAATCTGATTTCCTGAGCCTCGAAATCAGCAGGAATGAAGGTCTTTCTGTGAAAGAGTTATTAACAGATGCGTTTAGAGCTCAGGCAAGTTTGCTGGCTTCCTGGCAAACACTGGAAATGATGGTGTTGGATTTAGCAGAGGACTATCCTTTTGGACAGCATCGTGTGGGATATATTTTGCAGGACGAGGGAGCCTGGTGCATGTCATTTACTGTAGGGAAGAGCCAGGGTGGGGAGATCTCAGCATGAGCAGTAGGAATTTTCTTTGTCTATCTGGAGTTCTGGCCCCTTTGCCCAAGAGAAATGCCTTAACTTCCTTTGGCCTGGGAATTATGAGAATCATTGGTAGATCCCCACGTTGTATCTGAGGAAAAATGAATGATGCACGTATGAGTCTGATGCGCACAGTCACAGGATAGCAAAGTTAGAAAAGTGCAACCTTGGACCAACTTCTTTACCTTCTGGTTGGGAGTCAGGGAGCAACCCCAGTCACACAAACTGATTCTTCCTGACAATAGCTAAGCATGGGATTTTTTGTGGAAGGCAAGTGGAGTTTGGAGAAACCCCAGTGAATGGAAAGATAAGTAGGCAGCCGGTCCCGATGGTAGCAAAGCACACAACCTTCCCAGCTAGACTCCCACCCTGGCAGAGAAGGCCCTATGGCCTGAGACTTGGCATGTCATAATAAGAGAAGGAAAGGAGGCCACTTCAGAAAGTGCCAGCCCCAGTGTAGACTTGACAGCGTTTCGAGCTATGCTACCAGGTGCATAGTCCATCCTGGGTCTCCCATAACCGGTGGTGACCTTCCGTCAGCGGGTGCTGGGATCACATGCTAATTGTACACTTGCTGGCCGCTTGGTTCTTTGCTAGGCTCTGGGAATGTAAAGATCAATGCCTTGGAGATATTTGTTGCTCAGTGGTTACGAAGATAGCTGCTGGAACATGGCCTGGATGGAAGCAGTTCTGTCCAAGTAGTGCTCCACCTTGGTTTATCGTATTTCTTTTTTTTTTTTTTTTTTTTTTTTTGCCAGTCCTGGGCCTTGGACTCAGGGCCTGAGCACTGTCCCTGGCTTCTTCCCGCTCAAGGCTAGCACTCTGCCACTTGAGCCACAGCGCCGCTTCTGGCCATTTTCTGTATATGTGGTGCTGGGGAATCGAACCTAGGGCCTCGTGTATCCGAGGCTGGCACTCTTGCCGCTAGGCTATATCCCCAGCCCCTGGTTTATCGTATTTCTTGACCTCTCTGTGACTTGGTTCCTTCAACAGAGACGTGAAAGTGATTACAGGACATCCTTCACAGGGGGGCTATGTGTATTAAATATGCAAATGTACAAATATTTTCATAGATACAGAAATCACTCACTAAACTAAGGCATTACGCAATCTTTTTTATGGGTATGTCTTCATGAGCCCTTAGGACCTGGACAGTGTTCTTTAGCTTTTTTGCTCCAGGTTGGTGCTTTACCACTTGCTGCTTTTTGTTGGTTAGTTGGAGATGAAAGAATCAATCATAGACGTTCTTTCCCTGGCTGGCTACAAACCGTGATCCTCAGATCTTTGCTTCCTGAGTAGTTAGGATTACAGGTATGAGCTTGGGATGCCTGGCTAGAATATTGCATTGAACACGTCAAATCAACTAACACGATGCAAAGCATTGCCTAAGCTAATACGTGTGGAGCGGATCCAGTGCTACCTGGCACACAGTAAGCGTGATAGATAACCGTTCTCTACACTTACTATCATCATCATCGTCAGACATGTGTTGCTGACCTCTCTCTCCATGTCCACCCCTGCGCTTCTGTGCGGGACATGCAGCCCCTGGCCCTTCCCCGGTGGGCTCCCGGTGTTGAAGAGCAGCCGCGTGAGCTCCCGCTTTGCAGGGCAGGACGTGGTTCTGGGCGGTGCCGGTGGAGCGTTTCAGGGAACCGTGGCGGGGAGCACTCCAGAACCCTGTGATGGACGAAGGAAAGCGTGCGGAGGAGGGAGCACCCGTCATGGGCATCGAGGATGGGGAGGAATCGGAGCGAGGGTCCGTACTTGCTCCCCCTTGGAGGCGCTGTCCTAGTGAGCACTTGCAGAGAGACCTGGAATGAGTCAGACGCAACTCAGGACCCTGCGGCTCACGAAACAGCTGCGAGGCGGACGAGAATCAACCAGAGCATACTTGTCTCGCGGTCTGGACTTTGAAGGCAGGAGAGGCGGTGAGGGAGGGGAATGCTCCTCGCACGTGGGTGAAGGTCTGCGCAGATGGGTGGGTTTTGCATTGCTGCAGAAGAGGAAAGGCAGGAGCCGAGGTGGCAGGGACGGCCTGGTGCTTGTGAAGTGGCCCCCTGGGGGAGAGGCCGGGCCAGGATGGGCAGAGGCTAAGCACAAGGGGCCTTAGGTCCTCCGGCTGCATAGTAACAAATGACTGTGATGTCACGCTCAAGATGTCTATGGGCTCATCGTAAGCCCACGTTTTGTGGGCTTTAAAAAAAAAAAAGATCAGCCCCGTGTGCCGAGAAGGATTTAACAAGGTACAGTGGAGTCAGAGTCGTAGGGAGTAAAGGTCACATCCGCCTCCGTCCGTTCCTCGGCTGCCCCCAGCAGCTCTGAGAGGAGAGGTAGGGAGCCAGAAAGAATAGCATCAAGGTACTGGACACGGTGCCGGCCGCATGACTCCGTCCTGGTCCTCGCAGAAGCCCTGTCAGCTCAGGCATAGAAGCCGAGAGTCGAAGCGGTCAGGGCGTCGGTCTCAGGGCCTCGCCCTCTCTGATTCTCCTTCCTCCTCCAAGGTACCAGTGACGAGCAGGTGCAGTTTGTGTTCAACTGCAAGCCGGCAATGACCGGTCTAGGCCCTGAGTCATCCTAGTGGTTTCCGTCGTGCGGCTCCAGACCTATCACTGCAGGGAGGGCTGACGTGTCAGGGCTCGGTGTGCAAGTGTGGAAAAATGAATTCAGACCTCTGCCCCTGGCTGCTTTGGGCCAGGATATGTAGGAAGCAGTTCACTGTCAACTGCAATATGGGACGAAGGGGGCGGAGTGTTGCACGTATTAGCTTCCATCTTGCATTCTGGCCCTCGGTGTTGTTCAGCCTTTGGGGTCACTTTCCTCCTTCTACCACCATAAAGCCTTCCTTAAGTTCTACCTTTTTCAAGCGTTTTCAGGAAGCCAGGCGCCGGTGGTTCACGCCTGGAACCCTAGCTACTCAGGAAGCTGAGATCTGGGGATCACAATGACCATCGCAGGTGAAGAGGCTTCAGCGAGTGGTCTGCGTCTCAGATCTTCAACCATGACTTTCCTTACCTCACTCTCTTCCCTTGCTCACAAGTAAGCACGTACCTCTCTTCACCAGGGTTTTGGCTGCCTTTGACATTATACACAACTCACCCTGTTGTCTTAGACTTGGGCCCGATTGCACTTGTGGTATGGGCACGGCATTTGGCGAGCTCTTCTCTAACGGCGCGTATCTGCACCCGTCCTGTGCCCCACGGAGTCGGGGAATTCGCTGCTTCATCTAGCCTTGTCGAGCAGGCTTTGCACCTGGTGTGGAGCTGGCAGGAGGCGGGCCAGGCCGCGGGCCAGGGGGATGGACAGGGGTGATGCGTGCGGCTGCCCGGCAGGCAGTGTGATCGGCGGAGACGTGGGGCTGCGGTCCCGAGCTCCGCATCCACCGCGCCGCCCGCACCAGTCAGGACTCCAACTGACCTGGCAGGCCAAGTCTGAAGCAAACAGATCAATATGGACAGCCACGTCCGACTGGAGGGAATACATTTCGAGGGCGCTTCAAACGGCTCTCTAGAGTTTCAAGATGAGGAAAGCAAATCTATTGGAAACCGGAAGTGTTCAGGTAATGAACGTGACCTCCCCCCCACCCCCCCGCAAGTCATTTCCCTTCCCCGGGGCCGATTTCCTCATCTTCCATGTGAGAATCCCTCCAAACTCTGGGATCCTGCGGTGGTTTGCTTGTCTGCGGCTCACCGTCTACACGTCAGTATGACACCAACTTGGATCTCCGTGTATTTATCGTATTTTCCTGTTTGTATTTGGATGCTTGCTTCTTCATCTGTTAGAATCGCCTGTATTGCATGCCCTGGAAATGTCTCTGTTTACCTTGATGTGCTTTGAGCACGATCCAGGGTTATTAATAAAACAGGACAGAATTGCAGCTGCTAGGGGATGGTGCAGAATTGTACAACTGACTGCTGGAGGGTTTGGGTCGATCCTAGCAAGAACGCTGACTCTGGTAGGCCCCACCTGATGTCAAGGGCTTGGATAAGGGGTCCTGGGTATGTAGGAGAAACCCTGGCCTGTTTTATGTTCTCCTTCCCAGGATGGTGGAAGTCCTTTTCCTTTCCACTCTACAGGCTACAAATTGACAAGTTTTTTGTCCTACATTTTGTTTTAAATATGATGAAATTTAATTTAGCTGAGTTCAGTGGCTCACATCTATAACGCCAGCGACTTGGAAGGCAGAGACCGTTCCTATGTAAGGCTAGCCTAGGCAAGAAGTGAGGCCATTTCTGAACAAACAAGCCAGGTATGGGGGCTGACGTCAGCAATCCCAGCTACACCAAAGATGTAGGTAGGAGATTTGCCATCTAAAGCAGGCCCCAAGCAAAACCACAAGACTGCAGTCTGAAATTTTAAACTAAATCAAGAGGAGAGGGAAACATAGCTCACATGGTAAGTGCTTTCCTCACAAGTACAAGGCCCCAAATTAGAAAAATTAAAATTTAAAAAAGAAACAACAAGAAATTTCATATGAAAACCCAAGCTAAAGACGTCTACTGTCCCTTAGGCAGATTTAGAATGCTAAGCCCCCCTTCCTGCATGGTACCTCTCAATACATGGAGGCACATCATACTGAACAGCAGCTACCCCTCACAGAAGGGGGTAAGTCCTTGTGTTTGCCACCTTTCCCACTTACCTCACCCTTACTATTGTGTTTTCCCTGTTTGCCACCCTAGACCTTTCTCGCTGAGGTGAATGAATGCATAGAAATTACTTAGGACAGATTCACACAGTCCCCAACTTTCATTTGTTCAGCTTAATGATTGTGCAAAGCTTGGGTGTTTAATCGCTTAGCTATGTTCAATACTTTTGGGGGGCAGTAATGGGGTCTTAACTCAGAGCCTTACACCTGCTCACCTTGATTGTCCAGCTGTTTGCCACCTAAACATCCTCACACTTCTAATAATTCTCTGTTGACAATGCCAGGATTTGATCTCAGGGCCTTGAGTTTGCCGGACTTTACTTGGCTGGTGCCCCAACACTGAAAACTGACTTCCCAGTCTTGCCTTTGGCTGGTTGTTTGGAGGTAGGGTCTCGCAGACTTTCTTCTGTCTGGGCTGGCTTCAGACCATCCGTCTCTTAGCTTTCTGACCTTCTGAGTAGCAGGGATGACAAGCGTGGGTTAGCAGTACCAGGCTCAATGAACATTTGACGTCACGCCATTTCCAACTTACATTTATTGGCCGCAGCCCCACGGTAAGTACAAGAAAATGTGTACGCGCATTGCAGAACCGTACCCAGGTAGCAGGCCCCCTTTCTAGTCATTTTCTTACTCTGTGCTCACCCCAGCCCACCCAGGTACTTAGTCCCATCTGACAAGGAAAGCGGCCAAAGCACAGCGAGTGAAGGGTTGTCCTGGAGGATGGTTTGAGCGGCCTCGCATTTGGAAAGTGGGCTGAATGTGACCCAGGGAGGTAGCAGAAGTGGGTGCTAGCGTCTGCCTTGCCTTGAACTTGCTGGGTTATCAATGCTAGGTGAGGCCTTATTCCTTGGGGCGCTCCAGTTTCCTCCCCTGTAAAGTGAGGTTCCTGCCTTCTATCAGAGCTTCTTAATGTAAGCATGTGTCTTGGGGCGGGGGGAAATAATAGAAAGTGTAGCATTTTTGCCATAGCCAACGTAGGCTCTAACCCACAATGGCGTTACCAGTTCCTGGGACTTTGTTACCAGGGAGAATCGGATATTTTTGTATCCCATTATAGTTACGGCAGATGCCTCAAAATATCATTTGCATTCATCACTTTTTTCAAGGTTATGATAGTTACTAGACTTGTTGTTAGGTCTTGTTATGACTTGAACAAGTAATAAAAATGTAACAATCCCCAGTTTCTCATTTTAACATTTTGATAACTATTATAAGATAATTAGATTTCTTTGCAGCCCTATTGATTTTTATTTTGTACATTTAGCAACCTTTTCCTTTTCTTTCTGAGACGGGGGTCTATACATTTCTAGAAACTACCGAAGGGATTCACAGGACCCCCAAAGGTATAACCTTCCCTTGAATGATCTCTGTGATGCTGCTGCCCCTCTGGGGACTTCCTGTTTCATGAGTACCAGACGCAGGGCCACTCACCGAGAAGCCCAATTCCACCTGCACACTCCATCCTGGCCACTCTGCCCGGCCACACATCCTGACCCAGTGGCCCAGGTGATCCCCTGGGCCCGTGTAGCCGGAATGGCATTCAGTTACATCAGACCAGTCTGGGGCTGTCAGACAGCAACCTCGCAATGAGATGCGAGGAGGGGTGGGGGAGGGGGTCACGGTCCTTGGGAGCCTTCTGGGCTCACATCTCTTGGTCTCAAACCTTCACAGTCTACATGTCATCCATCCCATACTTCTGACAGGTCCTTGGGGTCAAACGACATCTCAGAGCTAGAGGGTTTGGAAGCATTTTCTTCTATTCAGGAAAGGAAGCTGAGACAGGGAAATGACCAAAGCTTAGGTCTCACAGAACGGGATGCGTGAGGAAAGGAGAACATGATGGGAAAGGAGGAGGAGAAGTGGAGATGTCTTCAGGAGGCAGGCCAGCTGGACTTAGAGCCAGGATGAGGCTCATCTGTTTCCAGGAACCTGCGATACAGGGGTGATCTGGAGGGAGGCCATTGCAGACGCTCAGATCGGAGATGACTATGGCCAGAACTCGCGTAGTGGAGGTGAAGGAGGTAGGGGGGAGAAGTGGGCCGAAGTGGGAGAGCGTGAGGAGCTAGAAAACACGGGATTCAAAGATGGATTAACGGCGAGGGCTGAGGCTGACCTAGGTTCCTAACTCGTACCTCTGGCAGCGGGTGGCATCATTCATGGAGAATGGGTATCAGCAGCAGCGGACCCCTTAGAGGGGGAAGGCGGGAGCTGTGTGGTTGCCACGTTGCATTGGAAGTGAGCAGGTGGACCCACGGGCGAGGAGGATGCTCTCCGGCTCTTGCTTGTGACTGCATTGGAGGCACGCCGTGTTTCCCTCTCAGCGGCCGGGTCCTCGGCTATAAAGCAGGGTGGGAGAGGGGTCACGCCTATTTCGTTGGGCCGCTGTGCTGGGCGACGACAAAGATGGCACGGGGGAGCCTGGCGCGTTGCAAGTGGACACAGGTGGACGCAGTGGCGCTTAATTTTAATTAAACACGTGGCCTCAGGAATCTTATAAGATCCAATTAAAAAGGAGTGCTTAGGTCCACACGCATGTGTTACGAAATGCTGGTTAGCACACGACAAAGGTGGTCATGTGACCCGAGTCTGTTTCCTCCGGTGTTGGAACCACGCACGTACCTCTGTTCCCAGCCCCGGGCGTGTACAGGCCATGATGGTTGGTTTGGAGTTGGGTATGCGGGCTCCATTCTTGCCTCGGAGGACTTGGGCCTGCTGGGTCAGCTCTTGGAGCCTTGGTTAGTCCAGCTGTAAGGAAGGAGAGCCGATCATCTCTGGTTCCCAGGACCCCTGCACAAGGGAAAGCAAATGAGTTTGTGTACAGTGAGCGCAATGCACATTACTGGGCCGATGCTGTGTGCTTTATCAAAGTTAGTGTTTTCCCTCATACACGGCCATGTACTCTGCCGCCTTCGAGGGGAAAGTGGGAAGTGATACCGGGCTCTTCCCAGCATGACCTCTGCCTTTCTCCTCTGTCGCCTCCTCCTTCTCCCTTGTGGCCTAGCCACAGCACGCAGTGCACTTTCTTCCCTCAGGACTTCCCTTCGCCTGACATGTTCTTTCCCCACGCTGTGACCATCTGACGCCTTCTTACAGTCAATGCTAGCGAGGACTGCCTTGCCCGGGAAGCTTCCCTAATGATGCTAAGGAGAACCCGTAGCCGTCTGCTGTCTCCGCAGCCCTATCCCTTGGCCCTTGCTTGGGCTAGGACAGCCATGCCCATAGAGCACAGCGGAGAGGCAGGAAACACATTAGAATGGTAGAGGCTCAAGCGCAC